>NC_133327.1:468847903-469538820 GCF_042186555.1 Aquarana catesbeiana
GTATCATACAAAAGTAAGTACGCTCCTTCCATTTTTGTAAATATTTTATTCTATCTTTTCATGTGACAACACTGAAGAAATGACACTTTGCTACAATGTAAAGTAGTGAGTGTACAGCTTGTATAACAGTGTAAATTTGTTGTTCCCTCAAAAAAACTCAACACACAGCCATTAATGTCTAAACCGCTGGCAACAAAAGTGAGTACACCCCTAAGTAAAAATGTCTAATTTGGGCCTAAAGTGTCAATATTTTGCGTGGCCACCAATATTTTCCAGTACTGCCTTAACCCTCTTGGGCATGGAGTTCACCAGAGCTTCACAGGTTGCCACTGGAGTCCTCTTCCACTCCTCCATGACGACATCAGGGAGCTGGTGGATGTTAGAGACCTTGCGCTCCTCCACCTTCCGTTTGAGGATACCCCACAGATGCTCAATAGGGTTTAGGTCTTGAGACATGCTTGGCCAGTCCATCACCTTTACCCTCAGCTTCTTTAGCAAGGCAGTGGTCATCTCGGAGTTGTGTTTGGGGTCGTTATCTTGTTGGAATACTGCCTTGCAGCCTAGTCTCGGCTTTAGTATGTCATAGTACATTTTGGCATTCATGGTTACCTCAATGAACTGTAGCTCCCCAGTGCCGGCAGCACTCATGTGGGCCCTGAAAGGAACTGTACACCTTGATGACCACCCTGGTTTATGCAGGCAGACCACCGGGACCCTCGGATCTGTGAGAGACAAAATGAGACACGGGAAACAGGCTTTGAGTGTGTTCATAAGATCTCTGTCTTTATGGAATACAACAGTAGTATATATACCAGTAAAAATACATGTCTAAGGGTTATTCAAACTTTACACTCAGTACTTTCTTATCAAGAGTTAGGCTGCTTGACTAGATAACAAGAAATAGCTGATGACTTGCTGACACAGATTCGGTTTAACCACAATATCTCATAGGGTGTGGTTCTATGCAAACTGCTAGTCAAACTGACCATGGCAATACTTACACACACAAAAAGTTCATTTATACTTTATGTAAAATGGAGGAGAATCTAAGATGGAGTCAGTTTATACATTCTATTAGAATCCCCACTTAAGTCATGAACATGACTTACTTTCTCTGCACGGTAACATAATTAGCTTTCTTATGCCGCGTACACACGGTCGGACTTTTCGTCTACAAAAGTCCAACGGACGCTGACGGACTAAAGCTGGCTGGTAATCCGATCGTGTGTGGGCTTCTCCGGACTTTCAACGGACTTTTTCAGCCTCAAATCCGACGGACTTTAGATTTGAAACATGCTTCAAATCTTTCCGACGGACTCGAGTCCGGTCGAAAAATCCGCTCGTCTGTATGCTAGTCTGACGGACAAAAACCCACGCAAGGGCAGCTATTGGCTACTGGCTATCAACTTCCTTATTTTAGTCCGGTGTACGTCATCACGTAAGAATTCGACGGACTTTTGTGTGATCGTGTGTAGGCAAGTCTGTTCGTTAGAAAGTCCGCCGCAAGTCCGCCGCAAGTCCGTCGAAAGTCCGTCGAAAGTCTGTCGGACAGGCTGTCGGACTTTTGTAGCTGAAAAGTCCGACCGTGTGTACGCGGCATTATAGTACATGCTAAGGTAGGCTTTATTCGCAGCAGCGGGGTCAGGGGTTCGGGTAGCTCTAGCAGTGATACACATTACAAGTTTGAAACATGCAAATAACTACTGCATGTAGAGGGGTTAGTCTGTGTCTCATTCCCTAAATGAAAACACCAGTCAGGGGAATGACTTCTACCCATTGTTGGAAAAGTAACGATGTTGCTTGCATATAAACTTGATATGTTGATTAAAACAACGGGAGAAGTTCCATTTAAAAAAGGGTGATATTTAAAGGTCCCTTATGGCTGTACCTTTAAATATAACCCTTTTTCTAAATGGAACTCCTCCTGTGTTTTAATACGGGCTGTACTAGGATGCAGTTTACAACATACCCAACATTTCTCATACCCTGATTTCTGAGCATAATTATTGTATTTAAATTTCAGTAGCAACATTTTGTCTGTAATATTATCAGTTTTAACTCCTTCATTATCTGATTGTGTTTCTCTCTTGTGTCTGGTATGTGTATTATCGATGGTGGTATTAAATTACCCACATATGCCTTTAAGGGCTCCCAAGTCCTCAGGATGGTAAATACAGTTAGTTATGATCCATGTAGGTAGGAACACTATCAGAGAGATTAGAAACAGGAGGCAAAATGCCTTCCCAGAAGTCTGTGGTGATAAGCAAGGCCATCTTTTTCAGAGTCTTGACCACCTGCTTCACTCACTGTTCGAGGATTTGTATCACCTGTGTAACGGAAGGTCCCACACTCCTCTTGAGTGCTTTCTTCATATACCGCTTCCTCCCAGTCTGAATATAGATATCAGATATTCCAAACGCTCACAAGCACAAAACAAGACGAGACTTGTTTAGCTGCTCAACATGAACTCTTTATTAGAACCAAAATTACAAGTCTTATATACAGTAGAAGAGGAGGTCCCCCCTCCTGCTCAAATTACTCTAACAATACATCTGTATCCAGAAACAGAATTAACATGAGCTAATTAACTAATCCCTTAAAGCAGCCGATGTGACTCCATGCCATCCTGAGCATTGTTATGATTAATCAGGATTTCACCACGGGACAGACTTGTCACCGAGCTTCACAGACTTGGTCACCGAGCTTCACACAGTAGTATAAACACAGGACACCTTCTCACAATAGCAGGAGCTAATTACAATTAATAATACAAACAGTGATCTCTCCCCCTCCTCAGCCTAGTAGGCAACAAACTATAGTAGTAGACTGTCCGGCTCCTACCCAGTTCTAGAGGCCAATGTGATCAGCTCTCTCCACTACCATGTTGAGTTTAGAATCAAACCAAGAATAGTCTTTACATATATCCTGGGAGATAGGGACCTTAAATGGAGATTATCCTGTTTTCTTAGAGGGGGTCATTCTTATTTCGGCCAAAACTGCTGGTAGGACTTTCTGACGCTTATATGTGCCTCCTATTGCTTTTCTTATTTTATCTTTAATAGTTCTGTTCATTCTGTCAACAATACCTGAACTTTGCGGGTGGTAAGGTATATGAAATTTCCACTCAATTTTAAGTGCTTTCACTAAATCTTGGCACACTTTTGAAATAAAGGCAGGACCATTATCAGAATTTATTTGGAGCGGGCATCCCCATCTAGGGATAATTTCCTGCATGAGGATTTTTTTTTTTAACAGAAAAAGTTTATTTAAATTTCAAGAAAAACAAAGGTATACATTTGTACAGTTTCATCGATCAAACATTTAGCCCCCGGATATAATACAGTTCAAGCTATTACATTAGAGCGGGTTTAGTGGCAGCTGAGCAAGAGAGAAAAAAAGACCATCATCAAGGGCACTTCAGGGTGGAGCTAGAAGCTCAGGAGGTGGGGGGAGGGAGTTCCAGACATCTGGAATGGGGTGGATAAGAGGAGAAAAAGAAGGGGGGGAATGGGAGGGCGGGGGGGGGGGGCAAAGATCAAGAGGATATCACAAGGTCCCTCCACCATCTTTTCAAAATTGTATCCGCATTGTACCCTTACCTGTATAAATCTGGTCCTATACTTCTAACTGAGTCCTACTCCAGAGGCAACTGCCGCTCGCGTACCCATGCCCCACAGTTTGTCAAATTTTTTGGGACAATTATGTCCCATGTATGTCATGGCAGCGCCAGGTCTATCAGGGTATGCCATTGTTGTACCGTGGGGGGTAGGGGCTTATTCCACTGCAATATGATTGCTTTCCTAGCGTAGAAGGCCGCATAGAAGACAAAGAGTTTTTTAGATTGTGGGGCCTCCAGTGTGTCGCAGACACCCAACAACAGCGGTAGTGGGTCACAGAGGACTCTCAGTTTGCCTATGCAGTTTATTACCCCTACTACGCCCATCCAGAAAGGCCTAATCTGCGGGCACAACCTTACTACATGGAAAAAGGACCCAACCTCAGTATTACATCTATGGCATGTCGCTCGCCTATCGGGATAGATTCTGGCGAGCCTCTTTGGGGGATAGTAGATCCGATGTAGGAACTTCAGCTGAGTGAAGCCGAAATCATCAATGGGATGTACTGCTGGATGCCCTCTTCCCAGTCATCGTCAGCCATCTCCGGAATGTCAGATTGCCACACCAACAATAGCTGGGAGACCTTAGAGGTGTCAATGTTCGCCAACATAGAGTAAAGAGTGGAAAGAATTCTACCCGCTCCCAGGGCTCTCAGCAAGGCCTCAATTGCATGAACTTCTAGATTTATAGCTCGCGGGAATTGGGCTTGAAAGGCATGGCTTAACTGTAGATACCTAAAGAACATACGGTTAGGTAAGGTCCGGATTCTTTTAAGGTCATCAAAGCTGAGTATCCTCCCTTCAGATACAATGTCACCCAGGGTTTTAATTTCATACCGCGCCCAGATCACTGGGTCAGGGATGGTTTCAAAATGGGGTAATCTAGGGTTTCCCCACAGTGGGGTGTGTGGGGACTAGGGATTAGCTTCGAGTTCGAGTCAAACTCATGTTCGACTCAAACATCGGCTGTTCGCCAGTTCGCTGAATAGCGAACAATTTGGGGTGTTCGCGGCAAATTCAAAAGCCGCAGGACACCCTTTAAAAGTCTATGGGAGAAATCAAAAGTGCTAATTTTAAAGGCTTATATGCAAGTTATTGTAATAAAAAGTGTTTGGGGACCTGGGTCCTGCCCCAGGGGACATGGATCAATGCAAAAAAAAGTTTTAAAAATAGCCGTTTTTTCAGGAGCAGTGATTTTAATAATGCTTAAAGTGAAACAATAAAAGTGTTATATTCCTTTAAATTTCGTGCCTATGGGGTGTCTATAGTATGCCTGTAAAGGGGCACATGTTTCCCGTGTTTATAACAGTCTGACAGCAAAATGACATTTCAAAGGAAAAAAAGTCATTTAACCTACTCGCGGCTATTAATGAATTGTCGGTCCGACAATACACATAAAAGTTCATTGATAAAAACGGCATGGGAATTCCCCACAGGGGAACCTCGAACCAAATAAAAAAAAAAATGATGTGGGGGGTCCCCCTAAATTCCATACCAGGCTCTTCAGGTCTGGTATGGATATTAAGGGGAACCCCGGCAAAAAATTTTTTTTAAATGACGGGGGGTCCCCCTCAAAATCTATACCAGACCCTTCAGGTCTGGTATGGGCTTTAAGGGGAACCCTGTGCCAAAATTTTAAAAAAATGGCGTGGGGTCTCCCCAAAAATCCATACCAGACCCTTATCCGAGCACGCAACCTGGCAGGCCGCAGGAAAAGAGGGGGGATGAGAGAGCGCCCCCCCGCCTTAACCGTACCAGGCCACATGCCCTCAAAATTGGCAGGGTGCTTTGAGATAGCCCCCCAAAACACCTTGTCCCCATGTTGATGGGGACAAGGGCCTCATCCCCACAACTCTTGCCCGGTGGTTGTGGGGGTCTGCGGGCGGGGGGGCTTATCGGAATCTGGAAGCCCCCTTTAACAAGGGGACCCACAGATCCCGGCCCTCCCCCCTGTGCGAAATGGTAAGGGGTACCCCTTCCCTTTCACAAAAAAAGTGTCAAAAGTTAAAAATGACACGAGACAGTTTTTGACAATTCCTTTATTTAAATGCTTCTTCTTTCTTCTATCTTCTATCTTCCTTCGGTTTCTTCCTCCATCTTTTTCTTCTTCTGGTTCTTCCTCCGGTGTTCTCGTCCGGCATCCTCCTCCGTGGTGCTGGCGTCTTCTTCCCTTCGTCTTCTGGGCTGCTCCGCATCCAGCATGGTGGGAGGCTCCATGGTAGGGGTACTTTTGTACCCCCTTACCATTTCAAACAGGGGGGAGGGCCGGGATCTGGGGGTCCCCTTGTTAAAGGGGGCTTCCAGATTTCGATAAGCCCCCCACCTGCAGACCCCCACAACCATCGGGCAAGGGTTGTGGGGATGAGTCCCTTGTCCCCATCAACATGGGGACAAGGTGTTTTGGGGGGCTACCCCAAAGCACCCTCCCAATGTTGAGGGCGCTCTTGTCCCCCCCTCTTTTCCTGCAGCCTGCCAGGTTGCGTGCTCGGATAAGGGTCTGGTATGGATTTTTGGGAAGACCCCACGCCATTTTAAAAACATTTTTGGCACGGGTTCCCCTTAAAATCTATACCAGACCTGAGGGGTCTGGTATAGATTTTGAGGGGGACCCCACGCCATTTTTTTTTTTTTAATTTTGGCCGGAGTTCCCCTTAATATCCATACCAGACCTGAAGGGCCTGGTATGGAATTTAGGGGGACCTCCCACGTCATTTTTTTTAAAATTTTGGTTCGGGTTTCCTGTGGGGAATTCCCATGCCGTTTTTATCAATGAACTTATATGTGTATTGTCGGACCGGCAATTCATTAATAGCCGCAAGTAGTTTTAAATGACTTTTTTTCCTTTGAAATGTCATTTTGCTGTCAGACTGTTCTAAACACGGGAAACATGCCCCCTTTACAGGCATACTATAGACACCCCAAGGTACAAAATTTAAAGGAATATTACACTTTTATTGTTTCTCTTTAAGCATTATTAAAATCACTGCTCCCGAAAAAATGGCCGTTTTTAAAACTTTTTGCATTGATCCATGTCCCCTGGGGCAGGACCCAGGTCCCTAAACACTTTTTATGACAATAACTTGCATATAAGCCTTTAAAATTAGCACTTTTGATTATTCATGTTCGTGTCCCATAGACTTTAACGGTGTTCGCGTGTTCGAACATATTTTTTGCCTGCTCGCATGTTCTGGTGCGAACCGAACAGGGGGGTATTCGGCTCATCCCTAGTGGGGACCAAGTATCTGGCTTCTCCATCTTGGACCGTACGGCGTCTCACACCTTTAGCGTGGTACCCATAGGGGCAGTGATGCAAGGGTTGGACCGCGGTCCGCTGTGTTTTAGGTTCTGTAGCTCGGCATAGGAGCCCAAGAGAGCTGCTTTAAGGGTGGCTGCCGGGTTGGCTGGCTCCTCAGAGAGCCACCAGTGGACCGTGACCAGGACCGCAGCCCAAAAATATTTAACAGGGCAGGGCCACACCGCCCAGGGACATCGGGAGTTGCAGGGTCGTTTTTGCTATTCTTGGCACGTTACCGCGCCAGAGAAATGACGTAATTATGCTGTCCAGTTTTTTGAAGAAGGCTAGTGGTATGGGAATCGGGGTTTGTCTAAAGAGGTATAGAAATTTTGGGAGAATCGTCATTTTACTTAGATTGACCCTACCAACTAATGTGAGGGGCAGTGTTTTCCAGGCCGCGCATCTTCTGGACAGGGAGGATATCACCGGGGTCAGATTAAGAGTAATATACTTTGACAAGTCTTGTTGGATAACTACACCCAGGTATTTAAACTGGGAAACTATCTGCAGCGGTGTGTTAGTCGATATAGCTACGTCTGCGTAAGATAGTGGGAACAGGACGGATTTTCCCCAGTTGATACAAATGCCAGAAATCCTGTCAAACGTGTCTATTATGGATAGGGCCATTCCCAGGGAGTCTCTGTCGTTCCTCAGATACAGAAGAGTATCATCGGCGTATAGAGAAATCTTCTCCTGTATTGGGCCCATGGGTATTCTATCCGCCGTCTCTGAAGAATGCAGTAGGATCGCCATCGGCTCAATAGCCAGTGCGAAGAGGGTCGGGGACAGGGGTCAAACCTGTCTCATGCCTCTACATAGCTGGAAGTGTGGGGACGGGGTGGATCCAGTTCTCACTCTAGCCTTCGAGGAACTGTACAGGGCCCGAACCCACGATATTAAATTGGGCCCAAAACCGAACCCGCGCAGGAGCTCCCAGAGATAGGCCCACTCCACCGAATTGAATGCTTTTTCAGCATCGAGAGAAGCCACTGCATCCGATGGAGTGAGAGAGTCCACAGAGGCCAGAACCGCGTACAGCCTCCGGAGGTTGATATCTGTCCCTTTAGCGGGCATGAACCCCCCGATTGATCCTCGTGAACCAGGGTGAGGATGACTTCATTCATCCTACCGGCTAGAACCTTAGCCAGTATCGTAATGTCAACATTAAGTAAAGATATGGGCCTGTAGGATATGCACAGTTCCGGGTCTTTGGCTTGGGGATTACCACATGATAGTCTCAGCCATGGAGGCCTGGAGAGCTCCCCCCTCCAGGGCCCGGGACACCATGTTGTGTAATTTAGGTAGCAGTTGTTCGCCATACTGGCGGTAAAATTCTGTTGGTAGCCCATCAGTCCCGGGGGATTTTCCCGCCTGTAGGGTACCCAAAGCCTGCTGTATTTCTTTGAGTGTAATCGATCCTTCCAGTCTGTCTCTATCTGCGTCGGTGAGTTTGGGGAAGGTAATTTGGTCCAGGTTGCAACCCAGTTCCTCAGTGGTGTATATGGCTCTTGAGGAGTATAGGGTCTTGTAGTAAGAGGTAAAACAGGCATTGATAGCCTGAGGGTCAGTCACCACCACCCCCACTTCGTCTTTGTGGGCTATACTTGTAACCTGCTGTTGTTCCCTAGCCAGCCATGCCAGGAGCCTGCCAGTATTTTCTCCCTGCTCAAAAATGCGCTGTGTTTGCGCCAGTTGGTGTTTTTTGGCCTTGGTGACTCTCAGCAGGACCACTTCCCGATAGACAGCCTGCATGTCCAGACATGTGATCGGGTTTTTGGTTAGGATAAACCGAGATTCCAGGGAGGTTCCCAGGACTGGCGTATATTAGATCTATCCGCAAGAGGGTGTGGTGGCAGGTGAAGGCATGTTCATCCGGGTGCCTCCACCACCAGACATCCGTCAAACCATACAGGGAGGCCCAACTTGACAGGGGGGATCCCTCAGCAGTGCTTGCGGCTAGTTTGTCTAGAGAAGGACACAGAAACATGTTAAAGTCCCCAGCCATAATAATATCGGGTGCATAGGTAGACATAATTGGGACCAGCGTCTTCAATAGTGAGGTGGTAGCAGGTGGAGGTATATATATTCCCAATAGGAGCATTTCAAGTGTGTCAATTATTGCATGCATTAACACGTACCTGGAGTGCTTAGACCCCACAACGTAACTAACACAACTAATAGTTCCCACACAGTATAGGAAGTTCTCCTATAGGCACAGTGAGATAGCCAACAACTGAGGAATTAGTACATTATATCTGTGTGATCCAGAAGTCTGCAGGCCTTAGCCTAGGTTACCTGCATGGATATCTTAACAGAAACGGTACAAGATTACATGTGGTGCAGATTAAAAGTTGATAAAACCAGGAAATGGCTCTAGCTGTGCCCTACAGGTGTAGGCTGGTTTGCATGTGGTGCCTGCATCATTTGTGAGGAGAAAATGGCTCAGCCCTCCTCTAGTGCATAGATCACCAGTCACTTGCAAGAGATAGAGAGAGTGCTCCTGGGTCCATCCATCCTGGGGCAGACCACAGCCGAGCAGTGCCATGGGCAGTCAATAGGGCCCTCATGCTGTCACAGGGTTAATGGGCATGCAGTTGGATTCGTCCCCTGCCAGGTAGAGGAGCAGTCTCATTAAAGGAAGCAGCACGTGGAGGGCGACCATTATATGGTTCAGGTGGCCGTCCCAGGGTATATATTGGTCCTCTGGAAGCCCAGGGGCTTCCGGCCATTACACAAGCATGCATTCTGTTTGGGATAGAAAAACCCCAGGGGGCCCCCAAACCCAGGATTATCAGGGCAGGGTAGTAGGCAGGGTATTAGTTAGAGGCAGGAGGCATCTATGTAGCATACTCGGGCGCATGGCCAGAGGAGCGCGCCAGATGTATAGTACAGGCCCCACAATGATAAAAGTATTTCCCCAACATGGGCACAGCTGGGACAGTTCTTTAAACAGGGTGTGTAACACAGAGGGCAATAACAAAGGGAAAGGCATTTACCTCGCTCTAGGTAGATTGTTCAGCCATTGCGAGTCATCATCTGGAGAGGTGAAATACTTAGTAGATTCACCATCAATGACTCGGAGGCGTGCAGGGAACAGCATGCTGTATTTCATCCCTCTCGTGCGCAATTGGGTCTTGACATGGTCGAAGGTACAGCGCAGCCTCTGCGTTTCCACTGTGTAATCCAGGAAGATCATTACCCTGGTGTTCTCAAACTGGAGCTCCTCAAATTTCTATGCCTCGCGGCATGGAAATTTGGCCCCAGTCCCGGAAGTTCAAGAGCCGGAATATGAAGGTGCGTGGCTGGGAGCCCTGTGGGCCTCAGACAGCCGGAATCCTGTGGGCCCTCTCCACAAGGAAGTGCGGGGAGAACTGTGCTCTGGGTAGCAGGGTGTGCAGGAGCCTTTCTGTGAAGGTAGTAGGGTCTTGGCCCTCCGCTCCCTCCGGCAGGCCAACCAATCGTAGGTTGTTCCGCCTGCTCCTGTTTTCGCTGTCTTCAGCACGGGACTCTAGCGCTCTCACCTTCACCTGCAGGGTGCGAATGCACTCCCGATGGTCTTGTGTGTTGTCCTCCGTCTTGCCCACCCGGCGTTCCACTTCCCCAAGGCGGTCGCGGAACCTGTCCATATCTCTCTGCATAAGCCCCACTTCAGTTTGGAGGAGATCAATCTTCTCCGTTAGGGTGGTTTTGCAGCCGGTAATGGCCTGCATAAGGGCCGTGAAGCGATCTTCCTCTGAAGTGAACGGATCTGCCGGCAACGTCTGTGTCGCCATGTTCGAGCTGCACGTGGAGGCCCGCTTCTGTTCCTGTGGGGAGGCCTTAGGAGCTGAGGCACCTCATACCCCGAGGTCTCCCTGGGTATGCGGTATGCTTCAGGCTTTATAGGTATATACGATCTCTAAAAAAGGCCGATAATAGAAGCAGGTAACTGCGGAGCTCAGCTCACACGCGTCCGCTCAGGTCGCCAGCTTAGCCACGCCTCCCTGCATGAGGATTATTATAACTGTTTGTGCATCCTCTTTTGTGGTTACAAATGCTTCTGTCCATCTTGAGAACATGTCTACTATCACAAGTAAATACTCCTGCCTTTTACCTAACTTAGGCATATGGGTGAAGTCAATCTGTAAATGTGTAAAAGGTGTGGATAGATATGTAAGGTGTCCATGTTTTTCCTTGTGTGGATTTCTTGGGTTGTTTCGGATGCATGTGATGCATTTGGCAACATATGATTTGACCAAAAAGGGAAGACCGGGGATAAAGAAATCATTGTCCAATAATTCACATGTGACCTGCCAGCCTCTGTGCCCTACCCCATGATACTGATAAAGAAATAAAGGTGCACTAGCTACAGGTATACATGGTCTCCCCTCTTGACAGACAAGTTCAGTATCTGGGCTTTTCTGCACTCCTGCAATATTCCATTATTTAATATCTGTGTCTGTAGCATATGTCTGAAGATCTGACAAGGTTTGGTCTAATGGGCATTTCAGGCGTAAGTGATGGCATTTGTATGGTAGCTTCTTGTTTAGAAGCTGCTTCCTTTTGCTGCTTTATCAGCTAAGGCATTTCCTTTTGAAACATCATCTTGGTTTGTGGTATGTACCTTGCAGTGGAGGATAGCTATAGAGCAAGGCAATTTAATCACTTCCAAAAGGCTGGACACTAATGTTGAATGTGAAATTGATTTGCCATCTGCTGCTATGTACCCTCTTTTTAACCAGATAATACCAAAATCGTGGCATACACCGAATGTGTATTTAGAATCAGTATAAATGTTCACATGCTGTCCTTCAAAGAGCTGGCATGCTCTTGTAAGAGCAATCAGTTCTGCAGCCTGTGCTGATTGAAATGGATCTGGGTTTGCTTCAAGCACTACATCAGGCAACGGGACTACAGCATATCCTGCATGATATGTGTTGTCATTTGGTCTAGAACAAGAACCATCAACAAAAACATTTTGTGCCCCAGGGATTACAGTGGAAGACATGTCTGCACGTGGAGATGTGTCCTGGTGGATTATTACAATGTACTCATGTTGAGGAACTACCTCATCCTCTTCTCCTTTTTTTTTTTTTTTTTTTTTTTGCCACTTCAGAAAATTCCTAGGGAGACTAATTCAGCTTTCTCGCTCATATATGTCTCTTCTCATCTCTTCATCACTGTGGCGTATTTATTTTTGTTTTCCACGGGAGGTCAAAACAGGGGTTTACAAAAAATACTTATATAAAACTTAACCTCACCTGATAAGGCACAACCCTTAGTTCTCCTTCTCTAAAATTTTATCTTTATTTATGAATCTCTCTGTTTCACCTATCTAAAAAAAAAAAAAAAAAAGGCAAAAAAACCATATACATGTATATGTATATATAACCCCCCCTCCCTCCCCCCTCCCTCCCCCCTCCCTCCCCCCTCCCTCCCCCCTCCCTCCCTCCCTCCCCCCTTCCTCCCTCCCCCCTCCCTCCCCTCTCCCCTCCCCCCTCCCTCCCCCCTCCCTCCCCCCTCCCTCCCCCCTCCCTCCCCTCTCCCCCCCCTCTCCCCCCCCCCTTGTGCAATGCCCATGATCTAATTTAGTAGGTAGTTACATCCTGATTTTTTCTGCATAACTCCATGTTTTTTTAAACTCCTTCCAACATTTCCATTTGTCTACTTCTCTCTTTTCCTCTTTGTACAAAGAAAACTGCTCCATGGTGTGGGTCTCTTCCACGGCATTTATCCAGTCCCACATCTCCGGACTTTCTTTTCCCCACCAATTTTTGGGGATTAATCTTTTTGCTGCGTTTAATAGATGTGGAACCAGAGATGTTTTATATTGTTTCACACTTCCCTCTATGCAGTGGAAGAGAACCACCCACGGATCCTCCTTCACCTCTATTTTTGTAATCTCCTTTATCAAACTCAAGATTTTTTTCCAATATTTTTTAATTACCGGGCAATTCCACCATAAGTGAGCCATAGTACCCATCTCTCCACATCCCCGCCAACACTCTGCCGATTTCCCATGTTGGAATTTACTCATCCTATCTGGCGTTGCGTACCACCTTGCCATGCATTTATAATTCATCTCGGCCGTTTTTATATCTGCCGCTGAGCTATGGGCCAGAAATAGCATTTTATTAATCGTGCTCGTGTCTTTTTGTGTTCCCAATTCCTTTTCCCAGCTTCTGATGAATGTGGGTACCTCTGCTTCTTCTTCTTTTAATATTAGTTTATATAGCTTAGATATTGTGTTTTTTGTCTTTTCCGAACAACATAATTTTTCTAATTCTGTCAAGTTTTCTCCAGATCTTATTGGTTGAGGTAAATTTTTCACGAAGCGATCTAATTGCATGTACCTCCATTCATCTATCACCCATGTGTCAGTGTTTTCTTTCAATTCAGTTATTGTGACTATTTTCCCTTTTTTAAGTATTTCTCTAAGCTGTACTTTATCTTTTTTTATCCAGTTCCCCCCTATATCTCTTTTCCCTGGTGCAAAATATTCATTCTCCTTTAATTCTATCAGGGGAGAATTAAAAGTCTTATCTAACTGTTTATATACTACCTCCCATGTCTTTAAAACTATTTTTGTCAAACCGTGTGTTTCCTCATCTACTGTTCTGTGACTCGGAGGGTTCCAAATAATAGATCCTAAACGTGTTTTACTATAGTGATTCTCTATGTTCACCCATCTTTTTTCTTGGTTATCCCTAGCCCATTCTATTGCTCTTGATATAATTATTGCTTTATAATATTTTAAGATATCTGGGACCGCGAGGCCTCCTTTGTCTCTATCTTGTTTTAGTGTCTTGAGAGATATTCTTGATCTTTTGTTCTTCCATATTATGTTAGAGATTATTGATTTCAGTTTTCTAATATATTCCTGTGGGAGTCTAATAGGCAACATTTGGAATTTATACGTGATCTTAGGCAAGAGGACCATCTTTATGGCGTTAATACGCCCCATCCATGAAAGAGGTTTTATCTGAAGTTTTTTCCCTTCCCTCCTTATTTCCTCTAAGAGATGGATATAGTTTTTTCTATATAACTTTTCCGGGGAGTTTGAAAGCATTATTCCCAGATATTTGATCTCTTTTTTCCAACAGAATTGGAAATCTCTCTTCAGTTTTTCCTCCTCTATTTTACTCACTTTTATCTTTAAAATTTCCGATTTCCCCATATTGATCTTAAAGTTTGTTATTTCTCCATATTGTTTTAATATTTTGACCAATCTTGGTAGTGTATTTCCGGGGTTACTTATATAGAAGAGCACATCGTCCGCATAAGCGGCCAGTTTGTGCGCCTCTTCTCCCACCTTAAATCCTTCAATGTCAGGATTATTTCTAATTGTTGACAGGAGGGGTTCTAGGGCCAACACGAAGAGAAGGGGGGACAGGGGGCATCCCTGTCTTGTCCCTCTCTTCATCTCGAAAGGTGATGACAGGGTTCCATTGATCTTAATGGCCGCCTTAGGTTTCCTATAAAGTGCTTTAATCCATCCTATCATCTTGGGGCCGATTCCTATTATTTCTAGGGTTCTAAACAGGAACTCCCAGGCCACCCTGTCAAACGCCTTTTCGGCATCACTTGACAAGAGCAGACCTGGGAGTCCCTCCTCCCTTCTCTTCTGGAGCAACAATAGGGTTCTCACCCCATTGTCTCTTCCTTCCCTTCCTGCTATAAAGCCTACTTGGTCCGGATGAATCACCCCATTCATCAGTTCTTTTATCCTCGTGGCCAGTACTTTTGAGTATATTTTTGTGTCTACATTAATCAGTGATATCGGTCTGTAACTCGCGCATAAAGTTGCGTCTTTGGCCTCTTTGGGGATTACGGTGATTGTAGCGAAAAGCGCCTCATTACTTAGTTCATATTCACTTCCCACCCCGTTCATGTACTTACACATTTTCGGAACTAGTATGTCTTTAAATTTCTTGTAGTAATATGTGGTGAACCCATCCGGACCCGGACTTTTCCCCTGTGTACTGTCTGCTATTGCTCTATATATCTCCTCCTCTGTAATTGGTTTCTCCAGAGCCTCTCTAGAATTTTTTGTAATCTTAGTTAATTTGGCACCTTTTAAGAATTCCTCTATCTTCCTGTTTTTACTTTCCTCATTTATCTGGTATCCATTTATCTCCATCCTCTTCTCCTTTTAAACCTAGTAACGCATTTAGGATCAGGGCTGGGCCTGAAGTGGGTGAAGCATATTTTATTTTCGAGATTTGGATTTGAGAGGAGAATAACTTCGTATCCACTCAATCTTTGGGCTGACATATGTTGGGTATGAATATTTTTCAACAAAATGGATACATTATGAGTAGTATGTAAGGTGGTTGGATGTCCTAGAGCAGTGATGGCATACCTTGGCACCCCAGATGTTTTGGAACTACATTTCCCATGATGCTCAGCTACACTGCAGAGTGTATGAGCATCATGGGAAATGTAGTTCTAAAACATCTGGGGTGCCAAGGTTCGCCATCACTGTCCTAGAGTAAAAGAAGTAGCCATTTCTACTAACATAGCACAGGATGCCAAAGCTCTAAGACACGCCGGCATGCCCTGTACCAGCATTGGCACTACTCTTGAAAAAAATGCAATAGGGTGGAGTTTTCCTCCGTGTTCCTGCGCCAGGACTCCCGCCATTGTTTTACAATTGTCCCTGGCAAACAAATGAAACATCTTGCCATAATTGGGCAGTCCGAGGCCAGGGGCTGTTACTATTGCTGTCTTAAGGTACACAAATGCAACACACATTTCATCTGTCCATTTTACACAATCTGGCATGTCTGAGCCTGTGGTTTGCCTCAGGAGGTTATCATAGAAAGAGCAGTCAGGTATCCATTGGTGGCAGTAACCAATCATACCAAGAAACAATAGCATATCTTTCTTTGTCAGTGAGCGGGGCAGACCCACGAGAGCCGTAGCTCTCTTGTGACTGACTTTTCTTTCTCCTTTTGTGAGGGTAAAACCAAGGTATTTAACAATCTCTTGACACCATTGCAATTTCTTTTTAGAGACTTTGTGACCGTTTTCTGCTAACCAGTACAATAAATCTTTACCATCCTCTCTGCTGGCAACCTGGCTCGGACTGCATAACAACAAAGCATCAACATACAGTAATAGGACTGAACCATTGCGAGGAGTCCAGGACTGTAGGGTTGCCTGGAGTACATCTTAATAAACTACAGGGGAGTCTACATACCCTTGGGGCATTCTGCACCAGTTCATCTGGTGATTTCTAAAACAAAATGCAATAATAGGCTGTGTCTCTTCATCCAGTGGGACGCTAAAAAATGCATTTTCTAAATCAATTACTGTGAAATACTCTGCATTGGATAGTATAGAAGTCAGGAGTGATGGCACATCAGGTACTATAGGTGCTATGGGCACTACATGATTATTTATGGCCCTAAGGTCCTGAACAAACCTATAACTGCCATCCGGCTTTTTAACTGGATTTATAGGAGTGTTGTAAGGTGAAATTGTTTCCTTTAAAATACCTTGTTTAAGGAAATGTTCCACCATGGGAGCAATTCTGTCCTTTTCTTTTGACAAAGGGTATTGTTTGTGGTATATGGATTCTGCCCAAGGTTTGAGGGTGGCTTTGTATGGGGTACAGGAGATGAGACCCACATCCAAAGACCCATCTGACCAGGCATTTTGTAAATCTTTTGGGAATTCTTCTGTTGGTACTTCATTGCTTAGGGCCAAAATGGGCATGATGGGGATCTTTTTTGAATAGACAGTAAGACGGCCACTTGGGGACATTATTATCTTCATACCCAATTTTCCTAGCAAGTCCCTACTTAAGAGATTCACTGGACAATTTGGTATGATCCTAAAGCTGTGATGGATTTCATATCCCACTGAGGGTCTCCTGAAAACCACGGGAAAGCCTTAATATCACCAAGACATAAACCTTTCACTATATCCATATGAAATTCATCGTTATCTCCATCTCGGGGCAAGGGATAACTACTATGCATAGTTTCAGTCCACCCTGCTAAATTTGACACCCAAGGATTTATAAATTCATAATCAGTACCACAAACCCTAGAAACATAATCCTTAGAAGTTTCCCGGGGCCAGGGGAAGGCGGAGCCTCTTTACCATGTTCTTGACCCATATTACAGTGAACCAGAGGCTGTCTTACCTTACAGCTTCTTCCACACAACAAATTATCTTATACTTCTATGCGACAGAAAGACAAAGCAAACAGAGATTTGGGTCACGGTGGTGATTACCACCTGAACCCTTTCTCTCCTTCCCAAAAGGAGTTACAGTACTGTTTTGTCTAATATTAATGAATCCTCTCTAGGATTCTCAGGTCTCCCAAAGACATTTCACAATGTTAATGAATCCTCTCTCTAGGACTCAGTACTCCCAAAGACCTTTAAGGCGTGGTGCGTCTCTTTTTAATATAGTTTTTAAAGGACTAAAGCTTTATCAGAGCTGAGGCGAGAAAAATAATTTGTCAAAATAAGACAAACGTTTACTTACCAAGGATGATTGCTTTATCTGGGACGAGCCCCCATTTGAAAGGAATTATACACCTTGACGACCACCCTGGTTTATGCAGGCATACCACCAGGACCCTCGGATCCGTGAGAGTCCAAATGAGACACAGGAAACAAGCTTTGAGTGTGTTCATAAGATCTCTGTCTTTATTGAATACAATGGTATTGTATATATACCAGTAAAAATACATGTCTAAGGGTTATTCAAACTTCACACTCAGTACTTTCTTATCAAGAGTTAGGCTGCTTGACTAGATAACAAGAAATAGCTGATGACTTGCTGACTTAGATTCGGTTTAACCACATCTCATAGGGTGTGGTTCTATGCAAACTGCTAGTCAAACTGACCATGGCAAAACTTACACACACACAAAAGTTCATTTATACTTTATGTAAAATGGAGGGGAATCTAAGATGGAGTCAGTTGTTTATACATTCTATTACGGCCCCAGTCCATGACACTCCCACCACCATGCTTGACTGTAGGCAAGACACACTTGTCTTTGTACGCCTTACCTGGTTGCCCCCACACACCCTTGACACCATCTGAACCAAATAGTTTTATCTTGGTCTCAACAGACCACAGGACATGGTTCCAGTAATCCATGTCCTTTGTCTGCTTGTCTTCAGCAAACTGTTTGCAGGCTTTCTTGTGCATCATCTTTAGAAGAGGCTCTCTTCTGGAACGACAGCCATGCAGACCAATTTGATGTAGTGTGCGGCGTATGGTCTAAGCACTGGCAGGCTGACCCCCCCACCCCTTCAACCTCTACAGCAATGCTGGCAGCACTCATGTCTGTTTCCCAAAGACAACCTCGGGATAGGACGCTGAGCACTTGCATTTACCTGTCCTGTTAAACCGCTGTATGGTCTTGGCCACCATGCTGCAGCTCAGTTGCAGTGTCTTGGCAATCTTCTTATAGCCTAGGCCATCTTTATGTAGAGCAACAATTCTTTTTTTTTAGATCCTCAGATAGTTCTTTGCTATAAGGTGGCCAGTATGAGAGAGTGAGAGCGATAGCACCAAATTTAACACACCTGCTCCCTATTCACACCTGAGACCTTGTAACACTAACAAGTCACATGACACCGGGAAGGGAAAATGGCTAATTTGGCTCAATTTGGACATTTTCACTTTCTTCAGTGTTGTCAAATGAAAAGATATAGTAAAATAATTATAAAAAATGTGAGATACTGTATATATGTCATTAACAACAATAATTGGTATACTTAAAGGTATTTTTACTTCTAATATGCTCTACATCAGTGGTTCTCAACTCCGGTCCTCAGGACCCACTAACAGGCCAGAATTTAAGTATTACCTTGGGGAAATGCAGACTAGAATACTGCAATCACTGAGCAGCAAATGATATCACCTGTGATGTATTTCAGTTATCTTGCAAACCTGGCCTGTTGGTGGGTCCCGAGGACAGGAGTTGAGAACCACTGCTCTACATCAAAATAATATAATAATAATTTATTTTTTATTTTATAACAGAACTACTATTGTGCCAGCATACACTGAAATAATGACATGGACTATAAAATATAATTTGAACGCTTTTTATCATAAACTTTGAAAAATAGGCGGAATAACACTTCTTTTTGAAACTAGTTTTTCTCTGGTAGTTGTCTAAAAAGAGACTTTGGACAGCCTTGCTAGTCCTCTAGACGGGGATCAGCTGAACAAACAAGTCTTAAAGCTTTCTCCATCCTTTTATTTAACAAACCAGAGATTGCGGGTTCTTTGGCTTTATGGCTTGAGCTCTACAAACAGTTTGTTTAAAATGTTCAAGGCCTGATAAGTCACTAAGAGTTTAGAAATAACTGAACTGTGCTCTCATTTTAGCTTTACATTATGGGGATTATTCAATTAAGATTATGTTTTTATTTCTTCTCAAAAAGTCTACCAGTATGTTGTCTATTTGGGAAAAGTTTGGCAGCAGTGCACTAGGTATATCACATTTTAGGCTGGGTTCACACCATTGCGAACCGGATGCTGGTTTTCCACATCCAATTCGCAATAGCGGGAGATTTTGACCGCCTCTCTAAGGAGCCGGTTCACATATCTCCGCAGCAGGTCTGGTGCGTTTTGCGCAAAAACGCTGTATGTCTTTTGGTCCGTTTCAGGTCCGAATTCAGCCCAAAATTTGGGCTGAAATCGGACCTGAAACGGTGAACCGGGACGCACTGGACCCCTGCTGTGAGACGGATGCAGTGAGTGTGTAAACCCCGCCTCACAGTGTTGGAAAGGAACATTCCTGTCCTTTCTGCATTACAAATTCCTGGTGGGGAAAACTGGCAAACAGATTAACTCAGCCATGAAAAGCCTGAATCCTGAGGAATAGTTTTTGCACCAGGAGGTGTTTTGCCAGATATATCTTTAATGAGTGATGCACATCTGTTGGCATGTTGTCTAAATGAAAAAGTCAACTGTTTTGTTTCAAGAACAAAAATACTGTTGGCAGGCTTGGCAGATGCTCTCATGGGACTGATATGGTCTGTTTTTTTGTGATTCCAATGAGAAGATTGTTGCCAGAGCAGGACTACACATTCTACTAGGGTGTTTTTTTTTGGGGGGGGGGGGGGGGGGGTTTGGATGTCCGCTATCAAGTTTTACTGTCTACGGATTGCAAGGTAGACCCAGCCGCCCTTGCGTGCATTTACAAATCTTTATGAGGGTGATGTGATTACATCATCTTTGGCCCCAAGGTGTGGTAGGTGATGGGTACTGCTTGTGGATGTCTTACTAGTTTTATCAATCATCTGTATTCCTCAATAAACAATAGCAAAATAAGATTTTTTTTTTTACACAATATAAAATGTAATATTTGAACCCACTTGTTTCCTGAATGCACAAATTATTTTATGAAAAGTGCAACAAATATATTTTATTATAAGGGCTTCAGAGATTCAATGAAAGTTAAAATTCCATCCTTGTTAACATATCAATATTTTTGGATGCTGAGGCCACTTTTGAAGGCATGAAAACAAATATAACCAGTTTTTCATTTAACATCTCTCAATCAATACAGTTGAATTGTCAAGTTATCATGGATTTTTTTTTTAAGATTTCAAACAGTAGAGTT
Organism: Aquarana catesbeiana; assembly: GCF_042186555.1. Lineage (NCBI taxonomy): Eukaryota > Metazoa > Chordata > Amphibia > Anura > Ranidae > Aquarana > Aquarana catesbeiana. The sequence continues at coordinate 468,868,400 of NC_133327.1, forward strand.
CATACAAATATTTAGTGAACAAATGGTTATATTTTAAGGATCGTAGACTCCAAAATTACAAACGTTTATGATATTAGAAAAAAAGTAAAAAGTGAACAAAAATGTAAAAGTACACTGATTATCAAAAAAAAATATCATAGAAACAGGAAAAAAATGTCCTTTAACCACTTCAGCCCTGGAAGATTTTAATGACCAGAGCATTTTTTGCGATACGGCACTGCGTGGTTTTAACGGCCGTGCGACGCTGTACCCAAACAAAATTGACGTCCTTTTTTTCCCACAAATAGAGCTCTCTTTTGGCGGTATTTGATCAGCTCTGCAGTTTTTATTTTTTGCGCTATAAACAAAAAAAACACTGACAATTTAAAAAAAAAGCAATATTTTTTACTTTTTACTATAAAAAAAATCCCCCAAAAATATATACATTTCTTCCTCAGTTTAGGCTGATATGTATTCTACATATTTTTGGTAAAAAAAAAATCACAATAAGTGTATATTGATTGGTTTGCGCAAAAGTTATAGCGTCTACAAAATAGGGGATAGATTTATGACATTTTTATTATTCTTTTTTTTTTTTAATAGTAATGGCGGTGATCTGCGATTTTTATCGGGACTGCGACATTGCGGCAGACAGATCAGACACTTTTAACACTATTTTGGTACCATTGACATTTATACAGCGATCAGAGCTAAAAATAGCCACTGATTACTGTATAAATGTCACTGGCAGGGAGGGGGTTAACACTAGGGGCGATCAAGGGGTTAAGTGTGTTCCCTCAGCGTGTTCTAACTGTAGGGGGATGGGCTACCACTGACATGACAGAGATCACTGTTCCCGATGACAGGGAACAGAAGAGCTCTGTCAGGTTACATAGGCATTTCCCCATTCTGCCTCTCCTAGTCGTGATCGTGGGCCGCCGGCGAACATCGATATCCTGCTTTTGCAGGCTGACGTACAGGTATGTCAATTTGCGCAAGAGTGCCATGTTGCTGACGTATATCGGCGCGAGCCAGTCGGCAAGCGATTAAAAATGTTCCTGGAATCATTAAGGGTGTTGTTAAATTTCCATATTTATTTGTTACTTCAATGAAAATATTGAAAAGTAAAAAAAAATTTAAAAATTACCATATTTAGAAGAAAGTCAGGTCTTTGTACCTTTTTATTGTCCAAGGTTTTAAAACTGAATTGTAAGGTAAGGTTCCTATTACAGAAGTAAGCTTTATGTTCATTATTTTAGATTCTATGTCTGTTCAGAAGTTAAAGGGGTTGCTGTTTCGTCTACTGAAGGTGCCAGGTTCTGAGTTAAAACTTACATACGAAAGTTCTAAGGTAAGTAACATATTAGTCATATCTTTCTTTTATTATGCCATTTTTGAGCACCAACAAACTCTGAAAACGATAAAAAAGAGTAGAAAGCCTTGATCTACACCTCCTGAACCCTAGCCATGACATAATCCTTAAGTTGGCTTCACACTTATGCCTTGAGCTACTGTGCCAATAATTTTGTGCTGTGGCACACATTAACACACCATCATGCCTTGCGGTGCGCTGCCTCAGGAAAAATAAGGGAAGTGAGTTTCCTCGTCCATTGTGGTACATTGGCGATTCTCTCACCAAAATACACATTAATGTGTGACAGAATGTTCATTAAAGCACAACCCTGGAAAGATGTGAATGGGACCCTAGGCTGACGCTCATACTCAACCTTTTTAAAAACTGAGCTCTGAAGTCTAACCAAGTAAACATCAAACTTCTCTTACACTTAATATACCCTGATCCCAACCCTTAACTACCAAAAACCCTAATCCACTAAATGAAGACGTGGGGCTGGCTTGTAATGTTGCTTTGGGCACTGGATCCTGTGTTAACCACAGGGTGCTATACAGGTCCAGAACCATGGTCTGCCTGTAGCAGAACTCTGTCCCTGAGGACTCCGTTGGGGGTAAACCCATTGTATAGGGTAAAGTCAGGATGGTGTCTGGTCCCTTAACTGCTGCTTAAAGGGAACAGATCTGCAATAGACATGTGCGGTTTATTTTGTTCCAAATCATAATTTGGAGGAATTTTTCATTTTTTAGAAATTCGGCTTTATCCGAATTTCCGAATTACAATAGTATTATATTAATGAATTTAAATGAATCCGAAATAAAGAAACTAAATTAGTCTGAAATCCAAATCAAAGTCAAAAACAGCAATATAATAAAATAGAATAGAAAATAAAAGAATAGAATAGAAAATAATAGAATAAAATAGAAAATAAAAGAATAGACTAAAATAGAATAGAAAATAAGGGAATCAAAAGAAATAGAATGGAGAATAAAAGAATAGAACAGCCTAGAAATGAATAGAATAGGAAATAATAGAATAAAACACAATAGTATAGATTAAAATAGAATAGATATTAAAGGAATAGAATAGAACAGAATAAAATAGAATATAACCATCTTCCGCAACTCGAATTTTGAATAGAATGAATTTGAATATAATAGATTAGAAAAGAATAGAAAGGAATAAACCGAGCCTACAGCTATACTACACGAATTGCGTCAGTTTTTTGGTGCCTTATACAGTCAAGTCCCTTCCGTGCCCACTTCAGCTAGACTAGCGGAACTCCAGTGTCTTTCTCTTCCCACCCTTTTGCCCCAGGAGGTGGAGGCTCCTATTTCCACCCTTGAAATTGAGCATGCCATAAGCTCTTTCCCCACTGCTATGTCTCCAGGGCTGGATGGTGTCCCTGGAGACTGGTATAAGATGTATGCTAAGCTTCGGGCTCCAGTTTGAATAGTGATGCCCTCCCCCTTCTATGTATCAGGCCCATATTATATTGATTCCAAAACCTGCGAACGATCCCACATCATGTGCCCTCCTATAGGCCAATATCCCTTTTGAATTATGATATTAAAATCCTAACCAAGGTCCTTGCCACCAGGTTGATAAAGGTCCTACCCCCCTTGGTAGACATTGAACAAACTGGCCTTATGCCTAATAAATACACCGATATCAATCCTTGTAGGGTATTTACTCGCTTCCAGTTTCCCTCTCATGATTCTCAGAGCCGGGTGCTGGTGGCCTTGGATATCAAAAAAATCCTTTGACTATGTGAGTTGGCAATGTATGTCAGCGGTGTTGCAGGTTCTGGGATTTGGCCCCCTATTTTGCAAATGGATTCAACTTTTGTATAAGTCCCTGGAAGCCCAGATTAAACTGGGAGGCATGCTTTCCTCTGCCTTTCAAGTCCGGAGGGGTACACACCAGGGGTACCCCCTGTCCCCAGACCTGTTTGCTCTGGTGATGGAGCCCCTTGCCTCTGCCTTATGACAGTCAGGTGCCGTGCGTGGCATTCTTATTGGAACCATAATAGAGAAACTGGCTTTATACACTGATGATCAGGTCTTTGTGGTAGTGCCCCACCAGCGGAAGGACACAGGGTTCTCAACCAGGCAGGTAAGGGGCTCCAGGGGATTTGCTCAATTAGGAGGGAACTGGCTTTTCAGTTTCTTTGTTGTTTAGGAAAATCCCTTTTGGGACCTGTAGCCCGGGGATTTCGTAGCAATCCGGGTGGGATGAAATCCACAGTCCTGGGTCCTGATTTTGCGATCCACCAGCACCCTGACTGATCAGGTGTGTGCAGGTCTATTTGTAGACACCTGACCAGGGTTCTGGGCTCCACCCTCCCGAAGAGTCCAGGCGAGCAAGGGAGAAGCATGCATGTCTGCATGGTATACTCAGACAGAGGGCCCAACCCTGTGGGCTGAGCAGCACAACAGCTGCAAAAGAGATTCATTGTGTGTACAGGAACTCTGTTATATGGCCAAGAGGGCCAAAGAATAAAGCCAGAGCAGTGGCCCTGCTGTAGAGTCAGGTGGCTCAGTATTTTCTGTTTGATTATTGCTGTGAAGTTGAAACCCCAGCGCGGGCAACCCCGGATGGACATACATTTTTTTTGTTTCTTTTTTTTTTGTTTAACCCTTTCATGACTAAGCCTATTTTTTGAAATTTGGTGTTTACAAGTTAAAATCCGTATTTTTTGCTAGAAAATTACTTAGAGTTCCCAAACATTATATATATTTTTTTTAGCAGAGAATCTAGAGAATAAAATAGAGATTGTTGCAATAGTTTATATCACATGGTATTTGTGCAGCGGTGTTTTAAATGCAAATTTTTGGAAAAGGGACACTTTCATGAATTTTAAAAAATCCAAACAGTAAAGTTACCCCAATTTTTTTGTATAGTATGAAAGATGATGTTACGCCGAGTAAATAGATACCAAACATGTCACCCTTTATAATTGCACGCACTCGTGGAATGGCGACAAACTACGGTACCTATGAATTTCCATAGGCAACGCTTTAAATTTTTTTTACGGTTACCAGGTTTGAGTTACAGAGGAGGTCTAGGGCTAGAATTATTGCTCTTGCTCTGACAATCGCGGCGATACCTCACATGTGTGATTTGAACACCGTTTACATGTGCGGGCAGGACTTCCGTATGCTTTTTCTTCGCTGCGCGGGGACGGGGGGCACTTTAAATTTTTTTTTTATTTATTTATTTTTATACTTTATAAATTGTGTTTAAAAAAAATTTTTTTCTTTTTTTTACTTTTATTGCTGTCACAAGGAATGTAAACATCCCTTGTGACAGTAATAGGTGGTGACAGGTACTCTTTATGGAGGGATCGGGGGTCTAAAAGACCCCCGATCCCTCCTTTGCACATCAAAGTATTCAGATCGCCGAAAACAGCGATTCTGAATACTGTATTTTTTTTTAAAACCGGCGCCATTGGCAGCCGAGTAAACGGGAAGTGACGTCATGACGTCGCTTCTGCATTTACATTGAGAAGGCTGGAACGAAGCCGCCCACAGCTTCGTTCCAGCCCGCCCACAGCCGCCAGAGGCAGCCGATTGCACACTGGGCCTCCCGATCGCACGGGAGGCCCGGTAAGAGCGGCGGGAGGGGGGGCTGTCCCCTCCCGCTCCTCCGGTATAACAGCCGAGCGGCTTTTAGCCGCATCGGTTGTTATACTCGGATAGCCGATCGCCCGCTGTAAACAACGGTACCGGGATGATGCCCGCAGCTGCAGTATAACCCCGGAAAGCTGAGTATGCATATCTGCGTACGGTCGGCGGGAAGGGGTTAATAAACATGGGCCAAAAAGCCCTTAAAGGGCACAACTGGCATGGACTCAGATCACTGGTAGGCTCTACATGGAAGCTAAAGAACCCCCAATATTACATCTTATTTCTCAACAATCCAGGACCTTCACTAAAGGAAGCCCTAACCATTCGTTCTTGTTTTGATGACTTTTCCCAGCTCAAGAGTTAACTGGAAAAAGGTCCCTCATATTGCTCATTGATCAGGAGGCCCGTAAGGTGGCAGACCTTTCTCCTCCTGTACCCTGGACTTCCTCTCTACGTTATCTTGGCATTATCGTCACTCTTGATGTTACTAAGTATGGTAAACTGAATTTGTATCCCCTGCTGAACATGATCAAACATAGACTGAAGGCTTGGGGAAATTTGCCCCAAACACTCATTGGTAAAATCAACTTGCTGAAGATGAAAATTCTTCCTGTCATACTGTATGTCCTACGCCACTCCCCAATTTGGTTACCGAAAGCCTTCTTTAAAAAGTATGACTCCACGATCTCATCTTCCCTCTGGCACCCCTAGATTTATTAAATTGACCCTTCGTAGGCCATAGATACAAGGGGGCTTGGTGTGCCCAGATTTCAAGGCTTAGTTTTTAGCGGCCCTACTCACACATGCCCATAATTGGATCATTTCTGGCAACTTCAATTGTTCAGTAGTTCTGGAGGTGGCCTATTTAGGGTCGTATGAATCGTTTAGGAATCTCCTTTACAGAGGCACCCGAGTATCATTGCCACTCACATATTCTATTAGGGCTGTGGTCAGAGCTTGGCAGCTTGCAATATGCAAACACATCGCTTTTTACCGGTTGCTCCCTGATACTCCTCTATGGCTCAACCCACTATTTCCAGAAATTTTGTCTATACCTGACTCAAGAGTGTAGGCCTCTAAAGGAATTAAGACACTTGACCATATTTTTGATGGGGGTACTCTTAGGTCCTTCGATGATTTAAAACACAGGTTTGGTCTCCCTAATTCCCACTTCTTCCGGTATTTGCAGCTCCGCCACGCCTTCTCCTCTAAATTAAGATCCACTCGGCTGACCCTTGAAAGGTCTGTTTTAGAATTCCTATTACGAGAGGATCCCTTGTTTAGGTCCCTGTCTCAGATTTACAAAGCCCTAATGCCTTTGATCTGTATTGGACTGTAGGGCCTAAGTGGCGGGCAGACATTCCAAATATGAACAAGGAAGATTGGGAGAACATGTGGGAATACCCCCTTCTGCAATTGGTAGTGGTCAAAGATCAGTTAATCCAGTTTAAATTACTATACAGAGCTTACTTCACACCCCATTGTTTGAATAGAGGTTATCCCCATTGTTAGACGTCTACTCACACTTATGCTGATTTTCAACATATGTTCTGGTTCTGCCCTAAGATTCAAGATTTTTGGGGTGAGGTTGCACAATTTATTTCGGCCTTGACTACCATACCTATTCCGTAGACTGTGAAGATTTGCTTGCTCGGTCTGGTCACTGGTGGGTCAACTCGCTCTCCTTCGAGCGACCAAAACTCTCCTTGGGCTGCTCCTGTTTATTGCAAGAAAGGCCACCGTGTTGAAATGGAAGTTGCCTGGGACACCCTCCCTAGACTTCTGGAAATGTTTAGTGAATGCTTCTATTTTTTTATATAAAGCCACCTACAATTCATGTGGCTGTTCTGTTAAATTTAACAAGGTGTGAAATATCTGGACAGAATCTCCCAATACTACTGCATCACAATAATCCTACTATATTTGCTGACATCTCTAATACAGTAGTTCAGGGTCCTGAAGGGTCATGATCTGAAGTATAGTTTCTTTGCTTTTTCATGCAGTCATGTGGAGTTGTTTCTCCTTTGCCTGGGTGATGTGATAAAGACAGAAATGTCATGATATATTCTCCATTATATCAGTTGAACCGAGCAGCGAGTTTTGTTTTGATAGTTTGTAGGTAGTTGCTACCTTATGTAACCTATGACCTATGTTATATGTCTCTGCCGAGCCGGGGAATACCCAGAGGCTCTGTTTTGTACATATTTACTTTTTGCAAATTGAATAAAAATAATAGAAAAAAAAGGAGAATAGACTAGAAAAAAACAATAGAATAGAATGAAATCGAAAGAATATAACCGTCTTTCCAATTTGGAATAGAATAAATTCAATCGAATTCAAAAATGAATAAATGATACAAAATGAATGCCGAAAATGAACTGAATTTTTTAAATAACGACTGGAAACTAAACTAATTTTTTCATTCTGCACATATCTAATCTGCAGGGCTTGTACCCTTTGAAATCTCTCCCAGGATGCTGGTGCTTCTATGCTTAGACTATGGAGGAGCACAGACCGCAACACTTTAAATGGAATTTCACAGCCAGGGAGTTGGAGTATAAGCAAATGTTTAAATTTGAGACATTTTCCAGTGGTAGTCTTTCTCCACAGGGCAATAGTATCCTCTTTTTAGAACAGTTATCCATAGTCAGACTCCCTGCCTTCCCTGAGTACTCTGGCCCTTTGGCCTCAGTCTTTTAACAATCTACAGAGGAGTTTTTAGCCACCATGTCTGATCTGACTCTTTGGGCTTTAAATAGGGCATATCACAGATCAAAGTTTCATTTTTTGAAACATTTTCTTCCAGGCTGGTTGTAACCCAATTAGTTACTACATAGAAAAACCTTACTAAAATCATTTGAGGGTAAATGGCTTTTAATTGGAGCATTAACAAAATGCTGGCCTTTGAGATAAATTATTTAACCATTGCAATTCAGTTTGAAAATGTATCCCTGCTTCGTTATTTGATGTTTGGCAGTTTCCATCATTTACCATGCCTGTAAAATAACAAATGTATGCCTTTTACAAATACTCTAAAACTGCACTTGAAATATCAAAGATTTGCATGAAAATGAATTTAATCTCATATCCATGCATGAAGCATATTTTTGGTATCACTCACAGCTTTGCTGTCAAATTTAGGGGACTCAGTAATGTGCTTCAAGAAAGTACAACAGTATGCAATTTTTTTGATTGGTCAACAGCGGAGCCAAACAATGTGACTGATTTAGATCAGAGTTACATAAAGTATGAACAGATTCAACCTTCCCGCTGTAAGCAAGACCTATTTTGGCAACACACATAATTATATCAATTAGCCTCTTCACAATCTCATGGACATACCTTCTCTTTTTTATTTCTCTGGTTAACGTTAGAGTTTTAATATCTACAATGTTTTCTGCAGATATGTGCATCTGTCGCTGACAGATTTTTTGCTGATCTCTTGTGACCCCTGATACATGTAAATACTAGGGATCGACCTATTATCTGTAAGGCTGATTATTGCAGACCAATATCAGCATTTTCTGAAAAATTGGTATCGGTCGCAAACTAGACTGATGATACTGATATTGCTTCAAGGGGTTTTACTGGGGTAATGCATGCAGCTCCAGGCATCACCCTGGTACTGTTCTTTAGAGCAGATGGTCGGCTTTATTGTAATAACAACCGATGTGGCTCAGCAGCCGCTTGGCTGTTATTACAAACAGCAGGAGGGGACATCCCCCCTCCCATCACCTTCCGCCGCTCGCCCAGGCTCTCCCGTCCCACCGGGAGGCCCGAGCAACCAGCCGTTATATCTGCCGGCTGGCTGAAGACCCGAACAAAGCTGATGCTTCGTTAGGGTCTCGGAGCTAGTAACCCAGGGAGTGATGTCATGACATAACTTCCCGGATTACTGGCATCTTAAAGGCGCCAGTTTTAAAAAATAGAAAGTATTCTAAAACGCTGATCTTGGCGTTTTGAATACTTTCAAGTGCAGTGGAGGGGTTTGGGGTCTTATAGACCCCCATCCCTTCATAAAGACATAAAGACACATTCCTTGTGACAGCAATAACGGTGATAAAAAAAAAGTGTAAACATTTTATTTTTTTTTTTTAAATGTACAGAATATCGGCAGACAATATCGGCCTGAGAGGTTGTCGAAATATCAGTAATGTATTGGCACCGAAAAATAGATATCAGTCGATCTCTAGTAAATACATGTACGTTTTAACTTTCCAACCAGTGATGAATGGATTTTGACTGTTAGTACTGAAAGCAGTAAAAGGTGGGCAGAACAATTCTTGTGTTTCTACACAAAAAGAAACCCAATTTATTTAAATTGCACAAACACAAGGCACATGATGTAAGTAGAATTTATGCCTTTGGAAACACATTGGTTGCATCTGATGATGGCTAGATAGGATGTGCGTTCATAAAGTGTATTTAATAGTGGTCATGAACCATACTTTAATAGATGTTCTAGACAAAGAATTTGGTGCCACAGATAGCTTAGACTTGGATGAAGGTATATCAAATGTGGAAAATTGATTCTGCAGATATAGACAGCATATGTGAGTGTACCTCAACAGATTCTGAATTTAAAGGTTAGTTTACCTTCACCAAAGAACTGCCTATGCAGATAAGAGGCATCTGTAGATAAAATTATACTGTGCAGCTTTGACCAAAGTTGAATAATGCCCTTTCTATTGGTGTAGGCAGGGCCGCTGATAAGGCAGTACAACTGGTCCTGTTGTACTGGGCCCAGGCCTCATCAGCTAAACAGGGGGGGTCCGCTGCAGCTGTATTGTTTATTTCTGCCTAAATGAATATCATTGATTTTACTTGGCCATACCCCTGCTCCTACTTGCTTACCAGGGCTTAAATTACATTTCCCTGGGCCCCATTATGTCAACAGAGGGGCCTAGGAGGTGAGAGCAAAGGAGGGATAAAGTCAGTGCCCCTGTTCTACTGATCCTTGGGAAGGAGGGGGTGGAGGCAGTGTTGGTGGCCCCCATCAGGAAGGATGTACGGGGCCCCATGATTTCTAACTGCAGCCCTGGGTGTAGGCCATTTACACACCTTATGAAGCCTGACTGTAAAACCCCTAGGAATTTGCTAAGATACGCCTAGCTATTACTGTTGCGTCACCATCACAAGACCAAGCTCTCAAATGCTGAGCTCAGAGCTACTGCATCAGGGGAGAGAGAGCAAATGTGAGGGGTTTCAATCAGAGAAAGAACTTGCTCATGTGAATGTGAAAGCAAACAGTAACAGCTAGGTGTCCCATAGCAATACCTTAGGAGTTTTTCAGTCAGGCTTCATGAAGTACGTGGCCTACACCTATAGCAAGGGCATTATTCAACTTTGGTCAAAGCTGCATAGCATGTTTTCATCTACAGATGTCCCTTTTCTGCATAGGCAGTTTGTAGGGAAGGTACAATATTCCTTTAAAAAAGGCTAAGGCATACAGATGTGTTGGTACCCATGAGAGAAAAAAAAAAGAACCCACATTTTTCTCTGAAATAACTTGCAACTGACAAAAAGAAATTGATATAAGATTACTGTTTATTCCATAATTTTAAAAAAATATGATTTTGCTTTTGACTAAACAGAATATTTTAAACATTAAAAAAAAAAAATCAAAGTGGCATGAAAATAATTATAGGGCCCTTTGCACAACCTTCAGAGACAATCACAATCTTTTATTTGGTTTTGAGATTTCATTATGCCCTGCACACATTCAAGGCACCACAGTCGCATGGGTGAGATTTACTAAAACTTGTGCACTCCAAATCTGGTGCAGCTGTGAATGGTAGCCAATCAGTTTCTAACTTCAGCTTGTTCAATTTAGCTTTGCCAGTAAAACCTGGAAGCGCAGCGATTTTTCAAGGGAAAAAACACACTTTTTTCAATTTTAATGCACTAAAACACACTATATTGCCCAAATGTTTGATGAAATAAAAAAGACGATCTTAGGCCGAGTACATGGATACCAAACGTGACATACTTTAAAATTGCGCACAAACGTGCAGTGGCGACAAATTAAATACATTTTTAAAAGCCTTTACAGGTTACCACTTTAGATTTACAGAGGAGTTCTACTGCTAAAATTACTGCCCTCGATCTGACCTTCGTGGTGATACCTCACATGCATGGTGCAATTGCTGTTTACATTTGACTCCACACCGAGGCTTGCGTTCGCCTTTGCACGAGAGCAGGGGGGAGGGTGCTTTTTTTTTTTTCCTTTATTATTTTTTTGCTTTTTTATCTTATTTTTAAACTGTTCCTTTCATTTTTATTTTTTTAAATCATTTTTATTGTTATCTCAGGGAATGTAAATATCCCCTATGATAGCAATAGGTAGTGACAGGTACTCTTTTTTGAAAAAATTGGGGTCTATTAGACCCTAGATCTCTCCTCTGCCCTTAAAGCATCTGACCACACCAAGATCGGTGTGATAAAATGCTTTCTCAATTTCCCAATGGTGCTGTTTACATCCAGCGAAATCTAAGTCATGAAATGCTCGTAGCTTCCGGTTTCTTAGGCCATAGAGATGTTTGGAGCCACTCTGGTCTCTGATCAGCTCTATGGTCAGCTGGCTGAATCACCGGCTGCATTCTCAGGTTCCCTGTTGGGACAAGAGAGCCAGAGAAAAAAATGGAAGACGGTGGGGGGGTCATTCCCTCCCACTGCTTGTAAAAGCAGTCTAGAGACTAATTAGCTGCTAGGATTGCTTTTACATGAAAGCTGACCGCTGGCTGAAAAGAATGATACCAAGATGATACCTAAACCTGCAGGCATCATTCTGGTATAACCACTCAAAGTCCTTGTTGGGCATATATTGTAATCTTTTTTTTTTTCATGCAGCCTGTGGGCTGAACGAAAAAAAGAGATTGATCGGTGGGGATGCCCACCATTAGGCTACCTCCCTTCATCCACCCACTTTTAATGATGGGCATATATGCACTGTTTATATATGCCGAAACATGGGGGCATCCTCCCGCAAAAGGTAGGAGCAAATCGCTCCTCCGCCCCTGCTGCCCCCATGCTTCGGCATATATCACCTCCACTGGAGTCACGGCTTTATATATCGTTGGAGCAAACGCTGTTGTTGTCAAGATAAATAAATCCGCGCTGCAGCTGAATGGCGTACCTGAAAACAAAAAAATTGTTAACAATAAAACACAGTAAACGGTAAAGTATAAAAAATTGCATACCTGAAAAGCAAACATGGTAAAACATAATAACAAAAAAACATTGCAGAACAGAATACAGTAAAAAAGAGCAGAACAATAGAGAGAGAATAGAGAGAGAGAGAACAATAAAACAACAACTATTTTAACTATTTTTTTTTTTATATATTTTTTTTGTTTTTGTTTTTTTGTTTTTTTTTTTACACTTTTTTTTGTAACTGTAACTTTTGTAACTGTAACCGGTTCCAGGTTCGGGTCTCAAAATGCGATGGCATCTTGGGAGACCCTGTGAAAGTGCGCCTAGTCTGTGCAATGCTGTACGCTAATACTCAACTAGTGTATAGTAGCGTTCAAAACATCCACCAATGCAAAGACCAGGATTGTCAGGACAGGAGGGACAATAATAGTCACGCCTATATCCGCGCTTGCTGCAGACACGACATCTTTTTTGGGGGGGTTCGTTGGGTAGGGGTACTCGGGAGGACATAAAGAAAATGCCTCTAATGCAGCCGACTGCATTTGGTTGGGGATGTGAATGGGGGAAGTACGGGTGCTGCAGAAGCGGTGGGTTCCCAATTAGGATTGGCGAATGCAGCAGGAAGGGCATTATGGGCACGACGGGCCTGTGTTTGTCTTCTTCTTGGTGGCAGCAGGACACTACTTGTGCTTGCCACCTCACCAGCTTGAACTGCACTTATGGGACTCGCCACGTCACCACGCGTTACTGCAGTGCTGGTTTGACTACGACCGGGGTGTACTAGGCCGCTGCTGCTTGCCAGTTCACCAAAACGCTACCAAAAAAACTGTTAGCGATCGCAGGGATCAGGCCTGACTGCAAACGCTGCAGTTATGCGTTTAGTGTTTTGTAAGTGACAGTGATCGATCGATACTGCACTTGGGTGGGCTGGGCTGGGCCGGGCGGAGGGGCAAAACGCGGATGCTAGCAGGTATCTGGGCTGATCCCGCTAACACTGCGTTTTTGGGAACCCTAAACTGCTGGGGATGCTAGTATAGATCTGATCGGATCAGATATTGATCCGTTCAGATACTATACCACTAAGGGAGGTGTACGGTGCGTGCGTGGGTGTTAGCGGTACTGGCGCTAACCTGACACTGCCTGGGGTGACGCAGGCCCTATCTGACCCTAAAACCTAAGTTATATCACCACCGGGCGATCAGGGGGCTAAACCTTTATTCGGTAATAAACGGCGGGTGCCCTGACACTATAAAAAATAAACTAACTAACCAGCGTCATCCGTAACAGTTATACGGTGATCACTGGTGAAAGGGTTAACTAGGGCGCAATCAAGGGGTTAAAACATTTATTAGATAGTATATGGGGGTCCCTGACGCTATAAAACACTGACGGCGAACCTAAATATTTATCTCCTTAAGGCCCCTTTCACACTTATACGACTTCAAACTCGCACGATTTTACCGCGATTTCGCAGCCGCGATTTTGCCGCGATTTTACCGCGATTTGGGAGCAGTACTACTTTGCCACGTTTTTGGCATTAACAAATGAAAACACAGTAGTTGGTAGAACTCCACGCCAAGTTTTAAATAAAAAAACTGGCGTGGGTTCCCCCCAGGGGCATACCAGGCCCTTAGGTCTGGTATGGATTGTAAGGGGGAACCTCCTACGCCGAAAAATCGGCGTGGGGGTCCCCCCAAAATCCATACCAGACCCTTATCCGAGCACGCAGCCCGGCCGGTCAGGAATGGGGGTGGGGACGAGCTGGCGGCCCCCCCCTCCTGGACCATACCAGGCCGCATGCCCTCAACATGGGGGGGTGGGTGCTTTGGGGCATGGGGGGCGCAGTGCGGCCCCCCCACCCCAAAGCACCTTGTCCCCATGTTGATGAGGACAAGGGCCTCTTCCCGACAACCCTGGCCGTTGGTTGTCGGGGTCTGCGGGCGGGGGGCTTATCGGAATCTGGGAGCCACCTTTAATAAGGGGGCCCCCAGATCCCGGCCCCCCACCCTATGTGAATGAGTATGGGGTACATGGTACCCCTACCCATTCACCTAGGGAAAAAAGCGTCAATAAAAAACACAGTACACAGGTTTTTAAAATAATTTATTAGGCAGCTCCGGGATCTTCTTCCGACTTCGGGGGTCCTCTTCCGACTTCGGGGGTCTCTCCGCCGTCTCCTCCCGGTGTCCGCATCTTCTGCCGGCTCCTCTGCTATCTTCTGCAGCTCAATTGCTAGCGGTGGTCCGGACTTCTGCCTTCTTCTTTTCTTCCAGAGATGTTGACACGACGCTCTCTCCAGCCAGAATGGTCTCTGTGCGCTCCGCAAGGGACTTATATAGGCGGTGGCCCCGCCCCCTTATGAGGTCACAGTCCCTGGGCATGCTGGGACTGTGCCGTCATAAGGGGGCGTGGTCATCACCCGGTGACCACGCCTCCTAAAACGTCACAGACCCAGCATGCCCAGGGACTGTGACGGCATAAGGGGGCGGGGTCACCGCCTATATAAGTCCCTTGCGGAGCGCACAGAGACCATTCTGGCTGGAGAGAGCGTCGTGTCAACATGTCTGGAAGAAAAGAAGAAGTCAGAAGTCCGGACCACCGCTAGCAATTGAGCTGCAGAAGATAGCGGAGGAGCCGGCAGAAGATGCGGACACCGGGAGGAGACGGCGGAGAGACCCCCGAAGTCGGAAGAGGACCCCCGAAGTCGGAAGAAGATCCCGGAGCTGCCTAATAAATTATTTAAAAAACCTGTGTACTGTGTTTTTTATTGACGCTGTTTTCCCTAGGTGAATGGGTAGGGGTACCATGTACCCCATACTCATTCACATAGGGTGGGGGGCCGGGATCTGGGGGCCCCCTTATTAAAGGGGGCTCCCGGATTCCGATAAGCCCCCCCGCCCGCAGACCCCGACAACCAACGGCCAGGGTTGTCGGGAAGAGGCCCTTGTCCTCATCAACATGGGGACAAGGTGCTTTGGGGTGGGGGGGCCGCACTGCGCCCCCCCATGCCCCAAAGCACCCACCCCCCATGTTGAGGGCATGCGGCCTGGTACGGTCCAGGAGGGGGGGGCCGCTAGCTCGTCCCCACTCCCATTCCTGACCGTCCGGGCTGCGTGCTCGGATAAGGGTCTGGTATGGATTTTGGGGGGGACCCCACGCCGATTTTTCGGCGTAGGGGGTTCCCCTTAGCTCCATACCAGACCTAAGGGCCTGGTATGCCGGGGGGGGGGGGAACCCACGCCGGTTTTTTCATTTAAAACTTGGCGCGGCGTTCCCCCTCTGGATTCATACCAGGCAGCTGTCAGCACTGCCTGTCGCTCATCGGGAAAAGAAAAAAAAAGTTTTCCTTTCCCGAATAGCGAGGCCAGGCTTGTGCTTACAAAGTCGTACTGAAGTCGTGTCTATATTATTCAGGCACGACTTGCATGCTACTTCAGGGTTTAACATTGAGGTCTATGGAGTACAACTCGCATAGAAGTTGGACCAAAGTAGTGCAGGGACTACTTTCAAATCGGCACGACTTAAAGTCGTGCCAATATGAATGGTAGTCATTGAAAATCATGGAGAATGACTTGTCATATGATTTTGCAGTACAAAATCGTGGGACAAGTCGTATAAGTGTGAAAGGGGCCTAACTAGCGTCACCTGTATCACTAATACAGCGATCAGAAAAATGATCGCTTAGTGACACTGGCGACGAGGGGTGATCACGGGGTTAAAACTTTATTAGAGGGGGGAAGGAGGGTACCCTAATGCAGTAATCAGAAAAAAAAAACTGCTTGGTATCAGTGTGACGGGGGGGGGGGGGGTGATTGGGGGGTGAAATGTATGCCTGCCGTGTTCTACTGTGTGTGTAGTGTTTGTGCACTCACTTGGATGTCTTCTCTCTTCGGCGCCGGAACAGAAAATACAGAGCCGAGGAACGATGACATCACTTCCTCTGCTTCTGTTTACTATACAAAACCCGGGGAAGCATTTCATTCGCCAGGAGCATTCGCGAGGGGGGAGCCACGAATGAATGGCCTCCCCCTCACCTTTGATCGCCCCTGATGAGAATCCGACTGCCACAGGCACCGGGGGGGGTCCGATCGGACCCCCGCCCGCAGGAAGGCAAGGACGTACCTGTAAGTCCTTTTGCCTGCCGGTGCCATTCTGCCGACGTACATCGTCGTGCAGCGGTCGGCAACTGGTTAAATTTAGTAAATGCTGTCATGCCTATGTGTCACCACTGGGGGCTCTATTGAGTACTCACATCTCATGCTTTTCAGAGCCATGCTGTGTCTTGAAGCAGATGCTTCTTCCTCCGGCCGAATGACAGACCTCCGGTAAGTCTGGGAGGTTCTCTCTCTCCACCAGACGCCCCCCTATGCCGAAATTTCTTCCCCTCTTCTTTGGGGAAGGAAGCGCTGCAATTTTTTGTAAAAAAAGAGACAAAAACGGCACGCCGCTCGTGGCTTACGGACCCCCCCTGCCATTTCTCCTTCCTCCCAGGGATCCCACAGGATCAAGAGCCCCCGCCGCTCGCGTGGGAGAAAGGCTCTTTTTGAAAGGGAGGGCCATGGGGGGGTAGGGTGTAGTGCGGCGTTGACATCCTCCGATGTCCAGCACGGGAGAGTTTGTTTTTTGTATTTTGTAAAAACTATGGAGGGACACAAGAGCAAAGGTGGCATTTAAGATTTTGGTGACACAGGTTATTTCCTCTGACACATTTACTGCTGCATCAGGCTGAGCCTTAATAGCGGTGTTGAAGCTGAACTATTGCTCAATAGCAGAAAAATGAGAAATAATTCAACACTCAGTTGGTATCTCTCCCTCAGCGCTCATGGAAAGTGTGTTACTTTAAAATAACAAGAGCAGCTGCTATAATAATAAAACATTAAAGCAGAAATATGTCACAGCAACAAATAACATTAGCATTAGCAGCTCTAAAATAATCCAAAAGTTTTAGGATTTGTTAAAAGTTCACTAAAATAGTTAAATAAGCCGTGACTAGTTTCGTGATTGCTTCGTCAGAGGACGCTCTCTGACGAAGCAATCATAAACTAGTCAGGGCTTGACCACACAGCAACCTACAACGTCGGCTTTCCTGCTTGCCTTACCTGGGAACACCGCTGGAGCGGTGAGAGGTAGTCAGGAATATCGACTTGTGATACATTGTTGTTACATGCTCTTTTATTTTGAATCACATTGTAAGTGTGCAATCTTAAGGAAACTTATAATAAATACCTTTTAGTACTGGATTACGCTATGTGTATCTTTGTTCTCTGCTTGTGACACGCAAACATCTAGATGGTTTACATGCAGAGAGCTGACAACACCTATTGTAAGCCAAGTGTATAATCATCTGACGGAGTGTATGCAGTGAGCAGACATCATCCATTGACAGATAAGCGTATAACCCAGTATCATCTGGTAAGAGCATTTCCTAGGGGGATTGTGACACATGCAGTGTGGAGGAGGCGATTGTTTTGAATTACTATCTGCAACGTTTTTTTCTGTGGTGAACAATCCTACGTGTACTTCTATCTCATTTTATATATAAAGTGGACTTCATACTTAACTATAATACTTTAACTATTTTAGTGAACTTTTAACAAATCCTAAAATGTTTGGATTATTTTAGCGCTGCTAATGTTATGGTATTTGTTGCTGTGACATATTTCTGCTTTAACTGTTGCTCAAGTAGTGCATGTGATTTCATCTGTACAGATGGCATCCTCCCCTGAGAGGGAGTGACTGGTTAGAGTGAGCATCAGGGGCATGAAATGTTTGCACTTGTTTTGCATAGGTTCTTTTTTCCCTCAGCCATGATGGGTTTTTAAAAAACAAAAACAAAAAAAGTTTAGCGACCTTTAATCGCACAGGTTCTGTTTCATTGCCCAGGACCTTAAAACTGGGGAACGAGGGGCGGGAGAAGACGAATCCCCTCAGGGGACCGTGGTGAGGCTGATGACTCCTCTTCTGAGGTGTCAAATATGGGAGAATTAGCTGGTTTCAATGTCTTGCTGAATGGTCCATTCCACATTTATGCTCCCTTAACTGAGTGTTTGGGTTCGCTAAAGCCTCCTCAAACTGTGCATGCTTTTTCCTGTCCTTTTATTGTCAGAAAAGCCTTTTTTGTATCTGAGAAGATCTCCCAGATAAATGTTATTTTTTCCTCCTAAAAAAGTTTTTACACTTTATCCTATGGTGGAGGAAATTCACTAAGTACGGTATACTAGCAATTAACACAGTATATCCTCTGTGAATAACAACTGTTATTCGGCAGACAATGCTCAAATGCTTAGGCATCCAAAGAATGAAGTTGGAATTCCTGTTAAAAAAAAAACACTTTTTTCTCTGGCAGATTGAGCAGCCTGGCTGACAGTAATTGCGTAATCGTTGTGAGGCCAGTTTAACAGGTGTTCTAGGTATCCTGCTCAGCAGGCCCAGAATTCTGGCAGCTTTATGCTTGCAATAATTGCTTGTGAGTTCCTTTTGTAGAACCTCCACAAGGTCCTCATGCTGGTGCTGGCTTATAAACTAACCAAACACACAACTGCTGAGATTCCTACGGAGGTTTGTACCTGTATAGGAGACCGCCTGGGAATACCAGGTGCTATACACGGTTCTGTGCACATTGTTGCTAAACACAAACAGCTAAACGCATGAGTGCGGGAACGCACATCAGCGGAGGATAAACTTCCTTTCACCAAGCAGAAACTCCTGGCTAGTCTTCCTTTTGCGGTGGAACAGCTATTTGAGGATGTTTGGATAATTCATCCAAAGAAATTCTAGTGGGAAAAGTACCCCCTTTTTTCCATTTAATTAAAGGAGTATACATATATTTTCAAAGCTCCTTCTTTTTGTGCCAGGGGCATCAGCCTCCAGGCAGTCACGATGGCTTCCGCCATCAGGTTCAGTGGGTAATCCTCAGAGTAGAGCTGCACGATTCTAGCCAAAATGAGAATCACGATTTTTTTGCTTAGAATAAAAAGATCTTGATTCTCGCGACGTAAAATCTTTCACATTATACAAAAAAAAATTTTTTTTTAAATGGGCTAACCTTACTGGTTAGATTTTTTTTTTTAATTCACTAAAGTCATTTTTTCAAAAAAATTGCATTTGAAAGACCGTTGCGCAAATACAATGTGACATAAAATATTGCAACAACCACCATTTTATTCTCTAGGGTGTCTACTAAAAAAATATATATGTTTGGGGGTTCTAAGTAATTTTCTAGCAAAAAAAAAAAAATGATTTTAACTTGAAACCAAAAAATGTCAGAAAAAGGTTTAGTGTTTAAGTGGTTAAACTTTTTTCACTTATACAGGAAGTCTATTCCATTGACAAACTGTTACAATGTTTATACTTAAGTTCAACTGATAAAGAATGTTTTGTTTCTTGGCAGACTGTCCGTTTTTTCTCTGCCTTTCTTTTGAGGGCTGTGGCTTCAGAAGAGCAGAGAGAATTCTTTGCATAGAAAGAATTGTGAAACGCTTTAGTCAAGATTGCGATGACGATTAATCACGATAACGATTCTTGACGATTAATTGTGCAGCTCTACCTCAGAGTTAACCCTAGGGACAAAAAGAGGTCTTGGGGGAGGAAAACCTACAAGATACTGTAGCCTCCCTATCAGGAGGCGCCCCGCTAGCTCAGTAGGGGGAATTCTTCTGCAGTTCTCATGGATCTGACAGGAAGATGAATGGGGGACTCCTCAGTAGCTCCAAACTGGAGTTCCAAGAGTTCCCGTCTCCTCGTTTTTTTTCAGATCAAACGTTCGTAAGGATCCAGAGAAAAAGAAGTCTTTTTCTCCGCATGGAATTTATCCGATCAGTAGTCTCCTTCCTACAAGGGGGAGAACTTCTGGCGTCTATCGACATCAAGGATGCTTATCTCCATGTGCCGATCTTCCCCGCTCACCAGAAATTTCTACGCTTTCGGGCTAGCTACTGCACCTCGAGTGTGTATAAAGATCATGGCCCCTCCTTTAGCCAGGTTAAGGGCCATCAGACTTCCACTTACCAGACCGGTGAGTCGGCTTGGGCAGAGGGTGGTCTTCCTTATGTGTCCGACTCGTGGCCCCTGATAGAATAGACAGGAGGCACGGGAGTGCGGAATGGTATGAGAGTCTGGTGATGAGAATCTAGGTGCTGGAAGGAAGGTAATCTTTAAGCAGCAGGTAAGTAGGCTGGAACACAGGAAACAGATGCTGAGCAGGAGCAGAGCGGGCAGGTCAGGGTACAGGCAGGGTTCGGCAACAGGCGGGCAACAAAGGTACAACAGGAGAAGGCAGAAGCAGAGTCAAACAGGCCGAGGTCAGGTGCAGGCAGAAGTCAGGAATATCCGAGAGCCAAGCCGGGTCGTCAGGAGATCAGGAACACAGGTATAGGCAACGGGAATAAAGGCACAGGGAGCTGATGATCAAGCAGAACCGAGCAGAGTGCACAGCAGACCTAAATAGGCCGGTTGGCGCCAAACACCGTGCACGCCGACGTGCACAGGCGTGCACACACGTCTGAACGCCAGTGCGCACACCAGCGCCCACAGGGGCACGCACAGCAGCGCGCATCAGAGCGGCCAACACCGCGACCAACAAGGTAACCTCTCTGACAGTGCCCCCTCCTTAAGGGCAGACTCCGGATGCCCAGTTGGGCTAATCTGGAAGCATGGGAGTTCTTAAATGCCTGTAAAAGTTCCTAGGCATGCAAATTGCTCTCTGGCTCCCAGGAGTTGTCCTCAGGACCATACCCCTTCCATTTGATGAGGTACTGGATTTCGTTGCCCCTTTTTCTGCAATCCAGAATTGCTTCAACTTCAAATTCCTCTTCATTGTTAACATGATAGGTTTGGGTGGGCCGGTAGTGCAGCCAGTAAAGGGATTAGGAGTAGCAGGCTTGAGCGAATAAAACTATTTTTAATAGTTATCTTGTTCAACTCCCGATAGTCGATGCAGGGACGTAGAGTATGGTCTTTCTTTTCAACAAAGAAAATGCCAGCACCAGCTGGGGAGAAGGAAGGACGGATGAACCCCTTTTTCAGATTGTCATATATGTAGCCCTTTAGTGTGTCTAACTCCTGCTCAGTTAGTGGGAAGATTCTTCCAAAAGGAACTTCAGTACCAGGTAACAGTTCTATTGGGCAGGTACTCGAAGTGCCCAAATCGAGTACGGAAGGCCGTCTTCCATTCTTCCCCTTCTCAGATACGGATTAAGTTGTAAGCTCTGCGAAGATCTAGCTTCATGAAAATGACTGCGATTCCTAGCCTTTGGAAAAGTTCAGGTACTAGAGGCAAGGGATAACGATTTTTAATAGTTATCTTGTTCAACTCCCGATAGTCGATGCAGGGATGTAGAGCATGGTCTTTCTTTTCAACAAAGAAAATGCCAGCACCGGCTGGGGAGGTGGAAGGACGGATGAACCCCTTTTTCAGATTTTCATCTATGTAGCCCTTTAGTGTGTCTAACTCCTGCTCAATTAGTGGGAAGATTCTTCCAAAAGGAACTTCAGTACCAGGGAACAGTTCTATTGGGCAGTCATAAGGCCTGTGAGGGGGAAGTGTTTCTGCTCCTTTCTTACTGAATATGTCCAGAAAGTCCTGATAGGGTTCGGGGATGGACTGACGTAGCTCCGGATCTGAGTCCAAGCAAAGGAGTTGGGAGGTTTTATCAGACGACCTGCACAGGCAGTGCTGCTGGCAATACTCCTGCCAGGGGATTCCAAGGGTGATAGGGAGAAAAGGATTAGAGATGGCATCCAGGCGTAGATGTTCCTGGCGATGAGTGCCCATGGTGGCCAGCAAAGGGATGGTCTCCTGTATGACACAACCGGAACTAAGGGTGGAGCCATCCGCAAGGTGTACAGCAAGCCTCTGGGCCTTGGGTTGAAGGGGGATGCAGTGGGTGGCAGCGAAGGTCAGGTCAACAAAACAGCTGCATGCTCTGGAATCAATGATGACTGACACTGGAATATTCCCTCCTCGAAGCTGTAATGTGATGGAAAGAGCAAGATGAGAACCGGATTTAGACAAAACAGATGCACACATTGAGGAGGTAGGAAGGCACTTATGCGTCTTGTTGGGGCAGGCCCTCACATAATGCCCGAGTTCACTGCAATATAGACATAGGTTGTGGGCTTGTCTGCGCAGCTTTTCCTCAGGCGTAAGCGTGGGACGGAGCAAGCCAAGCTGCATGGGTTCGGGAGCTTCTTGAACTGGAGCGGTGGGAGGAAACTGACCGGCAGAACTAGGAACCTTAGGTAGCATCCAGGTGGGGCGAAAGTGGCTGGTAGACCTCTCAGACCAACGCTCCCTTAAGCGACGGTCAATCTGGATAGAGAGGTTGATGAGTTCATCCAAGGACTGAGGTATTCCAACACGTGCCAACTCATCCTTAAGTGGGTCGGATAGCCCCATCCAGAACTGGTGACGCGGGGTGGTGTCATTCCAGTCCATATCAGAGCTCCAGCGTCTGAACTCTACCGCATAGTCTTCAGCCACACTGTGACCTTGTTGAAGAGAGTGCAATGCGGCTTCTACAGTCGCAGTCAGTTGGGGGTCCTCGTATAGTTGGCACATAGCCAAGAAGAAGGCGTCAAGGCTATCCAGGGACCCAGACTTTTGCTCCAGAAGACAGTGGGCCCAGGTTTGAGGCTCGCCGGTCACCAGGGAGATAACAAAGCCCACCTTAGTTGCTTCCAAGGAGAAGGTACGAGGTTGCAGAGCAAAGTAGAACTCGCAGGCATTACGGAAAGCACGGTACTTGCTGCGTTCTCCGGCAAACCTTTCAGGTGTGGGTACTCTGGGCTCTGGAGGAAGCATCACTACGGAGGGTGCAGGTGGAAGTCCGGCAGAAGATGCTCCCGGGGGATTGGAAGGAGAAGATAAGGCCTGAACTTGTTCCTCCAGTCTTGAGTAACATTCCTGAAGGCTCTTCAGAGCTTGAGTGAGACCCGCCAGATGTCTACACAGTTCATCCATGGGGGAGGCCCCCTGCCCGGACTCGGTCATGGTTGCCTGATACTGTCAGACTTCCACTTACCAGACCAGTGAGTCCGATTGGGCAGAGGGTGGTCTCCCTTACGTGTCCTACTCGCGGCCCCTGATAGAATAGACAGGCGGCACAGAAGTGTGGAATGGTATGAGAGCCTGGTGATGAGGATCCAGGTGCTGGAAGAAAGGTGATCTTCAAGCAGCATGTAAGTAGGCTGGAACACAGGCAACAGATGCTGAGCAGGAGCAGAGCGGGCAGGTCAGGGCACAGGCAGGGTTCGGCAACAGGCGGGCAACAAAGGTACAACAGGAGCAGGCAGAAGCGGAGTCAAACAGGACGAGGTCAGGTGCAGGCAGAAGTCAGGAATATCCAAGAGGCAAGCTGGGTCGTCGTGAGATCAGGAACACAGGTATAGGCAATGGGAACAAGGGCACAGGGAGCTGATGATCAAGCAGCACCGAGCAGAGTACACAGCAGACCTAAATAGGCCGGTTGGCGCCAAACGCCAAGCATGTGCGCACGCCGACGTGCACAGGCGCGCACACGCATGCGCCCGAACGCCAGTGCGCACACCAGCGTTCACAGGATCATGCACACCAGCGCTCACAGGGGCACGCACAGCAGCGCGCACAGGAACGCACGTACATGGCGCACCAGAGCGGCCAACACCGTGACCAACAAGGTAACCTCTCTGACAAGGGCTCAAAGTATAACGATACTAGCCTACTTAGACGATCTACTCTTGATAGGTCAATCGGTAGCCCGTTTAAACCAAGGTCTGGTTACCGCAGTCAGCTACCTGGAATACTTGGGTTGGATCCTCAACCTAGTAAGATTCTCCTTAAAACCATCAAGGAGATTCCAGTACTTAGGGCTGATCATAGATACAGTCCACTAAAGGGTATTTTTACCCCAGGAAAGAATCGGTTCCTTAAAGGAACTGATCAGGTGGGTCAAAATAAAGAAGAATCCTTCTATTTATCTTTGCTTGTGTTTATTGGGAAAGATGGTGGCTTCTTCGAGGCCGTTCCTTATGCGCAGTTCCATTCAAGACTGCTGCAAAACAGTATCCTGTCAACTTGGAACAAGAAGATCCAAACTCTGGACTTACTGTTGCGTTTATCCGCCAAAGTGCATCAGAGCCTCAATTGAGGGTCGATATCCAAGAATCTTCAAAAAGGAAGATCCCTTCTACCAGTTAGCTGGAAAGTGGTAACAGATGCCAGCCCTTTGGGCTGGGGAGCAGTCCTGGAAGAAGTGTCTGTCCAAGGGAAATGGTCCAGATCAGAGATGACCTTGCCCATCAATATTCTAGAGATTCGGGCAGTACGCCTGGGCCTGGACACTCAGACTACAAAATTGTCCTGTCAGGATCCAGCCTACGGCCACATCACCCTGAAAGCACCCGATCTCATCTGATCTCGGAGGCTAAGCAGGGTCAGGCCTGGTTAGTACCTGGATGGGAGACCACCTGGAAATACCAGGTGCCGTAGGCTCAATCCGACAATGCCACATCTGTGGCTTATATCAATCACCAAGAGGGCACGAGAAGTCATGCGGCCCAGAAAGAGGTGAATTTTTTTCTGTCTTGGGCAGAAAGCAACATTCCTTGTCTGTCAGCAATTTCATTCCAGAAATGGAGAATTGACAGACGGACTACTTGAGTTGCCAACTATTGTTTCCGGGAGAATGGTTCCTTCACCCCGGCATCGTTTTGTCAATATGCCAAGGATGGGGAGTTCCGGACGTGGGTCTATTGGCGTCCGTGTTCAACAACAAGATCGACAACTTTGTGTCAAGGACAAGGGATCCGATGACATACGAAACAGATGCCTTGGTATTTCCATGGGATCAGTTTTCACTGATCTATGCTTTCCCTCCTGTTCGGCTTCCGCGCCTTCTTTGCAGGATCAAGCAAGAAGGGAAGAAGGTGATTCTTGTGGCCCAGGAGATCTTGGTTTGCCGAGATCATAAAGATGGTGGTAGGGGACCCTTGGTCCCTACCACTGTGGCCAGACCTTCTTTCGCAAGGTCTGGTATTCCATCCTTCCTTACAAACGCTAAATTTAATGGTTTGGCTATTGAGACCCACATTCTAAAATAAGTGGGCTGTCAGCTTCAGTAGTTTCTACTTTGGTTATGCTAGGAAGCCGGCCTCCAGTGTCATATACTAATGAGTCTGGAAGGCATATGTCTCCTGGTGTGAACCCAGGGGTTGGCACCCCAGGAAATATGTCATAGGTAGGGGCCTTAAATTCTTACAGATGGGGTTTGTATTTTTATTCAGGGGGAAACGTGGATTAATCCTCCAGTTAGGTCACCTCTAAATCCTTGGGACTTAACTAGTCCTGTGGGCTTTACAAAAACAGCCTTTTTTTAGAGCCAATACGGGATTTTTCCTTGGTCCTCTTGATGAGGAACATAATTTTCCTGGTTGCCATATCTTCTGCAAGAAGAGTATCAGAGTTGGCTGCTCTTTCTTGTAAAGAGTCATATTTGATTATTCTTAAGGATAAGGTTGTATTGCGGCCTCATCCTAATTTCCTTCCGAAAGGTAGTGTCAGGTTTGTTTTTTCATTTAAACCAGGATATTCTTCTGCCTTCATTTTTTTCAGAACCTCATTCTCTGAAAGGAAGGTCACTACATTTCCTTGATGTGGTGAGAGCGGTCAAGGTGTATTTAAAGGTGACTGCTCAGATGCATAAAAACAGATGTTTTCTGTTTCTGTTGCCTGACGGTCCTAAAAGAGGACAGGCAGCATTGGAATCTACGATTTCTAGGTGGATTTGTCAAGTGATTGTTCAAGCTTTTGGCTTAAAAGAAGAGAATTCCTCCTTTTTCATTTTAAAGGCACTTCACCAGGGCCCTTAGTGCTTCTTGGGCAGTGCATCACCAAGCCTCCATGGCTCAGATCTGCAAGGCCGCAACTTGGTCTTCAATCCATACATTTACCAGATTCTAGCAAGTAGATGTAAAAGATCATGAGGATATCTCCTTTGGGCGCAGTGTACTGCAGGCTGCAGTATGAGTCCTCTAGTCTCTTGGTGCCCTACTATTGTTGTGTCTCCCTCCCTTCAGTTGGCATTGCTATGGGACATCCCACATAGTAACTACTATGGCTCTGTGTCCCCTGATGTATGAAAAGAAAACAGGATTTTTAAAAACAGCTTACCTGTAAAATCCTTTTCTTTGAAGTACACCAGGGGACACAGAGTTCCCTCCCTTCTTTGGTATACACCTGTATTGCTTTGCTACAAAACTGAGGTACTCCCACCAGTGGGAGGAGTTATATAGGGAGTGCACTTTTTAATTTAGGGCGTGCCAGTGTCCATCACCTGAAGGTGGCCTATAACCCACATAGTAACTACTATGGCTCTGTGTCCCCTGATGTACTTCAAAGAAAAGGACTTTACAGGTAAGCTGTTTTAAAAAACCCTGTTTTTCTGGGGAAAAAATGCATTTTGACTTGCACATGGTTAGATGGTGGAAATCAGCAGAGCTTCTCATTTCAGAGCTTCCCCTCAAATCTAGAGCAACTGCACTTGAAGTGCACTTCTACTGCACAGTATATTTGCCTTTAGTAAATCAACCCCCATGCCTATGATATATTAGAAATATCTTATTAATTGACAACTTTGTTTAAAAAAAAAATACAATTTCATTTTCTTTTCTGCATTTTCCAAAAACGTAACAAAATTTACATTTTCAAAAAACTCGCTATACCTTTCAGAACATATCTTGGGTGTTTGCTTTCCAAAATTGGGTAATTTTTTTTTGGTGTTTGCTGTGTAAAAGTCTCACAGTTATGCTGTGAAAAATTCTCACACGTGCTATCTTCATACTTAGGAGGCATAGCAGAATATGTTCTGAGGTGTAATTATAAGTATGCCTATGCTGTGTGTGAGAAATAACATGTTAAAATTACAGCTTTGAAGAAATTAAATAAAAAAAAAAAAACTCCTTTTCAAAAAAATTGTGACAGAACTTAAAACCTTGGACTATATTTGTATTCTCCTGACATTTTAGGGCCTCAAGAAATTAGAGTCAGTACATCAGTTCAATTCAGTTCATCAGATCAATTTTCAAATATATACAGTGCCTTGCAAAAGTATTCACCCCCTTGGCTTTTTACCTATTTTGTTACATTACAGCCTTTAGTTCAGTTTTTTTTAATCCGAATTATATGTGATGGATCAGAACACAATAGTCTAAGTTGGTGAAGTAAAATTAGAAAAATATATACATAAAACTATTTTTTAGGAAATAAAAAACTGATAACTGACGTGTGTATGTATTCACCCCCTTTGTTATGAAGCCCATAAAAATCTCTCCTGCAACCAATTACCTTCAGAAGTCACATAATTAGTGAAATGATGTCCACCTGTGTGAAAGAGTCACATGATCTGTCATTACATATACACACCTTTTTGAAAGGCCCCAGAGGCTGCAACACCTAAGCAAGAGGCATCACTAGCCAAACCCTGCCATGAAGACCAAGGAACTCTCCAAACAAGTAAGGGGCAATGTTGTTAAGTACAAGTCAGGGTTAGGTTATAAAAAAATATCCAAATCTTTGATGATCCCTAGGAGCACTATCATAACCAAATGGAAAGAACATGGCACAACAGCAAACCTGCCAAGAGACGGCCGCACACCAAAACTCATGAACCGGGCAAGGAGGGCATTAATCAGAGAGGCAGCACAGAGACCTAAGGTAACCTTGGAGGAGCTGCAGAGTTCCACAGCAGAGACTGGAGTATCTGTACATAGGACGACAATAAGCCGTATGCTCCATAGAGTTGGGCTTTATGGCAGAGTGGCCAGAAGAAAGCCATTACTTTCAGCACAAAACAAAATGGCATGTTTTGAGTTTGCGAAAAGGCATGTGGGAGACTCCAAAATGTATGGAGGAAGGTGCTCTGGTCTGATGAGACTAAAATTTTACTTTTTGGGCATGAAAGAAAAGGCTATGTCTGGCGCAAAACCCAACACATCACATCACCGCTGGTGGTGGCAGCATCATGCTGTGGGGATGTTTTTCAGCAGTCGGGACTGGGAAACTCGTCAGGGTTGAGGGAAATATGGATGTTGCTAAATACAGGGATATTCTTGAGCAAAACCTGTACCACTCTGTGTGCGATTTGAGGCTAGGACGGAGGTTCACCTTCCAGCAGGACAATGACCCCAAACACACTGATAAAGCAACACTTGAGTGGTTTAAGGGGAAACATGTAAATGTGTTGAAATGGCCTAATCAAAGCCCAGACTTCAATCCAATAGAAAATCTATGGTCAGACTTAAAGATTGCTGTACACAAGCGCAAACCATCCAACTTGAAGGAGCTGGAGCAGTTTGGAGATTGGAGAAAAGCCAGTGTAGCGCCAGTATTTAAAAAGGGCCCAAAGTACACCCCTGGGAATTACAGACCAGTTAGCCTAACATCAATAGTATGCAAGCTCTTGGAGGGGATGATAAGGGACTATATACAAGATTTTAGTAATGAAAACAGTATCATTAGCAGTAATCAGCATGGATTCATAAAGAATCATTCTTGCCAAGCCAATCTATTAACCTACTATGAGGAGGCGAGTTGCCATCTAGATAAAGGAAGGCCCGTAGACGTGGTGTATCTGTATTTTGCAAAAGCATTTGACACAGTTCCCCATAAATGTTTACTGTACAAAATAAGGTCCGTTGGCATGGACCATAGGGTGAGTACATAGATTAAAAACTGACTACGAGGGTGGTAATAAATGGGGAGTACTGGGAATGGTCAGGGGTGGGTAGTGGGGTCCAGGGTTGTGTGCTGGGACCAATCCTATTTAATTTGTTCATAAACAACCTGGAGGATGGGGTAAACAGTTCAATCTCTGTATTTGTGGACGATACTAAGCTAAGCAGGGCAATAACTTCTCCGCAGGATGTGGAAACCCTGCAAGAAGATCTGAACAAATTAACCACTTCAGCCCCGGAAGGATTTACCCCCTTCCTGACCAGAGCACTTTTTACAATTTGGCACTGCGTCGCTTTAACTGCTAATTGCGCTGTCAGGCAATGCTGTACCCAAACGAAATATGCGTCCTTTTCTTCCCACAAATAGAGCTTTCTTTTGATGTCATTTGATCACCTCTGCGGTTTTTATTTTTTGCGCTATAAACGGAAAAAGACCGAAAATTTTGAAAAAAAATGACATTTTCTACTTTTTGTTATAAAAAAAATCCAATAAACTCAATTTTAGTCATACATTTAGGCCAAAATGTATTCGGCCACATGTCTTTGGTACAAAAAAAATGTCAATAAGCGTATATTTATTGGTTTGCGCAAAAGTTATAGCGTCTACAAACTAGGGTTCATTTTCTGGAATTTACACAGCTTTTAGTTTATGACTGCCTATGTCATTTCTTGAGGTGCTAAAATGGCAGGGCAGTACAAACCCCCCCAAATGACCCCATTTTGGAAAGTAGACACCCCAAGGAAATTGCTAAGAGGCATGTTGAGCCCATTGAATATTATTTTTTTTTTTGTCCCAAGTGGTTGAATAATGAAAAAAAAAAAAAAAAAAAATTACAAAAAGTTGTCACTAAATAATATATTGCTCACACAGGCCATGGGCATATGTGGAATTGCACCCCAAAATACATTCAGCTGCTTCTCCTGAGTACGGGGATACTACATGTGTGAGACTTTTTGGGAGCCTAGCCGCGCACGGAGCCCCGAAAACCAATCACCGCCTTCAGGATTTATAAGGGCGTAAATTTTTGATTTCACTCCTCACTACCTATCACAGTTTTGAAGGCCATAAAATGCCCAGATGGCACAAAAACCCCCAAAATGACCCCATTTTGGAAAGTAGACACCCCAAGCTATTTGCTGAGAGGCATGTTGAGTCCATGGAATATTTTATATTTTGACACAAGTTGCGGGAAAGTGACACATTTTTTTTTTTTTTGCACAAAGTTGTCACTAAATGATATATTGCTCACACAGGCCATGGGCATATGTGGAATTGCACCCCAAAATACATTTAGCTGCTTCTCCTGAGTATGGGATACCACATGTGTGGGACTTTTTGGGAGCCTAACCGCGTACGGGACCCCGAAAACCAAGCACCGCCTTCAGGCTTTCTAAGGGTGTAAATTTTTGATTTCACTCTTCACTGCCTATCACAGTTTCGGAGGCCATGGAATGTGGAATGCCCAGGTGGCACAAACCCCCCTCCAAATGACCCCATTTTGGAAAGCAGACACCCCAAGCTATTTGCTGAGAGGCATGGTGAGTATTTTGCAGCTCTCATTTGTTTTTTGAAAATGAAGAAAGACAAGAAAAAAACATTTTTTTTTTTCTTTTTTCAATTTTCAAATCTTTGTGACAAAAAGTGAGGTCTACAAAATACTCACTATACCTCTCAGCAAATAGCTTGGGGTGTCTACTTTCCAAAATAGGGTCATTTGGGAGGGTTTTGGCCACCTGGGAATTCCATGGCCTCCGAAACTGTGATAGGCAGTCAAGAGTGAAATCAAAAATTTACGCCCTTAGAAAGCCTGAAGGCGGTGCTTGGATTTCGGGGTCCCGTGCGCGGCTAGGCTCCCAAAAAGTCTCACACATGTGGTATCTCCGTACTCAGGAGAAGCAACAGAATGTATTTTGGGGTGTAAATTCACATATTCCCATGGCATGTTTGAGCAATATATCATTTAGTGACAACTTTGTGCAAAAAAAAAAAAAAAAATTTGTCTTTTTCCCGCAACTTGTGTCACAATATAAAATATTCCATGGACTCGACATGCCTCTCAGCAAATAGCTTGGGGTGTCTACCTTCCAAAATGGGGTCATTTAGGGGGGTTTGGAACTGTCCTGGCATTTTATGCACAACATTTAGAAGCTTATGTCACACATCGCCCACTCTTCTAACCACTTGAAGACAAAGCCCTTTCTGACACTTTTTGTTTACATGAAAAAATTATTTTTTTTTGCAAGAAAATTACTTTGAACCCCCAAACATTATATATTTTTTTAAAGCAAATGCCCTACAGATTAAAATGGTGGGTGTTTCATTTTTTTTTTTCACACAGTATTTGCGCAGCGATTTTTCAAACGCATTTTTTGGGGAAAAAACACACTTTTTAAAATTTTAATGCACTAAAACACACTATATTGCCCAAATGTTTGATGAAATAAAAAAGATGATCTTAGGCCGAGGACGTGGATACCAAACATGACATGCTTTAAAATTGCGCACAAACGTGCAGTGGCAACAAAATAAATACATTTTTAAAAGCCTTTACAGGTTACCACTTTAGATTTACAGAGGAGGTCTACTGCTAAAATTACTACCCTCGATCTGACCTTCGCGGTGATACCTCACATGCATGGTGCAATTGCTGTTTACATTTGACGCCAGACCGACGCTTGCGTTCGCCTTAGCGCGAGAGCAGGGGGGGACGGGGTGCTTTTTTTTTTTTTTTTCCTTTATTTTTTTTTGCTTTTTTATCTTATTTTAAAACTGTTCCTTTCATTTTTTTTTTTTTTAATCATTTTTATTGTTATCCCAGGGAATGTAAATATCCCCTATGATAGCAATAGGTAGTGACAGGTACTCTTTTTTGAAAAAATTGGGGTCTATTAGACCCTAGATCTCTCCTCTGCCCTCACCAAGATCGGTGTGATAAAATGCTTTCCCAATTTCCCAATGGCGCTGTTTACATCCGGCGAAATCTAAGTCATGAAATGCTTGTAGCTTCCGGTTTCTTAGGCCATAGAGATGTTTGGAGCCACTCTGGTCTCTGATCAGCTCTATGGTCAGCTGGCTGAATCACCGGCTGCATTCTCAGGTTCCCTGTTGAGACAGGCGAGCCAGAGAAAAACACGGAAGACGGTGGGGGGGGCATTCCTTCTCACTGCTTGTAAAAGCAGTCTAGAGACTAATTAGCCGCTAGGATTGCTTTGACATGAAAGCCGACCGCTGGCTGAAAAGAATGATACCAAGATGATGCCTAAACCTGCAGGCATCATTCTGGTATAACCACTCAAAGTCGTGAATTGCGTACCTGAAGACAAAAAAATGGTTAACAATAAAACACAGTAAACGGTAAAGTATAAAAAATTGCATACCTGAAAAGTAAACATGATAAAACATAATAACAATAAAACATTGCAGAATAGAATACAGTAAAAAAGAGCAGAACAATAGAGAGAGAGAGAACAATAAAACGACAACTATTTTTTTTTTTATGTTATATATTTTTTTGTGTTTTTTTTTTAAACTTTTTTTTGTAACTGTAACTTTTATAACTGTAACCGGTTCCAGGTTCGGGTCTCTCAAAATGCGATGGCATCTTGGGAGACCCTGTGAAAGTGTGCCTAGTTTGTGCAATGCTGTACCCTACGCTAATACTCAACTAGTGTATGGTAGCATTCAAAACATTCACCAATGCAAAGACCCGGATTATCAGGACAGGAGGGACAATAATAGCAGGTGTCACACCTATATCCGCGCTTGCTGCAGACACGACATCTTTTTTGGGGGGTTCGTTGGGTAGGGGTACTCGGGAGGACATAAAAATGCCTCTCATGCAGCCGACTGCATTTGGTTGGGGATGTGAATGGGGGAAGTACGGGTGCTGCAGAAGTGGTGGGTTCCCAATTCAGATTGGCGAATGCAGCAGGAAGGGCACTATGGGCACGACGGGCCTGTGTTTGTCTTCTTGGTGGCAGCGGGACACTACTTGTGCTTGCCACCTCACCAGCTTGAACTGCACTTATGGGACTCGCCACGTCACCAAGTGTTACTGCAGTGCTGGTTTGATTACGACCGGGGTGTACTAGGCCGCTGGTGCTTGCCAGTTCACCAAAACGCTACCAAAAAAACTGTTAGCGATCGCAGGGATCAGGCCTGACTCTGCAAACACTGCAGTTATGCGTTTCGTGTTTTGTAATTGACAGTGATCAATCGATACTGCACTTGGGTGGGCTGGGCCGGGCGGAGGGGCAAAACGCAGGTGCTAGCAGGTATCTGGGTTGATCACGCTAACACTGCATTTTTGGGAACCCTAAACTGCTGGGGACGCTAGTATAGATCTGATCGGATCAGATATTGATCCGTTCAGATACTATACCACTAAGGGAGGTGTACGGTGCGTGCGTGGGTGTTAGCGGTACTGGCACTAACCTGATGCTGCCTGGGGCTGGTGCTTGCCAGTTCACCAAAACGCTACCAAAAAAACTGTTAGCGATCGCAGTGATCAGGCCTGACTCTGCGAACGCTGCAGTTATGCGTTTAGTGTTTTGTAAATGACAGTGATCGATCGATACTGCACTTGGGTGGGCTGGGCTGGGCCGGGCCGGGCGGAGGGGCAAAACGCAGGTGCTAGCAAGTATCTGGGCTGATCCCGCTAACACTGCGTTTTTGGGAACCCTAAACTGCTGGGGACGCTAGTATAGATCTGATTGGATCAGATATTGATCTGTTCAGATACTATACCACTAAGGGAGGTATACGGTGCGTGCGTGGGTGTTAGCGGTACTGGCGCTAACCTGACGCTGCCTGGGGCGACGCATATCACCGCCGGGCGATCAGGGGGCTAAACCTTTATTCGGTAATAAACGGCGGGGTGCCCTGACACTATAAAAAATAAACGAACTAACCAGCGTCACCCGTAACAGTTATACGGTGATCACTGGTGAAAGGGTTAACTAGGGGGCAATCAAGGGGTTAAAACCTTTATTAAATAGTATATGGGGGTCCCTGTTGCTATAAAACGCTGACGGCGAACCTAAATATTTACCTCCCTAACTAGCGTCACCAGTGACACTAATAGAGCGATCAGAAAAACGATCGCTTAGTGACACTGGCGACGGGGGGTGATCAAGGGGTTAAAACTTTATTAGGGGGGTATCCTAGACCTAAAGGGGGCTAACACTCACTGCCCTACCACACTAACTGTCACAAACTGACACCAATGCAGTAATCAGAAAAAAAAAACTGCTTGGTGTCAGTGTGACGGGGGGGGGGGGGAATCGGGGGTGTAATGTGTGCCTGGCATGTTCTACTGAGTGTGTATGTGTTGGTGCACTCACATTGATGTCTTCTCTCCTCGGCGCCAGAACGGAAAATACCGAGCTGAGGAGAGATGACATCATTTCCTTTGCTGCTGTTTAGCATACAGCAGCAGATGAAGAATCTGATTGGCTGGGAGCGCCCGGGGGAGGCAGATCACTTACAGGTACGTGATTCTGCCTGCCCGTGCCATTCTGCCGCAGTATATCTGCATGAGGCGGTCGGCAAGTGGTTAATGGGGTGAGCAACTACATGGCAAATGAGATTTAATGTAGAAAAATTTAAAATAATGCATTTGGGTGGCAAACATATGAATGCAATCTATACACTGGGGGGAGAACCTCTGGGAGAATCTAAGATGGAAAAGGGGATTAACTCCAGAGATAAAACGATAATTCTCCCGCTCCACAAGACTCAGGTCCGGCCGCACATAGAGTATGCTGTCTAGTTCTGGGCACCAGTCCTCAGGAAGGATGTACCGGAAATGGAGCGAGTACAAAGAAGGGCAACAAAGCTAATAAAGGGTCTGGAGGATATTACTTATGAAGAAAGGTTGCGAGCACTGAACTTATTCTCTCTGGAGAAGAGACGCTTAAGAGGGAATATGATTTCAATTTACAAATACTGTACTGGTGACCCCACAATGAGGTTAAAACTTTTTTTGCAGAAGGGAGTTTAACAAGACACTTGGCCACTCATTAAAATTAGAAGAAAAGAGGTTTAACCTTAAACTACGTAGAGGGTTCTTTACTGTAAGAGCGGCAAGGATGTGGAATTCCCTTCCACAGACGGTGGTCTCAGCGGGGAGCATCGATAGTTTCAAGAAACTATTAGATAAGCACCTGAACGACCGCAACATACAGGGATATACAATGTAATACTGACATATAATCACACACATAGGTTGGACTTGTGTCTTTTTTCAACCTCACCTACTATGTAACTATTGTATTGTAGCCTATTGAACTAAGCCACGTTTCCCTTATACCTTTTTTTTTTTTTTAAACATCAATAAAAACTTTTGGAAAAGAAAATGGTCTGGGCAGGAAGAGGGTGAAAGTATCCTGTCTTGAGATGGTTAAACCTTCTAGGGCCACTATTCATGGTTATCCCAAAACTGATGATCTGTAGGGGCTTTTAAAGCATCGCCTATGGAAAATATAGTATACTGTTGTCATTTTGTGGTTGTGCACACATTTAAAGCTTGACATGTTTGGTTTCCTTCTTTCCCATTACCTTCAACTTAGCACAACTTCATCTTTTATTTTACAAAAAATAGGTAATATATTATATTTGTGTGTCCTAAAATTAACTTTAACCACTTGCTTTCTGCCCCATAGCAGTTTTACAGGGCGGAAGCTATGTGCCGGATCATGTATATATACGTGATCCGGCTCCTCTCTGTACGAGGCACATATGCGTGCCGCCGGCAGCTCGCTCCAGCTGTGATCACACAACGCGGTAGAACAGCGGTGGTTACCTCGGACTTGATGTCTGCGGGCACCCACCGATCATCATCCTGCCGACACACAGAACGGTGGTCTGCCTATGTAAACAAGGCAGATTGCGGTTCTGACAGGAGGGAAGACATGGATCTTGTGTCTCTGCAAAGCAGGGACCAGGATCCATATTATCCCCTAGTAAAAGCACCTCCAACACTGTACAAAAACACAAGCTAGGCACACAGTTAACCCTTTGATTGTCCCTGATGTTAACCTCTTCCCAGCCAGTGTCATTAGTACAGTGACAGTGCATATTTTTTAGCACGGTATAAGTGTCACTGGTTCCCAAAAAGTGTCAGTTAGTGTCAGAATGTCCGCCACAAAATTGTCAGTCTTTTTCTTTTTATATCGCGCAGAAATAAAAAGCAGAGGTGATCAAATACCAACAAAGAAAGCTCTATTTGTGGGGGAAAAAGGACATACATTTTATTTGGGTACAGAGTAGCCCGACCGTGCAATTGTCAGTTAAAGTAACGCAATCCTGTATCGCAAAAAATGGCCTGGTCAGGAAGGGGAGTAAATCTTTCTGAGGTCAAGTTAATAATGTATTTTGTATTAAAATGTTGCACTTGATAAACTTTGCGCATATAAAGTGTGACAAAAAATTAGAACTACCACCTGTTTTTATTATCCAGGGTCTCTGCTTTTAGAAAATATATGTTTGCCGTTTTAACTAGTCTTCAGGCCTAAAATCTTTTTTAAACGTGTGCAGATTGTGTGAAAACAGCTCTGGCAGCAAAAAGGTTAATGCTTTATTAAATATGTAATGTTTTTTTTTTTTTAACTTTCAGATGGAAGGCAAAGAAATTGAACTTGAAAATGACTTGAAGCCCTTGCAGTTTTATTCCATAGAAAACGGAGACTGTGTATTGGTTAGATGGTGATAGAAAAAACAATGACCCCAGCAGCCCCAAGTTCTTCTTTTTTTTTTTCCTTTGAACATAGAGAACATCTTATATCCACCTTACAATGCATATATTTATTAAACATTTATTGAAATTGTAATATCCTGGCATTACTGTGGTTTTTCTTGTGCTACTATTTACCTCTGATGATGACGGAGCAGTCGTGCTCACGTTTAGGGCACTATACGTTTCAGGGACAAATGCATTCATCCTTGTATGCATAGGGCCCTAAATGTGAGTACCACTCAGTACAGCATTTACCCCCATCCAAACTCAACCCACCATAAACTTTTACAGGCTTGCAAGCAGCAAATGTTCCTCTCGGGCCACATTAAAATACTGGGATGGATGCCTGGGAGGCAGGTAACCGTTGTCCAATGTGGTGTTTCTGTGTCGCCAAAAATGGTCTGATTTTAGATCAGGTTTGGTGAGTTTGCAGCTATTCAAAATAATGGGCTGCCTTAACACAGCACCAGTTAATACACAACATACTGTGCACTAACCACTTTATTACCAAATTTTTTTTAATACATGCTGAAAAAGTAGCTGTACTAACTGCCCCTCCTCTTTTCTTGGACATCAAGGTAACACTCTTGAATTATGTGAATGTCAGTGGACAAGGGGAGACATATGAGCTGTGAGGAGCACTCTGCTGCAAGTTTCAGGAAATGGTAAGGCACATGCAGCTTGCAAGAGATGGCGGAGAGAGGACCAATTGACCGAGGATCGGCGACGGAGGAGTGAGAATAAGGTGGAGACTGACAGGTGGAACAGCCCGAGAGCAGGGCAAGTGGAAGCTGGGATACACTGATAGGTGAGTGTGGGGATATGGACAGAGGAGAAGCCGACATCTGATAGGTGAACAAGGGACACACTGATTGAAGGAGCGGCAGATACGCGGTGAGTAAGGGAGTGGGACATAATTATATGACTAATAACAAAAGGAAGGAATCCACCCTACCTCACCCCTCTTAGGATTTACTACGGTCCCTACTGCCTGCTGCCCAGCTCTCTCCATACTTTGTAGTGGAGAGGGCACACAGGGTGCCTCCCCAGCGTGGACCACCTGGCTCCCCCCCCCCGCACAATGATTCTGAGATTGCTAAACTTTAGAGACCGGGACGGGCTTCTAAGAGCTGCAAGAGGAATGAAGGAGCTCTCCTAATCAAAACAGCAAACTGCTCCTGTTCCCAGATTACACTATGGAAACACTGAAACAGCGCAGATCGTTTGATGGAGTCAAGGCAGCCATGTGAGCGAAGGGAATCAAATATAGCATCCTCTTCCCGGCAAAACTGAGGGTGGTGAGGCAATTCGGTTCTTCACTAATCCCAGGGATGCCGCCTCGTGGCTGGACTCCCTGCCACTGCAACGCTGAGAACAGACCGTCTTTTCTTTTCTAATTGTGACATGTGATGTGAGATTGAGATGCTGGCTGGCTTGGAATCTCATATTATTCCCGGGGACCGGACTCTGCTCCCTATGTTTTCCTGGCATTTCTGTTAGTTCACCTTCAGGGTCTGAGTTCTGTTTGCGGACCTTTTTTTTCTTTTGGTCAAACCGTGGTAAGTTCTGATCCTTATGCCACCGCAGGGTGACAAACCCTCGAGGTTGGTCTCCCCTGAAGTTCATGATGCACTAGACTGCCAAATGTTTTGTTACCCATGGATAGCCCAGGTGAACTGTACCTTTGTTTTTGGCATTGACTGGACTAAATATGTTTTTTCTCTCCTTTTTTTTTTTTCCCCTTTTCTTTTTTTCGCTACTGCTCTCTAGCATCTCGTATTGGGACAGTTGTTGCGTTCTCCCTCTCTAATAGGGATAGCAGTCACTCCCCTGTGAATTTGCAGGGGAGGGGGGTGACTGACTGTTCCTGCCTACTGAGCGCGCGCCTCCTTGTTTAAGTTTCTCTGAGGATTGGGGAACTATGCATGACAGGTTTTTTTTGCATTTTTCAATAAGGATGTCAATGTGACTGAAGAAGTATATGTTATACAAATGCTGAGGAGTGGTCCTCCGTCCGGGTAGTGGCAACACCCCTGCTACTTACACACGGTATTGGAGCTCACTGTGCTGTAAACTATTCATTTGATGAACATGGCTAATTTTACAGTCCTTTCATGGAATGTCCGAGGACTAAACTCGGCAGTTAAGCGGTCCCTTGTGTTCACATATCTTAAAAAATATAATCCCCACATTTGTGTTTTACAGGAGACCCACTTAGTGGGCCCCCGAATCCTTGGTCTCAAAAGGGCGTGGGTGGGCAGCCACTATCATGTTACTTATTCTAGCTATTCTAGAGGTGTCAGCATACTGGTACATAAGTCCCTCCCCTTCCAGCTTCTGCATATTAAGACAGGCCCGAGTGGTAGATATATAGTTTTACATGCTGAAGTAGCTTCAACAAAATATGTGTTAGTGGGATTGTATCTGCCTCCTCCCGCTGATTTTTCGCTCTTATACAAAATTATGCAAGATTTTATATCTTATGATACGCAGAATGTTGTGTGTATGGGGGATTTTAATTTGGCTCCATGCCCAACCTTGGATAGGCTCCAGCCACTGGGTAGACGGACACCTGACCTTTTGCAATGGGCCGCTACCTAGGAGCTAAATGATGCCTGGCGCCACTGTTATCCCACAGATAGGGTGTTCACATGTCACTCTGCGACATTTCGAACTCTCTCCCGCATAGACCTGATGTTTTTAACTTGGTCGTTTCTGCAGCGGGTATCGAACGTACAAATACTCCCTAGGGGTATTTCTGATCATTCCCCTCTCATGATGATGGTGCTGCTGGGCCCCCCGGTTGGCCAGAGAATGTGAAGGCTGTCTGGTCATTGGCTGGTTGACCCTAAGGTTCAGGAAGATGTACCGGAAGCAATTTGTAGCTACTGGTTACGAAATGACAACACAGCAAATCCCGGAGTACTTTGGGATGCATTCAAGGGGTGGTTGCGAGGAGCATACATCTCCCGTATTGCTAACAGCCAAAAGCAGTCCATGCGGTCACTGGAGGACCTAGAGAAGAAACTTGAGACACAGGAGGGAAATTATGTGGCTGACCCAACTCCTTCCAACTATGGCTCATGGCAATTTGCTCTTCGGGCGGTGGAAATTCATAGACTTGACATGACCAAAAAATCAATGCTTAGCACAGCACAATGGGTATTTGAATATGGAGACAAAAATGGCAGATTGCTGGCGTGGCTGTCTCGGGGGCAAATCACTACTACCCACATTGGTAGTATCCGGGATGAGAGGGGGGCCCCCCTGGTGAATCCTGAGGACGTTAATTGTCGCTTTATGCAGTACTATAGGAATTTATATTCCACTAGGGTGGGCTATGGGATGGTAGACCTGGAGAGATTTCTAGATGGAGTTGAGTTTCCTACCCTATCCCACCAAGCTAGTGAATGGCTGGAGCAGGAGATAACCTTAGAGGAGGTCCAGAAGGCTATGTCCCAGTTACAACCTGGAAAAACCCCTGGGGCAGATGGGATTCCCATCGAATTTTACTCCACGTATCAAGAATTTCTCGCCCCCAGATCTACCCAATTGTTGGGAGAGCTCTCCCGGGGGGGGCTCCCTCCCAGAGTCTATGTCTGAAGCAGTGATTGTGCTGGTGCCCAAACCGGGTATGGACCCCGAG
This sequence comes from Aquarana catesbeiana, assembly GCF_042186555.1. Classification (NCBI taxonomy): domain Eukaryota; kingdom Metazoa; phylum Chordata; class Amphibia; order Anura; family Ranidae; genus Aquarana; species Aquarana catesbeiana. The sequence continues at coordinate 468,908,600 of NC_133327.1, forward strand.
GACTGTGCATCATATCGTCCAATTTCATTAATTAATGTGGACACCAAGATACTGGCATAAGTTTTGGCCAACCGCTTGTCACAGGTCCTGGATGAACTTATCCATGTGGATCAAATGGGGTTCATGCCTGGGAAGGGCACTGATATCAATCTAAGACGCCTTTTTCTAAATCTGTCCATTGCTCACGACAATAGCGGCTCCAGGGTCATTGCTTCCCTGGACGCCAAATAGGCATTTGACTCCGTGGAGTGGGGCTCTGGGAGGTGCTGGCCAGATATGGGTTTGGAGCTCAATTTTTGACCTGGCTTAAACTGCTCTATCAATCTCCCACAGCTTGTATATGCACTGATGGCAGGATCTCTGAGAGTTTTCCATTGCAGCGGTTGTCCCCTCTCACCTTCCCTTTTTGCCTTGGCTTTGGAGCCGTTGGCCATATTGCTATGGGCATCCCAACAGTTGGTGGAGATGAGAGTTGGTCCCTTGGAGGAAAAAGTATCATTTTACGCAGATGATACTCTATCTGCAGGACGTGGACTCCTCCTTGAGATCTGCCCTGGTCCTTTTCGATGAGTTTGGACGCTTCTCGGGGGTCCGAATTAATTGGTCCAAGTCAGTGCTTTTTCCCTTGGATAGTATGTCGAGAGTCACGGCGGCCAACACCCCCTTGAAGTGGGTAGATACCTTTTAAATATCTGGGTGTACATATTCATCTTGACCTGCAAAAATGTTATGATCTTAATATAAGACCAGTGATAGAGCAGTTGAGAGCTAGGTGTGTTTCTTGGGGGAATCTTCCGTTGAACTTGTTGGGACGCATTAACCTTATCAAGATGGTTATTCTCCCTAAGTTTAACTATCTTTTCAGGAATTCACCGGTTTGGTTGCAGAGTTCATTCTTCCGAGACCTAGATAAATGTATTGGAACTTTTATTTGGGGGGCTCTTTGCCACGTTTGGCTAGATCAACCTTGTGTCTTCCTGTGCGGTGTGGGGGGCTGGCGCTGCCTAACTTCCAGGTATACTATTGGGCAGCCATTTTGGTGTCGGTCCGCTGGTGGTTTGTCCACTCAAGAGCCAATGCAGCTGTATGCCTGGAAGCGAACCTCCTGGGTTCTCTCAATGAGTTGGGAAACCTGGTGTACCGGGGTCCCAAGGCCTATGCCGGCCTCCTGCTCCCGACTAGAACGACTCTTAAGTTTCGGGTGTGGCTAGGAAACTATTTCACAGGCCGAACTCCTGGTCTCTATTTCAGCCACTCTGGGGTAACCCTAATCTCCCACACTTTCGGATCATTCCGGATCCGCAGGTGTGGGCGAAACATGGCATCAGAATTCTTAGGGATATCATGCCGTCAGGAATATTACTTGATTATAAGGACCTATCGGACAGGTTCCATTTGCCTACATGGATGTTCTTCCGTTACTGGCAATTACGCCATGCTGCCAGGGCCCAATTTGAGGGACAGATAGTCGTAACTATGGATCCCATAGAGGAACTCCTGGCCCAGGAATCTTTATCCAAACCTCTCTCTTCTCTCTATTTGTCCCACACTGGAGAGAGAGGATTGGAATGAATGTTTTGAGGACAGCTTAGGGCTGGTTATTTCCTCCATAGATAAACTAATACAAACTAAATTCTTACATAGGGTATATTATACTCTGCAGAGGCTGCACAGACTGTTCCCCCAGAGGGATCCCTTATGTGGTAGATGTCGAACGCAGACTGGCACGTATCTTCACATGTTTTGGAGTTGCCCCAAGGTGGCACGTTTTTGAATGGCAGTTTTTGAAGTCATTAATGAGCGTCTCCAGCTGTCCTTGGTGATATCCCCGGAGTTGGCCTTACTTGGGATTCAGGAGGATGACCAGAGGCCCCGCTATACTAAGCTTTTAGTTTCTTATTTAGTATACTATGAAAAAAGAGTCATACTACTGAAATGGAACACCCCCTCACCTCCATCAGTAAACATCTATCAATAATGCCTTGACACTTTATAAAATGACCTATCTCCTATCTTGATAGGAAATGTCCCAAAAAGTTTGAAGGGATATGGTTTGAAGGGAGGATTCTAGGTGACTTACCGTGTGCGAGGTGGCTGCCCGCCTCACCCCCCCATTCCCCCCTACTTCCCCTTCCCTTCCCCCCTTCCCTGGTCCCTATTCTCTTCCTCTCCCTTGCTACATTGACTTTAATTTGAGTGATTGTCATTGGGAACCGAATGTCAATTTTCATAGTTACATTTAGTTATTAATGGTATAGATTGCGCATTGTTTCTATGTTCGGTAATGCTTTACTGTAGCTGAGTGCATGTATTTCTCTGCAGATTTGTATCAACCACCAATGCCTTAACTGTTGTACCACAATTGACTTTTCTATAATAAACTGAAAAAAAAAAAAAACGTACGATGTAAACGTACAAGGCCTTAGGCCCCTTTCACACAAGCAGACCGGGTCTGCGTGTCTGTTTTTCAGGCAGGCCCATTCGGACCACCCATTGTTCTCTGTGGAGTGGCTGATGTAAGTGGACATCTCTGTTTACACATGCCTGCATCTGATCCGATCCGGTCCACTAAAAATAGTGGAGGGGGTTCCTATTCCCCATCCATCTAGCAAATCTGATTGGATGACATCAGATGGAAATGGACAGGTGGTTCGGTTCTTACCGTCCGCCCCATAGAGAACAGCGGGCTGTTCTTGTGTCCACTCTGCATCAGCCGAGACATAAGACAGATCCCCCGCTGAGCAGGCCGATCTGCTTGACAGAGTCTTCTCCATGTGAAAAGGATTTTAACAGGAGTGGCTGGTCCATTAGGAGCACAGGGGCGCTGCTCACCTACAGGGCTCCGGACTCATATGTTTGTATGTTTTTTTTTTTCAAGCCACAGGATTGTGCCTGAGGCTCTAATTGGCTTGAAAAAGGTTGGGCTCCAACCAATGCTCTGCCCCCTGAACCCACCCACTTGTGACCATAGCGAATTAATGTTTGCTATTGTCTTCTGGCTTTTCCTGAGGAAGCCGTGGAGGGGTGAGTGAGGGGGGAGACCGTCGCTAAGGAGGGGTGAGTGCGGGACGGGGGGGCAGCGTCACCGTGGAGTGGCTGAGTGTGGGCGGACCTGGGGGGAGGTTGCAATCCCCCAAAAAAGTCACGGAGTCTTACTATGTTTTTTTTCTTCCTTTTTACATTTTTTTATCTGTTATATTTTTTAATAATAATTTTTTTGCACTTTTTTGGAGGGGGGGGGGTCTTTGGTGAGATATTAGTGGTCTAAACAGACCCCCATATCTATTTTTTGGGACAGAGAAAGGGACTGAAAATAGTCCGTTTCTCTGTAGCATCTGTATAGAGATTCTTAATTCATTCATAAAATGTGAAGTGCAAATCCCTTATACGCTATGCGTAATTCATTTTAATATCTCTTGCTCTAATAAGCGCACTTTTCAGCTCTTTTGGATAAGGAATCTCGAGTGCGCTCTTACTTCCCAAGTAAAACAGACAATGGTTGCATGCTTGATCTTTTCATAGCTCAAAACAAAATAGCTTCCCCATGCTATTGACTCTACAGTACTGCATCCCAGAGACCACTCACAGGGTGTAGCCCTCTCAACAACCAAACAGGTCTCTTTGTGAGTGATGTCTCAGCAATACGTGGCTGCCCTTCCCTGCCACAGTCACATGTTCAATTGACTATGCGGCAGCCATTTTAAAACGAGTTCAAAGTTTACCCAACCATTTTAAAACTACTTCAAAGTTTACTAAACCATCTGTGGGTGAGAGATAGTATTACACATGTATGGGGATATGTGTCATGAATCAGTTAATATACACAACCGATGCAATCTACTTGTTGGTCCCATGCATAGGTAATTACAATTCATACATTTCTACTTATCATAGGGCCTAGCTTTCCTCATATACATCATAAACATATTACACAATATACAGTTACTTACACAAACATTTTAGGTTGTATTAAACGGGTCCTATAGAGGACTGAAATATAGTTAGTATCCCAAACAATAGACCTAGCTACAATGACAAAACTTATAACCTACAATTAAAATCCTGCCATTATACCAAAACAGGGAAAATGGTTCTTTTCCAAAGCAGAACTTACCTAACACAGCGGACATAGAATAGGGAAAACAAACGATTTCAAAAACTGAAATAAAATTGGTCTTTCCAATGGCCGGCTGTTTTTGTTGTCCCAGACCCTGGATTCGCTCCCTCCTCTAGCCCGCTGTGTAGGTGGTTCTGTTGGCTCCGTAAAACCCCGGCTCGCCATGCTGGAAATCCCATATACGCTATGCATAATTTCTCTTGCTCTGATAATCGCACTTTTCAGCTCTTTTGGATAAGGCATCTCAAGTGCACTCTTACTTCCCAAGTAAAACAGACATAGCCGCTGTAATCACATCGAAAGCTCCATAGACAGTCCTGCGTGACAATGGGAGCAAAGTTTATTTATAGTACTTTGAATAGCGATAACAATAGAGGCTTGGTGGCTTCACAATCAGCCAATCAAGCCCAGGCATTCCTAGAAACAGGAGGAGTTATACAAATCGCAACCAATGAACAATGACTAGGGGAGTATATGGGTGTGTCTGTGCAGGGCAGCGTACATGATTTCCCGCCCCTTGGATCTGTAAGCTGTGCCCTTCAGTTAGACAAAGATTGTTAGTGAGATTGGCCTAAGAAATCATGAACGCTGTCCCGACCAAACGCATGCATACACTCCTGTTTTTACCATTGGCGCAAATCCTTATTCTGCATTGTTCAGAGAACAATGCATAGCCAGATTATACTATCATTCCTATGGATGGGAGACTATCTGCAGGGGCATGTCATGGCCCGTCCATGTGCTGATCAGACACATAGAAAGACATGAGCGTATGTCCCTCCATAAAAGGCAGATAAGTATCAAACCGATAATGTCCTCGCAGAGTGAACACACCCCTCCTAAACGTCTGTGCACTGCACAGGGGCCCTTCGCTGGCGGACATATCCTCACTCTGTGAAGACTTCTCCACATCTACAGCAATCTTTTCACTACCCAATGGGCCTTCACCAGTGTCAGTCTGCCTTGACTCGTTCTTAAGAGCAGCAAAACTAACACTAGGAGACACTGTAAAGATACATATTAAATACATCTTAAAAAAAATTTCCACAACAAGTGCCAGAACTACCACACAAACATCGCACTTGCGTTCCGCCACCGAGCTCGAAGGGAAGGGTCCCGTTAGGGGGCCCTTCATGTTTTCTTGCATCGGGGCCCTGAAGGTTCTAGTTATGCCACTGTCTCAAGTCTTGATTAATCAGAGGGATCCATTGAATAAGATAGCAGGTGACAAAGGTTCTAACGCTATTTCATTCCTAGTTCTAAATGATGAGGAACACAAATTCCTTGCCAAGAAATCTCAGTTGTTGGATACTAACCACTCTCCTATCTTTCAGTGTTTACTTAATCCCTCTGATATTTTTTTGTATAATCTTTATTTTATATTTTCAAAATAACATACATTGATAAAAGCAAAATACAACAAAGCAGAAAAAAGAAAAAACAATAAATGCCTAAGGGGCACATATGGGGACAAGAGAGGACATTGGGTTGCGAGCGTAAAAAAAACCTCTGATACATTCAGATAGCTAGCCTCATATGACTTCATCAAGTTATACCCCAGTCACAGGGGGCTTGTGCGTATTTCAACCGTTGTATCAAAACAGGATTGCGTTCTCATATATAGGATACAACACCTCACGCGCTGCATCCAACATAACCCAAAGTGAAATGGTGGGGAGAGGGGGGCTGGGCATACCTGAGAACAAAGAGCAGAACGATCAAACAGCACAACAGCAGTAGGTGCAAATCAGTAACTGTTATAGAGAACCGAGGGGTTTGAGGTGTGTAGGTCTCACCCTTCAAGAAATGATGTACCATCATCCACTAATCTGCCTGCGAGTGTCAGCAGGTGGTGTCTGCGTCATATTAGACATATAATGTATCCAAGTGGCCCAGATAGCGTAAAATTTATCATACCTGTCCTCGCACTTCACCATCCACTCCTCCGCTGCCATGATAGAGTTGAGCAGACGCACCCAATTGGGTTGCCCCGGAACATGGGCCGACTTCCAATGTATGGGAATCAGACGCCAGGCAGCATTTAAGAGGTGTGGGAGAATTGATTTACGGTAAAGGCTTAGAGGAGTGGAAATCTGATATTAGCAGGTCATTAAGTGCAAACAGACTTCAAGAGATCACTGTGGATGGTAATCCAGATGGAAAGCTGACCACTAACTGCGCTTCGGTACTCAAGATGTCCAAGAGTCCTTGTATGTTGGTAAAGGATAAGAGTGCATCACCCAGGGCAGTTTGTTGCAAATATATCATGGAGAAGCCCACAAAAGGGGAGACCATTCTAAAAGCGGGATTCTGTCCCTGAAAAAAAAAAATTAAAAGTCAGCAGCTACAAACACTGTAGCTGCTGACTTTAAATAAGTACTTACCTGTCCTGGGTGCCCGCAATGTTGGCCGCCCGAGGCTGACCCGTCCCTCAGCTCTCGGGTCCCGGCACAGCCATCCTAAGTAAGGGAAACAGGCAGTGGAGACTTGCGGCTTCACTGCCAGTTTCCTACTGCGCACGCGCGAGCGTCGCTCTGTGAATGGCCCCGTGGTGTTCTGGGAACACACACAGTTCCCAGAAGACAACGGGGCCACTCACCGAGGAGCAGAACACGCCGCGAAATAGGAAGAGGCAGATTAGGAAGACTGCCTAGCAACAAGGGTTTAGGTAATTTTGAAAAAAACATTTTTTTTCAAATGTTTTTTTTTTTATTTCTTTTAGGATTTTTGGTGAATTTTTTTTTTCAGGGTGGCCCTCCACTTTAAGGAGGAGTATAGCCAAAGCTATTTTGTCTGTGCTCCTGTAGGTAACAGGAGTGCAGTTAGTTCTACATTCCTGTGACCTGTTTTCAGCCAACAGCAGGCTAAAGTCCTCTGTTGGCTGACGTCACTCAGTCAGTCGAGACTATGAAAAGATCCCGACTATATACCGGCACCTGGCTGAGCCTCTCAGCGGCTTTCCCCCTCCATGGCGAATCGATTCAATGAGCGATCGAGGGGCAGAGCAGAGAGCCTGAAACTGACAGTCATGGCTCTCTGCCCAGAGTGAAGGGGGAGAACTGAGCGATTAGTGGTGTTTGATCGCTCAGTTCTCACTGCAGAGCTAGCAGAGGACAGATGCAGCATTGGATCGATGCTGCATCCACCTAGGTGAGTATAAATGTTTACTTTTTTTAATCCATAATACTTCTTTTAAATCCTAACGGGAATTGAAAGCGCCAATGATAAATTATTTTCCCTCTAATAATCACTGGCAACGTATTCTCAGTTAACTCTGAGACAGGAATATAGTTATGTCAGCCCCTGACCTAATAAAGCAGATAGCCAACCCAGTAATTATTAAATTTCTTACACACAAGAATCACTTGAATTCAGACTCCAGTGATGATTCTGAAGATTATAACTCGATTGCAAGGTATATGTTATCTGTGTCAGGTGTACATTGGCAACGATTTATTACTTGTTGTTTTGCAATGCAGATCTGATAAATAACTGATTATAAAGTACACTAAAGGGGGATTCAGAGGGATCTCTGGATACCAGCACCGCACTAAAGTCCAACCCATTTAGAATGTTTAAAATCAGTGGTTGCATAGTAGCTGAGGTTGAAAAAAGACAAGTCCATCAAGTCCAACCTATGTGTGTGATTATATGTCACTATTACATTGTATATCCCTGTATGTCGCGGTCGTTCAGGTGCTTATCTAATAGTTTTTTGAAACTATCGATGCTCCTCGCTGAGACCACTGACTGTGGAAGAGAATTCCACGTCCTTGCCACTCTTATGCCCTGTACACACGATAGGATTTTCCGATGGAAAATGTGTGATAGGACCTTGTTGTCGGAAATTCCGACCGTGTGTAGGCTCCATCACACATTTTCCATAGGAATTTCCGACACACAAAGTTTGAGAGCTTGCTATAAAATTTTCCGACAACAAAATCCGTTGTCGGAAATTCCGATCGTGTGTACACAAATCCGACGCACAAAGTGCCATGCTCAGAATAAATTAAGAGACAGAAGCTATTTGCTACTGCCCCGTTTATAGTCCCGACGTGCGTTTTTTACGTCACCGCGTTCAGAACGATGGGATTTTCCAACAACTTTGTGCGACCGTGTGTATGCAAGACAAGTTTGAGCCAACATCCGTCCGAAAAAAATCCATGGATTTTGTTATCGGAATGTCCGATCAATGTCCGACCGTGTGTACAGGGCATTACAGTAAAGAACCCTCTACATATTTTAAGGTTAAACCTCTTTTCTTCTAACTTTAATGAGTGGCCATGTGTCTTGTTAAACTCCCTTCCCGCAAAAAAGTTTTATCCCTATTGTGGGGTCACCAGTACGGTATTTATAAATTGAAGTCATATCCCCTCTCAAGCTTCTCTTCTCCAGAGAGAATAAGTTCAGTGCTCGCAACCTTTCCTCATAACTAATATCCTCCAGACTCTTTATTAGCTTAATTGCCCTTCTTTGTACTCGCTCCATTTCCAGTACATCCTTCCTGAGGACTGGTGCCCAGAACTGGACAGCATACTCTAGATGCGGCCGGACCAGAGTCTTGTAGAGCGGGGGAATTATCGTTTTATCTCTGGAGTTGATCCACTTTTTAATGCATGCCAATATTATGTTTGCTTTGTTAGGCTCAGCAATGGCATGCAATGCCAAGCTGCTGCTATCATCTACTAGGACCCCTAGGTCTTTTTCCATCCTAGATTCCCCCAGAGGTTCTTCCCTCAGTGTATAGATTGCATTCATATTTTTTGCCACCCAAATGCATTATTTTACATTTTTCTACATTAAACCTCATTTGCCATGTAGTTGCTCACCCCATTAATTTGTTCAGATCTTTTTGCAAAGTTTCCACATCCTGCAGAGAAGTTATTGCCCTACTTAGCTTAGTATTGGCCGCAAATACATAGATTGAGCTGTTTACCCCATCCTCCAGGTCGTTTATGAACAAATAAATAGGATTGATCCCAGCACAGAACCCTGGGGGACCCCACTACCCACCTCTAACCATTCAGAGTGTGACAGAGGCTTTTGGAGAGGACTGAATGCAAGCCTCTTGCCTTTTGATTATGGGCCCTGGATTTTAAGGGAACAATACTCTTTGCGAGGTGAATGAAAAATCCAATCTGATCTGTACTAATCAGACTCAATCGTGTATAGATGTATATATTGTATGTTGTCTCATTCTGTTGTGGACTCTTTGCTGTGATCATTTGGCATGTGTATCTCTATGAAGGGAGGGGGGATTCCTCCAGCAGCCCCCCTGCTGATAAGACTGTTTACGGAGGAGAAGTTTGAATACACCTGACCTGTGTGTCCATTGTCTTTGGACAGTTTAACTCGCCCTCTTTTCCAAGGGTGGGGGGGAAGAGTCTCTGAGTTATTTTATCTGTTGTGTCCATGTGTGATATAATAAATGAGTCCATGTTAGCAGCTATGCAAGTCTCTCCTTGTTTTGTGCTTTGTGAGCTGTTGGAATATCTGATATCTAGAGTCAGACTGGAAGGAAGTGGTATACTGACGGAAGCACTCAAGTGGAGTGTGGGGCGTTCCGTCACAATTGGTGGCAAGCAGTGGGATGCTTCCTGCAGTCTGGGACATCCAAACCTCCACCTGGATCCAAGATCAGGATAGCAGATTTCGGTCACCCCAGCGGACATATGGACCTGGCATCAGAGTTCCCGAGGCTGCTGCGGATCATCCTTTCAGCATACACCAGGACTGTGTCTGAGGATGAATACCTGGAGCTCAGGCAGCAAATTTGGGTGGAACTCTGGATTGGAACCCTCCAGCTCTCTGGTATAAAACAGGGCAAGTGCTTTCCAGCCCAAGAGCAACGGGTATGGCGGATGGCATTCCTGGGAGAGCAGCCCCAGGAGCAATGGGTGACTGAGTTGAACAGGCTGGTCCAGCGGCAGATAGAACTGGACAATCATTATCGGGCTCTGCAATGGCATGCATAGCAGGGATGTTTAGAGGAGACAACAGAATGCTCTCCAGTGGGATATGACTTTGGTGGCCCTGGATTGCTGTGGGAGAGCATTTCGGATTGTTTTGTGTATGGCGATGAAGGGGAACCTACCCTTGAGGACCTGCGAGAATACAGAGAGGCTATGCTCAGTCTTGCAGGGGTCTCAGAGCTTAAACCTAACCTAGACTATTTGCTGAGGAAGGAACAGCATCTGGAAAGGGCATACAGGAAACCGCTAGAATGCGTTCAGCAGCATGCCAGAGAATCGGCAGTGGAAACTCCAGAGATTGCCGTCTCCAAAGCTGAAGTGCTGACAACAGGGCAGAGCTCTGCTAGCCTCTGCCCAACACCAACAGCAGCTTCAGCCTCCCGGAGAGAAGAGGCAGTTGGCCTTTCTCCCACAATATTGACAGAGACATGGGATTTTCTGCCAGCAGCATCTGTGGTGTCACCAGAAACTTCTGCAACTGAAGTGCTGACAACTGGACAGAGGGTCCAAGACCTCTGCCCTACACCTTTGGCGGTTCTGGAGGCCCAGGGTAAGAAGGAGATGGTCCATTCCCAGCAGCAGATGGCACCCCATAATGACGCCACCAACCCAGCAGGAGAGCTGGCACCAGGGCCAGATGACATTGAGCTATGCCCAGCACCAGTAACCTCTTCTTCGTTCTATGGACAGGAGATGGTGAATCTCTATCCTCAGACACCAGTTATGGAGAGTGGGGATTTGATAGACTGTTCTGCTAAAGAAGAACAACCTGGTGAGCCTCCAGCAGAAGAGCTGGTATTAGGACCACACTTTACTTTGATCTGCCCAGCACCAACAGCAGCATCTGTGGAGTTACCAGAGACTTCCCCAGCTGAAGTGATGGCCACTGGACAGAGGGTCCAAGACCTCTGCCCCACACCTCTGGCAGTTCTGGAGGCCCAGGGTGAGGGCTGGCAACAGAGCAGAGTGCTACTAGCCCCTGTCCTCACCTAACAGAAGAGGGCGTTCCTGTGGTAGTGGAGGGGATTTTGATCTTCACTGACACAACCCCAAAAATTGGTGCGGCACTGAGACAGGAGGATGTCAGCCATGCTTTACAAGCACTGGGGGATTTTCTCCTACCAAAAGTGATTGGGACTTCAGTCTCCACTTGTATACCCCAGGGATGCTGGGCGGTCGGCCCATATCCCCAAAAGCATGACGGAGTGAGCCCAGTCTCCCTGTCTTCTCTCCAGCGGCTGAAAAGACTCCAGAGAGAAGGGCCAGTCCAGGCCTCTCCCCAGCAGCGGCATGTTCTCTGAGAGAGGCAGAGGTTGGCTGGGTAAGTAATGCTCTGTTTAGGACAATTTATTTGGGTTACTGTGTGGATACCGACATTGGGGAACTGGAACTGCTGACTAACTTCGGAGTCAAGCCGTCTGGGGTCTCCTGCCAAAAGGGGAGATGTGTGACAGACCTAGCCAGGACAGAGGCTTTTGGAGAGGACTGAATGCATGCCTTTTGCCTTTTGATTATGGGCCCTGGAATTTAAGGGAACAATACTCTTTGCGAGGTGAATGAGAAATCCAGTCTGATCTGTACTAATCAGACTCAATCATGTATATATTGTATGTTGTCTCATTCTGTTGTGGACTCTTTGCTGTGATCATTTGGGATGTGTATCTCTATGGAGGGAGGGGGGATTCCTCCAGCAGCCCCCCTGCTGATAAGACTGAGGAGAAATTTGAACACACCTGACCATGTGTCCATTGTCTTTGGACAGTTTAACCCGCCCTCTTTTCCAAGGGTGGGGGGGAGAGTCTCTGAGTTATTTTACCTGTTGTGTCCATGTGTGATATAATAAATCCATGTTAGCAGCTAAGCAAGTCTCGCTTTGTTTTGTGCTTGGGAGCGGTTGGAATATGTGATATCTATATCCAGACTGGGAGGAAGCGGTATACTGACGGAAGCACTCAAGCGGAGTGTGGGACGTTCCGTCACACAGAGTACTCCCCATTTATCATCACCCTCTGAACTTTAGCCCTTGTAGCTAGTTTTCAATCCATGTACTCACCCTATGGTCCATGCCAACGGACCTTATTTTGTACAGTAAATGGTTATGGGGAACTGTGTCAAATGCTTTTGCAAAATCCAGATACACCACGTCTACGGACCTTCCTTTATCTAGATGGCAACTCTCCTCCTCATAGAAGGTTAATAGATTGGTTTGGCAAGAACGATTCTTCATGAATCCATGCTGATTACTGCTAATGATACCGTTCTTGTTACTAAAATCTTGTATAATAGTCCCTTATCGTACCATCCAAGAGCTTGCATACTATTGATGTTAGGCTAACTGGTCTGTAATTACCAGGAATGTAATTTGGGCCCTTTTTAAATATTGGTGCTACATTGGCTTTTCTCCAATCAGCTGGTACCATTCCAGTCAGTAGACTGTCAGTAAAAATTAGGAACAATGGTCTTACTTGACTGAGTTCCATAAGTACCCTCGGATGCAAGCCATCTGGTTCCGGTGATTTTTTAACCACATGCCGACCAGTCGCCGCAGTTGTACAGCGGCAGAATGGCACGGCTGGGCAAAACAACATTATGTAACGTTGCTTCGCCCTGTGGCCACTAGGGGGCGCATGCCCCCCGAGCTGATGCGAATGCCTGGCGGTCTCGATCGCTCGGGGCACACGGAAAACCCAGAACTGTGTGTATAAACACACAGTTTCTGGTTCTCTGAGGGGAGAACTGACAGATCGTCTGTTCATACAGAGTATGAACAGCGATCTGTTAGCTTCCCTGCACAGCCCCCATCCCCCTTCAGTTAGAACACAAACTAGGACACACATTAACCCCTTCATAGCCCCCTAGTGTTAACCCCTTCACTGCCAGTGACATTTTTACAGTAATCAATGCATTTTTAATCGCACTGATCGCTGTATTAATGCCAATGGCCAGACTTCTGGTTGGAAGCAAAACAGTGGGGACATTGAATGGAGAGTGAACAAGTCTTGCTTTTTGACTGCTGGTGATTGCTGGGTTGCATTTTTAGGTTCTTTTTGGGGCTTTTCCTTGTAGCTTTTTAACACCTTTTTCGGACACTTTTTAAACAGCCTTTTTTTTTTCTTTGCTTCCTTCAGCCTACTAATTAAGGGGAGTGGTTAATTGGTCACAGGTGCTTGAGGCCTATATAACCTTGTGTTTATCAAAGGAATCCGCGCTTAGAATAGGTGTGACTGCTGCCTCCCTATAGTAAAGTGCCACCTAGGTGGAACCCAATCAAAGTATAAAAACGTAGAAAGGGAAATAGCGCTGTACTTGCTGGCAAAAACTATGTGTATGTAACTATTAATGGTGTGTTCACCCCCAAATAAACATATATATGTCTAATCATATACATATAATCTTATACATAAGGTGTACAAACTGTGTATCAATAGTAGAAACCAAGTACTCCCTAGCATGTGGAAAAGTGACATGTGCTTCAATTATAATATGCAAAAGGTAAAAGATAAAAAAGTGTAAACATCTAGAATATGTATGTGAAGGTGTGTATAAAGAAATACAGTCATGGGGGCAGGAGGCGGAGCCTAGCGGAGCAGACATGCATTGTTAGAGCTCCACACCGCTGAGGAGAGAAGAGAAGGACAAAGCGGAGCCTGCAGGCTCAAAAGGTATCCATTTGAACCTTTTTGCCCCAGGGAACAAACTGTGAAAGTTTTGGCAGGAAATATGGTACTGGGAGGAAACCGTGGCAGAAATAAAAATCACCTCACAAAGAGCTCACAGGCACTCACTGCAGCTGAAGCAGCTCCAGTCACCTCACAAGATACAGCATCAGGGCGCTCTCACAGACAGAAAATGTCACAGCAAGACTCTCCATTTGAGTCAGATACAGAACAAATCCTCTCACAAACTTCTCCACAAGACTCCTCAGCATCCCCAGTAATATTATTACAATTTGAAAAGATGCTTCATAAGGCTTTAAAACAAACCTCAAACCAAATAACAAAAAGCCTAACCAAAGAAATAAGAGAGCTGGGAAACCGCACCACAGCCTTAGAAATAAAAATGGATGAAATTGAAATTACAACCCAAGAAAATATAACAGAATTGGAACAATTAAGAAAGAGAATTTAATACTTCAAACTAAGCTCGAAGATTACGAAAATAGAGCCAGACGTTCAAACTTGCGCATAAGGGGAATACCTGAAACTGTGACAGACCTGCAATCTACTATTACTGCTCTATTACAAGAACTAAAGCCAGATATCCCTATTGAACGTTTAGAACTGGACAGAGTACACAGAGCCCTCACAGCCAAAAAGAAAGATGGACCCCCACGTGATATAATCACAAAATTTCATTATTACAGAACGAAAGAACAAATACTAATTGCTGCAAGAGAAAAAAAGGAACTTAATTTTCAAGGACACAATTATCAAATTTTTGCTGACCTATCCCAACTTACTATTACTAAAAGACGATCCATGAAACCCCAACTAATGGAACTGCAACGCCACAACATTATGTATCAATGGGGCTTCCCCTTTTCAGTCAGATTTAACTACCAAGGTACAATTTACAGAAGCAGATCAGCAGATGAACTACAACAAACTCTTTTAAAATTAAATCTGACAGAACCCACAAGCAGCAACACTCCCACACGCAGAAGAATGGCATCATCTTCACCTTCAGGCAGAACCCAGAAAATTTCAGAACAAAATGGGAATCATCATTCTCACAAAAGAGGCCGTTATGCCACATCATCCATGGACCAAGAAGATTCAATGGACTGACATCCTAATTCCTGATATCTCTTCATTTATTATACTAAGAGATGGTTCTCTATAAAAAACCTATATTTATAATTGAATGTAACTGCATTCTGATAGTCACACACTGTGTGGGATCATGTTACATTCCAGTTATATTTCTTATTACTTCTGATTCATATAGCCTTAGAATATATAAGTGAAATAAGGAAATTCTTGTTCAGTTATATATTATCAGGTAATAACAATAGATTTATTACTTTTTAGGACAAATATGTTCAATAACCCAGAAGTAATGGAAGCTTTTTCTTTCTTTTCTTAAAACAAATATATTATTACCTAACTAGTTCCTAGAATTATGTTTTTGTTTATTCTAATCTGAAGCAATACAACCTCAATTTTATGAGTTAACATATCTAAACAGTTACATATGAATAAAATATGTAATTGTTTACTCTAAAAGGGTTAAAATCCCAAAATAATTCAAACTATCTTCATCAATACCAAAGTTATTAACAGTACCTTTCTAACTGAATTATTTAGCCTAGGGCAAGACTAACCATATACAACCACCCTGGAATAAATAATTTCAACAAAAACTATATTCTGCACTCCAATTAATGAAACATCATTTTGATGTCTTTTGACATAGCACTTCTCTCCTGTAAGCGGAAGATCCGTGTACCCCCATTAGCCCTCCTCATTCTCCCAACCATATTATGTGGGAGTGTGACAAAGGCACTTATTCCCCTGAGAGAGATATTTATTCTCTTTCACGGGTAAATTGTGATTACTTGCAAAAAATAATTTATACAATGTATCATCTAATCTCATATGTTTTTTGTTTACTCTTTACTCCAGAATTCACTGGTTTCTTTTCTATCTATTCATCTCTTCAGTCCACACAGGTTGATCTGCGCAGTCAGCTCTGCATAACAAAAAGTAAGTCAAAACTATTTTATCTATTGCCATGGCACCACTGAATATACTTTCCATGAATGTTCAGGGAATAAATGTCCCTCAAAAAAGGACCAAAGCCTTCCGTACTTTCCATAACAAGAAGGCTCACATAGTATGCCTCCAAGAAACACACTTCACCAAAGATTCTACTCCAAAATATATTTCTCCTTTTTATCAACAAATTTACACGGCTTCTGCCTGTACCAAGCAAAGGGGAACTCTAATTGCATTTCACCGATCCACACCATTCACCTTATCATCAGAAATTAAAGACCCAGAAGGTAGATACCTGATACTCATGGGTTATATAATGGATACTGCAATCACGGTGATTTCCTACTACGCTCCTAACAAACAACCTACACCATTCCTCTCACATATATTACAAGTGATTAATACACACAAAATAGGAACAGTGATAATGTGTGGGGATTCGAACCAGGTCCTCCTCCCATTTCTAGATAATTTACCTTTTACACCATCCAAAATAACCTCTAGATTACCTTTTTCTCAACTTCTTTCCAAATACAATCTGGTAGATTCGTGGAGAGAAAGTAACCCAATGAAAAAGAAATTCACTTATTTCTCGCACCCTCATCAAACCCTCACCAGAATAGATCATATTTTTCTAACAATAGGAATGATACCAGAAATTATTGCATCAGATATAATTCCGATTCCGTGGTCTGACCATAATGCAGTATACACTACTATAGCCTCAGCCATACCAAAAGCGCATGACCCAACGTGGTACTTACCGGACATAATGCTCAAACACCCACTACATCAGATGGCCACTGAACAAGCTTTAAAGGAATACATATCAATTAATAATACAACAGACATCTCCCCAATAACACTGTGGGAAGCTCATAAGCCTGTCTTGCGTGGTACAATACAAAGACAAATGGCACTATTTAAACGGGAACGCAAAAATCTAGCAAAAAAACTAGAACTCAATTTTAATGCAGCCTACATATCATTTCAAGATAATCCATCTCAGAGTACAAAATCTCATCTGGAAAAATCTAGATTGGAATACGATCTATTTCTCACTGAGTCAGTTGATAAATCCCTCAAACGCTCCAAACACAATTTCTACATGAATACAAACAAACCAGGTACATATTTGGCTCGGGCATTAAATTCAACTAACAAATCTTTCAAACCAATACGTTTGAAATTATCAAAAAATGTTTACACTTGTAATCCAGTTAAAATAGTCCATAAATTTCACTCACATCTCGCAACTTTATACAAGACAAACAATGAATTTAATCCTACAGAGGCTGAATCCTTCTTCTCAAAAATAACCTTACCTGAGTTATCTCAGAATCAAAAAACCAGTTTGGATGAGCCTATAACTATAGATGAAGTTGCTAACGCCATAAAAGACCTAAAACTTAACAAAAGACCAGGCCCAGACGGCTACTCGGCTTTATACTATAAAACATTCTCAGAAATACTCTCTCCCATTCTCACTGAAACTTTTAACAAACTTCTAGATGGACATTCTTTTCGGCAAGAAACACTAATGGCAATTGTTTGTATGATCCCAAAACCCCTTTCTGATGATACTTCCTGTGTGAATTATCGGCCTATCTCTCTGTTAAACCTTGATATTAAATTATTAGCAAAAATAAAAGCAAAACGCCTCAATAGCATTATAGGAAAATTAATACATAGAGATCAAGTAGGCTTCATGCCAAATAGACAGGCAGGCGATAATATACGCAGGGCAGTGTTATTGGCACATATTGCTAAAAAACGGAAAATCCCTTTATGTTTTCTATCTCTCGATATTAAGAGGGCATTTGACACAGTATCCTGGCAATATATGCAATATTCATTACAAAAATGGGGTTTTGGACCCCACTTTTTAACATGGATCAAAGCATTATATAATAAACCCAAAGCCTATATAAAATATGCTGGATACAAATCTGAAGCCTTTAATATCGAAAGAGGTACCCGACAGGGTTGCCCATTATCTCCCTTATTATTTGCCCTTATACTCGAACCCATGGCCCAATACATCAGAACAAACCAAACTATAACTGGCATTGAAGTAGGAGGTATTACACACAAATTATGTATATTTGCAGACTATATATTACTTTTTCTATCATCACCACAGGTCTCTGGTCCTAACTTAATACCAGCTCTTGATGGATTTGCAGCCCTATCCGGCCTTATGATTAATCCTAAGAAATGCCTAGTGCTTAATATTTCACTCACAAACATGGAATTGATCCCGGCTAGGGCTGCACTCCCATTCACATGGGCAGAAAAATCAATCCCATATGTTGGAATTCATTTAACAGCATCTCATTCTGACTTATTCTCAACCAATTATCCTCCTGTATTAAGACAGATCACAAATCTAATAAAACAATGGTCGCAACTTCCTTTATCCTGGATAGGGAAGATTAATGCAATCAAAATGACTATTCTACCCAAATTGCTTTATCTATTCAGAGTCCTCCCTATTCCAATTCCTTCCTATTTTTTGAGAATAGTACAAAAAAGAGCAACTTCGTTTATATGGGGCTCTTCTAAACCACGTATACCTATACACACACTACATCTTCCCAAAAATAAAGGAGGCCTGGGATACCCTAATTTTACTAACTACTACAGAGCAGCACATTTGGCCAGTCTGTCCAAATACCATGCAAAACAGGAAATCCCATTATGGGTATTTATAGAGGCTTCAGAAAATGACCCTCTATTAATATCAAATTTATTATGGCTTGATCCTAAAGACCGCTTTAAAATTCATAATCCCATAACTAAACACTTCTTATCTCTCTGGGATAAACTAAAAACCAAATATCAGTTACAATCTCCACACAATCCTCTCCTTTCTTTTATCAGAAATCCGGCCTTTTATCCGGCATGGATCTACCCAAATTCTTTTAAAGCTTGGACAACATCAGGCATTCAGACACTAAATGACTTCATAGCATCTAAATCATTCCTTTCATTCCCATCGCTTAAAGAAAAATATGATCTACCAAACTCTGAGATATTTAGATATCTCCAAATCAAAAATTTCTATACAGCATTCCTAAAGGGGGATACACCATTATCCCAATTATCCATTTTTGAATAAATCTGTACAAAAGATCCATTTGCTAAAGGTACAATTTCATCACTTTATAATCAATTATATGGAGTAGCAAATCTTAATAGACCCTCTTACGTTCAGAGGTGGGAGGAGGACCTGGGACGAACTTTAGAAGACACGGACTGGTCTAACATATGGCTCACATCTAAGTCATCTTCACCCAACATCTTAGCACTGGAGACAAATTATAAAGTCCTAACTCGCTGGTACCTTGTACCCGCTAGAGTGGCAAAATATTCACCTAATACCTCAGCTCTTTGTTTTCGAGGATGCCCAGAAATAGGCACATATTTACACATATGGTGGACGTGCCCAGTAATCCAAACCTTCTGGAAGGAAGTCTTCGTGATTGCATCTAAAATATTTAAAAAAATAATACAACCAGATCCATATTTAACCTTACTTAATCTAAAACCGGAATGGTTAACACTCTCTCAATTCAAACTTATGATCCAACTAATAACGGCTGCAAAACAAACAGTGGCTAAGGCATGGAAATCTCCTACATTGGTACTAGCAGAAACAATTCACAGAATGAATAATACAATGTCCCATGCTAAGATGGTAGCCATCGATCAAAATCAAATTCCAAAATTTGAAAAACTTTGGCATCCTTGGATAAAACAACAGTTCCTGTCAAACTTCAATGACTCTGTCCTGTTGCCATGGTAACAGATTACATGACTTACAGAGACACCCATTCTAAGGCTTCAAAGAGAACTAAAAAGAATAATAAACTGACGAGCGGGACCACCTTGTGGACCATACCTCTACCTTTCAACCCTTTTTCTTCTTTCTCTTTCCTTTTCTCCACCTTACGATTAAAGCTCATTATCAGAATTTATTTGACCTATATACACTCTACTTGTAAACAATATGTATAGTAGGTATAAATCATTTAAATACCTACAAAAGTAACTAAGGAAATGATATATATCTTTAATTTAGGTTTACGTGAACCCAATGTTTAATATTTGAAATTTCATGATATTTACCTATATAAACCCTACTGTAAAACAATGAGCTTACTTTATAGATCCTTGTAAACTTACTTTATGTATCTTTATAACATTGTATACTCAATAAACTTCTTTTGACAAGGAAAAAAAAAAAGAAATACAGTCATGAATAAATAGCATCAGCTGATGTGAATAATACCTGTCAAACAACACTGATATAAATTGCAAACATATGAGCTAACTAAGCTACTGTGAATGATATCCAATAAATTATATGATTTATATAAACAAAGTGTCCATTAATCAATAGTGCCCCAAAAAAATTATTAAAATCAAAAATCAGTGTCCATATAAAGTGACAAAGTGCTTCCTTCAGTAAGTGAAATTGTTCCAGGGATAAACAAAAAAACGTGCTGACAAAAGTGACCGTGCTCCCCTCTTGTGCTTTCACTCACCAGAGCGCTTCACCCCTGCAGGGGTACAAGCGTGCAGAAATAATGTGATCTCGGTCTCAGAGTTGCGATATCCCCCTGGTTCCCAGCTCAGATAGCAGTAGTTTCAAGCATTGGATAATAATCCCACCATGCTCCAACAGACTGGGCTGTAAAAACAAACCAAATTCCAGATAACAGCAGTATCAGACACTGGACAATGATCCCATCAGGCTCCAACACCTTAAGCTGTAAAAGTGGACCTGGTTTTTCAATGGACGCAGGAATCACGGTATCATTGGAAAAGCTGAAATCCAATCTGGCAGCTCAAGGATAAATCCCAGAGCATAAGGGAAGAAGAGGATAGCCTCCTAGTGCAATATGTTTCAACAAAGGGGTTTATTAAAACAGCACACTAAAGACTTACATCAAGGCAACCAAACCAAACTTGATGTAAGTCTTTAGTGTGCTGTTTTAATAAACCCCTTTGTTGAAACATATTGCACTAGGAGGCTATCCTCTATCTATCCTAGTTGCAATCTCGGAACACCCAATAAGAGGATAATATGCGACCAGTCTAAACTACATGGCATGTTCACCAATGCCAGGAGCCTGGCGGACAAAATGGGTGAACTAGAGGTACTGTTGTACGAGGAGGATTTGGATTTTGTGGGAATTTCAGAGACCTGGTTCAACAGCTCTCATGATTGGCTGTCAAACATTCAAGGGTATAGCCTTTATCGCAAGGATAAAGAGGGTAAAAAAGGGGGAGGGGTATGCCTATATATCAAGAATAATGTACAAGTGAATGTGAGAGATGACATCACTAAGGGAGCTAGGGAGGAGGTGGAATCCTTATGGGTGGAGCTCCAAAGGGATGAAGCTAAGGGGAAAATAATACTGGGAGTATGCTATACTCCCCTTAACCTGAGGGAGGAAGGGGAGACAGATCTCCTATCACAATTTGGATTAGCAGCAAGGATGGGAAGTGTTATCATAATGGGGCATTTTAACTACCGTATTTATCGGCGTATAATATGCACATTCATTTTAAGAGGGAAGTTTCAGGAAAAAAACCTACATTTTAAATAAGAAACTTTGAAGCAAAATAAGGGTCAGTGCCCATCTGCAGCCTGACCATTGCCATCAATGCAGCCTGATCAATGCCCATCTGCAGCCTCACCATTGCCATCAATGGAGCAGCCTCACCATTGCCATCAATGGAGCAGCCTCACCATTGCCATCAATGGAGCAGCCTCACCATTGCCATCAATGCAGCAGCCTCACCATTGCCATCAATGCAGCAGCCTCACCATTGCCATCAATGCAGCAGCCTCACCATTGCCATCAGTGCAGCCTGATCGAACAGAACAGTGGTCCAATGGCAGTCCAGGAGACAGGGCTTCCTATTACAGAGGCCACCAAGTAAACAGGAGATTCTCACTGAATGTAATCTGACGGCGCTCATCCCGGCCCACTCCCTGTCCCCTCTGAAGCAGCTAAAATTGAAGTATTGGCGTATAACATGCACACGCTATTTGCACCCGATTTTTATGGTGAAAAAGTGAGTGTTATACGCCAATAAATACAGTACCCAGACATAGACTGGGCGGAGGGAACCGCGCATTCGTCTAAGGCTCGCCAGTTCCTAAATGTCTTGCAGGACAATTTCATGGGTCAGATGGTAGATGCGCCAAGTAGAAATAAAGTGTTACTGGATCTATTGATTACTAATACAGACCTGATCACGGATGTGGAAATACGGGGCAATTTAGGTAACAGCGATCACAGGTCAATTGGCTTCAGTATAAATCACACTTGGCTGGCAAACATTCAAGGGTATAAGGATAGAGAGGGTAAAAAAGGGGGAGGGGTATGCCTATATATCAAAAATAATGTACAAGTGAATGTGAGAGATGACATCACTAAGGAAGCTAGGGAGGAGGTGGAATCCTTATGGGTGGAGCTCCAAAGGTATGAAGTTAAGGGGAAAATATTACTGGGAGTATGCTATAGGCCTCCTAATCTGAGGGAGGAGGGGGAGACGGACCTTCTATTACAATTTGGATTAGCAGCAAGAATGGGAAGTGTCATTATAATGGGGGATTTTAATTATACAGACATAGACTGGGAGGGGGGAACCACGCATTCGTCTAAGGCTCGCCAGTTTCTAAATGTCTTGCAGGACAATTTCATGGTTCAGACACACCAACTAGAAATAAAGCGTTACTGGATCTACTGATTACCAACAATACAGACCTGATCACGGATGTAGAAATACGGGGCAATTTAGGAAACAGCGATCACAGGTCAATTGGCTTCAGTATAAATCACACAAATAGGAAACATAAGGGGAATACAAAGACACTGAATTTAAAAAGAGCCAACTTCCCTAAACTACAAGCCTTGCTAGAAGGCATAAATTGGGATAAAATCTCAGGAACAAAGAACACAGAGGAGAGATGGGTTCGCTTTAAGAGCATATTAAGGACATTAGCCAATGCATCCCATTGGGTAATAAATTTAAAAGAGCGATCAGAAGTCCTGGTTGGCTCCATGAACAAACCAGAGACCGTCCGTTCCGCTTGAATGGCCGCCTGTCCGCCTACCCTCCCCCTGGTTTATACTAATCCCTATACCTGATCTAATCCAGAGAAGCCGACCGAGCAGGTGAACCCAGAGCTTAGAGCTGGAGAAGGAGAGGGAGAAGGAGCTGGACCTCGTTCACGGAGGGGCTTGCTGCTTTCCATCTGGCTGGCGTGATGGTCGGCAGGTTCACTTAGCTGGGGATGGCTGCCACGCCGCTGTGCCTTACCGGAGCTCCGTGGAGATTGCCTTGCAGTGGCGCAGGGGTGCTTTCCATCTCCCTCCGAGTGGCATCTGGATGAGCGACTGGGCAGCAGTGGAGAGGAGACCGAAGGGGAGTGACGCAAGACTCAGGGGTTTTCGGAGGAAGTCCGGATGCTCGGAAATACTCGGCTCTCCGGCAGAGAGGCCACTCAGGGGAACACCGCGGAAGTATTTGAGGTACTGGGGGAACGCCGTGTTCGAGAGGAGAGCTAAACAGACCCTCCCTGTCTGACCTGAGGAGCGGGATAAGGATAAGGAGGTACGGAGATCTACTCAACTCCCGTTAAATTTTCTGTCCATCTGGTACGGACATATACTATTACATTCCCCCCACTATCTCAGAAGACAGGACTAAATAATTAATAATTTTTCTTATAAGCAACTCACAAACCTGAACTGTATCCCTGGAATGAATGGCATTAACAAAGTACATGGACGTGAGGCGGTGAGTAAAGCAAATATGGACTTGTAATATGTATATATATATGCTTGCAAGAAAACGCATGTTACCATAACTTCCTGAGTCAAACACCACAACCGTAAGAACGGAAAAAAGAAAGGGGGGTAATTGAATTAATTCCATGATATAAACTGACACAAAACCATGGCTTAGCTGAATAGCTGAAATACCCCTAAATATACAGTGGCTGTTTCGGGATTGAGAAGACCAGGGTGTGATATAGGTATAAGAACATATCACCTAGAAAGAAAAAGGACAAAAGTAAATATCTGGAAAATGAGGGGGAAGGCAGCACGAGGAGGTGCGACCCCTAAATCACCCCGCCTAAGTCTGACCCCTAGCCCGGGTCCAATGAACAAATATGTTACCAAGGAGCAAATGTAGAAAAACAAACGACAGAGAAACAGAAAGCCACTAGAAGCAACCAGAGGGAAAACAGAACATAAAAAGAAAATAAAACAGCCCAGAACAAAACAGCTAATGAAACTGATATATCATCAGAATCCAGAATATAACAAGAATCAGACATAGAGACTGAAGTAAGGGGAGAAGAGGAACATCAAATTAAAGTCCCCCTCCCGACAAGAGTAGAAATGGAATCTATGTTTGCGGCTTTGGAAAAATCGCTAAAAACTGCAATAGAGAGAATACATAGGAACCTTGGGCATGTTCTTGAACGAGTTGAAGAAGTTAAGAAAAAAACAGAAACCAACGACTCTAGCATAAGAAAACTGGAGGAAGAAATCAAATCCATTAAAAAGGTACAGCATAGGGGTGTGGCCTAGCAGGGCATGTGAACAGTCGTGTTCGAAGGAGCTCCCGCTGTTGATCCTACAGAGAATCCTATCCTCGCCACACACAGCGCCCGCAAACGCACGGAACCGACCCCTAACAGTCACTAGAAGCTGGGAGACCCTAAAACGGCAACTAGAACGGGTATGATGACCCGGGGGAACCGAGGAGACGCCGCAGCTTCGGCCTCCCAGGAATTCCAAGATGGCGCCGGGCATCCTCAGCCACAGAGGACTCCACGCGGCCAGGACAAGAAACCGGAGCACGGGGGTAAGCTACCTAAACTCCCTAAAACAAAAGACCAGCCTAAAGACATGATATATTATGCTCAGAAAATGGCAGGAACCCTGGAAGTTACACAGGCTGATTCACAGCACACAACAGTGTCAGCGATGCAGGCAGACAGAGATAGTACAGACAGGCTGGAAGACACTGAATCCATGGAATCTGTTCCTGATCCTATGCCTGCCTTGTTTGATATGCAGACAGAGGACAGTCCCCAACCATCATTGAGTGATATTCTGCAGGCTGTTAAATAAATGCACAGCATCGGTGGATGATCTCAAAGAGAAATTTGGGGGCCTGCGGGAGACAGTCTCTCTGCTACGCCATGATTTGCAAAAAATCAGAGAGAGAACCACTGCAGTAGAAGGGAGAGTGAGCGACATGGAGGATCACATGCCTCACCTTAACAGAGAAGTGAGGGTGGCAGCTCAGTAGGCCCACCAGGCGTTTGATAAAACAGACGACATCGAGAATCGCCTGAGACGCAACAACGTTCGTATTGTGGGGCTCCCCGAGAAGGTGGAGGGCAGGGACCCCACTAATTTTGTTGAAGGCTGGCTGCAGGAAATCTTTGGGAAAGAGGCGTTCTCACCCCTATACGCGGTGGAAAGGGCACATCGGGTGCCGCCGCGTCCTCTTCCACCCGGCAGTCCCCCAAGGTCAGTGCTTGCCAGACTCCTGAATTACAGGGATCGTGAGGTGGTGCTTCGATTGGCCAGAGAAAAGGGAGCAATACACTTTAATGGAGTTAAAATATCCTTCTACCCGGACTTTTCCGCAGAAGTGCAGCGAAAAAGGTCTAAATTCATGGATGTCAAGAAAAGGTTGCAACGTCTACAGTTAAAGTACGCCATGCTTTTTCCGGCCAAGCTGCGCATTACAGCAGGAGATCAAAATCACTTCTTTGAAAACGCTCAAGATGCAGCGGATTGGCTAGACCGCAATGAGCAGGGCATCCGAAGACCACGAAGGGAAAATGGAGACGGATGACGTAGTCAAATCCACACTAATCGGGCAGGATGGGCGCCCCATCACTTGTGCAGTCTTACAAAGTTCAAAGAGGACTCATGATAAAAATTTCACCATCAGCGAATGGCAGTTTAATTGCAATATGTGTTTGAACACTCACAAGTTTAACCGCCTATTTGGCGTGCATGTCAGTGCAATGTGCGCTTTCAATCTACTGTTTAGGTTGCTGTGGCACAGATATCTTTGCCCTGTTGGCAAAAAGTTGAAGGTTAATGATCAAAACCTGCGGATGTCGGGAATCTTCTACTACACCAAGTTAGAAATTACAGGAACACTGACTGTAACTCACTTATCGATTCAACAGCGTAATCGCAGGAAAGCGCAGTGGCGCAGATGTTTGTTTATCAGTTTTCTACTACATCTCCAGTGTACGGGACTCTTTCACATGGCCCATAAGGTGCTAAGTCAAGTGACGACCACATCTGAACTCAACACAGTTCATATCAGGGGCGTAAAGGGAAATGTATATGAGGATGCAGGAATGTTTTATATGCATAGATTAATTCATAATGATTTGGTATGGCTAGCACACCTATAATGTCTTGGAATGTGCGGGGGGTAAATGATCCTTTGAAGAGAACAATGATATCTACAGTCATGCGCAGGATCCACCCCGCCATCATTGGCCTGCAGGAGACCCACCTGCAGGACAATAAGGTTAGCTTTCTTCAGTATGCATGGGTGGGGAAGGCATATCATTCCACATACTCTGCTTTTTCCCGTGGAGTAAGTGTACTGATACACAAGGCCATAGCATACCAAGAGCTAGACTCTCTGATAGACATATCCGGCAGATTTATATTTCTCCATTGCAAAATATATACAATTACCATGATTCTGGCATTTATATATATACCACCCCCGTTCTCGAGGGAAGTGTTGCAGCTACTGGTTTCATATGTGACTAATAAACCTGACATTCCAATATTAATTATGGGGGACTTTAACTGCTGCCTGGACCCAAAAATGGACAGGCACCCTCCTATGGTTCCACCCAGGGGAGGTCGGGGAACTGCCCTTAGCCGTCTCTTAATGGAAATAGGGTGGACTGACCTATGGCGGGTTCGTTACCCAAACCATAGACAGTTTTCATGTTTCTCCAAGACACATGGCTCTCTGTCCCGTATAGACCTCTGTGTCGGCACTCCAGATATGGTGGGATACACCTCGAGGGTGGAGTACTACCCACGGGGGGTGTCTGATCATTCCCCACTAGTCATATGGCTGAATGCGCAACCCTCCAGTCTATTATCTAAGGCCCCATGGAAACTAAATGCCTTCTGGCTTAAACTATTTACTTCGCATGAACGGATAGAGGCTCAGATCCATAAATTTCTTAGAATACATAGACAGCACACAGATATCCTGTATAAATGGGAACAGCTTAAAGCATATTGTAAAGGATTATTTATTCAGGAAATAAATGTGGTTAAACAAAATACCTCGGTCCTGCTAGAGCAGGCGGAGGACTTGGTGAGTCAACTAGAGTTGGCATTTGTGAATGATCCCACTGACTCTGCAAGGGAGGCATGGATCGCGGCTCAGGATTCCTTAGACCGCGTGCGATCCTCCGCTGCAGAACGTAAGATTTTTTTCGAAACTGGCATTTTATGAGGAGGGGGAAAAGACAGGCCGCCTATTAGCAAAAATTGCAAAATCACAACAACAATCACCGGCTATAGGAGCCATACGAGCTGCCAATGGCAAGATAGTTAATGCTCCTGATGATATTATCTCTGAGCTGGCAAATTTTTATAGGGATCTATACAAATCTAGAGAGACCTACTCTGATGATCTCAATGCTTTTATGGCTAACATAAATCTACCCACACTGTCTGTTGAGGCGAGACGGCAACTGGACGCTCCAATAACTATAGAGGAGCTCCAGGTGGCGGTGAGTTCTTTCCCTACCTGTAAGGCGCCAGGGGAGGATGGTCTCCCAATGGAGGTATACTCTCAGTATGGAGAAAAATTGTTGCCTGAACTACTAAAGGTTTTCAATTCCAGCCTAGATAGGGGTAGATTGCCAGATTCCATGACCAGAGCAAATGTGATTTTACTGCTTAAGCCAGGGAAGGATCCTGTAGACCCGGGTTCGTATAGGCCCATATCCCTACTCCAAAGCGATGTAAAGATCCTTGCCAAGGTCCTGGCAATTCGGGTCAATGGCATAATATCCTCAATCATACACCCAGACCAGGATGGCTTTATGCCGCAGAAGTCCACAGCTACAAACCTTCGGAGGCTATATTTGAATATGCAAATACAGGCTGACAATGAGGGACACAGAGCTCTTTTATCCTTAGACGCCAATAAGGCGTTTGACAGCGTTAGCTGGAGATACTTATGGGCGACACTGGCCAACATTAGAATAGCGAACAGGATGTCAGACGCTTTCGCTCTGGGTAGGGGGACGAGGCAGGGTTGCCCGCTGTCCCCCCTACTCTTTGCGATCGCTATAGAACCTCTGGCGGCTCAAATAAGGGACAGTCCACGGATAGTCGGATTCAGGTATGGTGACTTGCATGAAAACTCATGTTATATGCGGATGACATGCTGCTATTCCTGGGAGACACTAGTCAATCACTGCTGGGGGTAATGGATATAATAGAGCGATTTGGTCATTTCTCGGGCCTGACTATAAATTGGTCTAAATCGGCCCTGATGATGCTAGACGAGAGCCGGGATGTGAGTCTGCCTGACTCTTGCCCCATTCCAACCACCACTGGATTTAAATACCTGGGCGTCCAGATATCCCCATGTGTTGGGGACTTCTGCTCTTTAAACATATTCCCATTGCTATCCCGCTTTTGAGACAAAATAAACACATGGAACAACTTAATGATGTCACTAGCGGGTAAGGCAAATCTCATTAAAATGATTTTAATGCCCCAGCTATTATATTTCCTTCACAACTCACCAGTAGTGATACATTTAAAAATTTTCAGAGTAGTCAATACCCTTTTTCGACGACTGCTATGGCACAACAAAGCACCCAGAGTCCGGATAGAGCAGCTGCAGTATCCAAAGGATGGCGGAGGGTTGGCGGTCCCCAACCCTTGGCTATACTATATTGCGGCGCAGTTGCAACACCTTGTGGGATCTATGGCGCATGAACCAATGGGCTCAGCAGCGCGATTGATGCTTTTTGCTACGGGCGCTGAGACCATTCCTCTGGGTCTAGAGGCACAAATATTCACGAAATCTAACAAAAAAACTCCGACACTATCCCTGGTACAGAAAATATGGACCAAAGTAGACAAATACAAGGGGTGCAGGGATTTACAGACTAGCCCAATATGGGGAAATCGCACCTATGTGGAGCTGGCTAAGTTACAGTGTGAGCCCAGATGGAAGGCCCACGGAGTGACCATGCTTTCTCACATATTTAAACATGGTAAACTGATGTCCTTTACAGAACTGCAGAACACATTTGGGCTCCCAGACACTATGTACTATCCATATATACAGCTTCGGCACGCAGTTGCAGCGCAGGGAGACGCAGGTGAGTGGGAACTTTGTCCCACGCCAGTGTTCCATGTGTTGCAGTCATCCAGTGTAACTAAAGGGATTGTTTCCATGTGTTACCAGATGCTACTTGCCAAGTACCTAGGTGCCTACCCATGTAAGGCAATTGATGCATGGAGAAGGGACCTGGGTCAGATAACTGAGGATCAATAGGAGGAAGCGCTACAGGCCATACCCACATGTTCCCTTAATGTTGCGCAAAAAGTGTCCCAACTTTATATAATACTTAGAGTGCACTACACTCCATCCAAGTTGCACAGGATGGGCAGAGTGGCAGACCCCATGTGCTGCCGATGTCGGCAGCACAGTGCGGATCTTATACATCTTCTGTGGCGGTGTCCGAAGCTTCATCGGTACTGGCACGAGGTGATTAATACACTAAATGGAGTGTTCCAAACGACGGTACCAGTAGATCCTATACACTGCTTGTTGGGGGTTTTGGATGAGGTAATCCCAGAGGAACAAACTAAAGTGGCTTTCTCCAGGGCTCTATTTCAAGCTAGAAAACTTATACTAATGGCATGGAAGTCTGCAGTACCGCCCTCTGTCAAAATGTGGATAACGCATATGGGTAAAACTCTAATTATGGAAAAATACATATATCAACATAGAGGCTGCCCACATAGGTTTGAACGCATTTGGTCAAATTGGTTAGACACGCCTGGACTTAGTCCGAGAGAACTAGTCATGACAAGGCTCTTACAGGGTCCTTAGATAAATAAGTTAATGAAAATGGAAAGGAGGTACAATACATGCGTATTGGAAGGATGTTGGGAGTTAAATATACTTTTGACATGGTATAATGAAAATTAGAGGGCTATGTAGTTTTACTATAAGAACCTATGCTTTACATTGTATGAATATGACACTGAAATGTAGAAAATTGTACACTGGAAGATGTATTTACATAAAATGTTCAATAAAAACCCTTTTTGATTTAAAAAAAAAAAAAGGTACAGCATAAACAAGCGTATAAAATAGAGGACCAAGAAAATAGGGACAGAAGAAAGAACTTAAGGATACACGGCATCCCAGATTCCTCTCAACATGAAGATCTGCAAGAAATAACTTATCCAATAAAAATTGAGAGAGTACATAGACTAAGAAGACCCAAAGAAATTCCCCAAAAGAATCCAAGGGACATCATAGTGTGATTCGAAAACTGGGAAGAAGACGCCAATAATGTTCGAGGGAAATAACATTCAAATGTTTCAAGACTTGTCACAAGAAACCTTAAAAAGAAGGAAAAAATTAAAACCTCTGTTAGTGACTTTGCAGGAACATGATGCTCAGTATAACTGGAGCTTTCCCTCTTGTCTGATTGGCAGGAGAGAGGGCCGTACAGCTAGACTGAGATTTAGTAATGAGATCCCGGATTTTTGTAAAAGACCAGAGACACCATCGCAAGAAGAATGTATGGAGAAAAGGTCAAGAAATCGAAACACTACATAAAGACAGACTTATTATACTGACTTAAAAAGAAACTGCTTGAAGAGGCGGCGGGAGTGGGGGGAGGGGAAGAGAGAGGGGAAATATTTTTTTTCCCTCTCCCTCTCCTCCCCTCCTTTCTACTTTCGATATATTGGGAGCGGAGGGAGGGGGGGCGATCTCAGGGGGTACGACGGGGAACTTCCTGGAAAGTCTAAAGATAAATAATGGGGATTGGGGATCGTGACTCTTGGCGTGTTCTGGAATCACCTCCTTTGAAGTAGGGGAGGCGTGTTTGACAGTGCCATACAGAACACCACCTCAAGCCCAAGAGAGCAAGGGGGACAAGGGTGTCCCTAAGGGATTACTCTAGACCATGAGGTCAGTATACCAACATAGGAAGGGGGGGAGGGAGAGGAGGAGGAGGGGGGGTTGAAATAAGGGGAGAGGGGGTGGGTTGGAAAGGGGGGAAGATCTGTTTATTCAAGCATAAAAGTCTGTTTATTGATATTTCATGACTGATGTTAATTTTATTACATACAATGTAAGAGGGCTGAACTCCCCAGAAAAAAGAAATATGGTATTAAGGGAAATGGAAAGGTTTTCTGCTGAGATAATTTTCTTACAGGAGACGCATATAGCACTAGAGTCAAATATCAAAATATATTCACGGGCAATACCAACCTGGTTCTATGGAGACTCACCAAACAAAAGGGCAAAAGGAGTCGGCATATGAATTGCGAAAAATATTAATGTTACCCTTGAAGAAAGGAAGGTCGACCCTGACGGACGTTTTCTGTTTCTGAACGGATCTCTTCAAGGGAAAAAATACACATTAGCAAACGTATATTGTCCTAACAGACACCCTAAAAGATACTTAAAAAGCATCCTCAATGCCTTAACAGGAGTTTAAACAAGGCCACTTAATCCTGGCAGGAGATTTCAATTTTACCATGGATCATGACCTTGATGGTACGTCTGGTGCACTGACTCGTGAAAATAAACAATTAAGATTGATTAAAAAAAAATGTTCTCTCAACAGTTAGTCGATGTATGGAGAATATTACATCCAAGTAAAAAAGATTTCACATTTCGTTCCTTGGTGCACGACACGTACTCAAGATTAGATTACATTCTGGTGGATCATAAAGTACTAGAGTATGTAGTAGAGGCATCAATTGGAATAATGACAATCTCGGATCACGCTCCCATAAAGATAAAGATAAGATTCAATGAGAAAGAATATAGAAAAGGAGTTTGGAGATTGAATGAAGATCTTATAGAAGACGTAGAAGTAAGAAAAACAATAACAACGGAGATCGAACAATACTTCAGTATAAATGATACACCAGATGTGACAAAGGCAAAAATTTCGGAAGCTCATAAGGCCTATATCAGGGAAAAGTTGATCTCTATAGGAGCTGGGGAAAAAAAAAGAAAGCGAAACTAATATGAAAAAAGTAATAAAAGAATTACATGAGCTGGAACAAAAGCATAAAACACAATTAGATAGGGCAATACATCAGAAGATCAACATAAAAAGAGGTCACTTAAGAGATCTGATGGAACAGGAAACTAGAAAAATATTTTAAAATGTTGCAAAAGAAAGATATAAGTGGGGAAATAAGCTGGGGAAATATTTAGCAAAAATATCTAAGTAGAAAAAGACTCAAAATTACATAGAAAAAATAAAGAATGGAAAAGGCGAAATGAAATATAAGACAACCGATATCGCAGATGCTTTTACTACATACTATAGCTCACTATATGCAATAAAAAGTAAAGAAACACATCAGGAAGAAGAAAGAAGGAAAATCAAAATACAGGAGTACTTAGAGGAGGCCAATTTACCAAAAATATCACCAGGAAATGCTGAGCTGTTGGATGAACCAATTTCCCAGGAAGAAATATATACAGCTATAAAGGAGACACCAGGGGGGAAAAGCCCAGGCCAGGACGGGTTCACAATTAAATATTTTAAAAGATTTAAAGAACAATTCATTCCAGTACTATGTGGCTATTTCAACAAATTAGGGGAAAATTGAGAAATAAGAAGAGAATCTCTCCTCGCTAATATCTAATTAATACCCAAAGTAGGAAAAGATAAAACTGTGTGCTCCAATTAGCAGCCTATAGCGTTGTTAAATGTAGATACAAAGCTATACGCAAAAATACTAGCAACAAGACTAAAAAATTATATGCCAGAGCTGATAAATGTGAATCAAGCAGGTTTTGTTCCCGGAATCGAGGGAAGAGATAACAGCATAAGAAAACTATTAATAATCAGTAAACATAAGGAGAGGAAACCCCCAATGCTACTCATTTCAATAGATGCAGAGAAAGCATTTGACCAAGTAGATTGGGGATCTACTCCAAAGTATAGGCCTGAGACCAAGATTAATAAAATGGATTAACAACTTATATAGACACACTATGGCTAGGATTAAGATAAATGGAACTATGTCACCTACCTTTGAAATGTTCAATTGAACAAGACAAGGTTGCCTAATCTCACCACTCCTGTATGTGATTGCATTAGAACCATTGTTAACAAAAATACGGAATAATGTAGATATAGGATGGGTCAGAGTGGGGGAAGAAGAGCATAAAGTAGCAGCGTATGCAGACGACATACTCCTTTATATGACTAAACCTAGATTATCTCTTCCCAACCTAATAAAAGTACTGAAAGAATATAGTAACCTTCCCGCCGACCGTACGCACATCTGCGTACTCGGCTTTCGGGGGTTATACCGGGATGATGCCCGCAGCTGCAGGCATCATCCCGGTACCGTTGTTTCGAGCGGACGATCGGCTACCCGTATATAACAACCGATGCGGCTAAAAGCCGCTCGGCTGTTATACCGGAGGAGCAGGAGGGGAAATCCCCCCCCTCCCGCCGCTCTTACCGGGCCTCCCGTGCGATCGGGAGGCCCGGTGTCCAATCATCTGCCTCCGGCGGCTGTGGGCGGGCTGGAACGAAGCCGTGGGTGGCTTCGTTCCAACCTTCTCAATGTAAACGCGGAAGCGACGTCATGATGTCACTTCCCGTTTACTCGGCTGCCAATGGTGCCGAATTTAAAAAAATACATAGTATTCAGAATCGCTGTTTTCGGCGATCTGAATACTTTGAAGTGTAAAGGAGGGATGGGGGGTCTTTTAGACCCCCCATCCCTCCATAAAGAGTACTTGTCACCACCTATTACTGTCACAAGGGATGTTTACATTCCTTGTGACAGCAATAAAAGTAAATAAAAACATTTTTTTTTTTAAACACAATTTTTAAGTATAAAAATAAATAAAATAAATATAAAAAAAAAATTTTTTTTAAAGCGCCCCCATCCCCGCGAGCTCGCTCAGCGAAGAAAACGTATACGGAAGTCGCGCACGCATATGTAAACGGCGTTCAAATAACACATGTGAGGTATCGCCGCGATCGTCTGAGCGAGAGCAATAATTCTAGCCCTAGACCTCCTCTGTAACTCTAACCTGGTAACCGTAAAAAAAAAAATTTAAAGCGTCGCCTATGGAAATTCATAGCTATCATAGTTTGTCGCCATTCCACGAGTGCGTGCAATTATAAACGGCATCGTGTACGTGTCCTGACCGTGACATCACCCGCGCTCCGCTCGTCCATCCTGAATGGGACATCCATTGTATCTATTGCATCCACGCTGTTATCCCTCGCACTGGCAAGGATAACAGGCACAGTGCACTATATTGTGAGTGTATTTTCGCTTATTTTAATAAACCTGCTTGAGTACTATTCAGAGAGCACTAGATCCTTTTAAATCTTTTACATGTGAATACTGCCTGGGTGTCCGCTATTTGAAGCCGCTGCTGCTGATACCTGATTGTGCATTCATCTCCTTTTGTTATTATCCCTGTGAGGGAACAGCCGTTTTGACCTGACTGATTCACTCAGGGGGTCCATCCATTGAGGTGAGCGGCCATTATTACCGAAGGTGGAGGTCCATATTTGTCACCACAGTCACCTTATTTATTCTCTCATGTCACTTTATCACTGGAGGAATCATTGGATTTTGCCTGCATCATACTTTTATTGGACTTTTTAGCTTTGTTTATGTTCATTTGTATGCGCTGTACTGCCTTTTTATATGTCATTGTATGGGATTTGATAAATTTACCCTCAGTACCACAGCTGCTTTTTGTTAGGGTTTGGGGTTTGCGCTGGTTGATTCTGTTTATATTCGTGCAATTATAAAGCCTGACATGTTTGGTATCTATTTACTTGGCGTAACATCATCTTTCACATTATACAAAAAAATTGGGGTAACTTTACTGTTTGGATTTTTTAAAATTCGTGGAAGTGTCCCTTTTCCAAAAATTTGCGTTTAAAACACCGCTGCACAAATACCGTGTGATATAAAATATTGCAACAATCTCCATTTTATTCTCTAGATTCTCTGCTAAAAAAATATATATAATGTTTGGGGGTTCTAAGTAATTTTCTAGCAAAAAATATGGATTTTAACTTGTAAACACCAAATTTCAAAAATAGGCTTAGTCATGAAAGCGTTAAGATCAATCCCACAAAAACAGTAATACTGGGCATAGGAGTAGATAAAAAGGAAAGAAAAGTATTACAACAGGAATTTCCTTTTACTTGGGAAAAAGAAGAACTAACATACCTAAGAATTAAAATAACACCTACCCTAGAGAAGTTATATCAGGCCAATTATATCCCATTACTGAATGAAATAAAATATATATCAAAGAGACCAGTCTCATGGATCGGGAGGATAAATATTCTAAAAATGGTTATCCTGCCAAAAATATTATACAAATTTCAAATGCTCCCGTTAGAAATACCACAAAGTTTTTTTAAAGTAATAAAAACAATAATATTGAAATACCTATGGCAGAATAAAAATGTTAGAGTAAATAACACCCTTCTAACTAGGAAAAAAATAAATGGAGGGTTGGCAGCCCCAGATATAGAAAGATACTATAAAGCGATTGTACTGAAAAGATTAATAGAATGGGCAAATATAAGATACACTAAACACATCACAATTAAAAAAAATATTATATAGAAAAGAAAAATGGAAATATAATTCCCCTTTAATTTCATTAGCGGGCACACATTTTTTTTATTCCAGGAAATAGGACACGATTAGGGAAACAACTAGGACATGCACAACTAAAAGATATCATCACGCAAGGTAAAATTAGGACAAGACAGGAGTTAATAATGGCACATGGCTGGCACCATGTTAATGATTGGGAATATTTGCAAATAAAACACCTTGTAGATACAATCCCTCAACCAATTAGGTCTGAGAAAATGTTAACCCCAATTGAAAAACTTTGTAATATAAAAATATCCTTAAAAAATGGAAAATCACGAATGTATAAAATACTAACAGAACTAGAACAAAAGAGCACTTTAGCCTTTATTAGAAAATGGGAACAAGATATGGGTATGAAATTGGACGAGGCACAAATGATAGGAGCAGTACATAATTATGCATCTGACATGACTACCGTAGAGGCTAATTATAAATGTATGATACGATGGCACTTGACACCAGAGAAATTTAACAAATTCCAACCAAATAAGTCCCAGCAGTGCTGGAGGAATTGTGGTCAAATAGGAACGACTTTTCATATATGGTGGGAGTGCCCAAAAATAAAAGAGTACTGGCAAGAAATTTTGGAATATATTGAGGGGATAACCAGGGAGAGGATTCCGCAAAACCCCTGGAACTGTTTTTTCCACGGGACAAACAAAACAACAAATCAATAGAAAGAAAACTTTTCTTCTGAACACAGCGAAGGGACTTATTCCAAAAAAATGGTTGTACTCTGGGAAGCCAAGTATAAGAGAATGGCGTCAAACAGTAGACCTTACTGGTAATATGGAATACCTATGTAGCAGAGATGAGGGACAAGAGGAAAGTTATAATGCAACCTGGGAGAAATGGAATGTCTTCAAGACATCAGAGAAATATGCCCAGGGAATGATAAAAATAGACAGAAGAAATGGAAGTAAGGGAAATGAGAATAATGGATCGGTATTGGGACAGGGAGGGGGAGGGGTAAGGGAAAGGGATTAGAAATAAAGTGGATGTATTTAAAAAATTATTTTAAAGGAATTTTGTATGTTATATAAGGAAAATTTTTCAATAAAGATTAAATTAAAAAAAAAAAGTCCTGGATGGCTTAACGCCAATGTAAAAATGCATATAAAAGCAAAGAAGGCCTTCAAAAAATACAAGGTTGAGGGATCAGCATTCAGACATTCTAAAGAATGCAACAAGAAATGTAAGGGTGCAATAAGGACGGCTAAGATAAAACATGAAAGACACATAGCGGAGGAGAGCAAAAAAAATCCCAAGAAATTCTTTAAGTATGTAAACAGTAAAAAAAGGAGGACAGACCATGTTGGCCCCATAAAGAATGAGGAAGGACATCTGGTTACAAAGGATGAGGAGATGGCAAAGGTATTGAATTTATTCTTCTCCTCAGTCTTCACAAGGGAATCGGGGGGCTTCAGTAACCAAAACTGCAGTGTTTATTCTCATGACACATCACAGGAAGCACCTCCATGGTTAACAGAGGACAGAATTAAAATTAGACTTGGGAAACTTAACATTAATAAATCACCGGGACCAGATGGCTTGCACCTGAGGGTACTTAGGCAACTCAGTCAAGTAATTGCCAGACCATTGTTCCTAATTTTTACTGACTGGAATGGTACCAGCTGATTGGAGAAAAGCCAATGTAGCACCAATATTTAAAAAGGGCCCAAAATACATCCCTGGGAATTACAGACCAGTTAGCCTAACATCAATAGTATGTAGACTCTTGGAGGGGATGATAAGGGACTATATACAAGATTTTAGTAATAAGAACGGTTTAATTAGCAGTAATCAGCATGGATTCATGAAGAATCGTTCTTGCCAAACCAATCTATTAACCTTCTATGAGGAGGTGAGTTGCCACCTACTGTAAATAAAGGAAGGCCCATAGACGTGGTGTATCTGTATTTTGCAAAAGCATTTGACACAGTTCCCCATAAACGTTTACTGTACAAAATAAGGTCCGTTGGCATGGACCATATGGTGAGTACATGGATTAAAAACTGGCTAGAAGGGTGAGTTCAGAGGGTGGTGATAAATTGGGAGTACTCGGAATGGTCAGGGG
Source organism: Aquarana catesbeiana (assembly GCF_042186555.1). Lineage (NCBI taxonomy): Eukaryota > Metazoa > Chordata > Amphibia > Anura > Ranidae > Aquarana > Aquarana catesbeiana. The sequence goes on from NC_133327.1 coordinate 468,946,474, forward strand.
TGGGTAGTGGGGTCCCCCATGGTTCTGTGCTGGGACCAATCCTAGTTAATATGTTCATAAACGACCTTGGTTCAATGTAGAAAAATGTAAAATAATGCATTTGGGTGGCAAAAATATGAATGCAATCTATACACTGGGGGGATAACCTCTGGGGGAATCTAGGATGGAAAAGGGCCTGGGGGTCCTAGTAGATGATAGGCTCAGCAATGGCATGCAATGTCAAGCTGCTGCTAACAAAGCAAACAGAATATTGGCATGCATTTAAAAAGGGGATCAACTCTAGAGATAAAACGATAATTCTCATGCTCTACAAGACTCTGGTCCGGCCGCACCTAGAGTATGCTGTCCAGTTCTGGGCACCAGTCCTCAGGAAGGATGTACTGGAAATGGAGCGAGTACAAAGCTAATAAAGGGTCTGGAGGATATTAGTTATAAGGAAAGCACTGAACTTATTTTCTCTGGAGAAGAGACGCTTGAGAGGGGATATGATTTCAATATATAAATAACATACTGGTGACCCCACAATAGGGATAAAACTTTTTCGTAGAAGGGAGTTTAACAAGACTCGTGGCCACTCATTAACATTAGAAGAAAAGAGGTTTAACCTTAAACTATGTAGAGGGTTCTTTACTGTAAGAGCGGCAAGGATGTGGAATTCCCTTCAACAGGCGGTGGTCTCAGCAGGGAGCATCGATAGTTTTAAGAAACTATTAGATAAGCACCTGAATGACCGCAACATACAGGGATGTACAAGGTAATACTGACATATAATTACAAACATGGGTTGGACTTGATGGACTTGTGTCTTTTTTCAACCTCACCTACTATGTAACTATTTAATGGTCCCAAAAATGTGTCAGAATTGTCCGACGTGTCTGCCATATTGTCGCAGTCACGATAAAAAACATTGATCGCCGCCATTACTAGTAAAAAAAAAATATTAATAAAAATGCCATAAAACTATCCTCTATTTTGTAGACGCTATAACTTTTGTGCAAACCAATCAATATATGCTTATTGCGATTTTTTTTACCAAAAATATGTAGAAGAATACGTATTGGCTTAAACTGAGGAAAAAAAAATGTTATATATTTTTTGGGGATATTTATTATAGCAAAAAGTAAAAAATAATGCGTTTTTTTTTTTTCAAAATTGTCGCTCTTTTTTTGTTTTCAATCTTAGTTTATTTTCAAAAGTAAGAACACAAAGAATATAACAGAAAAATACCATTCTTTACAGTTTGGCAACACATATAGTATACATAGAATAGTGAGGTGTACTTTACCCATGTATAAACAGGAGTGATCATTTTAACATACAGCTTTCGGTGAACTACTGGTATATCATATTGTATATTGAAATCTTTATTCTAAGAGAGGAATAATATACGGGTGGGGGCCAACATATAATGAACCTTGTAGTTTCGCGGGTTGGTGTTATCTGAGGGTTCCCTCTCAACGAATTAGACTGCTGTAGAAGTCTTTTATTCACCTATTATAGATAATCAAGTCATTTAGCTAGTCCAAAGATATGATCTTTAACTATATATGTGAGTGGTCGGTTCAGTACTTAACAAAGAGGAGACAGAAAAAGTCAGAAATAAGAACGTGAGTAGAAGTGTGGGATGGTACCTGAGGCACCAGGCACTCCAGCATGGCTAATCGGCGGGTAAGGGTGGGGTATCTCTGACCCAAAGGGAAAACTCATCAGAATAGCGAAACATGGACCATGAGGTCCAGGTGGCGGTAAACTGCTCCTCCTTTCCCACTTCCTCCGCCAACAGGCGCTCCAGATCTCTTATCTGGTCCACTTCAACCACCCATTCTCCCAAGGAAGGCACATCTGTCGTTTTCCAATGTCGGGGGATCACTGTCCTAACTGCTGCCAGAAAGTGGCGCAGTACATCTTTTTTAATCGACTTGAGGGGGCCTGGGAGTATAGATAATAGGGCTATCTCTGGTGTGGGTTTGATTGATGTCGCCATCAGCCTGCTGTAAAGATCAAAGACCTTTTGCCATAGTTTCCAGATTGGAGGGCAAGCCCACCAGATGTGAAGCATTGTCCCGCTAGAGGACAGGCATCTCCAACACACGTCTGTCAAAGAGGGGTTAAACTTTTTAATATCTACTGGGCATCTGTACCACCTCGTTAATAATTTAAACCCTTTTTCTTGGTTCTTGGTTGCCAGGGAAATCCTATGCGTTAGGATAAAGCTTTTTTGCCAATCAGTGGGGGAGATGGAGTGTTGCAGCTCCGCTTCCCATTTCTGTGTATATGTTGGAAGGTCAGGGGCATATTCGTTCAGTAGTAGGGAATACAACAGTGATACTACATGTATTGGTGGGTCTGGTTGTAAAAGCAGTTCGTCAAAGTCTGATGGGTCGGCCAGTATCTCTGAGATGGATGAGAAAGTGCGTATGTATGACGTTATTTGACCCCTTTGTAACCACATTGTTGAGGTCCCTAATTCCGTCCGAGAGGGTATGTCCGTTCTCAAGGATGGGTCAGCGCGTAAGACCTGTGCTAAACGTCTATGGCTATCCCTACTCCAGGGTCCAAATCTTAACTTGTTCGCTGCTGGGGGGAAAGCCGGAGTCCCGAAGAGAGGGGTCATTGGGCCCTGGATTTTAGACAATTTACTCGCTGAGATCATGCGGTCCCAAATCTGGAGAGTTTGGCGAGTAAGAGCAGTGGAGAATAAGCCGTCCCCACGCCCAGCCATAGGGGTCCATGGCAGGGCGCAAAGATCAGCCTCATTAAGATATTTCTCTAGTTGAACCCAAAGTTTGGAGGAAGAGTGGTGGAACCAATCCACTATACGCACGAGTACCGCTGCCTTATGGTATATAGAGGCATCTGGGACCCCCGCACCCCCCCTGACTTTCGGGAGAATCATTGTGTCATGTTTTATCCTGGGGCGACGTCCCTGCCATATAAATTTAGAGAAGATCTGACGGAGCCTTTTGAAGAACGAGGTGGGGATATAGATAGGAATGGTCTGGAAAAGGTATAAGAATCGAGGGAGAACATCCATCTTCAAGACATTCACCCTACCCAGCCAGGAGAGCTGTTTAGAGGCATATGTGGTCAGATCCGCTTGAGTTCTGGTAAGTAAAGGGGTGAAGTTGCTGGAGAATAGTTGGGATGAGACTGTTGGAATATGGATTCCTAGATAGCGGATAGATGTGGAGCTTGTCTTAAAAGGGAAGGAAGTCGTAAGCTGTTGTAGAACCGCTGTTGGGAGTGAAATGTTGAGGATTTCTGACTTATTTAGATTAACTTTAAAATTACTAACCTCTCCATACCTCTGAAACTCCTGCATAATGGAGGGTAGAGAAATTTGTGGTTGGGTTACAAATATGAGTAGATCATCAGCAAATAGGGCAATTTTAGTGTGTAGTGGGCCTACTCTAACGCCATGTATGGCCGGATTGTTTCTAAGGGCAATGGCTAGGTGTTCCATGACAATTACATAAAGAATGGGGGACAAGGGGCACCCCTGCCGCGTTCCGTTGTGTATAGTAAACTTAGGGGATAGGGAGCCGTTTAGTCTAATCCTAGCGGAAGGAGATGTGTAGAGGGACATTATTCTGGAGATCATGTTTTGGCCTAGACCTAGTTGTTGTAATGATAAGCGGAGAAATTGCCAGTCGACACGGTCGAAGGCTTTTTCCGCATCGACTGTGAGAAGGCACAATGGGATATTGTGGGCCCGAGCATAATCAGCAATGAGGAGTGTTTTTAGGGTGTTGTCACGCGCCTCCCTTCCACTCACAAAGCCAACCTGATCTAGGTGTATTAAACGGGGTAACAATGGTTGCAACCTATTAGCTAAAATTTTTGCGTACACCTTTAGATCTACTCCTATTAGCGAAATAGGTCGGTAATTAGCGCAAACATTCAGGTCTTTGTCTGGTTTGGGGATGAGGGTAATATGTGCCTCTAAGGTTTGTGGTGGGAACACTGATCGTTCAGAGATGGAGTTAAATACTTTTGTCAAGAAGGGAGTAAGAAGGGTAGCAAATTGTTTATAGAATTTCGGAGTAAAGCCATCAGGACCCGGGCTTTTACCAGATGGGGTAGAAGTAATGGCGCGGGCAACCTCGTCTTCCGAAATCGGGGCCTCAAGGTCCTCTATCGTCTCGCCATCTAGAGTGGGTAATGCAGTTTGCTCGATGTATAAGGCTTGTGTTTCCGCTGTAGTGAGGGGAGGATCAGTGGAGCTCGCTGCAGGTATATTATATAGGGATTGATAAAAGTCCCGGAACACCTGTCCCATCTCGGAAGGTGATGAGACAGTTTTCCCAGAGCTGTCCCGTATATGAGGTATAAAGGAGTTAGGTTGTTTGGTGTGGAGGGTGCGAGCCAGGGATCTACCACATTTATCTCTAAATTTATATTGATGAAAAGCTAGTTTGTTCGCAAACGTGCGGGCTGATGCCTCATATAACTCTCTAAGCTGGGTGCGAGCAGAAGAAACCTCCGTAAGCAGTTCAACCGTCGGGGAGCGTTTATGAGTAGTTTCTAGTGTCCTTAGCTTATGTACTGCCGTAACTATCGCAGTTGAACGTTCTTTTTTCATGCGAGCACCCATCTGAATAAACCTACCCCGTAATACCGCCTTCAATGCTTCCCATTTCATGGGTGGTGAGGTGTCATCAGATGTGTGATCTGTGAAAAAGTTTGATATCGTCTCTGCTATCTGTGTTTCAAACCCTGGTTCAGTCAAGAGAGAGTCATTTAACCTCCATGTCCATTCTTTTATTGGTGTAGAGGGGATTGTAAGCGTCAGGAATATGGGTGAGTGGTCGGACCAAACCATAGGGTCTATTTCACAATTGGGGGACCAATCTAAGCAGCCGTGCTCGACTAAAAAATAATCTATACGACTGTATGATTGGTGGATGTTGGAGAAGTGTGTGCAGTTTCGTGAGTCCGGGTACAGTATTCGCCATACGTCTATGAGATGCATATTGTAGATGGTACGTTTTAGGGCCCGTATTTTTGGAAAGGATATAGACGAACGGGATGTCGATGAATCCAAAAGTGGATCCAGGGGAGTATTGAAGTCCCCTCCGAGTATGAGCTTGCCCTCCGTGAAACCCGCCAAAATCTTTAGGTATTGCAAGGCTGATGGGACTTGGTGTGTGTTAGGCAAGTATACGTTGGCAATTGTAAATTTAGTCCCCCATAATAAAATTTTTACAAAGACATACCTGCCTTGGGGGTCCGTCACCTGATCAAGCAGCTCAATAGGGAGTGTTTTATGAAACGCAATAGATACTCCTTTAGATTTTTGTGTCGGGTTGGTACTGTGTATCCATCTATTGAAATATCTATTGGAGCAGGAAGGAGTGGAGTCAGAATGGAAGTGGGTCTCCTGCAGCAAGAGTATGCTGACCTGTCTTTTGTGCATCTGATATAGAATTTGCCCACGTTTCGACGCTATGTTAAGTCCGTTTACATTATACGAACAAAGTTTCAGGTGTGGGCGCAAAGTCACCGTGTGAGCCATGCTGGAGTGCCAAAAGCTGTAAAAGGGAGAAAGTATTAAGATATGGAGGAAAGGTATAGGGAGCAGGAAAGAAAAAGAAAGAAGAGATGAAGAAAAAGATAAACAGACAAAGGAGGGGAAGAGAGGGAGGGGAGGAAGAAAAATGAAAGGAGCGTGAGGATAATGGAAGAAATACGATATAAATGAAAAGACACCTAAAAAGATGTGTCTGGAAAACTAATGTGTCCGCGAACGCAGAACACTGCGTGAAAATTCACGTTTTAGGCACAAACCGTGCCTGTCCTATTGTGGGGGAAAAGTCGAGATGAATGGGTCTGAGCCGTGTTCCCGACAGCATATCAGGCATGCAAGTAGTATGTGTGGCACACTTGATATTTAAAACGAGTGTGGGGCATAAGGCAGCTTAACCACAACAAATGATAACAATCAACCAAGTGTGTGCATTGGATTTAAATAAGTAACCCTGAGGTATATATAAAACTATTGCATTGTCTCATGTATATAAAGAAAGTTATTGCGCCAAGACAATTGGGTGGGTATATGGAGGGCAGGGAGAGTGGGGGATCCCTCCATGGGGGCAATCCTCTGCTCCATGTGTAACGTCCTTTAAACCCTATATTCTCTGTAGCAGAGACCGAGTAAAACCGGGTACCAAACCCCCCTCCGAGGAAGGTATCCCCCCACTACCGCTACACCTCCCCCACTGCATATATCATCATGGGAAGGTGAGAGGAATCAATCTGAGACAATGCAAAACATCTTTAGAAAAACGTCAGATAAAAAGGAAAAAAGAAAAACACAAAAACATAGCATTGGTAGGCATTCGCATTACCTGACGCTCTTCATAATGAGAGGCATAAGATTGACTCCAATCTATGTTCTCACCCGAACCCCAGCCAAATTGTAAATTGGCAAAGAGCAGGGAAAGAACCAGTGGAGACAAAACAAGCCATCAGTCTCTAATTAACTGTTGAGTTAATCTTCTGGGGAAGTAGGTCTTCTTATCCCTGGGCCAGAGGAAACTGATCTGGACCTAGGACGTCTGCGGCGCTGTGGAAGTGGACCAAGTCCCACCTGGCCTGATCTATCCTCTGGAGGGTCTAACCAGTTCAAAACTTCCACTGGATCTTGTTCGATAAAGAGGAAAAAGTCGGGCAGTTGGTCTGGATCAGAGAGCGTAAACCTGTTGCCGCCCCGTGTCACCTTGATGCTGAAGGGGTGACCCCATGTATAGGTAGCTCCAGCTTGCCGTATAAGGTCAAGTAGAGGGCGCACCACTCTACGCATATACAGCGTATTGCGAGATAAGTCAGGGTATAGGTGAATAGGGGCACCAAAGAAGTCAACAGGACCCAAGTTCCATGCCTTTCGCATGATCTCTTCTTTTAAAGTGTAATAGTGGACCCGACATAGAACATCGCGGGGGCGACCATCTCGGGCCCCCCCTGGTCCTCCTACTCTGTGAACACGATCCAGTTCAATTGGTGATGTTGCCTCTCTTCCCAGTGCTTTATTGAGGATAGTTATGACAGTGGGTTTCAATTCTGCTCCAGATGTTGCCTCCGGTATGCCTTGCAGTCTAATGTTATTTCTGCGACTGCGATTTTCGCTGTCTTCTATGCGGAGTTGCTGGTGACGTATGCGCCTAAGATGTGTCGCGGATGAGGATTCAAGGGCTGTTATACATGCCTCGTGGTCATCCTGAGCCGTGGTTAAGACCGATACTGCTTCCTCGTTAGCTGTGACTTGTTGCCTCAGGGCGTTCAGCTCCACGTGGAGGGAATCTTCCATTTTGCTTGCCCAGGATTCGAAATCCATTCTGAAGGCAGAGAGGAGGGCAGCAGCTTCCGATCTAATGGGTTCTCCTGATAGGGGATGCGTAGCAGACTGGGATTCCCCGGTGCCTGTGTCGGACGATGAGACTGACCTTGTGGAGGAGGCTGAGGGCTCTCCCGTAGAATTCTGAAGTCTCTCATTATTGTCCTCTGCCGTGTGAGCTGCTGCTGAGGCGGGAGGCTTGGTCTTCCCCGGGTTGCAGCCGGGTGCCATCTTGTCTTTGGGAGTTCGGGGATCAATCGGCGTAGTTCTAAGTAGATACCTCTGTATGGTGCCTTGTTGGGGGTCGGTAAGCTCCGTGGAGTGTGAGCTAGCTGCCGCCATGTATTATGTGGGTGTGCTATGCTATGTAAATAGCCTGTAGCTGTCGGGATAGCACGGGACTCAGGGGTGCGGGTCTTCAGCCATCCATAGTTAGTCTCTCTCCATCAAAACCTATCTTCCACGGAGATGAGGGGGACTGGGGAGGGTGACCAGGCCTGCGGGAGCAGCGGTGTCACCCTATTAACATGGGCGCAAGGCTGGGACACCGTATGGGTTCAAGGGGGAGAGCACCGTCCAGCCAGGGCACAGTTTCTGATAGTGCGGGCCCGTCTTGTAAGCTAGGCCGCAAGATGGTAAGATGGCGGCCGTCACTGGAAGTCTCTAGTGTTACCGGGGTCAGCGATGGGTCTGAGCTGGCTATAAACTTGTCAGATATGCCCAGGGGGGGCCACTTTAAGTGAGGGTGAATTATATGACCCCCTTACCTCCGGTCGTGGCGCCAAGATGCGGTGATGCTGGGGGCCTCACAGGCCTCGGGCCTGCCGCAAGCATCCAGTGCCTGCTTTCTCTGCCTTGTCTGGTGTCCCCTCCGCTCCGGATACAGCCCTCCCGGCCCCAGGGCCCCCGATCGCCCTCCGCGGCACCCGAGACCGGGGATTCTGTGTGTCTCGTAGGCCGCAAGATGGCGGCCGGCGTCTGTGGAGTGAGGCCGGCCGCGGCCCGAAAACAAGCAATCCGTCAGCCAATCTACTTAAATATTCTCAGGGAAGGACTCCTCCAGTGCCCAGTGGCTACCAGGTAGGCTTTGGGGCAGCTTTTGATGTCTGTGGAGGCCGGATGGCTGTAGATTGTAGAAGGCCGGCCGCGGCCTGAAAACAAAGTAGTCCGCCGGCTAATCTGCTCCAATGTCCTCAGTAAAAGGCTCTCCTAGTGCCCAGTGGTTATTAGATAGGCTTTGGGGCAGCTTTTGATGTCTGTGGAGGCCGGATGGCTGTAGATTGTAGAAGGCCGGCCGCGGCCTGAAAACAAAGTAGTCCGCCGGCTAATCTGCTCCAATGTCCTCAGTAAAAGGCTCTCCTAGTGCCCAGTGGTTATTAGATAGGCTTTGGGGCAGTTTTTGATGTTTGTGGATGCCGGATGGCTGTAGATTGTAGAAGGCCGGCCGCGGCCTGAAAACAAAGTAGTCCGCCGGCTAATCTGCTCCAATGTCCTCAGTAAAAGGCTCTCCTAGTGCCCAGTGGTTATTAGATAGGCTTTGGGGCAGTTTTTGATGTTTGTGGATGCCGGATGGCAGTGGATTGCAGAGGGCTAGACAGAGCTCCTCTGCAGTGCGTCCATTCACCTCGCCATTCGGACACGCCCCCTGCTCTTTTTTTGTTTATAGCACAAAAAATAAAAACCGCAGAGGTGATCAAAGACCACCAAAAGAAAGCTCTATTTGTGGGGAAATATACAGGAGACTATCTGTATATATATTAAATACACTGCAGCTAACTGAATCACCTGCCTGCCTGAAGTATAATAGAAACAGTACACCAGAAACAGCCTACAGTGAGGTATAGCTAAACTGTATGCAGTGGATATATATATATATATATATATATATATATATATATATATGAGACTATCTGTATATATATTAAATACGCTGCAGCTAACTGAATCGCCTGCCTGCCTGAAGTATATTAGAAACAGTACACCAGGAATGGACTGCAGTCAGATCTAGCTAAACTAGATACAGCGGATATATATATATATATACACACAAGACTGACTGTATATATATATATATATATATATATATATATATATATATATTGTAATGTTTGGGGGACCAGCTAGATCGCAGGACACAGGCTTTTCACTCAAAAGGAGATTTATTGAACTTAAATAGCTTTACAGCAGCAAAAACAAAAGAAAAAGGTTTTAGTCTCACCGACTTGCAAAGTCCAGAACTGCTATCGCAGTTAAACAGTCCTTAATTTCTGTTGCAGCTAGCTTCCCCTGGCAGGAGACTTCCAGGCAGGACACTGCTATTCACTTTTGTTGCTGCACAACAAACAACATCCACCATCCACATTCTCCTTTACACTCCTCCACCATCCACTCCAACTTCCTGTCTTGTTTTAAACCCACTTCCTCTGACAGGTGAGTTAACCCTTTTTGTTCCCTTAAAGGGACCACAGTCCAAACAGAGGGGAAACATAGCGTCCTTCCAGGACCCAGCCACGGCGTCTTGTACATATCCCCCCCCTGTGCCCCAACGCCATGGAGGTGGAGGCAACAGTGGAGCTCAAACAATGGACTCGGGAGAGGGCATCTGCATTTTGATGCAGTCTCCCGGGCCTATGCTCCACTACAAATTTAAATTCCTGGAGTGCCAGGAACCACCGAGTAACCCTGGCATTATTCCCTTTACCCTGTCTCAACCATGTTAAAGGGGCATGGTCAGAAATCAGCCTAAACTTCCTCCCCAAAAGGTAATATCTGAGGGATTCCAGAGCCCACTTAATGGCCAGACACTCTCGTTCAATTATAGCGTAGTTTTTTTCCGCTGGTGTTAACTTCCTACTGAGGAAGACTACCGGGTGCTCCTCTCCATTAATAACCTGTGACAACACCGCTCCCAATCCTACATCAGAAGCATCAGTTTGGACAACAAACTCTTTTGAAAAATTGGGTGCTACCAGGACAGGGTGTTGGCACAGTGCCGACTTGAGCTCCAAAAAGGCCTTCTCAGCGTCTGCATTCCACTCCACCATGACCGATTTCCGACCCTTAGTCAGATCGGTCAATGGAGCCGCCAACGTGGCAAAGTTGGGTACAAACCTCCTGTAGTATCCCACCTTGCCCAAGAATGCACGTACCTGCTTTTTTGTGAGGGGACGGGGCCAACTCTGTATAGCCTCTACCTTGCTGACCTGAGGTTTCACCACCCCTCTACCCACGATATAGCCCAGGTATTTCACCTCCTCCATTCCCAAAGCACATTTTTCAGGGTTTATTGTAAACCCCTCCTTCCAAAGAGAGTCCAGCACTGCCTGGACTTTGGACAAGTGTGATTCCCAGTCTCTGCTAAAAATGACTATGTCGTCCAAGTACACTGAGGCATATTTCTGGTGAGGTCGTAAAATCCTATCCATTGCTCGCTGGAATGTGGCTGGAGCAGTTTGCAATCCAAAAGGCATCCTTTTGTACTGAAAACTCCCCTCTGGGGTAGAAAAAGCAGTTTTCTCTCTAGCAGCCTTAGTCAACGGGATTTGCCAATATCCCTTGGTAAGGTCTAATGTAGTGATATACCTGGCTGGACCTAGTCTCTCAATAAGCTCATCTACCCGGGGCATGGGGTAGGCATCAAACCGTGAAACTTCATTAAGTTTCCGAAAATCATTGCAGAATCGCAGAGTCCCGTTGGGCTTCGGTACCAACACAATCGGGCTCGACCACTCACTCTGCGATTCCTCAATAATCTCCAGGTCTAACATCTTCTTCACTTCCTCTGAAACAGCCTTCCTTTGGGCCTCTGGGATGCGGTAGGGCCGGACAAAAACTTTGACTCCTGGTTCCGTGATGATATCATGCTCTATGGTACTCGTGAGCCCTGGCAAGTCTGAAAATTTTTCTTTATTTCTCTGCAAGAACTCCTTTGCCTGCTGGCTTTGGGTTTTAGACAGGGTATTTGCTACTTGGACACTCTCCACCCCAACCCGAGGCTCCAATCTTGCACTAGCCAGGGAGGTCACTGGTTCCCTCTCTGTCCAGGGCTTTAACAAGTTTACATGATATATTTGATAGGGTTTCCTCTTACCCGGTTGGTGGATTTTATAATTCACCTCTCCCACTTTTTCTACAACTTCAAAGGGGCCTTGCCACCTGGCTAAGAATTTACTTTCCACAGTGGGAATCAACACCGCTACTCGATCCCCCACTTGGAAATTCCTTATTTTAGCAGCCCTATTATAGACTCGTCGTTGAGCCTCCTGAGCTTTTTGTAAATGTTCCTTGACTAGTGGCAACACAGTTCGGATCCTCTCCTGCATTTGGGAAACATATTCAAGAACACTCTTATGCTGACTAGGTTCACTTTCCCATTCCTCCTTAACAAAATCCAGTAGTCCGCGAGGTCTCCGCCCATATACCAACTCGAAGGGCGAAAACCCAGTGGAGGCCTGGGGCACTTCCCGGATAGCAAACAGGAGAGCTGGTAACAGACAGTCCCAGTCTTTCCCATCCCTTTGTACAACTCTCTTAAGCATAGATTTAAGGGTCTTATTAAAGCGTTCCACTAACCCATCCGTTTGGGGATGGTAGACCGATGTGCGCAGCTGTTTAATCCGGAAGAGCTTACACACGTCGGCCATAACTCTCGACATAAACGGGGTGCCCTGGTCCGTTAGTATTTCCTTGGGAAAACCAGTCCGTGTAAACAACTGGAATAATTCCCGGGCAATAGCCTTAGAGGAGGTATTTCGCAGGGGTAGCGCCTCAGGATATCGGGTGGCATAGTCGAGAATCACCAGTATGTAGGAGTGACCTCGAGCCGACTTCACCAAGGGACCTACTATATCCATGGCTATCCTTTCAAATGGGACCTCAATTATGGGCAGAGGGACCAAAGGATTCCGGAAGTGGGTCACCGGAGCGGTCAACTGACAGGTGGGACAAGAGGTACAGTATCTCCTTACCTCTGCTTTCAGACCTGGCCAGTAAAACCGGTCGGTGATCCGTGCCTCCGTCTTTTCAACTCCCAGGTGTCCCCCTAAAACATCATCATGGGCCAGGTCCAGGACCTTGCGTCTATACTGTTGGGGTACCAATAATTGCTCTACCACATTTTCTCTCACTTTGGTAACCCGATAAAGCAATTCATTACATATTGCAAAGTGTGGCCACCGCTCATTCGCACCTGGCTCTTGGGGAACCCCATTTAATACTACCACCTGTTCCCGTGCATGGGCCAAAGTGGGGTCCTGCATCTGGGCAGTACCAAATGCCCCCTGCGGAACACCCAAATCCGGCAGGGCAGGGGTAACGGCCACTTCCTCATCCTCTTCCCCCAGCATTACCTGAAGTGGGAAAGGTTCCCCCCCCTCTTCAGTGTTCAGGTAGGTCTGTGAACCACACATCTTGACACCCTTAATAACATCAGCACTACTTTCATCACCATTAACCAAATCATTAGCATTTTCAAGAACATTCGGCATTTCAGGGTTATTTCTCTCAACCGCAGGAACAGAGGGACTAGTTTCTCCCCAGTCTCTGGACCGTTCAGGTAGTTCTCCTTGTCCCCACAGTTTTGCAAATAACGGACAGTCTCGTCCTATGATCACATCATGTACCAAGTTTTTTACCACCCCCACCTCTTGAGTACCAGTGCCACATGCTGCGGAGATGGTCACCGAGATGAGAGGGTACTCTCTAGTGTCCCCGTGAATGCACACCACCCGTAAAGTTTTTCTTACCGGACCGATCTTCCCAATCACTCTAGGATGGATCAGGGTTACCATGCTTCCGGAGTCCAGCAAAGCCCGGGCAGGGAGGTGGTTCACTTGGACTTCACACTCGAATTTCTCTTCTCCAAGATCGATATGTGTTGTACATGCTTTATGGGCATAAAAAGACCCCCTCCGAAGAACCCCGCATTCCATGGGCTCCTCTTGCAGTGGGCAGTGGGCCCGGGTATGGCCCCAGGAATGACATCGCCAACATTGTACATCCCCTCCTCTCCAAACAGGAACAGGTCGCTGAGAAGGTATCGGGAGTGACTCTTGACCTTCTGGGGTGTTGGTTCCAGGGCTCCGGGGAACGTCCTTTCGAAGGGCAGCAGTCGAACGAATAGGCCGTGGCAGACTGGGTCCTTGGCGCTTGGTAGGGCCAAGCAGATCCTCCACCACTGTGTATCGTTCTACCATCTCGACAAGGAGGTTCACTGTTTTGGGGTCTCCATGGCTGACCCACCGTTGAAGGTCGTCTGGCAGTGACCTTAGGTATCGGTCCAGCACGACCCGCTCCACGATTTGGAGGCCAGACAACATTTCGGGCTGCAGCCATTTTTTTACCAGTTGCACCAGGTCATGCATTTGAGACCGTGGTGGACGATCTGGACGATACTTCCATTGGTGCACTCGTTGGGCCCGAACAGCTGTAGTTACCCCCAAACGAGCCAATATTTCTGCCTTTAATTTTTGATAGTCTTTAGCGTGATCTGGTGGCAGGTCGAAGTAGGCTTTTTGCGGATCTCCGGTTAGGAAAGGAGCAATTAGGCCGGCCCACTGGTCCTGGGGCCACCCTTCTCTCTCTGCCGTCCTCTCAAATGTAGCAAGAAATGCCTCTACATCATCACTCAGGGACAATTTCTGCAAAAAATGGCTTGCTCTCACGGTCACCTGGTTGCCAGGGGCAACAGCCGCTTGCTCACGGCCCTGAGAAAGCTGCTGCACTACTTCTTTTAAGGCAGTCACTTGAGCCTGCATAACCTCTTGCTGGGTCGCTTGCTGGGCTGCCAACTGGGCCACCAACAGGCGAGTGTTTTCTTGCTGTACCTCATGGCGAGTCTGCGCTTGTATATTAGCCAAGGACAGCTGTTTAATTAGCTCCTCCATTGCTTCAGCTTTCAGGGTTTGTGCGGCTTTAACCCAGGACATAAATCCACTGTACTGTCCCTTTAAATGTCAGTTTTAAGTCCAATACACAAAAAAAAAAAAAAAACAGCAAGAAAAATGCCTGTTACTCTGTCCTGCCCGCATTCGAGCACCACTTGTAATGTTTGGGGGACCAGCTAGATCGCAGGACACAGGCTTTTCACTCAAAAGGAGATTTATTGAACTTAAATAGCTTTACAGCAGCAAAAACAAAAGAAAAAGGTTTTAGTCTCACCGACTTGCAAAGTCCAGAACTGCTATCGCAGTTAAACAGTCCTTAATTTCTGTTGCAGCTAGCTTCCCCTGGCAGGAGACTTCCAGGCAGGACACTGCTATTCACTTTTGTTGCTGCACAACAAACAACATCCACCATCCACATTCTCCTTTACACTCCTCCACCATCCACTCCAACTTCCTGTCTTGTTTTAAACCCACTTCCTCTGACAGGTGAGTTAACCCTTTTTGTTCCCTTAAAGGGACCACAGTCCAAACAGAGGGGAAACATAGCGTCCTTCCAGGACCCAGCCACGGCGTCCTGTACAATATATTAAATACACTGCAACTAACTGAATAACCTGCCTGCTTGCTCAATCTAAATGGCATTCTCCGTCCACACTAATGACACACTACATGGGGGCGATGTGCAGGCAGCCTTATATAGTGTGGGACATGGACTTAGTCCCCCTGAGCCATGATTGGCAAAAGGCACCCTGCCTTTGGCCAATTATGACTCTTAGCTGAGGGCGCTGTGATTGGCCAAAGCATGCAGGTCATGGTGCATAAAAAGGAAAAAAGAAAGAAAACCTGCGCTATCAAGCAAAAATTAATGTGACTGCAGCTGCAACAAAAACCACAAATATCAATGAGGTGAAAAATTTAAATAAAAAGAAAAAAATTTGTGCGCTTGCATTAGATACTTAAATCTATATTCCTGTGTGATTGTCATAAATAGATGAATAAATTAATAAACACCATCAGAGTTAATTTTAAGTGTAAGTGAATAAAAAGTCACTATGCGACACAGCAAATAGCGATATCTAAATCAAATACTAATATTAACCATTCCATACAGATAAATATAGAAAACTTGTGTGCAGAAAACAAGGTTATTCCACCCAAGTGCAAAGTCATAAGTGAAAGAGTTCAAAATTGTGTCACGAGTCGCAAAAAAACGCATATCCAAAGTTCATAAGTTACATTCCTTAGTGTGTATAAAGGAATAAGGGGACGTGAAGAGACCTCCAACAACCAGTGGATCCAAAGGTTGATAACAGATGTAGCCTTACCAGACGCGTTGGACCTCCTTTATAGCAAGGTCTTAGAAGCATACAGATTTAGCCCTCTGCAGGGACAGGGGATGACAGCTCACCACACAACCGGAGATGATTCCGACACTTCCGCGTTGATGTAAATACTCCCTCGTTTTAAACTCGTGAATAAAGAATGGGAGAAAAAGAAACTCCAATAGTGTAGTAGATAAAAAAGGGAATTTTATTGCCTCAGACAACTAGGCATCATACAAAAACATCCAAAATATAAAAGCCGGCAAAATATAAAAACAGCAGAGACACCCGTGCTAAATTACATGGGGCTTTATGGCGATCTGGCATACACTGCGTAGCCACACCCTACATGTTTCGTGATAGGTCACGTCTTCAAAGGGGCACGGGCGACACAGTGAACCATCGCCATTTATAATACTTCCTCACATTCAAGCCTCGTTTTCATCTAAAATTCAATTACAATCTGAGCATGTGCAAAGGATACCAAGCCTCGATATGGCTCCCATTATAATGCTTCCTCACATTCAAGCCTCGTTTTCATTTGGAAAGCCAGTTACGATCTGAGCATGTGCAAAGGATACCAAAGCCTCGACGTGGCTCCCGTTCTGGAACACAACTAGGAAGCTTGTTCCGGGACGTCATTAAAGCACTTTGTATAGCCAAAATTTCTTTCTAATCTTAAACCGGTATATGTCATCTATTATAAGCCTCAGCAATTGGTCATCTTTGGGTCAAATTGTCCTCTTATATGTACTATAGGGCCACTACTTCTACAGTAATGGACATTATGACAAAAAAAAACATGAAAACTGCTAAATCCAAACGATGTATTACTTATTCCTTCCTTAGATCACAACTATTTTATTATTGAGAAATAGTGTATTTTGGGGATATATTACTAAGAATCGTCATGCATTAGTTCTTATGTTTATGTATGTGCATTTCTACACTCAAAGGGCAGCCATATCTGGACATCGTATCCCCTTACATTTTTTACAAAAACTACAATGTAGCCAAGCACAGAAAAAACGAGAAAGAAAAAAAGAACAAAACAGAATATTCTCACGAGTATCGGAATCAATGCTTCCATCAACAACATCGCCTAAGCATTGTCGATAACCGCATTAATCTCGACATCCACGTTAAGCCCATGAGGTTTTAAACATTTCATTTTATATATCCACTCCAGTTCAAGTTTGGATATAGCTTGTTTTTTCGGACCACCCCTCCATGGTGTCTTAAGTCTATCTATGGCTATAAATTTTGTACCCTTAGGATCTTGCCCATGTACATCCAAATAGTGTTTGGATACTGGGTGACCTATAAACCTCTTCGGATGTTCCCGATGTGCTCGTTCAATCTAACCTGAAGGGGTCGTACTGTACGGCCCACGTATTGTAATCCGCATGGACAAATTAAAAGGTATACTACGTGGGTGGTGGAACAGGTAATGAAGGATTTAATTGAAAAGGTCCTCGAAGTACTGGTAGAGTGAAACTTTTCCACCTTACAGTCTTTGATGTCATTAATAGTACAAACAGCACAGTTTTTGCATTTATAATACCCAACCAGGTTCTGAAAGAACATGGGTTTTCTGATGGGAGGGTCGCAGACACCAGGGGCTATAGCTGATCTAATAGAAGGTACTCCTCTAAAAATTACGCGAGGTTTCTCAGGAAGTAGAGGGCCTAATACACTGTCATTTTTTATAATATGCCAGTGCTTGTACATCAATTTCCTAATCAAGGAGTATTGATGAGAATAACTCGTTATAAAGGGGCAAATGGACTCTTTTCTTTCAGGAGTTTCCACCCTACTTTTATCTCTGAGGAGTGACTCCCTATCTAACAACTCCACCTCCCTCATTTTTTCCTCAAGGAAAGAAGATTCGTATCCTTTTTCCAGAAACCTCTCGGTAAGTATCTTAGATTGAACTCTGAAGTCATTGATGGTAGAACAATTACGTCTAATACGTATGTATTGACTTTTAGGAACTGAATCAAGCCACGCTTTATGGTGGCAACTGTCTCTGGGAATAAATGAATTGTGATCTGTGGTCTTGAAATAAGTAGAGGTATACAGAGAGTCTCCCTCCCCTTTAATTACAAGATCAAGGAAGTTCACAGATTTTAAACTGGCCTCATACTTAAAGTGGTGTTCCGGCCGAAATTATACTTTTTAAATAAAAATACCCCAATAATGCACAAGCTTAATGTATTCTAGTAAAGTTAGTCTGTAAACTAAGGTCTGTTTTGTTAGTTTATAGCAGTAGTTTGTTATTCTATAAACTTACAGCAGGCCGTGGCCATCTTAAGTGTGGGCATCTGAAGCCAGACTGTATTTCTTCCTGGATCTCATCCTTGCAGATCTCGCACATGCTCAGTGCAGCACAAGCAGTGTAATAGGTTTCAGGTCAGGTTTCCATAGCAACGGCAGTTTCAGAGGAAGTTACTGCCCCTTCCCAGAAGGCATTGCAAACAGGAAATGATGCGATGGGCCGCGGCCAGGGAGGAGGAAGTGAAAAATGAATACAGCAGATATACAGTAGGTGCTGAGAAAAAAAATAAAAAAAATATCCAATTTGTTTACAGTGCACAGTTTAGTGAGGGATGCTGAAGAGTTGTAAAAGTGGGTGGAACTCCACTTTAAATTCTATCCCTCTGTCGTTCCTATTTAGATTTTCCATAAACTCACAGAGGGATTCATGGGTGCCATTCCATAGGAGGAGGACGTCATCTATATACCTTGCCCATAGGACTAACACCGATCTCCGTTGGGCATAGATGACGTCCTCCTCCCATTTCCCCATGAATAAATTAGCCAGACTGGGGGCAAACTTCACTCCCATGGCAACTCCCTTTGTTTGAAGGAAATATTGATTCCTATGCCAAAAAAAGTTGTGTGTGGTGGCATATTCAAGAAGTTCCATTATGAACCGCTTTTGTCTCCTTGGAAGTGAGGGGTCCTTATACAGGAAGTATTTTACTGAGGATATACCCCACTTGTGGGGGATCGCAGTATACAGGGATGTAACATCGGCACTAACCAGCCAATGTCCCTCCCTGTATCCACAATCTCTTAAAAGGTTGATGGTATGTTTACTATCCCTAATATAAGCGGGTAATGATCTGACCAAGGGTTGGAGAAAACCATCAATGTACTTGCCAACTCTTGAAGTGATGGAATTTATTCCACTAATAATTGGGCGGCCAGGCGGATGTATGGGATTCTTGTGGATTTTTGGCAAGTAATATATAATGGGTATCCATGAGGATGCTGGTATCAGAAATTGTTTCTCTTTTTTGTTGATAATACCTGATTGAAACCCAAAGTCAACAATTCCCTCTAGTTCCTTCCTGTATTTTATACGGGGGTCGGATTTGAGGAGAGTATAAGTAGTGGAGTCACCCACTAACCTATCCAACTCCTGTAAATAATCACTTTTGTTAAGTACCACAATACCCCCATCCTTGTCAGCTGGCCTAATGACAAGGTCTTTGCGTTTGCAAAGTTGGTCCAAACCCTGTTCAAGGTCCTTGGTCATTCTATTGTTCTTAATTTTTAAATGGTCCAGGTCCCTTAGAAGAACGTCTCGAAATACCCTAATTGAAGCTGGTAGACCGCCTGGGGGATTAAATAATGATGCGTTTGCAAGGCCTGAGTGCCTAATATTAGTGAGATATTGGCTTTGGGTGTTAATAGGGTTAGATAATAGATACCTTTTGATGTTTAACTTTCTGGTGTATTTGTGAATATCAATATATGTTTGAAATTTGTTAAGTGACTTGGGGGGTGCAAATTTTAAACCTTTATCCAAGATAGCAGTTTCGTCTTGGGTCAAGGGAGTATTACTCAAATTGAAAATACCTTGGCCAGTTAGACCCATTTTCTTTTTGCTCCTTGTTCTCTTCCCCCCTCTGACTCCTCTCTTTTTTCTAGTGGTCTTTGGTAGTATTGGTCTCCTCGGGGAAAACCCCAATGCTGAGGTTGGGAATACTCTTCCCATTGTGGATAATTAGAAGTATGCTGATCCGTCTGCATATCTCTTTGAGGTCGAGGGGGTCGATCCCAGTTAGATATATCTCTCCTTGGGGTATAATTGCCCGAATATGGACCTCCATACTCTTCGTCCTCCTTATATTGATAATGTGTGTCTTAGAGGTTGGAAGCGATTTTGGGTGCGGACGGAATATCTTGGAGGATATTCCTCCTCATAGGGCGTACCAGGGGGATCGTAATAGTTAAGGTAATGACCCTCACGATGGCTCCCCGTTCGCCCACGAGGGTGATAATCCTCCTTATGTTGAGTATAATTCCTTGATTTTTGATTCTTTAACTTCTTTTTAAATGGCTTTGGTCTGGCCTTTGGAGTATGAACTGGTGGTCGAGGACAAGGGGCAGGATTATGTCTTACTGGTGACCTGTAAGAAACCCGTCTAGGGGGATTGGAATATTGGCCCTGGGTTACCTGAGTTCTCTCTGGCGCCCCCGGCTGTCTACCTCTATTCTGACTTGGGGGAGCAGAAGTGTCCATACTTTCAGTGGTTTTCCGCCTCCACGGCTGCGATCTTAATTTGCCACTGAAAGACGGACCCATTTTTGTAATCACCCAGGTCTCTAGTAAACTTTTTCCTTTTCTTATTTTTCTGTTCAGACTCTTCTTTCTCTATTAATTTCTTGAGATTAGAGGATCGTTCTTTATATTCCTCACTATTACTATGAGGGGATAGTTTCTCTTTAATGAGCTTAATCTCTATGTCTAGTCTGGTTAATTTGGCTTTCTTCCTAGGAATCAGAAAATCCAAGAACTTGATTCCGGCCTCATTAAAGTATCCAAACCAATCTTGGAGATCTGATTCGCCCTTTTGGGGGCTGACCTCCCATCGCAGGCTTCTCGGGACCATTGATTCAGCCATATAGTGTTCAAGGAAAAATATATCCCATTGGGTGTGTATCTCAGAAATCATGAGGTTTTTTAGCCTCATGAATAAGCCTCCCAGATCCCCCTCTGGTTCACTAGTAACATCAAACACACCCTCCTTGGTTATTATACGTTTAGAGAGGTATTCAAAGACATCCATATTGAACAAAAATAATCGTAAAAAATAATCGTAAAAAATACCTAGAATATGCTATTACAACAAATTTGAATTTGTGCCTGAAGTGCTTGAGCAGCAGGTGGTTTGATATTAGGTTAACTGGATAAAAAGGAAAAAAGAAAGAAAACCTGCGCTACCAAGCAAAAATTAATGTGACTGCAGCTGCAACAAAAAACACAAATATCAATGAGGTGAAAAATTTAAATAAAAAGAAAAAAATTTGTGCGCTTGCATTAGATACTTAAATCTATATTCCTGTGTGATTGTCATAAATAGATGAATAAACACCAGAGTTAATTTTAAGTGTAAGTGAATCAAAAGTCGCTATGCGACACAGCAAATAGCGATATGTAAATCAAATACTAATATTAACCATTCCATATACAGATAAATATAGAAAACTTGTGTGCAGAAAACAAGGTTATTCCACCCAAGTGCAAAGTCATAAGTGAAAGAGTTCAAAATTGCGTCATGAGTCGCAAAAAAAAAACGCATATCCAAAGTTCATAAGTTGCATTCCTTAGTGTGTATAAAGGAATAAGGGGACGTGAAGGGACCTCCAACCACCAGTGGATCCAAAGGTTGATAACAGATGTATCCTTACCAGACGTGTTGGACCTCCTTTATAGCAAGGTCTTAGAAGCATACAGATTTAGCCCTCTGCAGGGACAGGAGATGACAACTCACCACACGACCGGAGATGATTCCGACACTTCCGCGTTGATGTAAATACTCCCTTGTTTTAAACTCGTGAACAAAGAAGGGGAGAAAAAGAAACTCCAATAGTGTAGTAGATAAAAAAGGGAATTTTATTGCCTCAGACAACTAGGCATCATACAAAAACATCCAAAATATAAAAGCCGGCAAAATATAAAAACAGCAGAGACACCCGTGCTAAATTACATGGGGCTCTATGGCGATTTGGCATACACTGCGTAGCCACGCCCTACATGTTTCGTGATAGGTCACGTCTTCAAAGGGGCATGCTTAGGTCATGGTGCATGCTTTGGCCAATCATCATACAGCAATGCTGTTCGACCCGAACAGAAAGCTCATCCCTAACCTTCAATATAACTTCCCCCCGCCCATGCAGCTGCTTTCCTGTCCCTAGCCTCTCCACCTCTTGCTGCCAACTTTCACCTAAAACTACTCTCCTATCCCCTTCTTCACCCCAGCACTAATTACCCCCCTCCACCGGATGCAACCCCCCCCCCCCGCAAACACCATCATTAGCCTGCATCCCTCCTTTGATGCTCCCACCAGCTTCAGGAGCTACATGGGGCTTAGGTGGGATCCAGATGTGTCCCCCTGCAAGTCACATCACACCCTGTACTGCCCCCGCACCCCCGATCCATCACCGCTCAGAGCAGCATCCCTCCACCTTCAGCTGCTTCTTGCTACAGACATGACAAATTATGCTAGCCTTTTCTTTGAAACAATTCATAGAAAAAACATAGAATGGATACCAGCAAAAAGCTATTTACTTTGCATCAGAGGCATCGTTAGGGGGTTGCTATTGTTCTATATCTCACTGCAGGCCGTTCCTGGTGTACTGTTTCTAATATACTTCAGGCAGGCAGGTAATTCAGTTAGCTGAAGCGTATTTAATATATATATATATATATATATATATATATATATATATATATATATATATATATATATACAGATAGTCTCGTGTATATATATATATATATATATATATCCACTGCATACAGTTTAGCTATATCTCACTGAAGCTAATCTCTCTGGGTGTGGACGGAAGAGAAAAATTGATGAAAGGTTGCAACGCAGGATAGTCTGGATGGTGGATAAGCAGCCCTAAACAAGTTCCAAAGAAATTCAAGCTGTCCTGCAGGCTCAGGGAGCATCAGTGTCAGCGCAAACTATCCGTCAATATTTAAATGAAACGCTATGGCAGGAGACCCAGGAGGACCCCACTGCTGACACAGAGACATAAAAAAGCAAGACTACAGTTTGCCAAAATGTACTTGAGTAAGATAACATCTTGTGGACAGCTGAGACCAAGATAGAGCTTTTTGGTAAAGCACATCATTCTACTGTTTACCGAAAACGGGATGAGGCCTACGAAGAAAAGAACACAGTACGTACAGTGAAATATGGTGGAGGTTCAATGATGTTTTGGGGCTTTTTTGCTGCCTCTGGCACTGGGTGCCTTGAATTTGTGCAAGGCATCATAAAATCTGAGGATTACCAAAGGATTTTGGGTTGCACTGTAGAGCCCAGTGTCAGAAAGCTGGGTTTGCATCCGAGATCTTGGGTCTTCCAGCAGGACAATGACCCCAAACACGTCAAAAAAACACCCAGAAATGGATGGCAACAAAGCGCTGGAGAGTTCTAAAGTGGCCAGCAATGAGTCCAGATCTAAATCCCTTTGAACACCTGTGGAGAGATCTTAAAATTGCTGTTGGGAAAAGGCGCCCTTCCAATAAGAGAGACCTGGAGCAGTTTGCAAAGAAGAGTGGTCCAAAATTCGGGGTGAGAGATGTAAGAAGCTTATTGATGGTTATAGGAAGTGACTGATTTCAGTTTTTTTTCCAAAGGGTGGGCAACCAAATAATAAATTAAGGGTGCCAAGAATTTTGACCAGCCCATTTTTGGAGCTTTGTGTGACATTATGTCCAATTTGCTTTCTTTCCTCCCTTTTTTTGTTTTGTTCCAATACACACAAAGGGAATAAACGTGTATAGCAAAACATGTGTTACTGCAATACTTTTCTGTGAGAAATACTTGATTTTAGGAAAAATGTTTGGGGTGCCAACTCACTGCACGCCGTTCCTGGTGTACTGTTTCTAATATACTTCAGGCAGGCAGGTGATTCAGTTAGCTGCAGTGTATTTAATATATATATATATATATATACAGATAGTCTCGTGCATATATATATATATACAGTGGGGACGGAAAGTATGCAGACCCCCTTAAATTTTTCACTCTTTGTTATATTGCAGCCATTTGCTAAAATCATTTAAGTTCATTTTTTTTCCTCATTAATGTACACACAGTACCCCGTATTGACAGAAAAACACAGAATTGTTGAAATTTTTGCAGATTTATTAAAAAAGAAAAACTGCAATATCACATGGTCCTAAGTATTCAGACCCTTTGCTGTGACACTCATATATTTAACTCAGGTGCTGTCCATTTCTTCTGATCATCCTTGAGATGGTTCTATACCTTCATTTGAGTCCAGCTGTGTTTGATTATACTGATTGGACTTGATTAGGAAAGCTACACACCTGTCTATATAAGATCTTACAGCTCATATGTGCATGTCAGAGCAAATGAGAATCATGAGGTCAAAGGAACTGCCTGAAGAGCTCAGAGACAGAATTGTGGCAAGGCACAGATCTGGCCAAGGTTACAAAAAAAATTCTGCTGCACTTGAGGTTCCTAAGAGCACAGTGGCCTCCATAATCCTTAAGTGGAAGATGTTTGGGATGACCAGAACCTTTCCTAGAGCTGGCCGTCCGGCCAAACTGAGCTATCGGGGGAGAAGAGCCTTAGTGAGAGAGGTAAAGAAGAACCAAAAGATCACTGTGGCTGAGCTCCAGAGAGGCAGTCAGGAGATGGGAGAAAATTGTAGAAAGTCAACCATCACTGCAGCCATCCACCAGTCAGGGCTTTATTGCAGAGTGGCCCGAATGGAAGCCTCTCCTCAGTGCAAGACACATGAAAGCCCGCATGGAGTTTGCTAAAAAAAACACCTGAAGGACTCTAAGATGATGAGAAATAAGATTCTTTGGTCTGATGAGACCTTAATAGAACGTTTTGGCCTTAATTCCAAGCGGTATATGTGGAGAAAACCAGGCACTGCTCATCACCTGTCTAATACAGTCCCAACAGTGAAGCATGGTGGTAGCAGCATCATGCTGTTGGGGGTGTTTTTCAGCTGCAGGGACAGGATGACTGGTTGCAATCAAGGGAAAGATGAACGTGGCCAAGTACAGGGATATCCTGGATGAAAACCTTCTCCAGAGTGCTCAGGACCTCAGACTGGGCCGAAGGTTTACCTTCCAACAAGACAATGACCCTAAGCACACAGCTAAAATAACGAAGGAGTGGCCTCACAACAACTCTGTGACTGTTCTTGAATGGCCCAGCCAGAGCCCTGACTTAAACCCAATTGAGCATCTCTGGAGAGACCTAAAAATGGCTGTCCACCAACGTTTATCATCCAACCTGACAGAACTGGAGAGGATCTACAAGGTGGAATGGCAGATGATCCCCAAATCCAGGTGTGAAAAACTTGTTGAATCTTTCCCCAAAAGACTCATGGCTGTATTAGATCAAAAGGGTGCTTCTACTAAATACTGAGCAAAGGGTCTGAATACTTAGGACCATGTGATATTTCAGTTTTTCTTTTTTAATAAATCTACAAAAATGTCAACAATTTTTCTGTTAATATGGGGTGCTGTGTGTACATTAATGAGGAAAAAAAAATGAACTTAAATGATTTTAGCAAATGGCTGCAATATAACAAAGAGTGAAAAATGTAAGGGGGTCTGAATACTTTCCGTCCCCACTGTATATATATATATCCACTGCATACAGTTTAGCTAGATCTCACTGCAGGCCGTTCCTGGTGTACTGTTTCTAATATACTTCAGGCAGTGTACACAGTACCGTGCACCCCTAGTGCAGTTGCTACTACTTTTCTAGTGGTGTACACAGTACACAATACATACAGTGCATCCATAGTTGCTATTAGACTTCTGGTGGTGTACACAATACAGTGCACCCATAGTGCAGTTACTACTACTTTTCTGGTGGTGTACACAGTACACAATGCATACAGTGCACCCATAGTTGCTATTAGACTTCTGGTGGTGTACACAATACCGTACACCCATAGTGCAGATGCTACTACTTTTCTGGTGGTGTACACAATACACGATACATACAGTGCACCCATAGTTGCTATTAGACTTCTGGTGGTGTACAAAATACCGTGCACCCATAGTGCAGTTGCTACTACTTTTCTGGTGGTATACACAGTACAAAATACAGTGTAGTGTGGTGTTGCAAAACAAAATCCCCTTCATGTCTGGAAGGCCACCAAGGAGAGGCAGACACTCACAGGCCACTAAAAGAGGGCAAGCAGGCTCTGTGTGTGTAGAGTCCACAGTGCTGGTCTTGTACATGGTGCATCTTCTGCAGATGGCTGTGCGGCACGCTTGTCCTTTTTTTCTGCTGCTGGGACAGGGGCAGAAAAATTGGGCCTTTGGTGGTAGTGCCACAACACTGTAACCCCTCACAGATACTCTTGTTGGGTGCAGGAATGGGCCCTGCTGTGAAATATTAGATCAGAAATTGTAATTACATGCCCCTGTTAAACAGGGACAGAAAAATTGGGCCTTAGGCAGTGGTGGTGCCCCAAACCAAAAATATTGTTGGAAGCTAGCATCTTCAAGATTGAGGAGGAATAGGATAGTCACTCAGTATAGGCAGTCTTCAAGGGATCCCACATCCATAGAAAAATCAATCAGTTACATCAGAATCAGGTGCTTGATAGCTGCTGCTGATCCAAGACTGATTCATTTTTATGAATGTGAGCCTATCAAGGAAGTCTGTGGACAGGCGCACTCTATGATCCGTTACAAACCCTCCAGCAGCACTGAATGTGCGTTCAGAAAGAACACTGGATGCAGGAAAGGCCAGTAGATCAATTGCATATTGAGCAAGTTCTGGCCAGTGGTCCATCCTCAAGACCCAGTAACCCAATGGATGCTCTGTTGGAAAGGTCTCCAAGTCTGCTCTTGCCCCTAGATATTCCTGCACCATGTAATGCAGACGCTGGCGATGGTTGTCTGAACCGATCAGACCTTGGCGCTGAGGGCTGAAAAATTGTCTTAAGGCATTGGTCAGCCGGCCACCTTCTCCACTGCTCTTCCTCTGACTGAACGAAGCTGTCATGGTTATGCAGTAATCTTTGTCTGTCAGCTTACCTCTCCACCATGTATTCACCTTTAGAGGCCAACCACTCTCACCTGGCTACTTAAATAATCTCTCCTCAAAGCATGGCTCCACCCCAGCCCCTATCAGGGAACTCTATATTAACCTGTGCACTGCAAGCCTGCCTTGCTGATCAACCTTTGTGCCTTTAGCTTCCATGTGCATCTTGCTGTGTCTTCTACGTCTGATTCCAGTTACCGATCTTGGCTTGTTCTCCACTATCCCTGCCTGCTTGTGACCCTGACCTTTGGCGTGTTCTATGTTCATCCTTGTCTGCTAGTCGCCCCAACCTTTGGCTTATTCCCTTACTATCTCTCTCCTCCTGTAGCCTACTGTGGGCGTGAGCTGGGAGACCCTGGGGGGTGCGACCTGGAGCCAGTTGCAGCCCAGTCCATCCTCACTGCTAGAGGCTCTGGTGAACACCTGCTGGCTCTTAG
The DNA here is from genome assembly GCF_042186555.1 of Aquarana catesbeiana. Classification (NCBI taxonomy): domain Eukaryota; kingdom Metazoa; phylum Chordata; class Amphibia; order Anura; family Ranidae; genus Aquarana; species Aquarana catesbeiana. The sequence goes on from NC_133327.1 coordinate 468,973,525, forward strand.
ACTCTGCGCCCTGGGGAATCTTACACTCTAGCCCCTGTGGGATCCGTGTTGGTGTTCCAGTGGACCTGCCTTCCTTACCACCTAGACTCCCATCCGCAGCAGTCAGCCATAGGGTCCACTACCTTTGCGGTGCACTCCTGACCCCAACGGTGTGCAGCTGTCACCTGGCTTAGGTGACCTGACAGAAGCCTCAGCAACACATTGTCCAGCACCAGGAAATTGTAACCTCACAGGGTCTGGAAATGCATTGCACAAACCTTTCTTCAAGGCCTCCTGAAGATGTTTCATCCTCTGCTCCCTCTGCGAAGGCAGGATGAGTTCTGCAACCTTACCCTTGTAACCTGGATCAAGAAGGGTTGCCAGCCAGTATTGATTCCTTCTCTTTGATACCACGAATCCTAGGGTCCTTACACTTCATGGCCTCCCTGAAGCCTGCGAAAGTTTGCGGAGGCATTCGATTCTGAGTCCTCTGGGTCAATAGGGATCACGTAACAACCTCCTCCCAGCCACGTACAACTCCTTGGGTTTCTGGGGACTGGAAACCATCCCTTGAAGACTGCTGCTGAGTGTTATCTTCCACGTCCATGCTTACACAATTCCCTCCTCCTCTTCTTCCTGTGTGTTTGGCAGGCCTGCAGGAATAATATCTGGATAAAGGGGCCTTAAGAGGTAAGGAAGTCCTCCTCTTCCTCACACTGTTCTGCCTCAAGTGCCCTGTCCATTATTCCATGAAGCATGTGCTCCAACAGGAAGACAAGAGGGACAGTATCACTGATGCATTCATTGTCACTGCTCACCATCCTCGTGGCCTCATCAAATGGTGACAGGACAGTACATGCATCCTTGATCATTAGCCACTGGCGTGGTAAAAAGAAGCCAAGCTCCCCTGACCCTGTCCTGGTGCCATACTCACAAAGGTACTCATTGATGGCCCTCTGCTGCATGTACAGCCGCTGCAGCATTGCCAACGTTGACTTCCACTTGGTGGACATGTCACAAATGAGGCGGTTGGTGGGCAGGTTGCATTCCCTTTGAATGTAAGCCAGCCGAGCACTGGCATTGTATGACCATTGGAAATGATCACAGACTTTTCTGGCCTGCCTCAGGAGATCTTGTAAGCCTGGGTACCTGCTCAAGAACCGCTGCACCACCAAATTCAGGATGTGTGCCAAACATGAAACATGGGTCAAGTGTCCCTGTCAGAGGGTGGAGAGAAGGTTGGTGCCATTGTCGCATACAACCATTCCTGGCTGAAGCTGGTGTGGCGTCAACCACCTCTGAGCCTGCCCCTGCAGAGCTGACAGAATCTCTGCCCCAGTGTGGCTCCTGTCTCCTAAGCAGTGGTTTAACCTTAAACTACGTAGAGGGTTCTTTACTGTAAGAGCGGCAAGGATGTGGAATTCCCTTCCACAGGCAGTGGTCTCAGCAGGGGGCATCAATAGTTTCAAGAAACTATTAGATAAGCACCTGAACAACCGCAACATATATACAATGTAATACTGACATATAATCACACACATAGGTTGGACTTGATGGACTTGTGTCTTTTTCAACCTCACCTCCTATGTAACTATGTAACTCATGCACGGCATTGCATCTTTTTGCCTGAGTGCTTGCATAGCCCCTTGAACGCTTACGGAGCACTGCTGGTTCAGAGAACAAATCTGCAGAAGAGGCCATAGAGGAAGAAGAAGAGTGGGGGTGGAGGAGAGAGCTGTGGCAGAATCACCGCTAGCATTTTGGAGGCGTGCTGGAGGAACAAACTCCAACAATACTGAACCCTGTCCTGCATCCTTCCCAGCTGCGAGCAGAGTTACCCAGTGCACCGTGAAGGAAAGGTAACATCTCTGCCCATTCCTGCTAGATGATGAGTCTGCGGTAATATACTTTATATACCTTACTGCTGACCGCCCTGTCCAACAAGACAAAAACATTGCCTTCCACATGCCGGTAGAGAGCTGGAATGGCCTTCCATGAAAAGAAATGGCTTTTTGGAACCTGCAACTGAGGTACAGCACATTGCACAAATTCACGAAAGGGGGCAGAGTCTACCAGCTGAAAATGCAGTAGTTGCAGTGCTAGCAATTTGGCCAAGCTGGCATTCAAGCTAGCATTCAGACTGTGAGCAGGATGGCTGGGACCAAATTTCTTTTACGGTTTGGCAACTGGGGTAGGGAAATTTGCCTACTAAAGTCAGATGGTGGTATACTGCTAGCAGATTGGCTGCAAGTACTTGGGACACCTATTGCTATACCTTTATTCCTCTCAGTGCGGGTTTTCGAGAGGACTGGAGTAGGGTTGGCGATCCCAGATGAGGACCAAGGAGAAGTCCGCCTTTTTCTTTGATGTGGGTCTACGGACTTGTTGCCTTATGAGTTTATGTGAAATCTAGATTAATAGCTGTAAAATATTGGAATTATGAATATATTTAATTTATATTCAATTTATATTTAATTATTTATATTTATATATTTTATATTTAATTTATGTTTAATTTATTTATATTTAATGAATATATTTAATTTAGCTTTTATCTATTTAGGGCGGAACATATTATCTTCACAGAAGTGTCTGGTAGACCAGACAAGTCGGTGCCTAGGCTTGTGTATACAAACAATGGGATCCAAACATCATTGTTTTACACATACTCACTTTAAAGGATCCTATGCTGGGAAATGCAATGAAGGGAGGCCAAACCGTAATCAATACTTAACTTCCGGGAAAATTCAAGTTAAGCTCCTGCTCATAATAGTCACAAGGATTTGCATTAAAGGGGGCTGACTTATGCAAAGTATAGGGATTGGAGGTGTAGCCAGTCCTTAACCAGGAATATGGAAGCTCACCAATCAGAGCCACGCTATGCCTACCAATGAGGCATCAGCATGTAATGATATACACAGACTAGATGGGAGGAAAATGCACACTTTTATGGGAGAGCAACCATCAGAATGGAACCTTGGTGCAAAGGGTAATTGTGGGAAAGGTCTGCATTTTACTTGTAACTAAATATGTTTGCAGATTAATGTTTTCAGGAATATACTCTGTATTCCTTCATGTAATTCTCTTATTTTAACCTAATATTTTCTTCCTTGGTGTAGACTATAGATAGATGGTTGTGTATTAGATAGACTTTCAACTACTCACCAATAAATGTTGTTATTGTGTTAAAGCTTTCACTCATGGTAAAAGAACTCTCATTTAACCACGTTTTACCCCCTTCCTGACCAGAGCACTTTTTACAATTTGGCACTGCGTCACTTTAACTGGTAATTGTGCAGTCATGCAATGTTGTACCCAAACGAAATTTGCGTCCTTTTTTTCCCACAAATAGAGCTTTCTTTTGATGGTAATAAGAAAAAATGCCTTCGCGCTACTATAGTGTGTTACACAAAATAAAATAAATGATTGAAATACGTGTCCACCATATAAATGTGGCAAAAAAGTGCAATGTGTATGCCGTCCGCAGCAAGATCTAATAGTGTCACAAACACATATAAACAGGAAAAATAAATAGTGATCTCGCGCAACAGTGAATAATTGCTCCGTAAATCATATACAATATAGATATAAAAGCCAAAAAATGAATGTGAATCAATGAATAAATTACTTGATGTGTAAAACAAACTGATGGGACAAAGAAAAGATGATGGTGATCAATAAAAAATGGTGATTGATGGAAAAGTTCATATAGCAGATCCTCTTCTTACTGGGTAATCAGCTCAATTGGATCAGTCCCAAAATAAGGTGATGTTATATTAGCCCAAAATATATAATAAAAGTAGAAGAGGAATGATATTGAAAATCCACAAATGTGCTCACAGAACTCTCACCTCCAATCCATGGATAAACAGCATTAAAGTAGTTGGACGCTTCTCTGCTATGCAGGTTGATAACCACCAGGGTGTGCTCCGTCACCATGTAGCTGATATCTTGTATCCAAATCTACACATCTCCACAATAAATGTAAAGGGAGGGGAAAGAAAGAGCCTCCAATGGTGTAATATATTAAACCATAAACCAATTTATTAAGCTAATTGAACTCTTACATTAAAATAATGATAAACAAGCAGGATATCCAGCAGTGTGGTATTTGATTGCCTCTGCCATTTTTATTTTTTGCGATATAAACGGAAAAAGACCAAAAATTTAGAAAAAAAATGATATTTTGTACTTTTTGTTATAAGAAAAGTCCAATAAACTCAATTTTAGCCATTCATTTAGGCCAAAATGTATTCCGCCACATGTCTTTGGTAAAAAAAAATGTCAATAAGCGTATATTTATTGGATTGCGCAAAAGTTATAGCGTCTACAAACTAGGGCACATTTTCTGGAATTTACACAGCTTTTAGTTTATGACTGCCTATCTCATTTCTTGAGGTGCTAAAATGGCAAGGAAGTACAACCCCCCCTCCAAATGACCCCATTTTGGAAAGTAAACACCCCAAGGAAATTGTTGAGAGGCATGTTGAGCCCATTAATTATTTAATTTTTTTGTCCCAAGTGATTGAATAATGACCAAAAAAAAAAATTTTTACAAAAAGTTGTCACTAAATGATATATTGCTCACACATGCCATGGTTATATGTGGAATTGCACCCCAAAATACATTTTGCTGAGTTCGGAGATACCACATGTGTGGGACTTTTTGGGAGCCTAGCCGCGTACAGGGCCCCAAAAACCAAGCACCGCCTTCAGGATTTCTAATGCTGTGTACACACGGGCCGACTTTTTGACCGGACTGGTCCCACGGGACGAATCCGCCGGACAATCCGACCATGTGTGGACTTCATTGGACCTGCAGTGGACTTTTTCGGTCGAAAATAAGACGGACTTTAGATTTGGAACATGTTTCAAATCTTTCCGTTCGTTCACAAGTCCATCAGACCTTTGATGCCGAAAAGATCGCTCATGTGTACGCGGCATTAGGGCGTAAATTATTGATTTCACTCCTCACTACCTATCACAGTTTTTGAAGGCCATAAAATGCCAAAATGGCACAACCCCCCCCAAAAGACCCTATTTTGGAAAGTAGACACCCCAAGCTATTTGCTGAGAGGCATGTTGAGTTCATGAGTTCATGGAATATTTTATATTTTGCCACTAGGGACTTTTTGGGAGCCTAGATGCGTACGGGGCCCCGAAATCCAATCACTGCCTTCAGGATTTCTAAGGGCGTAAATTTTTGATTTCACTCCTCACTACCTATCACCTATCGAAGGCCATAAAATGCCAAGATAGCACAAAACCCCCCCAAATGACCCCATTTTGGAAAGTAGACACCCCAAGCTATTTGCTAAGAGGCATGGTGACTATTTTGCAGCTCTCATTTGTTTTTGAAAATGAAGAAAGAAAAGAAAATTTTTTTTTTTTCTTTTTTCAATTTTCAAAACTTTGTGACAAAAAGTGAGGTCTGCAAAATATTCACCATACCTCTCAGCAAATAGCTTGGGGTGCCTACTTCCCAAAATGGGGTCATTTAGGGGGGTTTTGTGCCATCTGGGCATTCCATGGCCTCCGAAACTGATAGTCAGTGAGGAGTGAAATAAAAGATTTACACCCTTAGAGCCTTTTTTGAATATCCTTGCAAGGATTTGATTTTTGTTCTTATGGATGCCTTTGGCAATTTTAAATAAAGGAAAGTTTTATCACTCTGCACTATTGGAGCTTTTTTTTTCCTTTTTTGGACATCCACCACTGCTGGTAGCGGTCTCCTGACTGGATCGTTAGTGAATGCACATGGTTCACATGAAACACTTTGCCAACACGTACCCATTAATCTGAAGGTGAGCAGTTTGTAGTGTTACCCGGACATCTGCGAGGAAGTTCCTTTTTCATGATAGATGAAGTTTGCCTGCTGAGAGGAAGCACCTAGGATTTCTGTGTTGGTGTCATCATGCCTTTTTAAAAAGGCTGTCTGGTAAGCCTTCAATCTTTTCAAGGTGACGGGCGTTTGTTGCGGTGGAAGTCACATACATATTCTGCAGCGAAGTCACTCTCATCATCCTTTATTGTTTTATAATTTATGGACACTGGGTTTTTGATATATATACATTTATTTTTATTCACAATTTTTTGATCACAGGTTTATTATTAATTGTATTGTATTATTCATTCGCATTTTTGGTAATACTCACAATTAAGTTTGTTTGTGATATACTTGTCCAGCGCTGCACTTCTTTTTACATACACCATTAGAAAGTCTCACATATGGTATCCCCATACTCAGGAGAAGCAACAGAATGTATTTTGGGGTGTAATTTCACATATGCCCATGGCATGTTTGAGCAATATATCATTTAGTGCCAACTTTGTGCAAAAAAAAAAAAATGTCTTTTTTCCCGCAACTTGTGTCACAATATAAAATATTTCATGGACTCGACATACCTCTCAGAAAATAGCTTGGGGTGTCTATTTTCCAAAATGGAGTCATGGGGGGGGGGGGGGGGGGGTTGAACTGTCCTGGCATTTTATGCACAACATTTAGAAGCTTATGTCACACCCTTTCTGACACTTTTTGTTTACATGAAAAAATTATTTTTTTTTGCAAGAAAATTACTTTGAACCCCCAAACATTATATATTTTTCTAAAGCAAAGGCCCTACAGATTAAAATGGTGGGTGTTTTTTTTCGCACAGTATTTGTGCAGCGATTTTTCAAACGCATTTTTTGGGGAAAAAACACATTTTTAATTTTAATGCACTAAAAAACACTATATTGCCCAAATGTTTGATGGAATAAAAAAGATGATCTTAGGGCGAGTACATGGATACCAAACACGATATGCTTTAAAATTGCGCACAAACGTACAGTGGCGACAAAGTATATACATTTTTAAAAGCCTTTACAGGTTACCATTTTAGATTTACGGAGGAGGTCTACTGCTAAAATTACTGCCCTCAATCTGACCTTTGCGGTGATACTTCACATGCATGATGCAATTGCTGTTTACATTTGACGCCAGACCGACGCTTTTGCTTTTTTATCTTATTTTTAAACTGTTCCTTTCATTTTTTTAATCATTTTTATTGTTATCTCAGGGAATGTAAATATCCCCTATGATTGCAATAGGTAGTGACAGGTACTCTTTTTTTGAAAAAATTGGGGTCTATTATATCCTAGATCTCTCCTCTGCCCTCAACGCATCTGACCACACCAAGATCGGTGTGATAAAATGCTTTCCCAGTTTCCCAATGGCGCTGTTTACATCCGGTGAAATCTAAGTCAGGAAATGCTCGTAGCTTCCGGTTTCTTAGGCCATAGAGATGACTGGAGTCATTTTGGTCTCTGGTCAGCTCTATGGTCAGCTGGCAGAACCACTGGCTGCTTTCTCACGTCCCCTGTTGGGACAGGAGAGCCAGAGAAATCCGTGGGGGGGGCATTCCCTCCCACTGCTTGTAAAAGCAGTCTAGAGGCTAATTAGCCACTAGGATTGCTTTTACATGAAAGCCGACCGCTGGCTGAAAAGAATGATACCAAGATGATACCTAAAGTAGCATTCAAAACATTCACCAATGCAAAGACCAGGATTGTCAGTACAGGAGGGACAATAATAGCGGGTGTCACGCCTATAGCCGCGCTTGCTGCAGACACGACATCTTCTTTGGGGTGCTCGTTGAGTAGAGGTACTCGGGAGGACATAAGGAAAATGCCTCTCATGCTGCCGGCTTACTGCATTTGGATTGGGAAGGTGAGGTAGAGCACAGTCTGGAAACAGAAGGGCTCTGACGATCTCTTCCTGGAATTTAAGGAAGGATCGAGTCCGTCCTGAAGCTCTGTATAGCACATGAGCGTTCAGCAAAGCCATTTGAAATAAGTATACAGACACCTTCTTGTATCAGCATCTGGCCTTATGAGCAACTAGGTACGGCGCCAACAACTGGCCGTTGAGGTCAACCCCTCCCATATTTTGGTTATATTTGTGGACACAGAGGGGTTTCTCCACAACACCAGTCGCCGTAGGAATTTGGACTGTCGCGTCTGCATGAAGGGAGGTAAGAACGAAAACATTCTTATTATCCCTCCACTTCACAGCGAGCAAATTATTACACTTGAAGCAGGCTCTCTCCCCCAGCCTAAGACAGGAATTTACAAGCTGCTGGGGAAAGCCCCAGCGATTAGGTCGCATGGTACTACATGCTCCAATCTGATGATCAAACAAGTGACTAAAAAGTGGCACGTTCGTGTAATAATTGTCCATGTACAAGTGGTACCCCTTTCCGAATAAGGGTGACACCAAGTCCCACACAATCTTGCCAGCGCTTCCTATGTAATCTGGGCAGTTCGGCGGCTCTACGTGGCTATCTTTTCTCTCGTAAACCAAAAAACAACATGTATAGCCTGTGGCCCTGCCACAGAGCTTATACATCTTGACCCCGTATCTGGCATGCTTGCTAGGAAGATACTGTTTGAAAGACAAGCCAGAAAACGTAATCAGGGACTCATCAATGCACACAACTTGATGGGGAGTAAACAAGTCTGCAAAACGTTGGTTGAAGTGGTTTACAAGGGGCCGAATTTTGTACAGCCGATCGTATCCAGGGTCTCCACGAGGACGACAGAGTTCATTGCTGTTGAAATGCATGAACTGCAAGATCTGCCCGTATCGTGCCCTGGTCATGGAGGCAGAGAACACGGGCATATGGTGAATTGGGTCAGTGGACCAATATGACTGCAATTTACTCTTTTTAGTTATGCCCATGAGGAGGGATAGGCCCAGAAAGATCTTAAAATCGAAAATTGTAATTGGTTTCCAATCTCTGGCAAGGGAGGACTGGGGAATAGCGGTGATGTATTGACCAGCATACAAATTGCTTTGGTCCACAATAGATCTATAGAGATCTTCGGTGAAAAACAGCGAATAAAAATCAAGTGACGTAAAATTAACTGTTTCCACCTGAATGCCGGGTTGGCCAGTGAATGGGGGAAGTACGGGTGCTGCAGAAGTGGTGGGTTCCCAATTAGGATTGGCAAATGCAGCAGGAAGGGCACTATGGGCTCCACAGGTCTGTGTTTGTCTTCTTCTTGGTGGCAGCAGGACACTACTTGTGCTTGCCACCTAACCAGCTTGAACTGCACTTATGGGACTCGCCACGTCACCACATGTTACTGCAGTGCTGGTTTGACTAAGAGCAGGGTGTACTAGGCCGCTGGTGCTTGCCAGTTCACCAGAAGGAATAGCGGCACTAGTACTTCTCTGCTCCATACAAGAGCCCTGCGGTTCTTGCGCCTCAACTATACCAGTTCTCAGATACTATACCACTAAGGGAGGTGTATGCTGCATGCGTGGGTGTTAGCGGTACTAGCACTGACCTGATGCTGCCTGGGGTGACACAGACCCTATCTAACCCTAAAACCTAACTGATATCACCCGCCAGGCGATCAGGGGGTTAAACCCTTATTAGGTAATAAACGGCGGGTGCCCTGACACTATAAAAAACTAACCAGCGTCACCTGTAACAGTTATACGGTGATCACTGGTGAAAGGGTTAACTTGGGGGCAATCAGGGGGTTAAAACCTTTATTAGGTAGTATATGGGGGTACCTGATGCTATAAAAAGCTGACGGTGAACCTAAATACTTGCCTGGCTACCTAGCGTCACCTGTGACACTAATACGGCGATCAGAAAAAGATCACTTAGTGACACTGGCGACGGGTTAACTGGGGGGTAATCAAGGGGTTAAACCTTTATTGGGGGGGTAGGGGTACCCTAGACCTAAAGGGGACTACTGTGTAGTGTTGGTGCAAACTTACTTGATGTCTTCTCTCCTCAGAAGCTGGAACGAAAAGGCTTCATGAGGAGCGATGACATCACTTCCTCTGCTTCTGTTTACATTACAGAAGCAAAGGATGCATTCCATTCGCCAGGAGTGATCGCGAGGGGGTGGCCATGAATCAGTGGCCTCCCCCTCAGCATGGATCGCTCCTGAAGCGATGCGCCCCCTGCCCACGGGAGGCGAGTAACGTACCCATACGTTACTCTAGCTGCCCGTGCATTCTGCTGCAGTATATCTGCGTGAGGCGGTGGGCAAGTGGTTAACCCAAATCATATCTGAGAGATATTAAATCTCAAATATAGTATACGGGAAAAAGACTGCATGGGAGGTCGTCATATGTCTGGTCAAGCATGTGGTGCCCAACCGGCTGCTGTTGTGGCCACACTCGATCCACTTCAGACATAGGTTGCAAATAGCAACGGTGCGATCTGCTGCACACATATCCAAAAAGGCCCACACCAAGGAACTTTTCAAAATCCGAGGGGAGTCAGCAGCGCCCTGCACCTGCAGAGCTCTGTGGTGTGAGGCAGTAGGGAAGCTGCCCCCTAGAGGACATCCTGCCTCGGAGTTCTGCCTCCTCCTCCTCCTTTATTCTATCAGGCACCCAAGTAGAGTCAGTGACCTCATCATCCCCTCCCTCCTCGTCACTGGAGCAAACTTGGCACTATGCTGCAGCTTGGGGAACATGACTGCCAGTTTCTTGTCCTTCTTGGGCACCCCCTTCTTCAACCTGGGAAGCAACATTGGAGCCTTCAAATCGCTGTGCATCCTCTAGCAGCATGTACCCGACACTGAGGTCGAATAGTTCGGGGGATTCCTGGATGCATGATGGTTGGGCTACGGAAGGAGTGACTGTGGACAAGGAGCCGGTGGAATAGATTGCTTTGGCAGCTGCAGAGGAAGGAAAACTACTCTGAGCCTGGGTGACGGAGGATGAGGAGGATGGGGACGGCTTTGTTATCCACTCCACCAACTCTTCTGCATGTTCTGGCTCAATAACATGGCCAGCAGCAGAAAGAAAGGACAAGTGTGCTCCACGGCCACCGGCAGAGGATGCACCATGTCCGTGACCAGCACTGTTGACTAAGGATGGGCTCGGGCGTGTTCGCACACTCCATGTGCAGAGCCCGCCAGGAAGTCGGCTGTGCTGTGCTGCGCTAATCACAGGCAATGAGACATTTTCCTGATGTGCGGCTGCGGAGATCGGGAAATGTCTCACTGCCTGTGATTAACGCAGCGCCATGCTGACTTCCTGGCGGGCTCTGCACGTGGAGTGTGCGAATACGCCCCAGCCTATCCTTGCTGTTGACTGTAGACACAGAGCCTGCTTGCCATCTTTTAGTGGCCTGTGAGCGTCTGCCTCTCCTTGGTGGCCTTCTAGACATGATGTATATTTTGTTTTGCAACACTGCTCTACACTGTATTGTGTACTGTGTACACCACCAGAAAAGTAGTAGCAGCTGCACTGTATTTTAATTACAATTTTTGATCTAATATTTTACAGCAGGGCCCGTTCCTGCGCTCAACAAGAGTATCTGTGGGGCTTTACTGTGTTGTGCCACCACCACCGCCTAAGGCCCAATTTTTCTGCCCCTGTTTAACAGGGGCATGTAATTACAATTCTTGGTATAATATTTCACAGCAGGGCCCGTTCCAGTGCCCACCAAGAGTAACTGCTTACAGCGTTCTGGTACCACCAACACCTAAGGCCCAATTTCTGCAGAGTGTATAGGGCAGGCCGTATAGTATATACAGGCTCTCACCTATTTTCAAACATCAGACTTACAAATGACTCCTACTTACAAACTGAGGGAGACAACAGGAAGTGAGAGGAAATCTACCCCTAGGAAGGGAAATTCTCTCCTGTAAAAGTTAATATGGGAAAAAGTTGTCTCCACTGATGCTTTATCACCAATCCTTGTTTCCCCAATAACCCAAAATTTTCTAAATCCAATTGTCATTGGGACAGAAAGTGAGGTGAAATCTTCTGAACAGGGGCACAGACAGCAAAAAAAATGTTGCAGGGGTTATAACCCTGCCCTATATTATCCAAAAAGCATAAAACTAGATTTTTGGGCTGGAGCTACACTTAAAAAATGTACCTGTTCTAAATTACAAACAGATTTAACTTAACAAACCTACAGTCCCTATCTTGTTTGTAACCCGGGGACCGCCTGTATACTGCTGTTCAGAGTATATAAGCCCTGGGGGCCCCACGCCTTTTTTTTTATTTGGGTGCAGGGTTCCCCTTAATATCCATATCAGACCCAAAGGGCCTGGTAATGGGCTGGGGGGTGGGGGCAACATTACATTACAGCCGCAAGCAGTTCTAAATTACTTTTTTTCCTTTAGAAATGTCATTTTGTGCAGGGACTGTTCTAAACACGGGACAAAATACGCCACTTTACAGGCATACTATAGACACCCCCCCAGGCACGATATTTAAAGGAATATTACACTTTTATTGTTTCACTTGAAGCATTATTAAAATCACTACTCCCAAAAAAACGGCTATTTTTAAAAATTTTTTTTGCATTGATACATGTCCCCTGGGGCAGGACTCGGGTCCCCAAACACTTTTTTATGACAATAACTTGCACATTAGCCTTTAAAAATTAGCACTTTTGATTTTTCACATTCGAGTCCCATCGACTTTAACAGGGTTCGCATGTTCGCACAAATATTTGGTCTGTTCACATGTTCTGCCGCGAACCGAACTAGGGGGTATTCGGCTCATCCCTATTTAAGGTTAATAACTCTGATCAGCGAGTTGAAATTAGTTGATCAGAATAGGAGAATTGTTCAGCAAAGTCTGCTGAACAATTCTGATATAAGTTTATGGTTATTAAAGTGGCCATGAGCTTATAGCAGAGAGAGAAATGAGGTCCGTACAGCGTACTGACTTGGCCACCTGCAAGCACTTCTGTAGGTCCGTACGGCATACGGGCCTGGCAGTGAAAGGGTTAAAGCCATATTAAAAGAAAAAATTGGCCTTTAAAATATATAAAGCGGAGGAGTCATTGTCAGCATTCCAAAACTACAGGGAATGTAATAAGAAGTGTAGAAACGCAATCAGGGCGGTTAAAAAAAGACTATGAGAGACACATAGCGGAGGAAAGTTAAAAACAAAAAATCCCAAGAAAAAAGCGAGTTCAGAGCACACTGGCCCCATAAAGGATGATTAATGGAGGTTGGTTACAGATGACAAGGAAAAAGCAACTGTACAAAATGCTTTCTTCACTATTTTTACACAGATAAAGGAGAAGTATAACAACCATGACAGTATTGTTAGTAACATGTTACAGGATGTACTCTTGTAGCTAACAGAAGCTGTTGTCCAGAAAAGACTAGAAAAGCTTAAAAAAAAAAAATCATCAGGATCACCAGATGGCTTACATCCGAGAGTCCTCAAAGAACTATGGTTATAGGCAGACCGTTATTCCTAATGTTTAAGGACAGCATGCTGTGACAGGAATGGTACCAGCTGATTCCCACGTGGAGCCAATATTCAAAAAGCAGAGATATATTCCTGGAAACTACAGGCCTGTCAGTCTAACATTGATAGTATGTAAACTACTGGAGAGGATGATAGGGGACTATATCCAAGAATTTTCTGATGAAAACCGTATCATTAGTAGTAATCAGCATGGGTTTTATGAAAGGTTGTTCTCGCCAAACTGTTAACATTCTATGAGGAATTGAGCTCCCATCTAGATAAAGGTAGGCCTGCGGATGTGGAGTATCTGGATTTTGCAAAAGCATTTGATACAGTGCCCCATAGATGCTTAATTTACAAACTGAGGTCTGTAGGCATAGACCATAGGGTTTGTTCATGGATAGAAAACTGGTTACAGGGACACGTCCAAAGGGTGGTGATAACATGTACTCAGACTCGTCTGGAGTGGTAAGTGGGGGTACCCCAAGGCTCTTTCCTAAGAACAATTCTGTTTAATTTACTCATAAATAACATAGAGGTTAGTATAAATAACTCAGTCTCAATTTTTGCTGACGACACAAAAATGAGTAGGACAATAACTTCGCACTAGGATATAGAAACTTTACAAGAAGACCTGAATAAAATAATGGGGTCGGCAATTATATGGCAAATGAGGTTTAACATTGAAAAATTTAAAGTAATGCACTTGGGGGCTGAAAAATCTAAAAGCAAGCTACTCACTAAGAGGAGAACCTCTGGGGGAATCCAGGATGGAGAAAGATATGTGGGTTCTAGTAGAAGACAGATTGAGCAATAGCATGCAATGTCAAGCTAGCATGCATTAAAAAGGGAATTTTCTGGGAGGCGTGGCTGGCATGTGAAGCGGAGCGGATGTACATCCCTGGAGCTCCAATCGTGTGCCCTGCTTTCATCTCCCTTCCAGCCCTTGTTCTGCTCTCCAGTGACCACCACCAACCTCCCTGGCTGCCTGAGTCTCTCCTTTACCACTCAACCCTGATCGGATGGGTCTTCCCAATAACCCCATCCACACAGCCGGGCCCAAGTGCTCTCCGCTCCTCTCCTTCAGCGACCATCTAGTCCACGAGGTCTGATGCCTCAGGGATGTCTACCAGCACCCAGACCGCCACTGAGTCAGCAGCAGCTGATTCCCCCTCCAGTGCAGAGTTCCTGGCTGCCATCACAGTCTGTAAAGAGACACTTGACTGCCAAGATTGATTTTCTAGTGACAGATGTCAGCTTTATCCGTCAGGACCTGAACGAGTTTCGGTCCAGGGTCTCAGAAGTAGAGGACAGGGTCTCTACAATGGAGGACATAGTCCGGTTGGACTCCAGGGACTTGAAGGCCCTACAACTGCAGCTAAAGGCGCTCCAGGAGCCAGCAATTGACACTGAAAATCGTTTAAGGAGGAACAACATCCGGATACTGGGCCTACCTGAACAGGCTGAGGGCCCTAAACCCGCTGAGTTCACAGAAAGTCTCCTGACTACTCTCTTTGGCCTAGACAACATGCTGCCCCACCTTTTGTAGTGGAAAAGCCCCACAGGATCCCACCAATTCCTCCTAAACCTGGGGCTCCAGCATGCCCTTTTCTGCTGCGCCAACTTAATTACAGAGACTGGGATTGCATCCTGACGGCTGCTTGTGCCCTGCCTGAGATAAAATATGAAAATGCCAAGCTGTTCTTTTTTCCAGATTACTCTCAGGAGGTACAACAATGTGACAAGTCCCTCACAGAGGTGCGTAAAAGGCTCTGGGAAAAAGGGATCCATTTCGGCCTCCTATACTCCAGCAGAATGAGAATCACTGATGGCGACCAAGCCTGGTTCTTTGACACTCCTGGGGCTGCTTCCACATGGCTGGATACACACTGAGGCCTCTTTTCTTCCTTCACGACACCATTGTCCCTTCCCTGCACTTCGGATGTCAGCTAAGTACTACACTCTTCTGTACAATGATGCTCTGTTTATGCTGGAGTATCCTGCACTTAACCCTACTCTATTTCTTACCCCCCTGGAGGTCCCAATGCTTCTTTTTCTTTGACTGATCACTTTTCGTTTTGTAGTGGTTTGCCCTTCTGGCTTTTCCCCCTGCCTAAGGAGCTCCAGTGTTACCCCCAAGATCACCTGCATTACTCAGGACAAGTACTTTGCTTTCCTCCCTCCCAGTTCCCCCCCTACCCCGAGCATCGAAGATACTTCACTGCTCTGCCTAGCAGCCCCCCTCTTTCGGGATCAGATCCTCAGTCTGTGCTATGCTCTGACTGAACAGAGGATCCTCTCAGGTTATTGGACATGGTATTGCACTATTGCCTACTACTGTTTTTGTTTTATGGGTATAGGGCCTGTCTGAGCCTTCCTAAGTTTTTGTGGCCGGTTCCATACAAGGGCAGGGTAGGCACTTCGGTGCCTGAAAGGATCTTGTAAAAAGCCCCCCTAATGTTTACATGGCTTTGTTTTTGAAATCTAAGGCTAGATTACTCTTAAATATATTATTGCTTTGCAGTAAGCTTGTATTAGTTGTGAAACTTGATATGAGGAACTTATATATGTGAAGATATGTACCGGACTGTGGGGGAGATTTACTAAAACTGGAACACTCAGAATCTGGTGCAGCTGTTCATGGTAGCCAATCAGCTTCTAACTTCAGCTTGTTCAATTAAGCTTTGTCAATAAAACCTGGGAGATGATTGGTTTCTATGCAGAGCTGCATCAGGTTTTGCACCATGCAGATTTAGTAAATAACCCTAAATGTCTCTTGGCTGACAGGAAACCACTGGAGTTTTTTTTATAAACTCTTCTATAATGAAATCATTTGCCTAGATACAAATCTAAATATGTGTATCTCTATAAAGGAAATATGTCATATGATATCCTATATTAAATCTTATAAAAGGATGAACACGAAAATAAAAGCTTTGAGCAGTGTATAGATCTGATCTCTGTTGGGTCATTATTATATATACATTATTCCCTGCACAGATCTGGGTGTGGCAGAATAGATGAATGCCAGCAAATAAGGTAAGGTAAGGGAAAGAGATCACCGCTCCAGGTGGAAATGTGGATATAGGACTCTACTCGGAACTGGAACACCAGGTGCCGGCTAAGCATATAGCAACACGAGGCAAAAAGGAAGTTCTGGACAGCCGCAGGCACACCTATATATATACACATATATATTTTCACTAATATCATTAACACAGATTTATTATTATCATATAGTCACTCATTTTATTTTATTTAAATGTTTAATTCTTATCACATTTTATTTTTATTTCATTTCATTTAATTATTTCACCAACTATTCAGGTGTTCACATATTTATTGGACATATTTACAGCTCACAGCTCATTTGAACAATTCATTAAAATAAAATAAGTTATTTAGTCATCTTATTTTAGTTGGTTTACATTTAATTTAATTCATTATAAAAGCACTTGCTTCATCTTTGCACTGAATTCACATATTCATGTGTATCCCCCCAACTCACACACGTTGAACATGTTTGTTAATCAAGGGTTTCTTCCAATTGAAGATCTAATTGAGTAATTAGACCCAATTAACTACACATGGAGTCACATATCTGAAACATTTTAGTATATATATTGCCCTGTTTTTGGTGGTAGGGAAGCTAAGACTAAGCACTGTTAATTGTGAAACGCGTCAGCTCGTTTGCACCATTTTTTGCTGTGGCTTGTATCTGTTGGACTTTTTACTAAAAAAGGCTATTTTCCGGAGTGCGGCTGTCCAGAACTTCTTTTTTGCCTGAAATAAGGTAAGATAATTAGATAGTAACAAAGGTGATAGCGGGGGCGCATGCGCGGCGCGATGCGGGAAGGACGTGAGTAACCACAGCTCCGTCTGATCCGGCCAGAGCGGGCTGAATAACCAGAGCCAGACAAACAACACGCCGCCGAAAATACTTCACACCCCTCGGGGAACCCTCTGTGTATGCCGGTAAGAAGAACCGGACACTCTTGCCGCTCACAACACCACTTAACCCACTATCTTCTGAACGCTGCAGGCAAGCAGGCCAGGAAGATGTCCCAAGATGGCGCCGGCACCGGCACACACGCGGTTGCAATGAAACAGCTCTCTAATTCATCCATCCACTCTCTCAACAATGGGAACTGTGAGTACTCATCCCCATTATCTAAAGCTGATTTGGATGCTAGCCTCACTACAATCTTTGATAAGCTGGTAAATAAAATAAAGAGTGAAGTACATAAAGCTACTACGGCCTTATCTCAGGAAATAGCCAATATAGGAAATCGCACTGACATCTTAGAAACTAAACACGATGAACTTTCACTTGCTCATAACGATTTAAGAAAGGACTATGAATCTTTGGCAGATAGTTTCGCCTTTATGCAAGCACAAGTGGAAGATTTGGATAATAGGAACAGACGCCATAATATCAGACTGTGTGGTGTCCCTGAAACAGTCACTGATCTGATACAAGCGGTTTCCAAGATTTTCCATAGTCTTCTCCCTGACAAACCAATATCAGCATTCACATGCGACCGCATACACAGAGCCCTGCGCCCCAAACCCCCACCTGACAAACCACCTAGAGATATCATCATGTGCATGAAGGATTTTCTTACCAAAGAGGAAATCATGCGTGCCTCCAGAACCTCCCCAAACATTGCTTTTGAGGGCAACAGGCTACAAATCTACCCTGACATCTCCCCAGCCATGCTGGATAGAAGACGCAGAATGAAGGAAGTCACAAACATCTTACAAACAGCTTGTATAAGATATAGATGGGGATTTCCTTTCAAGCTTACAATCCCACATAATGGCTCTACATACACCGTGTATAATGTAATTGAAGGCAAAGAACTGCTAGTCAAACTAGGCCTACTTGATCCAGAACCACCGAACAGATTTCCATCTACTCCAAGACCCTCCCCAATATGGTCGACTCCGTCTTCCAGACGCAACACAGCTGAACAGAGAAGATGGCGGCAACCTTTCCAGAACCAAGCCACTTGATCTCCTTAATTAAGTGTCATTCCTTTTCACACAAGGCCCCATTTGTTTTGATGTCCTTTCAGGACTGAATTTTGGTTCTTTTTTACTAACCCCTGTTTGAATGGATCATCCTGAGCGCAGTCCTACTCACCATTTTACTAACATTTGAACTTCCCCCACATCTGGAACTTGGACATCATCAAGATCCCTAAAAAAACGAATGGAGGAACAAACTTTCCACAACTCTATCTCAAACCCTCTCCTTCCCCCACTCTTTCCTTTCCCCTCCCTCCCCTCCCTCTAATCCACCA
This sequence comes from Aquarana catesbeiana, assembly GCF_042186555.1. Classification (NCBI taxonomy): domain Eukaryota; kingdom Metazoa; phylum Chordata; class Amphibia; order Anura; family Ranidae; genus Aquarana; species Aquarana catesbeiana. The sequence goes on from NC_133327.1 coordinate 468,992,041, forward strand.
ATTTTCCCTCTCCCCCCCCCCCCCCTTTTTTTTTTATCACTAAAAGGTATATATGTGGCTAAAGTGAGTTTTTTTTAACAGTGCTTAGGATGGTAAATTCTAGTTGGGCGAACTTGGTGTCGGTTGGAAATGAGATACAATTTACTTATTTTTCAACCCCCAAAAATAGAGGATATTTTCCTCTGCTGTTACATTTACCCCTCTGGTTGGTATTTAATTGTCTTTGTTCCAATTTATTCAAATAGCCTGCTAAGTCCGTCATCGCTGGATTGTCTCCCCACCTGCCCATGCGGTTAACTGCTGCATCCTTAATTTGGAGGATGGTGCACTTGATGGCATTCGCAGGATCAGGACATATTTGTCCTCCTGATTCAAGTGTAAAATGTTGTGACAAGATATTTCTTGTCCCTTTGTTTTTGTTATTTTTCATTGCAGTATTTACCAATCTCACCTTTATGGTCGATACTTTCTATAGATTCAAAAATGGAAGTTACAGTAATACTATTCAATCTCATCTAATGACCCAATGTTATATTTTTTTTTTGTGTTTCAAATACTCATGTTTTATATTTGGTACACATTTGACCATGGTTTCTCTACTAATATGGTATAAGGTGACACTCCTATCTCAAGTGCTAGGCTTTAAGCTTCCCTCATACGCTTATATGCTTTTCATTTATATTCCAATATGCGTAATTAGGACTGTCTTTTTTCACAAGCAAACCCCCCTACTAATTACCGATGGTACTTAAGGTAATATCTAATAATGTTCATGGCTTTAATACACTCCACAAAAGGAAAAAGGCCTTCCAACATTACAAAAGAATTGGTGCAGATATTATCCTACTACAGGAAACTCATTTCTCTTCCTCTAGACATCCAAACTATTTTGACAAAACATACAATCAATTTTATTATACTACATACCACAATAAAACCCGCGGAGTTGCTATCTTTATACGTAATACTATCATCTTTGACTCACAACTTATTTATAAAGATCCAGATAGCCGCTATATCATTATTAAAGGTCAGATAAATAACAAATTACTATCGCATCAGTTTACGCACCTAATGATTCCCATTCTTCTTTTTTCCAAGGCTTTTTTGAATCTCTGGAAAAACTTAGCTCTTCCTATCTAATTGTAGGTGGTGACTTTAATCTAACTGCACACCCTGCACTAGACAGAAGCAAAATTTCCCCATCCACCAAAGCTTTCCCTAAATCTTTAAACGGATCCCTTAATAAACTTCAACTTATTGACTCCTGGAGGGGGCATAACATAGGTGCAAAAGTCTACACACATTACTCACACCCCCATGACGTCTACACCAGACTAGATTACATTTACTGCACGCCTATTCTTTTAGCCAACTCCTCTAAAGCTACAATACACCCATGCCCATGGTCAGACCATGACATTACATTTTTTGAAACTTCACACGTAGGTCTCAAACCCTCACCATATAATTGGAGACTAAATGATACAATCCTAACAGATGCATCACTGACACAGTCCATTACAACACAAATAGAGAATTATTTTTCTGACAATGTCAATGATGAAACTCCTCCCACTATGATTTGGGTGGCACATAAAGCAGTCTTAAGAGGCCATTTAATTAGCCTCGCTGCAAACAGAAACAGACAAAGACTCACAGACATCAAATGCCTCACTAAAGAACTCAATGACCTATACCTTAAGCTGCAAATAACTCCTTCATCAGAAATTACCAAACAAATTCAAGACAAACGCAAAGCTTTAGATATTATTCTTTCAGCAAACACAGAGAAATCATTAAGATTTTCCAAGGCTAAATTTTTATTACATAGTAACTCTCCCTCATCTATGTTTACTAAAAAACTTAATCTTGAACACAAACCCCCACATACATATAAACTCAGGGACCCCAAAGGAAATATGATCACACACCCTCAAGAAGTACTTAAAATATTCTCCACATTTTATAAAGACCTCCTCTCAAGCCCTCAGCCTCCTATAGACCAATCATCCAGACTGTGGATGGATGACATCAGACTACCCTCGCTCACCCCACAGCAAATAAAGTCGTTGAATGCCCCCTGTACAGAATTGGAACTGGCCCATATTATAAAATCCCTCAAAACCTCCACAGCCCCAGGCCCAGATGGTTTTTCTTCTTCATATTATAAAAAATTTGCCCCCCTCCTAACCCCTCACTTGACTATCCTTTTTAATCACATTCTTAATGGTGGACAATTCCCCAATGAGATGCTTCTAGCTAATCTTTCCCTAATTCCTAAACCGCTTAAGGATCACTCTCTTCCCCAAAATTTTCGCCCTATATCAGTTTTAAACAATGACCTCAAAATCTTTGGAAGATTACTTACCGACAGACTGGCAAAAGTTATCACGAATCTAATTCACATTGATCAAACCGGTTTTATCCCTGGAAGACAAATTGTTGATAATGTTAGACTGGTAACTAATATTATCCAAGACGCAAATCTTTACTCACGTAAGCTTTGCCTCTTAAGTCTAGATATTCATAAGGCGTTTGATAGCGTTAGCTGGTCTTACCTTAACTTTATACTACCCAAATTTGGGATATCAGATAAATTCTTGCAGGGATTTAACGCCCTTTATCATAACCCCCAAACTAAAATTAAAATCCCAGGTCACAACTCTGAATTTTTTCCCCTTAGCAGAGGGACTAGACAGGGTTGCCCCCTTTCCCCACTCTTATTCGCCCTTGCTATTGAACCATTAGCCCATAAAATAAGAAATAACTATGATATAAAAGGATATACTAAAGGGGAAAACGAATTTAAACTCAGCTTATACGCTGATGATGCTCTTGTATTCCTTACAGAACCTATCACCTCTATCTCATCCCTCCTTAAGGAATTGAAACTTTTTCATAATATCTCTGGCCTCAAAATAAATATGAATAAATGTTCTGCCATGCCAATTAACCTTTCTCAAAATACACAAAATTTATTATCGAGCAATTTTCCTTTCATATAGTGCTCTAACTCATTTAAGTACCTTGGAGTTTCTATAACCCCAACATATAACCAGTTATATAAGTCTAATTACATCCCCCTTTTTTCCAACATTAACACTATCCTTAACTCTTGGTCTTCATTTCATATTTCGTTCCTAGGCAGAATATATGCCATCAAAATGACAATCCTACCCAAACTTTTATACTTTTTTCGTACCCTACCAATTAACATCCCAAAATCCAAATTATTCTCTATTCAGAGAAATATTAACAAATTTATATGGGCAGGCAAAAAGCCTAGATGCAGCTATGCCCTGATGCATAGACCCCAGTCTGCAGGAGGTTTAGGTCTTCCCAACATATGGTTATATTACCTTGCTGCTAGACTAACCCAGCTTTCTCAATGGTTCACCCCTATACACGAGACTCCATGGAAAAAATTTGAAATCACCTCTATCAAACCACTGTATTTACAAGGAATATTATGGTCTAACATCACATCATACAGTAAACTCTCCAAATTAAATATTATAGTTGCCCACTTTTTTCAACTTTGGAACAAACATAAAGACACCTTTAAACTTTCCTCTAACACCCCACCCTTAGCATCCTTTTTAGGTGACCCCAGATTTCCACACGCATATAACAACGAAAGACCCTTCTTAAATTGGATTAACAAAAATCTTACCACACTTAGATCCTTACAACTAAAATGGAACTTTACCCCATTCCCCTCTCTACAATCTATACATGGCCTCCCTTCCTCAGAATTTCACCATTACCAACTAATTAGGGAATTCTATGCTGAATGTTTTGCACTTTCTACAAACCCCTCCAACACAGTGTTTGAACAAATCTGTGTCTCCTTTACTAGAGACAGAGGTCTGATCTCAAAACTATATAATTTTCTAAACAGTGTTGGAGTCCCGGAAAAATCCTCACAGATGATTAAATGGGAGTCGGATTTGGGCATCACGTTCAGCGTTGAAGACTGGGTGTCTATGTCAAATAATCTACGTAAGAGCAACAAAGCTATTTCATTCAGAGAAACCCCAATTAAAGTTTTCTCAAGATGGTACTTAACCCCAGTGAAATTACATTCATACTACCCTTCGGTTTCTCCAGATTGTTTCAGAGGTTGTTCTGTTCCTGGCACATTCATACACATATTCTGGTCATGCTCCCATCTAGACCTAATGTGGCGTAAGGCCTTTGAAATTATTGAATCTTCCTCTAAACAAAAAATCATACCTACACCACAAATTTGTTTATTATTTGCTAACATCCCGAATGTCCCCCCTCCATGTACCAGATTAATTCACTCTCTATGCAGCTCCATACTCTGGATGATTGCTTACAACTGGAAATCCAATAATCTCCCATGGCAACAAGTTGTTTCCAGAATGGAATCAATCAAAATTGCAGAATGGATATACCACACCCTTAATGATACTATACATATACATAAAAATAAATGGTCTTTTTGGATTTCAGATTAGCACCTAAATGTCTTTCCTCACTTTTGTTTATATATGACTGGTGTGCCTACAAGTTAATGTGCATATAGATTTCATATTTACATGTCTCTACCTTGAAATTATGGTCTAGAAATGTATTTCAGTTTTCCAATTTAATGATAACACTGTAACATTGTGACATACTCTGTTAACACTCCTACTTTTTGTCTTGTACTTCTGTGAAACTTCCAAATAAAACTTTTGTAAACAAAAAAAAACAAAGGTGATAGCTATTATATACTGTCTTCCTATACCTCTATTACTATCAATGGTGTCAGAAGAAAACTCAGAAGAAATTACTAATATTTAGAATTAGTATTTTGGAGTGGGGTGTGGCCGCCTAAGGTGACCAAATTGTTTAACTACTATATTGCACCTGAGTTGCCCCCCTACTAGGACAGATGCCTCCACAGAAGTTGCGTACTGTTTGGCGTGGCAACCAGGGACTTGTATATTGTCATACCAAGATTGCCCTGTGCTCATATTCTTGTCCCCGGTTTTCCCTCCCTTCTAGAATAGAAGCCTCAAGTGTTCAGGTAAGGTTGTGAGAAGTGTAAGTGTACACGCCCACTTGTAACATAGGGGCTTGTGGGTAAGTTAAGGAGCCTGGGCAGATAGCTACGTAGACAGGAATAGGGACAAAAGTAAGTTAGGCATCTCCCTTCCACACACCCAGATATTTGTGAGAATGGTAAGTGCTTCTGTATGTACATTTGGATAATCTGCTAGTTTTCCTTCCAGGATGAGAGACTCCCAAACGAGGGGGGAGATCTCCAATTATATACAGTATAAGTGCTGATTATGCTTGCAAATATTGTTAAGTAGATGTATTAATGTGTCTCTTGATGACCGCCTTAAGGGTGAAGGCATGGAATGGTCTCAAGAAGTCAGAACTGGAGTATTTCTAGGTGAGCAACTTGCAACTTTAAACCATAATTGAAAAGTTTGACAGCAATATTTTAGTGCCAGTTTTCCTGCGCATAATATAGTTGCATTCTCAAGGATACATAAGTTTGCTCGCATAAATTGTTTGTGATTACAGTATGCATAAAGAGGACATTTTTTTTTTTCCAATAAAAAAGAACAGTCATATAGGGCGTACACACGGTCGGACTTTGTTCGGACATTCCGACAACAAAATCCTAGGATTTTTTCTGACGGATGTTGGCTCAAACTTGTCTTGCATACACACGGTCACACAAAGTTGTCGGAAAATCCGATCGTTCTGAACGCGGTGACGTAAAACATGTACGTCGGGACTATAAACGGGCCAATTTGGCCAATAGCTTTCGTCTCTTTATTTATTCTGAGCATGCGTGGCACTTTGTCCGTCGGATTTGTGTACACACGATCGGAATTTCCGACAATGGATTTTGTTGTCGGAAAATTTTATCTCCTGCTCTCCAACTTTGTGTGTCGGAAAATGTCCGATGGAGCCCACACACGGTCGGAATTTCTGACAACATGCTCCGATCGGACATTTTCCATCGGAAAATCCGACCGTGTGTACGGGGCATTACATTTGTCTTATACAGGAAAAAATAATTTTGCAGTAGAAAACAGAAACCGCTAAACGAGAAAAAGATTACAGATGAATGTATAATACATTTAGTTATAGAATATAAGCCTCAGCTGTGAGTTAACTAAACCAGGGCTGAAAATATTTGTTTTTAATTTAACCACTTCTATACAGGGCACTTTCCCCCCTTCCTGCCCAGTCCAATTTTCAGCTTTAAGCACTGTCACATTTTGAATGACAATTGCGCGGTCATGCGATGCTGTACCCACACAAAATTTTTATTATATTTTACCCACAAATAGAGCTTTCTTTTGGTGATATTTGATCACTACTTGGGTTTTTATTCCCTGCGCTACAGGTAAAAAAAGACTAAAAATATCGAAAAAAAAAGGTTTTCTTCGTTTCTGTTACAAATCACTGATGATGAGGTACTTATATGCAGCACTGATAGGCGGTAGGGCTGGGGAAAAAATCGATTTAAATCTTGAATCGAGTTGAGAGGTCAAATCGATTCAAAATTTAAGCAAATCGATTTTTTTAGATTTTTTTTTTTCACCGCGCCGGTCCCGAGGCGCTGCGGGCATGAGTTTTTAGGCAAGGCCGCGGCTTCGGCCTAGTCCGCGGCTACGGCCGGACGCCATGGACTAGGCAGAAGCCGCGGCCTCGCCTAAAAACTCATGCCCGCAGCGCCTCCGGACCGGCGCGGGCACTGTGCCGGGCCTCAAGAGCTGCGGGCAAGGAGTTTTTAGGTGAGGCCGCGGCTTCGGCCTAGTCCGCTAGGCCAGACGCCGCGGACTAGGCCGAAGCCGCGGCCTCGCCTAAAAGCTCATGCCCGCAGCGCCTCGGGACCGGCGCGGTTTCCAAAAGAAAAACTCGATTCGAATCGTGAATCGAGTTTTTTTTAAGAGAATCGAAGATTTTTTTTTTTTAAGAAAATCTCCCAGCCCTAATAGGCGGTACTAATAAGCAGCACTGATAGGTGGCACTGATGGGCACTCATAGGCTGCACTGATAGGTAGGATAGTAGAATAAAAAACTATTATCTTAAACATAAATACATACAAAACAGCGCTCGCAAATAAATTTATGTTATATGATAATCTTCAAACTCTAACTATCCCGTTGCAGCTGCAGGATAAAAGTGCTGACACTTTAGTAATATATAAACGAAATTCTGCGCTGGCAACTTACCAAGTAGAAAATTAATAAACTATAATAAAACCAAATAATAAAACCAAATAATAAATACACTATGCAAATAGTTGTGAATGTGAAAAAAAAAAAAATGTATAAAGGGAAAAATTTTTATGTAGACCTTGCACAATTTGCTGTGTACTGAGTGAAATCGTGCACATATGCATTAACAGACTGGGTAACTCAATTTGATAAGGGACAAATCAAAAATATATATGTACATACAAGTGATGCAGTTTGGATGAATAATCCAAAAAAACACACATCCAAAACACTATGCGGCTTGAGGCGATAGAATATCGCTAAACTGATGCAAAAAATATATATATAATATATATATGTGCTCTCATGTATTCATAATCATAAATAGCAATGAAGTGAGCCTCTAAACAAAATAAACACCAAGTGAAATTATGAAACAAAAATGTCAATTGGATCAAAATTTGCAAATGACAGAGTATCTATTAAATCAAAATGTTCCTTCACAAAAGGACAATCAGCAGACTTCCAGCTTTTTCATCCGTATGATAAATCAGGGCAAAAGGTATGCTGATGTAGGAGATGGTTAGAAGGAAACTTTTGGGACCACAAAAATGCAGAGCTCTGCATGCCGGTCCCGTGAGTAGCGCACATATGCGCAGGTGACCCCATGGTATCCTAAGGTTTTACACTATATGTCTTTTCTTTTCTTTTGGTGGAACGCGAGCTTTGTGGTCCCAAAAGTTTCCTTCTAACCATCTCCTACATCAGCATACCTTTTGCCCTGATTTATCATACGGATGAAAAAGCTGGAAGTCTGCTGATTGTCCTTTTGTGAAGGAACATTTTGATTTAATAGATACTCTGTCATTTGCAAATTTTGATCCAATTGACATTTTTGTTTCATAATTTCACTTGGTGTTTATTTTGTTTAGAGGCTCACTTCATTGCTATTTATGATTATGAATACATGAGAGCACATATATATATTATATATATTTTTTTTGCATCAGTTTAGCGATATTCTATCGCCTCAAGCCGCATAGTGTTTTGGATGTGTGTTTTTTTGGATTATTCATCCAAACTGCATCACTTGTATGTACATATATATTTTTGATTTGTCCCTTATCACATTGAGTTACCCAGTCTGTTAATGCATATGTGCACGATTTCACTCAGTACACAGCAAATTGTGCAAGGTCTACATAAAAATTTTTCCCTTTATACATTTTTTTTTTTCACATTCACAACTATTTGCATAGTGTATTTATTATTTGGTTTTATTATTTGGTTTTATTATAGTTTATTAATTTTCTACTTGGTAAGTTGCCAGCGCAGAATTTCGTTTATATATTATCTTAAACAGCTTCTGGAATTCTAAGCTGAAGAGGGAAATATGCAGTATTCCCTAACTCACAGCCATCTAAATTTAATAAGGGGGCACATTTGTAAATGCCATAGGGTTGAATATATAAAGTATTCTACACATTGGAATAAGGATTTCCTTATTTCATTCTCATTATATCTTTATTTATTTTTTAATACTTTGTGAATTCTGAAGCTCTTTATAAACTTTATTTTTTATTTTCTCTTTTAACTGCTTGCTGACCGCCGCACACAGATTTACATCGGCACAATAGCACAGGCAGGCAATTGGGTGTACCTGTAAGTTTCATTGAATTTACTGCCTATCGTGTGCTGTGGAAGCGTTGCCCGCGGGTCCCAGGAACTCGATGTTCGCCGGCGGCCAGTGATTGCGGTGAGGAGAGGCAGAGCGGCGAGATGCCTATGTAAACAAAGCATTTCCCTGTTCTGCCTAGCAACATGACAGAGATCCACTGCTCCCTGTCATCGGGAGCAGTGATTTTTGTCATGTTGTAGTGAGCCCATCCCCCCTACAGTTAGAGCACCTCCCTAGGACACACTAAACCCCTTGATCGCCCCCTAGCGTTTAACCCCTTCCCAGCCAGTGTCATTTATACAGTAATCAGTGGCTATTTATAGCTCTGATCACTGTATAAATGACAATGGTGTCAAAAGTGTCCGATGTGTCCGCCATAATGTCGCAGTTGCGATAAAAATTGCAGATCGCCACCATTACTAGTAAAAAAAATAATAATAATAAAAATGCCATAAATCTATCCCCTATTTTGTAGATGCTATAACTTTTGCGCAAACCAATCAATATACACTTATTGCGATTTTTTTTTTACCAAAAATATGTAGAAGAATACATATTGGCCTAAACTGAGAAAGAAATGTGTTTTTTTTTATATATTTTTTGGGGATATTTACAGTATTATAGCAAAAAGTAAAAAATATTGCTTTTTTTTCAAAATTGACGGCATTTTTTTGTTTATAGCACAAAAAATCATAACCGCAGAGGGGGTTAAATACCACCAAAAGAAAGCTCTATTTGTGGGAAAAAAAGGGCGTCAATTTTGTTTGGGTACAACGTCGCACGACCGCGCAATCGTCAGCTAAAGCGACGCAGTGCCGAATCACAAAAAATGCTCTGGTCAGGATAGGGGTAAGATCTTCCGGGGCTGAAGTGGTTAAAATCTTAAAACGTCTTTTTGATTAACATGTCTTGTGAAATTAGGAAGTCAACTCCAGACAGTCTTAAACCACAAGCGAGACAGTAAGAAATTTTGAGATATATAGAGTATCTCACACAAGTGAGTACACCCCTCACATTTTTGTAAATATTTTACTATATCTTTTCATGTGACAACACTGAAGAAATGACACTCTGCTACAATGTAAAGTAGTGAGTGTACAGCTTCTATAACAGTGTACATTTACTCTCCCCTCAAAATAACTCAACACACAGCCATTAATGTCTAAACCGCTAGTAACAAAAGTGAGTACACCAAGTGAAAATGTCCAAATTGGGCCCAATTAGCCATTTTCCCTCCCTGGTGTCATGTGACTCATTAGTGTTACAAGGTCTCAGGTGTGAATAGGATCAGGTGTGTTAAATTTGATGTTATGACTCTCTCATACTGGTCACTGGAAGTTCTACATGGCACCTCATGAAAATAGGTGGCTCAGAGGGTTGAATGTGTCATTGCCATCATCCCTTAGAAGATTAGAAACAAATATATACCTCAATGTGGGATTTTTAAGGCAATGTAATGAAGAAAAGATTATATTTAAAAAAAATAATTTATTGATACATAGAAAATATATAACACATACAAAATGCTTTTGGTGATTATGCGATTAAAAGGAGAAACCATCAAATAACATGAAATGGACAAGGAGCTGAAGCTCCTACATTGTGATACATCCTGCTACAAGCTACAATTACCACCTATGACAGTGCGATGGCGTCAAGTAGCGATATTCCAACACGTTTCAACTTATAACATCAAAACAAGTCTTCCTCAGGGAAAGATTGCATCACGTTCTAAAGTTTCAAAAAATAACAATGTTACATACCATATATATATCACATATATGTCATTCAACGCATATATTCAATAAACACAACTTACATTTTTCATGTATCTGCAGGAAAAAGTGCATTCCCAATGCTTAAAAAGAAAGGAAGGGTCTCCAATATTTATTGCCCATGCTGTCCCAAATCCTCTACAGGACGACAGGATATATTTTGAGAAAAACACCAATCATAGGCAGCCAAAAAATGAAGTTTCTAGAAAAAAAAAAGTTTTGGGATAGTAAGGATAAAAGTGAGATTCTTTCAGAGACCAATATTCTCTGAAGCTCTTACAATTAGAGCGTATATAAAATTACCTTCTAGTGTAGTAGACTATGGTTCTTGTAAAAAATGCAGGAAAGCCTGTGGTGACGAGCCTGAGTTGTGGAGTACCTCTCGGTTGGAAGCCGAATGGAAAGTGCTGCCATAAGCCGTCCCTGGTGTCCTAATAAAAGGGACATGGGTGTGGCTAAGCTCTGGGCGTCGCATATCCATAGCGACACCCCACCACCAATTGGTGCAACCTTGGGAGGTGCGGTGTCGACGGAGCGGCATCCCGCCCCTCAGATGACAGGTGTGGGTGTGACCAGGCACCGGGCGTCGCATCTCCATGGCGACGTCACATTGCTCATGGATACCAACGTAAGGGGCGCGGTGTTGACCAAGCAACGTCCTGCCCCTTGATGAGAGCTCCACGCCCCGCATCCCCATATCCTATGGGGTGTGGGCGTGGCTCACCGGGACAAGGGAGGGAAGCGTCGCATCACCTAGGCGACGGTGCGCATTTACACTGTCTCTCGGCGGCGCATGTAGCACCAAAGTCATGTGACTGGACGCTGCAGTGACGCCGTTTCTCCTAAGAAAAATAGAGGCTCAGATACAGAGAAACAGCCCGTGAGCGGAAACTGATCTAGTTGTGACATGGGGACACAAACCCCACAGCTGAGCAAAAAATCTTAAAGAATTAATTAGTTCGTGCTCCATGGTTTAGTGGGATATGGTACATAAACAAGATAGGAGACAGATGAAATAATTATGTCAGCTTTAAACGTTGTATGTCAAAAAGAAAAAAGAAAAATAACGAAAAAACAACACCATTGGGGATTGTTTTAGATTCCCTATGTGGGATGCCTGGACCTTTTGGACGGTCCATATCTCCCTTTGCTTCAACCCTGGAAGCTTGGGAGAAGGGGGCCTAATAGGACTGATAACCACCGACACAGTGAGAAACCCCTGGCTCAGAATGATAATTGGAGTCTGGGGGTATATAGGCCACGGTATTTCTAGCATGGCCCCCCTGTGCCGGGTAGGGATAAGAGGACAGGGGAGAGTTTCTCCCTGCGTAATTTTGCCAACTGTAGGAGGAAGGGCGTGATTTACCTCATGCAATGCCAGTGTGGTGCCTTCTATGTGGGGAAGACCCGACAAGAACTCGGGAAACGAGTTGAGAAACACATGCAGAGCATGCGTATTGGCAACTTATATCTACCCCTGGGAAGACATGTCGCCAGACATCATAACTACAAACTACCCTCGGTCAACTTTACAATCCTAGACAGGATCCATCTACCGATCGGGGGGGGTGACTGGAACAAGGTTCTGCTCCAGCGGGAAATGCGCTGGATAAGGTACCTTAGGGCCACCACCCCCCCCTGGTCTAAATGAAACTGAAAGCTTTAGACCCTTTTTGGAGGGTTTCAGCTCAGGGAAAACGGACTAGAATGAATTACAAATATGTATTGCATTCTGTTACCTCGATATGCATGCTCTGACCCCACTTGGAACTACTACACTCTTGGGCTTCCTGTGCACTAAGATAATGACTCTAAGGGTCATATTCTCAGCTGCACCTAAGCAATATGGTTCCTCTCATGGGACCCATAGTGGGAGACCCCCAACCACAACTGCCTAGACATTGGGCATATACTCAGTCCAGGATAAACAAATTTTTGGAGAGTTTCTCTTACTTTATACTATGATTATCATTTTTATTCCTAACTTGGGCACTAAATTTATATTTGCCTTTTTATAATGGATAATTTGGTTTTTCATTTACTGATACGATTACTGTATATTCATTGTAATTGTTAATGCACTTCAATAATAGCAATTTTTTGCTTCCCATTGCTAAGGTTACAGGTTTCCATATATGGTTGTCCTTCCTGTCCTCTTATCCCTACCTGGCACAGGGGGGCCACGCTAGAAATACCATGGCCTATATACCCCCAAACTCCGATTATCATTCTGAGCCAGGGGTTTCTCACTGTGTCGGTGGTTATTAGGCCCCCTTCTCCCAAGCTTCCAGGGTTGAAGCAAAGGGAGATATGCACCGTCCAAAAGGTCCAGGCATCCCACATAGGGAATCTAAAACAATCCCCAATGGTGTTATTTTTCGTTATTTTTCTTTTTTTCTTTTTGACATACAACATTTGAAGCTGACATAATTGTGTCCACTGTCTCCTATCCTGTTTATGTACCATGTCCCACTAAACCATGGAGCACAAACTAATTAATTCTTTGAGATTTTTTGCTCAGCAGTGGGGTTTGTGTCCCCATGTCACAAGTAGATCAGCTTCCGCTCACGGGCTGTTTCTCTGTATCTGGGCCTCTTTTTTCTTTATTTTCTTAGGAGAAACGGTGTCACTGGCGGATAAGGTGGTCGTGTTGGATATGGCGGACACTCCAACCACCGTCCAGGGTATGCATGTTGTTGAATAGGTCGGTTAGTACTGAGTGGGAGTCCAGGTTATGGGTCGGGTATTAGTGTTTGAAACTCTGAGGAGCCTCGGAAGTGTATCCAACAAGCCCATGTCTTGCGATATTTTGTTGGGTTGTCTGTAGCTTGGTGTATTAAATCCTCCATCTCCGCTATTCTTTCAACTCGTTTCAGCCAGTAAGATAAGTGGGGTGGAGTAGTGGTTCTCCAACACAATGGGATGCATTGTTTGGCTGCGTTGATGAGGTGAAGCATTAGAGACTTCCTGTAGGTGGATTGAGGTAGATACGTGTGGTGCAGCAGATACTGAGCAGGAGTGAAGTCTAATGTGTAAGTAGTGATGTGAGTGATCAGGTTGTGTATTTTTTTCCCAGAATGGTTTAATGTGAGCACAATCCCACCAGATATGGAGAACAGAGCCTACTTCGGAGTTACATCTCCAGCATAGTGGTTTTATCGTTGGGTGGAATAAATGGATTCGGTCGGGAGTGCGGTACCATCTCAAGTACAGTTTATAATTGTTTTCCTGTGCTGAAATGTTAATGGAGCCTGTATGTGTATGTGTATGTATATTTTCCCATTCCTCTTTAGGAAGGTCCAGGTTTAGCTCCATCTCCCATTTCCGATTAACCGTGTTAGATTTGTGGTCTGATTCACCGAAAAGTAAGGAGTATATAGTTGAGATTAAGTGACTTTGAGGACTGTCATTGGAGCAGAGTGCTTCAAAAGGATTTAGGTCTCTACACCATTGAGAAACGGGGTTCGTGCTATTCAGAAAGTGTCTTATTTGTAAGAATGTGAAGAAAGGGATGGTACTATCTGGGAGTCGAGAGGGTAGGTCAGAGAATGAGATGATAGAATCGTTGTGAAAGAAGTGACGTGCTCTCAGTGTATGTTCTGTGTTGGCTAAATGTCTATTGCTTCCCGGAATGCCAGGGGGGAAATCGGGGTTGCCAGTTAAAGGAGTCATAGGTCCTGGTGAGGGGGTCATTTTGAGGGAATGACATGTGTTTCTGAAGCTGGTCAGTGTGGGTCCCGTGAGCGGGTGTGTAGAATGTTCCTTAGGGATGGTCTGAACGCTAATTCATGGTACATGGGAGAGGTGGACCTGGGCACAGGAGTTCTCGATTGCGATCCAGTCTTTAGAGCGTGTATGAAGGTGCCAGTCAATTAATCTGGGGATGTGGCAAGCATCATGGTATCTGCGAATATCTGGTAAGCCCAGCCCACCTTTAAGTTTGGGGAGAATCATTCTATCCCAGCTAATTCTTGGGGATTTGTGGGCCCAGATAAAGTTTCTGCAAAGTTGTTTGTACGTTTTAAAAAACGTCGGTGGGAGTTTGATTGGAATGGTTTGTAGGATATATAATATACGGGGTAGAACGTTTATTTTTAGGATGGTAATGCGCCCAAACCAACAGAACTGACCCGATGACCATTTGGCTATATCCGTTTTAATATTTTGGAGTATGAGGGAGTAATTTCTATCGTAGAGTTCCGTCAGTCTGCAGGGTATTTGAATGCCCAGGTATGTAAGGGAGTGAGGTTCCCAACAAAAGGGGAAATTAGTTTGACATTGTGCTACCATTGTCTGCGGTAGGGAGCTGTTAAGAGCTTTGGATTTTGGGAAGTTTATTTTCAAGTTGGATAATTTGTGAAAGAGGGTAAAGTCCTGTAGTAGGTTAAGTATAGTGAGGATGTGTGGATGGGAAAGTTAAAACCAAGCTGTCGGCTTGAATCTAGTGAATGTCCATGTAAGTGAGCTTCTCATCCCTCCCTGCTCTCTCTCTCCCAAATCCCTCTCCGCGGGTAGAGAGTTTTATTTCTAGCAGCCTGTGACAGTACCTTGCCCTAGGTGGTATGAAGAGGTTCACACTGACACTAGTATGGTGCAGAGCTGGTATTCTTCTTGCATGGTGCCCTTGGCCCCATAGACCTCTATTAGGTTGCACATTTTTAATGCATGTTCTGAAGGTGCACAAAAAAGTCCTGCATGCTGCATCTTTGGTGCACTTTTAGAAAATGCAGCAAAAAATGTGCAACTTAAAAGATGTCTGGGGGACTGCGGTTAAAGAAACCCGCCAGTACACCAGCACTGCAGCCAAACACAGCACACCAATGTGAGCCCAAAGGCTATTCACTTGGCACAGACACTGCCACTCCACTGAAAAGCGATTCATGCTCGGGTCACTTTTCTGAGGCATTTGACAGGCAGTGAGGAGGTATCATCACATTTCCTCCCTGCCTGTTTTAACCTTCTAAATGCCAATCCCTCCAGCTAATGGCACGGTTCAATTTGAATGCACCTTATTTCCATTACTCTCTGGGCAGGTGGCATGAAGAGGTCTCTTCCTCTGTGCAGGCAGTGTGAAACGGTCTCTTTCTCTCTCTCTCTCTGTGCAGGCAGTGTGAAGCGGTCTCTTTCTCTCTCTCTCTGTGCAGGCAGTGTGAAGCGGTCTTTTTCTCTCTCTCTCTCTGTGCAGGCAGTGTGAAGTGGTCTCTCTCTGTGCAGGCAGTGTGAAGTGGTCTCTCTCTCTCTGTGTAGGCAGTGTGAAGTGGTCTCTCTCTCTCTGTGCAGGCAGTGTGAAGTGGTCTCTCTCTGTGCAGGCAGTGTGAAGTGGTCTGTCTCTCTCTGTGTAGGCAGTGTGAAGTGGTCTCTCTCTCTCTGTGCAGACAGTGTGAAGTGGTCTCTCTCTCTCTGTGCAGGCAGTGTGAAGTGGTCTCTCTCTCTCTCTGTGCAGGCAGTGTGAAGTGGTCTCTTTCTCTCTCTCTGTGCAGGCAGTGTGAAGTGGTCTCTTTCTCTCTCTCTGTGCAGGCAGTGTGAAGTGGTCTCTTTCTCTCTCTCTGTGCAGGCAGTGTGAAGTGGTCTCTCTCTCTCTGTGCAGGCAGTGTCAAGTGGTCTCTCCGGCTCTCTGTGCAGACAATGTGGAGTGGTCGCTCTCTCTCTGGGGCAATGTGGAGCAGTCTCCCTCCCTCTCTCGCTCTCTCTGTGTGGGCAATGTGGTGCAGATGGATGGTGAGCTGATTAGGTGATTCAATGGGCCACTTGACTGGACTTGCCCCCCAGGCCTAAGGCTGCCAGCCCTCCCCTGATTGGGAGGATTGTTTGGAGCGGGGGCCTAAGCTGGTAGTCTCGGCAGGGGATAAATTGATTCAAATAGACCGCTGGCAACACAAGTGAGTACACCCCTAAGTGAAAATGTCCAAATTGGGCCCAATTAGCCATTTTCCCTCTCCGGTTTCATGTGACTCGTTAGTGTTACAAGGTCTCAGGTGTGAATGGGGAGCAGGTGTGTTAAATTTGGTGTTGCCGCTCTCACTGTCACATACTGGTCACTGGAAACTCAACATGGCAAAGAACTCTCTGAGGATCTTAAAAAAAGAATTGTTGTTCTACATAAAGATGGCCCAGGATATACAGTGGGGACGGAAAATATTCAGACCCCCTTGAATTTTTCACTCTGTTATTATGCAGCCATTTGCTAAAATCATTTAAGTTCATTTTTTTTCCTCATGTACACACAGCACCCCATATTGACAGAATTGTTGACTTTTTTTGCAGATTTATTAAAAAAGAAAAACTGAAATATCACATGATCCTAAGTATTCAGACCCTTTGCTCAGTATTTAGTAGAAGCACCCTTTTGATCTAATACAGTCATGAGTCTTTTGGAAACAAACATGCAACAAGTTTTTCACACCTGGATTTGGGGATCCTCTGCCATTCCTCCTTGCAGATCCTCTCCAGTTCTGTCAGGTTGGATGGTAAACGTTGGTGGACAGCCATTTTTAGGTCTCTCCAGAGATGCTCAATTGGGTTTAAGTCAGGGCTCTGGCTGGGCCATTCAAGAACAGTCACGGAGTTGTTGTAAAGACACTCCTTCGTTATTTTAGCTGTGTGCTTAGGGTCATTGTTTTGTTGGAAGGTAAACCTTCGGCCCAGTCTGAGGTCCTGAGCACTCTGGAGAAGGTTTTCGTCCAGGATATCCCTGTACTTGGCCGCATTCATCTTCCCCTCGATTTGCAACCAGTCATCCTGTCCCTGCAGCTCAAAAACACCCCCACAGCATGATGCTGCCACCACCATGCTTCACTGTTGGGACTGTATTGGACAGATGATGAGCAGTGCCTGGTTTTCTCCACACATAGCGCTTAGAATTAAGGCCAAAAAGTTCTATCTTGGTCTCATCAGACCAGAGAATCTTATTTCTCACCATCTTGGAGTCCTTCAGGTGTTTTTTTAGCAAACTCCATCCATCGGGCCTCTCTGTCATAAAGCCCTGACTGGTGAAGGGCTGCAGTGATGGTTGACTTTCTACAACTTTCTCCCATCTCCCGACTGCATCTCTGGAGCTCAGCCACAGTGATCTTTGGGTTCTTCTTTACCTCTCTCTCCAAGGCTCTTCTCCCCCGATAGCTCAGTTTGGCCGGACGGCCAGCTCTAGGAAGGGTTCTGGTCGTCCCAAACGTCTTCCATTTAAGGATTATGGAGGCCACTGTGCTCTTAGGAACCTTAAGTGCAGCAGAATTTTTTTTGTAACCTTGGCCAGATCTGTGCCTTGCCACAATTCTGTCTCTGAGCTCTTCAGGCAGTTCCTTTGACCTCATGATTCTCATTTGCTCTGACATGAACTGTGAGCTGTAAGGAGCTGTTATATAGACAGGTGTGTGGCTATCCTAATCAAGTCCAATCAGTATAATCAAACACATCTGGACTTAAATGAAGGTGTAGAACCATCTCAAGGATGATCAGAAGAAATGGACAGCACCTGAGTTAAATATATGAGTGTCACAGCAAAGGGTCTGAGTACTTAGGACCATGTGATATTTCAGTTTTTCTTTCTTAATAAATCTGCAAAAATGTCAATTCTGTGTTTTTCTGTCAATATGGGGTGCTGTGTGGAAAAAATGAACTTAAATGATTTTAGCAAATGGCTGCAATATAACAAAGAGCGAAAAATTTAAGGGGGTCTGAATACTTTCTGTCCCCACTGTAAGAAGATTGCCAAGACCCTGAAACTGAGCTGCAGCACGGTGGCCAAGACCATACAGCAGTTTAACAGGACAGGTTCCACTCAGAACAGACCTCGCCATGGTCGACCAAAGAAGTTGAGTGCATGTGCTCAGCGTCATATCCAAAAGTTGTCTTTGAGAAATAGACGTATGAGTGCTGCCAGCATTGCTGCAGAGGTTTAAGAGGTGGGGGGTCAGCCTGTCAGTGCTCAGACCATACGCTGCACACTGCATCAAATTGGTCTGCACGGCTGTCGTCCCAGAAGGAAGCCTCTTCTAAAGATGATGCACGAGAAAGCCCGCAAACAGTTTGCTGAAGACAAGCAGACTAAGGGTATGGATTACTGAAACCATGTCCTGTGGTCTGATGAGACCAAGATACACTTATTTGGTTCAGATGATGTCAAGTGCGTGTGGCGGCAACCAGGTGAGGAGTACAAAGACAAGTGTGAAAAATCAAAAGGGAAATACGGGGATTATAACGGTGCCAAAACATACACACTACATCATAGTAAAAACCAAAATATTTTATTAACAAAAAATTCTTAAAAAGTCGACAGAGTTCACAAAGACAAGGTGTGCATCATAATACATATATTTTAAAAGCACAATTGTGTAGCGGAAATTTTGTTTACGAAACTTGGCCTGAGGAGCATGGCGGCCAGTTCCGTAAGTAGGTATTTAGATGTCTGACATGTTTTGCCAGTATTGGCTTCCTCAGGGACTGATGTTTGATACCTATAGCGCTACAATTTAATCTATGAAAGAAAAATGACAATCAGACAAAATTCTATAATCAAAATATAATAAACGTGCATGTAATGTAATTGAGTACTTAAACATGTTTGCGGACTGTCAGACAAGAACCAACCACATCCGCCCAAAACCAGCCCATATATGCCCCACGCACACAAGGCGCCAGGCAGTCCCCATCCCTCCCAAAAAAAAAAAAAAAAAGGGGGAGCCCACCAGCCAAATCCCCATAGAATGGTAAATGTGTACCTGTAAATCACCAGGGACAGGCGCAAGACACCCTCAGCAAGGCCTCAAGCACAGACTACAATTCAGTAGCTGCAGGGGGCAGATAGAAGGACCTGGCAGTGGGTATCTTAAAGAGAAAAAAATATAATGTTTTAAGATACAATTATAGTGGGCTCTGGACAAGCCTATAAGGGGCCCACTGGGACTCACATAGTCTCACCTATACTTACAATAATTAATTGAACCGCTAATATGCAGGACACCGATAACGATTAGTTAAGGATATTATGGATACCATAGATCATGAGGTAGGTACAGCAATCTGAAAATGATCAAAAACAGTTTTTTCTGTAGAAAAAAACCCATAAAAATATAAAAAACTAAAAATTTTTTTATATATATATATATATATATATATATATATGTACAGCCAACTATATCTAGGGGTCAATAATATACATTACATATATGCTGAAAATTAAACATCACTTGCACTTACCGAATGGCATAGTGCAATGAATTGAATCAGTAGTTGGTATATAAGTTACAGCTGGTAGTATTGCTCAGTATGTCATGCTGTGAATTAAAAGCAGAGCATGCTGTTAATGAGAGTAAACTGTAAGAACGACTAAGCGTTCCAGGGTAAAGTTTATGCAGTAAATGTGCCTACCGAGCCGAAATGGCAGGTACCGAGGCGGTGTCCTGTAGATCCCTGGCGAGTGTACTGGCCAGGGATGCCGGCGTCCTTATGCCCCCCACACACGTGCGGCGTCTGACATCACCGCACGTGTGAGCGGACACAACAGAGCCATTGCACATGTGCGAACTAACCGCCGCCTCCGGGCCTACAAGGTCCAGGAGGCATAGCGGTAGTGTCATAGCAACATGTGTAAACACGTTGTTGATGCCGCGCGATCTTGGACGGCCAAACGGAAGCCCAGTACCTGGGATGTTATGATCCTAGGATCACCAGTGTGCAAGGCTATCAATGGGCAAAGGGAAAACCAGTGCCCTTGGGTGTCCATACAGCTATAAGAGATCCGTGACATGAGGCCATGACGCCGGATGTGTCCCGCGCCGTACATGGGAACCCACAGGGACCACAAAGCAGGGAAAACCCAAAGGGTCCTGCAGGGGAATGGGAGGGATGGAAGAAGGGGAGGGGGGGAAAAAAGGGGGAAAAAGGAGAAGCCAGGCATCAAAAGCACGCACGGCCACACAAGGGCACGATGGAAGGATGAAGGTGAGTGGGAGCACGCCTGGGATCAGAAAAGGCCCCGAAAAGAGAACGCCTGCACACAAAGGCGTATGAAAAAGAAGAAAAAAAAAAAAAGGGGGAGGAAGAAGGTAAGAGAAAGAAAAAGGGGGGCAGGTCCCCAGGCGTGTGCCCACATACTCTGGTCCGACAGCTCGCAAAGTGCCTCACATTTTTGTATAGAATATAATGTACCATCTGAAAAATACAATGAAATATAGAAAAATTATCCACATGTATGTTACAAAAAAAGGGAAAAACATTTTTTAGAAAAACAAAATTGTTCATTCAATACAGCGTATACAACCTGTATCCACTATTATACATCAAGAAAAGACGGGCTGTATAAAATTAAACTAAGTCCAATACAAACCAAGATGAACCTCTGAGTTGGGGAAGAAAAAGCAAGCGGGAGGAACATGGTAAATCAGCAAATATATATAGTATAGTAGCGATTAATAAAGTATTTGTGTAAAGCCACGATAAGGGCTAAATTAGAGAAATGACTTAAAGCTGATATATTCATTGAGCCCCGGGTATTTGGTGGCATCTAAGGTATGTATCCATTTTGTCTCTAATTGGAGTAATTTTTGATCTATATCGCCTCCTCTGGCATGTGCAGGGATATGTTCCAGAGCTGTAAATCCCATGACATGGGGGTCAAAATTATGGAAATATGCAATGTGTCAGTTAATTGAAGTGGAGGTCTTGCGTTTGTATAGAGGTTTAATATAATCGCGAATCCGTACACAGAATGGACGTTTGGTTTTTCCGACACAGTACCTCCCACATATACACGTGGCCAGATATACTATGCCGATAGTTTGGCAAGTCACTTTGTGCTTGATTTTATGAATTTGGCCATTTGGAAGCGGGGTTTCATGTGTGTCATAGATAAAATCACAACTGTCACAATTGCCACAAGGAAATGTGCCGAAGGCTGGTAAAGTGGAGTCAGATTTGGGTGCATGATGACTAGCTATGATTTTATCTTGTAAGGATGGAGAACGACGGTAAGTAATCTGAGGCTGAGCTTTAATGTATTTTTTAATGGTATTGTCCGCAGTAAGTAGAGGCCAGAACTTATTCAAAATATCCCTGACCTCTTTGTGAGGTTGGGAGAATTCAGTTATAACACGGACGGGCTGGAATTCGTCCGTGCATTTATTAGAGTATATTCATTTTGTTCTGTCCAGTTTTTTCACTTTGTTGAAAGCCTGTTTCAACAGTTTGTGACTGTATCCTCCAATTTTTAGTCTCTCATAAAGATCTCGGGAAGCCGCAAAAAAATCCTTTTCATGCATGCAATTTACGCTTAATGCGTAAATATTGGCTGTATGGAATACTGTTCAATATTATGGTTTCGGATGAGCACTTTTGACATGTAGAATAGTGTTTCCCGAGGTCTCCTTGCGATAAAGAGATGAGGAAAGATTACCATCCTGGTCCAGTTGTATTTCCAGGTCCAAAAAGGTAATCTTCCTCTGGCTACAATGCATCGTGAACTTGAGGTTATATGAGTTTACACCTAGTATTTCAATGAATTTAGAGAGGTGTCCCCGATTACCAGACCAAAAGAAAATGACATCATCAATATACCTGTGCCATGACACCACGTGGCACAGGTAATCGGCAAGGTCAGAGTTGGAAAAAAGTTCCCTTTCCCACCCCCCCAGGTACAGGTTGGCGTAGGATGGCGCACATTTCGTGCCCATAGCCATGCCCTGTACCTGGAGGAAGTGGGAAGTGCCAAACATAAAATGGTTACGCGTCAAAATAAAACTCAAGAGATCAATCACAAAGTGACCATAGGCCTCAAATTTAGGGCCTCTTTCCTGTAACAATTTGGAAACTACTCTAATCCCATTGTTGTGAGGTATAGTGTTGTATAAGCTTTCTACGTCTAATGCCACCATCCACGTATGGGGTGGAAGGTGCAGGTCCTCCAAGATACGAAGGAGGTATATGGTATCTTTTACATGGGAAGGAAGAGCCAGCACATGTGGATTCAGATACTTATCCACAAGCGCACTTGCATTTTCCGTTAGACTTAAACATCCTGACACAATACATCCTGACACGACCGGGGGGGGTTTTTTTTAGAGATTTGTGGAGTTTTGGCAGAGCGTAGAATGTGGGTATTCTGGGATCCTTTACATTTAGGAATTTCCAAGTATTGACATCTATGGTTCCTTTTGGATAGGCGGAGAAGATAAGTTCGTAATATTCATTGGCAGTTTTCAATTAATGAACGTGAGATAGGTTGGATTCATATGCCGCAACATCCATCACGACTACGTTCCCTCCCTTATCGGCTGGTTTTATTACCAGCCCAGGGTGGTTCTGTAGGGATTTGAGTGCCTGTTTCTGAGCAAGGGATAGGTTAGAAGGGTATGAGGTAGAGAAGTCATTATATTTGACGGTATTGCTAATCTGTTCCACAAATGCCCAAATATTGGGGTTCACTGAAAGATTAGGGAAAGCAGTGGATTTAGGTTTAAAAGATGATGGGGGGGGGGAAGACACCCCTGAGGCTACAATGCCATCACTGTCCAAGTGCCACTGGCATTCGTCCTCGGTGCCACCCTCCTCCAACAGTGTTAGTAAGTCCTCAATAGCCTGAATTTCGGCCAATGTGGGAACCTTCAAGAAAGTCTGTGTCTATTGGCATAAGGCATATTTTGAAAAATATGTTGACAATCATATTGTCCCCTGGGGACTTAGAATTCAAATATTTCCTAATATTAAAATAACTACGGATCCTTTGAAAAAGGCCTGGGAAGATAACTTACAAGCATGCTCTTTCAATATGATCGGCATGCTTTGTCAAGAATATGACAAGGAATTAGCGTTACTTGACATCTCCATTAATGAATGGCTCGCTGATCGTGCAGCAGATGTGTCTTCTCCGAGGTTTGCCCAGAGGGACAAGGACCTCCGGGCCCACCTCGAAGAATACACAATAGATATAATCAATGCCAAAGAAAATACATTTTTGCAGGACAAACTTGCCCATACAAGTTACGCATATAGATGGGATAGAAATGCCCCAAAAAAACTGCCTACTAAACCAAGTTCTGAAAATGTACCTAAAAATAACAATGAAGTACCTAATGTTTTTTCTACTTCTTTTTCTTCTAGCTCATCTACCACATATCGTGATCTTTCACAAGACAGAAATCCTAAAAAAAGAACGGACGACTTACCCACCTCTTCTACGGAATCTATCCAACGTACTTTTGGCATTAACAACACTACCAAGCCCCTAGGGGCTCGACCGAAAACCACAAGCACTTCTACCCCGCTCACACGCGCACTACCGCGGCCACCACTCACTACCACTCGCCCTGTGCACTCGGCACTCACCTCTACCACTCCAGCACCACTCACTCTCCCTGCCTCCCTTGGAAGAAGGGTAAGTGAACCAACTTTAACCACCATGTTTCCTACGTCTTCACAGTCTATTGATCCCAAGCTGGCTCCTATTTTTTTATCCCAAGCACTGGACTCAACACAGAGTCCAACGTCTCAGCACCAAATAGCTCTCACTCAGCACAAACTCACAACTTAGATGTGGTAAATCTGTCTTCATTTCCCTTAACTAAACAACAGATTAAAGTACTTCAATTAGGTCTTACTTTCTGCCCTTCTGTGCAGTTTAATAAATTCCAATTTGTCAAAGATATCCACTTATTTGCAAGAAAACTAATGTACAAGGTTATCTTTGATAAACCTGTAAAAACTCAAGCAGTGGAGCCATCTCTTGAAAACAAAGTTCCCACATTGGCCGAAATTCAGGCTATTGAGGACTTACTAACACTGTTGGAGGAGGGTGGCACCGAGGACGAATGCCAGTGGCACTTGGACAGTGATGGCATTGTAGCCTCAGGGGTGTCTTCCCCCCCCATCATCTTTTAAACCTAAATCCACTGCTTTCCCTAATCTTTAGTGAAGCCCAATATTTGGGCATTTGTGGAACAGATTAGCAATACCGTCAAATATAATGACTTCTCTACCTCATACCCTTCTAACCTATCCCTTGCTCAGAAACAGGCACTCAAATCCCACCACCCTGGGCTGGTAATAAAACCAGCCGATAAAGGAGGGAACGTAGTCGTGATGGATGTTGCGGCATATGAATCCATGTGCCGCAACATCCTCGATAATAAAGACTGGTACCGACCTATCTCACGTTCATTAATTGAAAACTTTGCCCACGAATATTACGAACTTATCTTCTCCGACTATCAAAAAGGAACCATAGATGTCAATACTTGGAAATTCCTAAATGTAAAGGATCCCAGAATACCCACATTCTACGCTCTGCCAAAACTCCACAAATCTCTAAAAACCCCCCCCGGTCCTCCTATTGTGTCAGGATGTTTAAGTCTAACGGAAAATGCAAGTGCGCTTGTGGATAAGTATCTGAATCCACATGTGCTGGCTCTTCCTTCCCATGTAAAAGATACCATACACCTCCTTCGTATCTTGGAGGACCTGCACCTTCCACCCCATACGTGGATGGTGGCATTAGACGTAGAAAGCTTATACAACACTATACCTCACAACAATGGGATTAGAGTAGTTTCCAAATTGTTACAGGAAAGAGGCCCTAAATTTGAGGCCTATGGTGACTTTGTGATTGATCTCTTGAGTTTTATTTTGACGCGTAACCATTTTATGTTTGGCACTTCCCACTTCCTCCAGGTACAGGGCGTGGCTATGGGCACAAAATGTGCGCCATCCTACGCCAACCTGTACCTGGGGGGGTGGGAAAGGGAACTTTTTTCCAACTCTGACCTTGCCGATTACCTGTGCCACGTGGTGTCATGGCACAGGTATATTGATGATGTCATTTTCTTTTGGTCTGGTACTTGGGAACACCTCTCTAAATTCATTGAAATACTAGGTGTAAACTCATATAACCTCAAGTTCACGATGCATTGTAGCCAGAGGAAGATTACCTTTTTGGACCTGGAAATACAACTGGACCAGGATGGTAATCTTTCCTCATCTCTTTATCGCAAGGAGACCTCGGGAAACACTATTCTACATGCCAAAAGTGCTCATCTGAAACCATTATTGAACAGTATTCCATACAGCCAATATTTACGCATTAAGCATAATTGCATGCATGAAAAGGATTTTTTTGCGGCTTCCCGAGATCTTTATGAGAGACTAAAAATTAGAGAATACAGTCACAAACTGTTGAAACAGGCTTTCAACAAAGTGAAAAAACTGGACAGAACAAAATGAATATACTCTAATAAATGCACGGACGAATTCCAGCCCGTCCGTGTTATAACTGAATTCTCCCAACATCACAAAGAGGTCAGGGATATTTTGAATAAGTTCTGGCCTCTACTTACTGCGGACAATACCATTAAAAAATACATTAAAGCTCAGCCTCAGATTACTTACCGTCGTTCTCCATCCTTACGAGATAAAATCATAGCTAGTCATCATGCACCCAAATCTGACTCCACTTTACCAGCCTTCGGCACATTTCCTTGTGGCAATTGTGACATTTGTGATTTTATCTATGACACACGTGAAACCCCGCTTCCAAATGGCCAGATTCATAAAATCAAGCACAAAGTGACTTGCCAAACTATCGGTATAGTATATCTGGCCACGTGTATATGTGGGAGGTACTATGTCGGAAAAACCAAACGTCCATTCTGTGTACGGATTCGCGATCATATTAAACCTCTATACAAACGCAAGACCTCCACTTCAATTAACCGACACATTGCAGATTTCCATAATTTTGACCCCCATGTCATGGGATTTACAGCTCTGGAACATATCCCTGCACATGCCAGAGGAGGCGATATAGATCAAAAATTACTCCAATTAGAGACAAAATGGATACATACCTTAGATGCCACCAAATACCCGGGGCTCAATGAATATATCAGCTTTAAGTCATTTCTCTAATTTAGCCCTTATCGTGGCTTACACAAATACTTTATTAATCGCTACTATACTATATATATTTGCTGATTTACCATGTTCCTCCCGCTTGCTTTTTCTTCCCCAACTCAGAGGTTCATCTTGGTTTGTATTGGACTTAGTTTAATTTTATACAGCCCGTCTTTTCTTGATGTATAATAGTGGATACAGGTTGTATACGCTGTTTTGAATGAACAATTTTGTTTTTCTAAAAAATGTTTATCCCTTTTTTTGTAACATACATGTGGATAATTTTTCTATATTTCATTGTATTTTTCAGATGGTACATTATATTCTATACAATAATGTGAGGCACTTTGCGAGCTGTCGGACCAGAGTATGTGGGCACACGCCTGGGGTCCTGCCCCCCTTTTTCTTTCTCTTATCTTCTTCCTCCCCTTTTTTTTTTTTTTCTTTTTCATACGCCTTTGTGTGCAGGCGTTCTCTTTTCGGGGCCTTTTCTGATCCCAGGCGTGCTCCCACTCACCTTCATCCTTCCATCGTGCCCTTGTGTGGCCGTGCGTGCTTTTGATGCCTGGCTTCTCCTCCCCCCCCCTTTTCCCCCCCCCTCCCCTTCTTCCCCCCCTCCCACTCCCCTGCAGGACCCTTTGGGTTTCCCCTGCTTTGTGGTCCCTGTGGGTTCCCATGTACGGCGCGGGACACATCCGGCGTCATGGCCTCATGTCACGGATCTCTTATAGCTGTATGGACACCCAAGGGCACTGGTATTCCCTTTGCCCGTTGATAGCCTTGCACACTGGTGATCCTCGGATCATAACATCCCAGGTATTGGGCTGCCGTTTGGCCGTCCAAGATCACGCGGCGTCAACAACGTGTTTACACACGTTGCTATGACACTACCGCTATGCCTCCTGGACCTTGTAGGCCCGGAGGCAGCAGTTAGTTCGCGCATGTGCAATGGCTCTGTTGTGTCCGCTCACACGTGCGGTGACGTCAGACGCCGCACGTGTGTGGGGGGCATAAGAACGCCGGCATCCCTGGCCGGTACACTCGCCAGGGATCTACAGGACACCGCCTCGGTACCTGCCATTTCGGCTCGGTAGGCACATTTACTGCATAAACTTTACCCTGGAACGCTTAGTCGTTCTTACAGTTTACTCTCATTAACAGCATGCTCTGCTTTTAATTCACAGCATGACATACTGAGCAATACTACCAGCTGTAACTTATATACCAACCACTGATTCAATTCATTGCACTGTGCCATTCGGTAAGTGCAAGTGATGTTTAATTTTCAGCATATATGTAATGTATATTATTGACCCCTAGATATAGTTGGCTGTACATATATATATATATAAAAAAAAGTTTTAGTTTTTTATATTTTTATGGGTTTTTTTCTACAGAAAAACTGTTTTTGATCATTTTTAGATTGCTATACCTACCTCATGATCTATGGTATCCATAATATTCTTAACTAATCGTTATCGGTGTCCTGCATATTAGTGGTTCAATTAATTATTGTAAGTATAGGTGAGACTATGTGAGTCCCAGTGGGCCCCTTATAGGCTTGTCCAGAGCCCACTATAATTGTATCTTAAAACATTATATTTTTTTCTCTTTAAGATACCCACTGCCAGGTCCTTCTATCTGCCCCCTGCAGCTACTGAATTGTAGTCTGTGCTTGAGGCCTTGCTGAGGGTGTCTTGCGCCTGTCCCTGGTGATTTACAGGTACACATTTACCATTCTATGGGGATTTGGCTGGTGGGCTCCCCCTTTTTTTTTTTGTTTTGGGAGGGATGGGGACTGCCTGGCGCCTTGTGTGCGTGGGGCATATACGGGCTGGTTTTGGGCGGATGTGGTTGGTTCTTGTCTGACAGTCCGCAAACATGTTTAAGTACTCAATTACATTACATGCACGTTTATTATATTTTGATGATAGAATTTTGTCTGATTGTCATTTTTCTTTCATAGATTAAATTGTAGCGCTATAGGTATCAAACATCAGTCCTTGAGGAAGCCAATACTGGCGAAACATGTCGGACATCTAAATACCTACTTACGGAACTGGCCGCCATGCTCCTCAGGCCAAGTTTTGTAAACAAAATTTCCGCTACACAATTGTGCTTTTAAAATATATGTATTATGATGCACACCTTGTATTTGTGAACTCTGTCGACTTTTTAAGAATTTTTTGTTAATAAAATATTTTGGTTTTTACTATGATGTAGTGTGTATGTTTTGGCACCGTTATAATCCCCGTATTTCCCTTTTGATTTTTCAACTTATTGGGATGAGGTGCTGTATCATATTGAGGGCCACCCAGTCATTTTTATTTTTCACAAAGACAAGTGTGTCTTGCCTACAGTCAAGTATGGTGGTGGGAGTGACATGGTCTAGGGCTGCATGAGTGCTGCCGGCACTGGGGATCGACAGTTCATTGAGAGAACCATAAATACCAACAGGTACTGTGACATACTGAAGCGGAGCATGATCCCCTCCCTTCAGAGACTGGCCCCAGGGCCGTATTCCAACATGATAACAACCCCAAACACACCTCCATGAGGACCACTGCCTTGCTAAAGAAGCTGACCGTAAAGGTGAAGGGCTGGCCAAGCATGTCTCCAGACCTAAACCTTATTGAGCATTTGTGGGGCATCCTCAAATGGAAGGTGGAGGAGCGCAAGGTCTCTAACATCCACCAGGTCTGTGATGTCGTCATGGAGTAGTGGAAGAGGACTCCAGTGGCAACCTGTGAACTCCATGCCCAAGAGGGTTAAGGCAGTGCTGGAAAATAATGGCGGCCACACAAAATATTGACACTTTGGGCCCAATTTGGACATTTTCACTTGGGGTGTACTCACTTTTGTTGCCAGCAGTTTAGACATTAATGGCTGAGTGTTGAGTTATTTTGCAGGGACAGCAAATGTACACTGTTATACGAGCTGTACACTCACTACTTTACATTGTAACAAAGTGTCATTTCTTCAGTGTTGTCACAAAAGATATAATAAAATATTTACAAAAATGTGAGGGGTGTACTCACTTTTGTGAGATACTGTATATGAAATTATATGTGAAGATATGAACCAGACAAGGGGGCTTATTTACTATAGCGCCAAAACTGTATTCACTATAGCGCTGGTAAAAAAATACTCCCAAAATCAAATTTACTATAGTTTCCTGAAAACAAATACCGCCCAAACCCTTACTCTGCTAAAACCTGGAATAGTGCACATGGAAATAATGTTTAGAGCATGATATAATTGCCTAAATGGTACTGAAATATGCAGTATATTGTTTAAAGATAATCTGCTTTTAAAGTGTGAAAAAGAGATTTCTACACTGAAATCTCTTTAAAAGTCTGAGAAGAGATTCCCCGTCTCTGTACAACTAGGTGCCAAAACAACTGAGCATGCTGAGCTCTCATTTTAGCTACAATGTCTTTTTTACAGGGCACTATAGTAAATACCAAAATGAGCGCTGTGTTAAAGAGCGTTTTTTGGGAGTGAAAATCGGCGCTATTATAGTCCAATGCAAGTTTTAGCCATTGATTCTAATGGTACAATTGTAACTTCCCCAAATAAATCCTTAATGTTGAGATGAAATGTATCTTTCTCTGAAATAAATTTTCCTTTGCAACATTGTTACTTCTACTTAACCTATTTTGTTTTTAAGAATACTAGAATGTAGAATGTTTTGATGTTTTGGTAAAATGTATTTTTCTCTGTCACTTACACTTGTTACTCTCCATCTCACATTTTTTTTTGTGCTTTTTGTTAGTTCCAAATAATCATAATTTGAGCCCAAAAAACGTGATATGTGTACCAACATCAGAAATCAAAATGTAATTCCCCAAAATTTGAGGGTAATATCACTATTCTACACTCACCCACAAAGAACCACCAAATATCACAGAAAAAATCAAGAAAAATAACTTGATTAATTTAATTCCACCACAATGCAGTATTTATGTGTACTATGTGTAGGAGGTTTTCACATGTGGCAGCTCCGTGGCTTAGAGGTTAGAACTTCTGCTTATTATCCCTGAGCATCTGAGTTTGAATCCCAAACATGCCGCTTCATGTAGAGAAGTTGTCTCATCTCCCAGATCCTAAAACTATGTCTAAATGTAGTATTTATGTGTAGGAGGGTTCTACCACCATTGTAAATCTTGCCAGATACACTATCTAGCCAAAAGTATTGGGACACCTGCCTTTACACACATATGAGCTTTAATGTCAGCCCAGTCTTAGTCCGTAGGGTTAAAATTTGTTTGGCCCACCCTTTGCAGCTAGAACAGATTCTGGGAAGGCTGCCCACAAGGTTTAGTGTGTCTATGGGAATGTTTGACCATTCTTCCAGAAGTGCATTTGTGAGGCCAGGCACTGATGTTGGATGAGAAGGCCTGGCTTGCAGTCTCTACTCTAATTCAGCCGTCGTTGAGGTCAGGACTCTGTGCAGGCCAGTCAAGTTCCTCCACCCCAAACTTGCTCATCCATGTCTCTATGGACCTTGCTTTGTGCACTGGTGTGCAGTCTTGTCATCCCCAAACTGTTCCCACCAAGTTGGGAGCATGAAATTGTCCAAAATTTCTTGGTATGCTGATGCCTTAAGAGTTCTCTTCACTGGAACTAAGAGGCTAAGCCCAACCCCGAAAAACAAGCACACATCATAATCCCCCCTCCACCAAATGATTTGGGCCAGTACACAAAGCAAGGTCCATAAAGACATGGATAAGTGAGTTTGAGGTGGAGGAACTTGACTGGGCTGCACAGAGTCCTGACCTCAACACAACAGAACACCTTGGGGATGAATTAGAGCGGAGACTGTAAGCCAGGCCTTCTCATCCAACATCAGTGCCTGACCTCACAAATGTACTTATGGAAGAATAGTCAAATATTCCCAAAGACACACTCCTAAACCTTGTGGACAGCCTTCCCAGAAGAGTTGAAGCTGTTATAGCTGCAAAGGGTGGGCCAAACAAATTTTGAACCCTGCAGACTAAGACTGGGATGCCATTACAGTTCATGTGCGTATAAAGGCAGGTGTCCCAATACTTAGGAAAATATATTGTATATTGCTTCTGACACTGAGAATGGTTATGGACTTAGGGCTGGTTCACACCACAGAGATGCAGACATGTGTGAGGCTGCCCGCTGGCTAAGTTGGTAGCAATTCCCTCTAACAGCACGGGGTTTGCTGGTTCAATTCCCCAACATCCTAATGCTTGTGTTGAAGTTTATATGTTCTCCCTGTGTGGGTTTCTCACCACAATCCAAAGACATGCTGGCATTTTATTCGTCTCCTGTCAAAATAGTCTCTAATGTAAGAAAGTTAGTTTTGGACTTTAGATTTAAAGCTCATTGCAGCCAGGGACTGATGGTAATGTTTGTTAGCACTAATCATGCCCAGGGACTTTGACATTTAAAATTGTAGGGTTTACACTGCACAGGTACATATGCTTAGAAAACTGTTGATTGTTTATGTGCATGCAAATGGACTTCGATCTTTGGCCTGTAGTTGGAGATTTGATGCACATGGCCAAGGGCTAACAGAGTTGCAAATAATATTATGTGTTCCTGCTCATCAGGTGCAATCAGTTTGGACATACATGAAGAGACAGATTGAAAGATACTGGTGGGCGTGTACTTCTATTGGGCGTGTGTCAGTGTGCTAACAATACAACCTATCTTATATAAAGGGCTGCAGTAGGGGGGTTCGTTGGCCTGAGAAGGCCAGGTTTTTTGCTGTGATTTGTGGGGAAGAAGGAGATATTGTGCATATTGACAAATGCCCAACTAGGGCTGTTTGCTGAAATTCTTGTGCATTTTATCAATCAAAAGTGGGTTTATGTGGCAATGCTGTCAATGTTGTGTGAGTATTGTTCCTGTCTGACCATGCAAACATGGTTTGGGAGCATGTGCTGATCTTCTACTCTTTGATCTCATTGCTTAATCATGAACACAGAAATGCATCTTCCAGCAGAACATGGTCACCAATGTATGTGTGTGGATTGTTGGATGGGGTGGTGGGTGTTATAGTTTGAATATGTGCCTTTTTAAATATTATGTTGGAATGCTTTTTAAGAATGACTGTTAAGTATGTTTCTATAATCTTGCAGATAAAAATGATGTGGGCTGATGGGTGAGTAGTTATACACTAAATGTTATAC
The DNA here is from genome assembly GCF_042186555.1 of Aquarana catesbeiana. Taxonomy (NCBI): domain Eukaryota; kingdom Metazoa; phylum Chordata; class Amphibia; order Anura; family Ranidae; genus Aquarana; species Aquarana catesbeiana. The sequence continues at coordinate 469,024,737 of NC_133327.1, forward strand.
ACTAAAAGTAAAGTTGTGTCCACTCTAAGGTTTAGACACATTTTAGATTGTAAGCTCCTATGAGCAGGGCCCTTAAACCCAATTGCTAACTGTTTTGCTGAATGTAGCACCATATTATCCTGTAGAATATTTTTTGAAGTTAGTAAATGAATGTACATGATTTTGTTTCTGCTGGCAAAATACGAGTACATTATTGAGCTTGTTTGTTTGTGTTTATGTTTTCTCTTTTATTTCTAACTGCTTGCTGCCCACCCACCGTCAAATGACGGTGGGGCGGCGCAGCTCTCGTTCTGGGATGCCGTCATATGACGGCATCCCAGAAAAGCTGCTCTGGCACGCAGAGCGGCAATTGCGGCCGTGCCATTTTGCTAGGACACGGTGCGACCACGACCTCTGTAAAGAGCCGCATCCGCGGCTCTTTAACCATGTGATCGGCTGTGTCCAATCACAGCTGGTCACATGTAAACAAGGAAGTGCCGGTAATTGGCTCTCCTCGCCTCACATTGACAGAGTGTGAGGAGAGGAGAGCCGATTAGCGGCATCTCCTCACAGAGGGACATGTAGGAATGTAATCAGGGCACTGATCATCAGTACCCTGATTACAATAAAAAAAAAAGTGTCACCAATCAATGCCCACCAATGCCAGCTATCAGTGCCCACCAGTGGCAGCAATCAGTGCCCACCACTGCCCACAAGTGCCACCAATTAGTGCCCATTAGCGATGCCAGTCAGTGCTGACAATTAGTGCCACCTATCAGTGTTGCTCATCACTGCTGTCAATCAATGCCCAGTGCCCATCAGTGCCACCCATCAATGCCCATTAATGCCGCCTATTAGTGCCCACCAGTGCTGCCTAACAGTGCCCATCAGTGCCGCCTATCAATGCTCATCAGTGAAGGCGAAAAATGACTTAGTTACAAAATTTACTGACAGAAAAAACGTTTTTTTTTCAAAATTTTTGGTCTTTTTTTGTAAAAAATAAAAAACCCAGCAGTGATTAAATACCACCAAAAGAAAATCTCTATTTGTGTGAAGAAAATGATAAAAAAAATTGTTTGGGTACAGTGTAGCACGGTGAAAAGCAGGAGTAAATGTGGTGCTGCCCTTATGGAGTTAGGATTTTTTTCCCATAGTGAACTATTCTTCTATATATTGCATGGTATACATAGAGTTTTACTTCTAAATGATAAACCATAAACGAGAGAAACTTATATGTGCCAATAGTTATGACTAAAATCTGTGACTAGTGTTAGGTTATTAGTAGTCTCATTATAATAAAGGTAAAATTGCAAAATAAAGTGCCTCAATTGTTTCAACAGAGTGCTTTGGTGCAAAAACAGTGCTATAAATGCAATAAAGTGACTGGTGCTGAATCATACAAGTCATATACAATATCAAACATAAAACGTGACTGGTGTGTTTTTAACCAGTGTTATTGGATAGGAAAAATTCCATTAGTTGTGAAAAAAAGTTCTTTTGAAGTGTTTTAAGGTGTTCAATCTTTAGGAAGCAAATTTCTGTAGGAAAACTTCTTATCCAGGTGCTGGCTCTTTATTTGTGCATTATCTACATGCTCTGATACTGCTTGCACTCACCGGATTTTCTTTCCCCTGCAGGGGTGCAGGCAGTCACAATATCTGCCACTGTGTAGCAATCATGGATGTTTCCCGACTTTGCTTTTCATTGTTTTGACGAGAAAATTGCAGTGTTTCCTCCAGCCATTCTAACTGATCAGCTGGGTCAGTAATGTTGAGTGTCTCTTTATTGGGACTGTAATAAAGATTTGTGTTTAAACTGATTATTCTCAGAGGGGTACCAGATGTGTTTGCCTTGTAGATCTGAGAATAGTATCCTCCTTTCCGGAAAGTTGTGAGAGCTTCCTCACACAGCCAGGGTTTCCAAAACTCTGCAACTGCTGTGTAAACTTCACTGCCTGATACGGGCAGCTGATCCCTGGTGGGGAGACACACACACACACACAAGGATTCTGTTTGGATTTCTTTAGCAGCAGGTGGAGTTGGTGTTCAGCCTGAGTTCCAGCAAGTGATCATCAACAGCTTAAATAGTCAATCTCTATTATGGGTGGAAGCACCTGGGCAACCCTGATTTAGTGGTAGTTGACCCCCCTTTTTCCCTTTCTTCTTACGCTGCAGCTAATACACGATATTATACAATAATTCAGGGTTATCTTTTTCCCTTAGCCTTTTTTCCTTCCTCTCTTCTCCCTATTGAAAATCCTCAAGTTATTTTGTATTTGTACCTTACTTCTTTGTACTATGGAATTCATTGGGCAAAGCTGGTTGGGCTACATGACGGAAATTCAAACGAACTGTAACACTGATAATGACCAGGAAATAGGGATTAACCAATATATGGCCAAACTAAAACGCTCCCTTAAAAAGAAAGCTAATTTACACTGGCACATAGAGTTTCTACAGAAATACATAAGAGAAAATATCAATCCTCTAGGCCTTAGGATTCAACTTTATCCCTCATTTCAAGTAACATCTCCAGAATTTAAAATCGCATGGGAAAACGCTTTGACTCAATGTAGCTCTGAACTCATGAAACTTCTGATTTCTCATTATCAAATAGATATTAGTGACATTAAACAGATGACCACCCCTTTGAGTCCAGGAAATCTTACTCACTCCCAAATACGAGCCATCCAAACTCTACGAGACCACCCAGACCTAGAGGTTAAGGCCTCAGATAAGGGCGGGAATATTGTCCTCATGACAAAAACATATTATGAATCCATGGTCATGAGGATTCTACACAATAAACATTGCTATTCCCACCTACCTGAGACCCGTATTATAGAATTCAAACAAGAGTACCTGGGTATTATTGGATTAGCATTCCAAGAAGGTCTGATTGACCAAGATACATACAACTACCTAAATGTGAAAAAACCTAGAGAGGCCACATTCTACGCCCTGCCAAAAGTACACAAGCACTATACGATGCCCCCTGGTCGTCCCATCATATCTGGGATCGGGTCTTTAACAGAGAATGCCAGTCGCCTCGTGGACTTCGTCCTAATGCCACATGTACTGGGTCTTCCATCTTATACCCGTGATACATTAGATCTTCTTAAACAAATAGAGGGACTGCCCATCCCTCCCAATGCCCTCCTCGTGACCTTGGATGTGGAGTCCCTCTACTCCAGCATCCCTCACGAGCAGGGCATCGGGATGGCACGAGCAGGGCATCGGGATGGCATGTTCCTACGGGAGCAGGACCACTACAGCTGGGACTATTGTGAATTTATTCTGGAACTGTTAAAATTTGTACTTACCCGCAATTACTTTTGTTTTAAAGGTTCCCACTTCCTCCAGGTACAAGGCGTGGCTATGGGCACATGCTGTGCACCAGCCTACGCCAACTTGTACCTGGGGGGGTGGGAACGTACCATTTTTTCAGATGAAGCCTTAACCCTCTACACTGACCATGCCCTTATCTGGCGACGTTACATCGATGATATATTTCTGGTATGGACAGGTACCCAAGATCTACTTGATAAATTTATTCAGATCATTAATCATAATGACCTGAATCTCAAATTTACAGTTTCTACCCACCCACAACAGATAACTTTCTTAGACTTGACTATTTTCAAAGATAGGGAGAACTGTTTAACCTCTACACTATACAGGAAGGAAACCGCAGGGAACACCCTGCTACACGCGAAAAGTGCTCACCCCAGACCGCTTATCAAAAGTATCCCATACGCACAGTACCTAAGATTACGCCGTAACTGTACTCATACAGAGGAATTCAAATTTCAAGCGGATGCACTCCGTAGTAGACTACTGGCGAGGGGATACACCAAAACAATATTACGTAGCGCCTACAACAAGGCTATACGCCAATCAAGGAATTCTTTATTATTCAATAAAAAATCTACCACAACTAATCCTTCGGTGAGATTTATCACAAAATTTTCGCAACAACACGAACAACTTCGAGGCATTCTAAGCAGACATTGGGCGATCCTCCAAGAGGACCCCATTATTAAAAAATATATTGGCCCTTACCCCCAAATTACATTTAGACGAACCAGCTCCTTGGGTGACCAATTAACCTCTAGTCACTATGTAACCACCCCAATACACAAATCATCGAAACTGGGGATCTCTCAATGTGGTAAATGCCCCTTTTGCCCATGGGTCAAAACAGAAAAGACATTCATACTACCAAACGGGGAAATTTTCACCCCAAAATTTCACACGAACTGTGACACTGAGGGAGTAGTATACCTCATGCTATGCCAATGTGGCGTGTTTTACGTAGGCAAAACCATCAGACACCTACAATGCAGAATCAAAGACCACGTATACTATTCAGCAGAAGGAAAAATGGTTACAGCAGTGAGTAGGCACCTAGACCTTTACCATAGATTTAATACTTCCTTGATTTCTTTTATTGTTCTGGCAGTGGTCCCAAAAGATCCCAAGGGTGGTGATTGGGATAAGAAAGTGTGCCAAAGAGAAACCATGTGGATAGAACGCCTCAATGCCACACACTCCCCTGGCATCAATGAGGCTCAAACCTATAAGCCCTTTCTATGACATATATCTGAATTGCTATACCAATCTGTGCCTCCTGGAGTCTCCTTCTCCTTTTCCTATTGTTATTCCCCCTCCCCCCCCCCCCCTTCTTTTCTACAGTCACTCAATAATTATGTATTTGAACTAATGGCATTTACCATCAGTGACGGTCCTTATTGTTTGTTAACATGTTTTCAACCTCATTTCTTTCTATCTTTGTAAACAACATTGTCCTGAATATTGTTATGTAAAATTTAGCTGCTTTCAATATTAACATCATAAAAGAAACAAAAGTGTGGCGCTATATATCACATCCACAGCCGTGTGTATTACAATAAAAACATATAAAAATAGTGAATACTACCAAAAAATGTATGATCATAAAATGGATAGTGTCAAATAATGAATCAGTGTTGATCACATATAAAGTAAATACACAATAATGCTTAATCATCAGATGTGCCAGTGATTAGTAGAAACCCGTGCTGGTTCCATGAGCCAGACACCAAACATAAAAAACATAAAACTTTAAAAGTCCATAAAAAATGTGTAGAAAAATAGTGAAGAAAAAATCAACAGAGTTCAAAGGGGGTGATGCATGGCCAGATGGTATTCACAGAATTTTAGTCTCACCAAATCTGGTGAGTGGGCAGAAGTCGCACCAAAGTTGCACCAAATCTGGCGAGTGGGCAGAAGGGAAACCACAAGTGTGCATAGATTGTACATCAGTGCCGGGGCCAACACCAGGAGTAGAGGAGGCTTACCGGAAAAAATTGACCTGAAATGGCATACGCCAGACAAGTCAAAAAAGCATAAAAACCACTGGTTCTGGGAAATGCGTCTTGTCAGATGTCATCAACAGATGGTGGAAAGAAAAAAGGGGGGGTCCGCACGGCTTCCTCTCCCATAGGTAATCCAGCATAAGCCAAACGTGTAATTTCATATGCCATGCAAGGAGCAAACAAAACTCACATAGCGTAATAACGTTTTAAAACACTAGTTTATTAAAATAATAAAAAACAAACTCACATTTGGAAGAACGAAACAGAGCTCAAATATCAAATAGCGGCGATCGTGAGGGGTCCACCCATCTGTTATATGGGTCCACCCATATAACATCCATCTCATACACATATGCATGTATCTTGTGCCTCTGTGATCATATTAGATGCAACCCGCTATGTCCCGGTCTATTAACGTTGCTATGCGGCCGCCCAGCGCCACGCCTTCAGCTGAGGGTGATTGGCGCACTAGGGTATTTCTGGTATCCAGGATACCATGATGCGACTGCTCCTCTTCCCCCTCCGACGCATCGGCGGTTTCCATGCCGATGCAGAGGATCGGGACATGCGCAGTGCGCATCAGCGGCTGGCTTGAATGACGTCACATCGGCCTCAAGCCGATTGGTGACTACAAGCGGGGCGTGCGCACAAGAGACGCTCCCAGCGTCTCTCATCTTACAATCCACACACCTAGTCGCTCCGAGCAGAGTGGCTGTGTGGATCTACACCGCCGACGTTCAGCTCCTACCAGCTTGGCTCCATTAAAGGTAAGCTACTGTACAACCCCTCCAGATACAAAAGTACTTTTTTTTAAAAAACATCTCTATATACAAAAACTCTACCTCTTTGCTTATCATTACCTGTCTCCTTCTCCCTTTGATTTATCCCTCTGGCACTGCAGCCTGGCGACCTATATCTACAATTACCTCCCACACAGGCAATATCCATCCTGCTTTTCATTATATCCTTGCTGATTGTGAAACTGATTGTGAAACTGAGATCGGATTCTCTTTAGACATACAATCAATATGAGACTACCTTAGCAAATTACTGGATGTCAAACATAAAACAAAGAGGCTGCCGTTGTTTTTACTTCCTGCAGTTAATACACACAACTACAAATAATACTATGGTAAGTGAAATACAGCTGCATCCAATCAACTACGTTAGATAGGCAATAAGATATATGGGGGGATTGTTCAAAATAATATCCACTAATACTTACAAATATCTTTCATGTTACTTCCACTTACTTATAATTCATTCCCAATAGGGTAAAATTAACTGTGTATCCAACCCATTAGGCATGTTTTTGAAAAGCTTTAATTTATATGCACACAATATTAATGCATCTCACCTGGTTCTTTGCGATACTATGGATGGGTGTATATGGTGTTTAAACCATCAGCATTATAATGCCAATGGATCTATAATATATGTGGCCAATGAATGGGCTAGCTAATTACTGGATACAATGTTTATACACTGTATCTATGATAAATACCCAATAATTACCATTTAAATTTTCCCTTCCTTTTTCTCCCCCCCCCTTCCCCGTGTTCATCTTATATGGCAGATCATCTTACCTTTTTGGAGACCAATATGTTATACAAGTCTTATGGCGACTTTTTTGAATACGATGTTGTGTACGTCCCCATAGTATACGTATTGTGCCTGGACTTTGTGGGAAGAGCATCCTTTGATGGTCACTGTTGGCAATATTTTGTTATCTGTGATAATTAATTATATCTACCCAGCTAAAACTGTGTGTATTGTATTTACACTATTCATTGAATGTTCTGTTTATTACAGTATTCAGTTCTGTGCTCCTGAAGAAGCACCCGTGGCGTGCAACATGTTGAGCAAATCTCAGATACTGGCTGCTACCACCGCATAGCTTAGGTGTCAAATATATTGCAATCGTATGTAAACAAGATTGGTAGTCCCAATCACTACTCAATTAATCACTATACCATTAAGCTATGTATGGAGTGTATAATTTGTAATTGTGTGATTAATATCTGAATTCTGTATCTACTTCCCTTTTTATATCTTTATCTTTTTTAATATACTCTTTAATAAATTAAATTTTAAACCTATACCAACTATAGTGATTATTGTGCCTAAAAAGTCCATAGCCCAATCCATGTCCCTCCTTTCATACAAATTAATTCAGGACGTGGCACATGTAACAATATAGGTATCCGCATGACCACTATGTGAGGATATCTTAAATAGTCAGTCCCTACAAGTAGAGCTCAACGCGCTGAGACAAAAAGTTACAGCTAATGAGGAAGCGGGATCAGTCTTACATACTGCTCAGGATGACCATGAGGCACAAATAACAGCCCTTGAATCTGTTTCCGCGACACATCTCCGTCGCCTACGCCACCAGCAGCTTCGCATTGAAGACAGCGAAAACCGCAGTCGCAGGAACAATATTAGACTGCAAGGTCTACCTGAGGCAACATCAGGAGCGGAACTGAAACCCACTGTCATATCCATCCTCAATAAAGTGCTGGGCAGAGAGGCAACATCACCAATTGAATTGGATCGTGTTCACAGGGTGGTCGGGCCGGGGGGAGCCCGAGAGGGTCGCCCCCGCGATGTCCTCTGTCGGGTCCACTATTATACCTTGAAGGAGGAGATCATGCGAAAAGCATGGAACGTGGGCCCATTGGACTTCTTTGGAGCCTCTATCCATCTATACCGTGACTTGTCTCGCAATACGCTATACATGCGTCGAGTGGTGCGCCCTCTACTAGATCTTATACGGCAAGCCGGTGCCTCCTACACATGGGGCCACCCCTTCAGCATCAAGGTGACACTTGGAGATAGCAGGTTCACGCTCTCCGATCCAGAATAACTGCCTGACTTTTTCCTATTTCTTGAGCAAGAGCCGGTAGATGTTTTGAACTGGCTAGACCCTCCAGTCAACGGATCGAGACAGTTGGGACTTGGTCCACTCCCACAGCGTCGCAGACGACCTAGGTCTAGGTCAGTTTCTTCTGGCCCAGGGATGAGACGACCTACCTCTCCAGAAGATTAACCCAGAAGTTGCCCGAGATCCCTGGATCACTTTGTAAATGATGAAGTGACAGCGGGGGTCGGACCTTCTGGCTCTTTTCCTGCTCTTTGCCAATTTACTATATGGCTGGGGTTCGGGAGAGAACATAGCCTATGGTCACCTTAAGACTCTCACTATGAAGGGAGTCAGGTACTGATACAATACAACAACGGTTTTATATAAAATGTTTTGCTTCATGTTAGTTTGTTCCCTCTCACCCCCTCCCTCTGTGGCGTGCGTTGGGGGGGTGTGGCGGGAGTGGGGGAACTGCTCAGGAGGGAGGTTTGGCTACCGGCCTTAATTAACCCCCATTTTTGGAGAATGTAAGTTTAAAAGGCGCCACGCATGATGCGACTGGATGCCTCCTCGGGTGGGTCCCCCGCTTCCCCCTGCACCCCTATGCGCGTACTGCAGTTGTGACTAACTGATTTATTTACAAGAGGGAACCAATGTAATTGAAATTTATTTTCTATATGATTCCAGGTTAACTACTTATACCCACTGTTGATATTTAGTTGATTGTTCTCACCTGTTCTCGTTAAGCTGCCTTATGTTTCACATACGTTTTACATGATTAGTGTGCCACATTTACTATATACATGCCTGATTCGCTGTCGGGATCACGGCTCAGGTTCACCCATTTTGACCTTCCGCCCACAGTAGGACAGGCACTGTTTGTACCTAAAGCGTAATATATATCACGCAGTGTTTTGCGCTAGCAAACACATTAGTCTTCTGGACATATTTTTATGTGTCCTTTTACTTACACCTTACCTTTTCTATTATCCTCATACTCTTCTCTCTCCTTTCTTTCCTCTCCTTTTCTTTTCTCTTCTTTTTTTCCCACTTCTATATTGCACCTCTTCTCCCCACTCTACCCCGAACTGTTCTACGTACTTTTCTTATATATCCTATTGTTCTCCCCCCTGCACGGCCTCTAGCACCCCGGCATGGCTCATACGGTAACCTCACGCCCCCAATTGAAATTCTGTTCATACAACGTCAATGGGCTGAACATTGCTTCGAAACGTGGGCAAATACTATATCAGATGCACAAAAGACGAGTCAACGTGCGTTTGTTGCAAGAGACCCACTTCCATTCTGAATCCACCGCTTCCTGCTCCATTAGATATTTTAATAGATGGATCCACAGTACCAATCCAACACAAAAATCTAAGGGAGTATCTATTGCGTTTCATAAAACACTCCCTATTGAACTGCTTGATCAAATGGCAGACCCCCAGGGCAGGTACGTCTTTGTGAAAATCTCTCTGTGGGGGACCAAATTTACAATAGCTAACTTATACTTACCTAACACACACCAAGTCCCATCGGCCTTACAGTATTTTAAGATCTTATCAGGTTTCGCGGAGGGTAAGCTCATACTCGGAGGGGACTTCAATACTCCTATGGATCCACTTTTGGATTCATTGAAATTCCGTTCCTCTATATCCTTTCCTAAAATACAGGCCCTAAAACGTGCCATTTACAATATGCATCTTGTAGATATATGGCGGATATTGTACCCAGAATCACAAAATTACACACACTTTTCCAACGTGCACCGATCGTACAGTCGTTTAGACTATTTTTTGGTCGACCACAAATAGTTTTATCCAAATGGGTGCCCGCATGAAGAAAGAATGCTCGGCTGCGATAGCCACGGCTGTACACAAACTCAGGACACTAGAGACTACCCATAAACGCTCCCCGACTGTGGAGGTGCTTGCGGAGGTTTCTTCCGCTCGCTCTCAGCTTAGGGAATTATATTAGGCTTCAGCCCGTACATTTGCGAACAAACTAGCCTTTCACCAGTACAAATTCCGAGATAAATGTGGTAGATCACTAGCTCGCACCCTACATACCAAACAACCTAACACCTTTATACCCCATATATGGGACAGTTCTGGGAAAGTTGTCTCGTCACCCTCTGAGATGGGACAGGTTTTCCGGGACTTCTATCAATCCCTCTATAACATACCTGTAACAAGCCCCACTGATCCCCTTTATACTAGAGCGGACACGCAAGCCTCATATATCGCACAAAACGCATTACCTACTCTAGATGACGAAACAATAGAGGACTTGGAAGCTCCGATATCGGAAGATGAGGTTGCCCGCGCCATTGCATCTACCCCATCTGGTAAAAGTCCGGGCCCTGATGGCTTCACCCCGAAATTTTATAAACAATTTGCTCCCCTTCTCACTCCCTTCTTAACAAAAGTATTTAATTCAATCTCTGAGCGATCGGTATTTCCAGCGCAAACTCTAGAGGCACATATCACTCTCATCCCAAAACCAGACAAAGATCTGACTATATGTGCTAATTACCGACCCATTTCGCTGATGGGGGTTGATCTGAAAGTGTACGCGAAGGTGCTGGCTAATAGACTACAACCGTTGCTCCAAAATTCACTATCCACAATGGAACGCGACAGGGGTGCCCCTTGTCCCCCATTCCCCCCCATGTTCTTGTTATGGAGCACCTAGCCATCGCCCTTAGAAACAACCCGGATGTCCACGGTGTTAGTATAGGCCCCATACATACTAAACTTGCCCTATTTGCAGATGACTTACTCATCTTTGTGACCCAACCGCAAGTCTCATTACCCTCCATTATGCAGGAATTTCAGAGATATGGAGATGTTAGTAACTTTAAAGTTAATCATAGTAAGTCAGAAATACTCAAAATTTCACTCCCAGAAAGAGCTCTCCAACAACTTGCGTCTTCCTTCCCTTTTAAGACAAATTCCACGTCTATTCGTTATTTAGAAATTCATATCCCAACAGACGCTTCCCAATTATTCGACAGCAACTTTACCCCCCTACTTCTTAGAACACAAGCGGATCTGACCACATACGCATCTAAACAGCTCTCTTGGTTGGGTAGGGTGAATGTTTTAAAGATGGATGTCCTCCCTCGATTCCTCTATCTTTTCCAAACCTTACCTATTCACATCCCCGCCCCGTTTTTCAAAAAGCTTCGCCAGATTTTTTCTAAATTTATATGGCAAGGAAACCACCCCAGGATAAAATATGACACAATGATTCTTCCGAAGGCCCGGGGGGGGGGGGGGGTCCCAGATGCTTCTTCCTACCACAGGGCAGCGGTACTCACACGTATTGTGGATTGGTTTCACCACTCCTCCTCCAAGCTCTGGGTTCAATTGGAGGAACATCTCAATGAGGCTGATCTTTGCGGCCTGCCGTGGACACCTACGACTCGGCGTAGAGGTGGTACCCTCTCTACTGCCCTTACCCGTCAGACTCTTCAGATATGGGACCGACTGCTATTAACGAGTAAATTATCTAAACCCCGGGGCCCGATGACTCCTCTCTTTGGGACTCCAACCTTCCCCCCGGCGGAGGTTGAGGAGAGATTTGGACCCTGGAATAGGGATAGTCATAGATGTTTGGTACAGGTACTACGTGCTGACCCATCTTTGAGACCGGACATACCTCCCCAGACGAGTGCGGGGCCCCCAACCATGTGGTTACAAAGGAGTCAATTAATATCATACATACTTTCTCCCCCATTTTAGAAATCCTAGACGACCCGACAGACTTTGATGAGCTGCTCTTACAGCCAGATCCCCCAACACATGTAGTATCACTGTTATACTCCCTTTTATTAAATGTATCTACCCCTGACCTTCCAACATACACGCAGAAATGGGAAACAGATCTACAGCATTCCATCTCCCCTGCTGATTGGAAAAAAAGTTTTATTTTAACACATAAGATCTCTTTGGCAACTAAGAATCAAGAAAAGGGGTTTAAGCTATTAACGAGATGGTACAGATGCCTGGTGACTATCCAACGATTTAACCCCTCTATCTCAGGTACTTGTTGGAGATGCCTGTCCTCTAGTGGGACAATGCTCCACATATGGTGGGCATGCCCTCCAATTCGGAAATTTTGGCAAAAGGTCTTTGATCTTTACAACAGGCTGATGGCGACCTCAATTAAGCCCACACCAGAGATAGCCCTACTATCTATGCTTCCGGGCCCACTCAAGTTGATTAAAAAGGACATACTGCGCCACTTTTTGGCCGCGGTCAGGACAGTGATCCCCAGACATTGGAGAACAATAGATGTGCCTTCCTTGGGAGATTGGGCTGTCGAGGTGGATCGGATAAGAGATCTGGAGCGTTTGTTGGCGCAGGAAGCAGGGAAGGAGGAACAGTTCTCCATTACTTGGACCTCATGGTCGACGTTTCGATACTCTGATGACTTCCTTATATATATCAGAGATGCCCCGTCCTTGCCCGCCGATTAGCCATGTCGGGGTGCTTCCCAAGGTTGTTGTCATCCCCTATCTCTCCACATGCTCTTACTCATCCCGTTTTCTCTGTTTTCTTTCCTTAAGTACTGAACCAGTCACTCAAATTTATATAAAAAAGATTATATTTCCAGAATTGCTCAACAACTTAAATATCTATAACAAATGATTGAATGATCTCTACAGCGTTTCAGCCCGACGAGGAGGAATTTCCTGATAACACAAATACGCAAAAGTTTAAAGGTGGTTATAGGTTGATTCCCCCACACATGTTAGTTTACTAATACATTACAAACCTCTATATCTAGTGTGCTAATACAGTATTTTTTTTGTTCTGTATATAATGTATACAATATTATACTATACAGTACTTTATCTTTCTGTTATATCTTTATTTTGAAATAAACTAAGATTGAAAAGAAAAGAGACACTGCAATTTTCTCGTCAAAACAATGAAAAGCAATGTCGGGAAACATCCATGATTGCTACACAGTGGCAGATACTGTGACTGCCTGCACCCCTGCAGGGGAAAGAAAATCCGGTGAGTGCAAGCAGTATCAGAGCATGCAGATAATGCGCTAATAAAGAGCCAGCACCTGGATAAGAAGTTTTCCTGCAGAAATTTGCTTCCTAAAGATTAAACACCTTAAAACACTTCAAAAGAACTTTTTTTCACAACTAATGGAATTTTTCCTATCCAATAACACTGGTTAAAAACACACCAGTCACTTTTTATGTTTTTATGTTTGATATTGTGTATGACTTGTTGTATGATTCAGCACCAGTCACTTTATTGCATATATAGCACCGTTTTTGCACCAAAGCACTCTGTTGAAACAATTGAGGCACTTTATTTTGCAATTTTCCCTTTATTATAATGAGACTACTAATACCCTAACACTAGTCACAGATTTTAATCATAACTATTGGCACATATAAGTTTCTCTCGTTTATGGTTTATCATTTAGAAGTAAAACTCTATGTATACCATGCAATATATAGAAGAATAGTTCACTATGGGAAAAAAATCCTTCTAACTCCATAAGGGCAGCGCCACATCTACTCCTGCTTTTCACCAATTTCCAATACATTCCACCTAGGTGGCATTGTATCTGTAGAGGCAGCAGCCCCATATCCCAATCACATCTAATCACTGCGCGGATTTACCCCACACATCTATCTACAGTGTAGCACGACCGCGCAATTGTCATTCAAAGTGTGACAGCGCTGAAAGGTGAAAAATGGCTTGGGCAGGAAGGGGGTGTAAGTGCCTAGTAGGCAAGTGGTTAATTAGTTTTGGGGGTGGTGATTTTGGGGAAGTGCAATACCTTTCTTTTATATCTTATAATTTCTATATGTATTTGTGCACCAAAAAAAACGAATCTCTTCAGCACACCTGCAAGTAAATGATACACCTGCAAGTAAATGATAAAGGTGGAATCTTTATAATTGCAGGTAATGAATCCCTGGGACTGACATGCGAGAATGAAATCTTGAGCTCAGCTGAACTCGCACTATTTCCTCCCGCTGTCAGTGTGAACCAGGGCTCAAACTGGGCCTTTGTCTTTGTAATTCACCTGCTGCTATCCCAGGGACACCATTTCTTATCTAACTCCCTTAAGTTTACCTTTAAATATCATTATATGTAGAAATATAGATTCGTATATCTGCAAATAAACGAAAATAAAAAAATTCTAATTGTGGTTGCGATCAAATATTCGCAGCTGCGATCAAGAGAGCGTGGTTTCACCTTCTGACCCGGAAATGAGTCATTGTAATCACCCGGAAGTTCCTGTGCTGGTCAGGATCTCCATCTAGGGGGACATGGCGAGGTCCCTCTTTAGAAAGAGGAGGAGGTGCTGCTCATTTGCCGGGTAAGTGTAGGATATGTACTTGTGCTTACTCAATTTGGGGGTGGATGTGGTAGTTAGATTTGGTCTGGGTGGGGTTCATTGATTTGTTTGATTTGTTTAGCATCACCACACATTTGCTTCTGGCCCATGTGCACACATCACTTCCTGCATTTGTTCTGCTGATGTAAATCAGTAAGGACTATGTAAATATAAATGAGAGCTCCTTTCTATTAACATATATATATGACTTGTTTCACAGTTGGGCGACTTTTCCAGCAAATTTGGACCTCCGAGTTGCATGACAAGTTGTACCCCATGATTCTCAATAATAATCATTCATATCTGTGTTACTTCAAGTTCCAACAACTTCAAAGTAGTCCCTGTACTACGTTGGTGTGACTTTCATGTGACTTGAGGTACATAGGGCACAATATTACACAGGCATTCCCAGAAGTTGGGGCCAAGTTGCAGCAGCAAAGTTGCAGCAAAATAGTGCGACTTTCAGGTCGCAGCAGTGTGAATGAGATTCATGGATAAAACCTTTGAATTAGGCACTATTCTCAATTGTGCATCCTGCAAGTGGGTCAAATTCGTCCCTGCACTACTTTGGTTTGACTTTGATGCGACTTGAGGTCCATATACCGCAAGATTACACAGGCATTGGTTGCACAAGTGCAAATGGGGCCTAATTCAAAGGTGTTATCAATGAAACTCATTAGGTAACTTTCACACTTGGCCGACTTTTCATACAACTTGAGGTCCATAAGGCCCCTTTCACACTTGTGCGACCTGAAAGTCCTGTGATTTTTGCAGTGCTTTTTGCAACAAATTTGATGTGATTTGAAGCAATGCCAGTGTAATCTTGGGGTCTATGGATGCAGGTGTCGCAGGACAAGTCGCACAAGTGTGAAAGGGGCCTTAGGGCTGGTTCACACTGCTGTGCTGTCCAACTGGATGTGTTTTGCCTCGCACTGCAAATCACATGCGAATGTCTGTGTGATGCAAACTCAGCCATACAGATTGTATGGTTGAATTTGCATCGCATTTGGACCAAACTCGCACAGGACCCTTTTTTTGGTCCGCAGCAGAATCGGATCGCATGGGTGTTGTCTGAATTTGCAGTTCGCTCTGCAATATGCGAACTGATTTGGGGGTGTCTCTAGCATAGGGGCGATGTGCCATCAAGCTGACTCATTGTCTATATTTACTAGTGGTTGTCACTAAGTTGTAACTTTTATGTTGTTCCTTGTGATATTTGTAAAATTTACAATAAACACATTTCAACCCCTAAAGATCTGGGGGCACAGTGCCACCAGCAGGTGAATCCTCTTGACTGTCAGCCTCGGACTGCTGAGAGACACTTGCTGGTGGACACCAGAACTGCAGCCCATAGATCTGGGAGCCACAGTGCCACCAGCAGGTGAAACTTTTCCTGACAGATACTTCCACCACCATGTTTATCTGTGTGGATGATGTGTTCAGGGTGATGTGCAGTGTTCGTTTTCTGCCACACATAGCATTTTGCTTTTAGGCCAAAAAGTTAAATTTTGGTCTCATAGTTACATAGTAGGTGAGGTTGAAATTAAACACAAATCCATCAAGTCCAACCTATGTGTGTGATTATATGTCAGTATTACATTGTATATCCCTGTATGTTGCGGTCATTCAGGTGCTTATCTAATAGTTTTTTGAAACTATCGATGCCCCCCGCTGAAACCACTGCCTGTGGAAGGGAATTCCACAATGTTCTGTCTCTCCAATCTAAACATTGAAAGTGTGATCTCTGTAACTTACAGTTGTGTTGAGATGTCCATGACCCCAATCTCATTTGGATAAACAGACAGTGACTTGATCCAGACGACACCTTGTTGTTGTGAAGTTTAATCCATAAACTGTGAGGATCTTACAACAATGAACATGGGATAGGTCAAAAGATCATAATGTGATCCAGTCCACGTGTGCTGAAATGCATTACTGGGAGAATGAACAAAGGGTGGAGTTAACTATACAGGATAAGCTGAGATACAGGAAAGGGAGTTACCAGGGACAGAATAATGAATATTTATATATATATATTTATATTATATAATATAATAATGAATATAACATTTAAAGGCATATCACAAGGCATGTGAAACATGACACTCCCCGTCGAAATCTATGATTTCTATTACTTTAGTCCAAGTCTAAATATAAGTACTGAAGTTCTTTCCAAGAACACCTGCAAAACAAGAAGGAAGGGAAGAACAAGGGAAACAATGTAAACATTAACATATACTTGAAGATGTTGGTCTCGTAGGTCCAGGCTGCGACAAGGAAATATCCATCTTCAGAGGGGAAGGCAGCAACATGCATCAATCATTTGTACCTCCCTTTGAATCAAGTTGATGACTTTTCTTCTTTGGGCAAAAAAAGTACTAGTTCCTTTATAGGCCTGAAGTAAAAGTGTGCAGAACCTTCTTTCATTACTTTAACTTCTACTTTCCGTACTTTTCCGTCAATACTTGGCATAGTCTTTGTAATAAGACCCATAAGCCAATGGTTGCGATGAGAATCTGTCTCTTTCAAGAGAACTATGTCTCCCACTTGTAGGTTGGGTTTGCTGGCTTGCCATTTACTGCGACTTTGAGGGTTAGAAAGGTACTCCATCTTTCAACGGTTCCAAAACACATTGGCAAGGTGTTGAACCTTTTTCCATTGATGTTTGTAAACATTAGGATAATGAAGTTCCTCTGTAGGGATAGTGGCTATCCCAATTTTTTGAGTAAGAAGAGTGGCTGGGTTGAGCAATACTGGGGACTCTGGATCTGAGGACACAGGGACTAGAGGTCTTGCGTTGATTATAGCAGACACCTTTGCAAAAAGAGTGACTAAGATAGCATAGAGTCCAGGATTTTCCTTGCAACTCCAATCATGCGTTCCCAGGAGCCTCCCATGTGAGAAGAATGAGGTGGGTTGAATTCCCATTTACACTTGTTGTCCTTCAAGAAGTTCACAATCTTTTCTGCTCCTGTAAAATTGGTCTGACAGTCAGATCTAAGTAACTTTACAGGTCCTCGCACAGATACAAATCTTCTGAAGGCATTAATAAAACAGGAAGAATCCATTGATTCTATCACTTCGATGTGCACTACACGAATGCTCAAGCAAGGGAACAGCGCAGCCCATCGCTTATTGTTAGCAACCCCGCCACGAGTTCTGCGTGTAACAATAGTCCAGGGGCCAAATATGTCCATGCCAACATTAGTAAATGGAGGTTCAGTGCTTAATCAGTCAGCCGACAGCTCTGCCATCTGTTATTGTAGGTGCTTTCCTCTTAGTTTTTGACACTTGACACATTTGTGGAGTATGGACGATATACACCTTTTCATCCCGACGATCCAGAAACCTGCAGACCTTACTGCACTTTCTGTGAAGTGACGTCCTTGGTGCTGAACTTGCTCATTGAAATGCCTAACTAACAGAGCAGTAATGTGATGATGTCCTGGAATAATGAGGGGCTTTTTCTCTACACTAAACAAATTTGCCCTTCCAATGCGACCACCAACTCAAAGTAACTGGTTCTGATCAATTATTGGATTTAATTTGTACAGAGGGCTATTCTTAGATAGGTTGAGTCCTTTTGATATGTTAGCAATCTCTTGTGAGTACACTTCATGTTGGACACATTGGATGATAACCCTCTCTGCTTGAGAGGCTTCCCCAATTTCGGAAGGGCCTTTACAGATGTGCCACTTGTGACATTCTTGTGAATAGCAATGTGAATAAGACGTGCAATGGCTCGTACAACAGAGGACCACTTAGAAAAGTGTTCAAAGTGGCGAGGACTCAGTGGTGAGGACACAGAGGTGTTGAGTGTGGTAGTAACAGCTTTGATTTCCCTATCAGATTCTGGTTCAAAGTTAGAATCTGTAGAACTTGAAATGAGTTTATCATTCAAGAGTACTGGTGGAGATAGCCATGATGTGTCCATAAATGCAGTAGTAGGTACTGCATGACTGCTGCGATCAGCAGGGTTGAGGTTAGTGGGAACATAGTGCCATTGTTCAGGCGTAGAGAACTTCTAATGCATTCCACTCTGTTATTTGGTAGTCTCTTTCTTGTGGTACGAAATAGTAGAGGTGATACCCAACTGTTGAAATAATCTTGGTAGAACTCTTTACTCATGGTTTTCAAGAAACCTTTGTCTTCCATGGTAGCTGCCAACTCCTGGTCTTTGGTGGTTACTTCGAACACTGTGTTGCCGATGTTGTCATCCCAGACATTAAGGGCTTTCTTATCATCTTGTATGATGTGCCGTTGTGCACCTTTTTCAAACAGTCTATCTTTCACATTATATTGATGTGGTCATTGTGCAGAACAAGTAGTCCATCCGTTTGACAGGACGTGTGATTTAAAGGAAGAGACTGAGTAAGACCTTTTGCCTTTGTCTCGACAGACATTGCCTATGACGACCCAGCCTAGATCCAGACACTGAGCATATGGTGCATGATATGGACCATTGATTTGCTGACGAACCTTGAGCACCCTTAAGATGTCTCGGCCGAGTAACAGCAGGATATCAGCACTTTAGTCAAGGGCTGGTATTTGGTCGGCTATGTATGAATAGGGATCTCCTCTTTGTTGCTTGGGATTTGGTTGCAGTCAGTGATAGTGGGCAAGAATATTTCCACATTGTCATTTAGGGGAGCAACTACAAGACCGCTGGCTCTCCTACCTAAGACTTCTGTAGTGCCGGAACAAGTGCTCAGGGTATAAGGTAGAGCATCTCCTGTTATGTTAAACAATTCAAAAAACTGTGTTCTTGCAAGAGATCTGTCGCTCTGCTCATCCAGAATAGTATACAGTCTTATGGCCTTTTCAGGTTGACCTTTGGGGTATACACGAACCAAGCAAATCTTTGCACAGGATTTGTCACAGAGTCCTTCTCCACAGACTTCTGTACATGTAGAGAACACTGAGGTGGAAGGTGCTGTTTGATCTGTGCCCTCCCCGCCTTGCTTTGCCTCAGGAAGATTGTTTGTGAGTGTAGTAGGGTTGTGCAGATATTGATAAAGAGCTTGCACATGGTTATCACTGTCGCACTCTATACATTTGATGATAGCTTTACAGTCCTTTGCAAAGTGTTCTGTGGAGGCACAGCATTTGTAGCAAACTCCAAATTTCTTTAAAAGTTCCTTACGCTCTTGTAGAGTTTTCTTTCTGAAGCCGATACATTTCTTAAGTGGATGTGGTTTGTTATGTATCAGACATTGGCGATTTGGGTTCTCAATTTTCTTGTTTTAATCAGTCTTTTTGAGAACTGTAGCAGGTACAGGTAGAACATTAGTCCTTTTCACTAACACTGGACCTCTATGGTCTCTGTGTTTCATACGTGTGTTCATAGGTCTTGGAGAGGGTGAACTGAGAGGGTTACAGTCACCATAGGAGAAACTTGGGTCATTCTTCGTGTCTGCAATTCTTTTGATGAACTTGCAGAAGTAGGAAAATGGAGGAAAGGCAACGTGATTATTTTCCTTATACTTTGGTCCAAGCGCTGACCATTTTTCTTGAATAACATATGGTAGCTTGAGAACAATAGGGTTGATGCCACGAGCGGTGTCAAAGTAACTGGGACCAGGTAAGTTGATGTCCGCCTTAGCAAGTTGAAGCTCTAATAGAATATCGCTGAGTTCTTGAAACTTTAGATTGTCTCTAGAAGAAATATTTGGGAAGCTTTGCAACCATTTGCATAAGGCATCTTCAATGGCCTCTGGGCTGCAAAAGGTATGTTCAGGTCTGTCCCAAGCAGCATTAAGGCCTGCAGTGGGGTTGTCGATGTGAACTGCTTTGAGCCTCTTGATGCGTTCAGTTGACTGGGGACCTAGCCATCTGATGAGCAGATCTAATTCCTCTGTGGCATTGATGTCTAGGTCACTCATAATGGCCTTAAAGGTGGATTTCCAGCCTCTGTAATTTTCAGGCTTGTCATCAAACTTGGTGAGGCCTGTCTTAGTGAGCTCTCTGCGGAGCATGTATTTAGCAAACTGTGACATGTTTGTGTTCTCAGACTTTAGATGCATGACTGCAGGTGGAACAGAGTTAGTTGTGATGGCTGGTGCATTGACATTAAGTGACTTGGGAACAAATGTTGGTGTGAAGGCATTCAATGCTGGAACTGGCTTAAAGTTCATTGACATGTTGGTTTGTAGCTGTAGATTAGTGTGCTTGCCAGGAGGTACTTGGTTAGTGCCAAAGTAAGGTGGACAGTCTGTTATATGCATACCAGTGTCTGCTGCTTGCTGAGATGCTGCAGTCTGGTGTACTGGAAGATATAAAGGCAAATTGTCTTGAGGTACAGTAGGTGCAGATAAGGGACTTTGAGTGCTTTGGTTGCTGTGACAGGGAGTTGACGTTCTGGAGAGGTATGTGAAGAATCTGAGGCATAAGATACAACTGAGTGTCTGCAACTGTTGTCTCTTTCACTTTCACTAGCGGCTTGTTCTAAGACCCTTAACCTTGCCATGGCTGTGGCATGCTCACATTGTTTTTCCAAAATATCCATTTCTGCTTTCTGGTGTGCAGCTTCAGCTTCGTTCTCTGCTTTCTGGCGTGCAAATTTAGTTTCTTTCTCTGCTTTGTTTTGGGCGAAATCTGCCTGAATTTTAGAAGCTTCAGCATCTGCACAGGCCTTTATGAGTTGTTGACTGAGTGCAGAAGATCCTGATTGTAGGGATTTGGAAGATCTTGTGGAGCGTCTAGTAGATGCAGAGCGATAAGATCTGGATTCATGAAGTCATGTTATTCTCACTTCTGCCTTTGTTTGCACCATCAAACTGTCTCTTTCAAGATTGAGCTCCTCAAATCCCTTTAATTCTTCCAATGACCCTTGAGTGTTGTACCGCTTTAAGAGATCAGTTCATTTAACACACAGTCTTTGATAACTCTCATAAGCAACATTCAATTGCTTGATAGCGCCCTCTAGTTGTAATGGTCATGAGATTGTTGGGAGAGAGCAGACATGCATTTAACAGTATTAGACCATAAGTCAGTGATATTAAACAGCAGTTATTCTTTGTCAGCTTTAAGATTCTCTTGCACTTTCTAGGTTGGTTTTGTTAAGCGTTTTCCCTTTGGTTTGATTCAGGGTTTAGGCCTCATGCACATGAGACGCTGTTAAACGTGTTTTCAGAGGCAGTTGGACACTTTTTTCAACTGCCCCTCAACTCATTCAATGTTATCCTATGTGTCCATGTACACAGTCTCGTTTTTTGGTGTTTTTAGGCAGTTGCGTTTAACCTCATTTTTACAGAAGCAAAAAAATGGGTTCAGACGCAAAATTTTTCCACGTTTCAGATACCAAACGCAGCTAAAGGCCAGTTGTAGATGTGGATATGTTGTAGTGTTAGTTCAACTGTGTTAGCAAACCAAATTTGGGGTTCCTAGCACCAAGTGGCCCCGAGATATGGGGCCCCAAAGTCGGGTCACAAAATGTCATGCAAATTTCCCTGCCCCAGCTGCTGAATCGCCGAAAGAAGTTCGCTCCCAGCCACCCACATACCCATCGGTTGAATGCTAGCTTGGCTAAATTGCTAGCACTTCAACTGCTGCCTTTTCAGTTGGTAGACTCTGCCCCCTTCCGTGAGTTTGTGGAATGTGCGGTTCTTCCGTGGCAGGTTCCCAAATGCCACTTTTTCTCATCGAAGGCGATTCCGGCTCTCTACCGGAATGTGGAAGGCAATGTTTTGGCCTTGCTGGACAGGGTGGTCAGCGGTAAGGTGCATATTACTGCTGACTCATGGTCCAGCAGGCATGGACAGGGACATTACCTATCTTTCACCGCGCACTGGGTGACTCTTCTGGCAGCTGGGAAGGATGCAGGACAGAGTGCAGTAGTGTTGGAGGTTGTTCCGCCACCACGCCTCCAAAATTCTACTAGTGGTGATTCTGCCACACCTCTCTCCTCCACCCCCTCCTCCTCTTCTTCCTCCATGGCCTCTTCCTGTGCTCATTTGTCCTTGGAACCAGCGGTGCTCCGTAGGCGTTCAAGGGGCTACGCAAGCACTCAGGCAAAAAGATGCCATGCGGTGCTTGAGCTGGTGTGCTTGGGGGGAAAGGAGCCACACTGGGGCGGAGATTCTGTCAGCTTTGCAGGGGCAGGTTCAGAGGTGGTTGACGCCACACCAGCTTAAGCCAGGTATTGTGGTTTGCGACAATGGCACCAACCTCCTCTTCGCCCTCCGACAGGGACAACTGACCCATGTGCCCTGTTTGGCTCACGTCCTTAACTTGGTGGTGCAGCGCTTCTTGGGCAGGTACCCAGGCTTACAGGATGTCCTGAGGCAGGCCAGGAAAGTCTGTGTGCATTTCCGCAGGTCATATAATGCCAGTGCTCAGCTGGCTGACTTCCAAATGGAATTTAACCTGCCCAAGAACCGCCTAATCTGTGACATGCCCACCAGGTGGAACTCAACGTTGACCATGCTGCAGTGGCTGCACACGCAGCAGAGGGCCATCAATGAGTACCTATGCGACTATGGCACCAGGACAGGGTCAGGGACCTTGTTTTTTTTTCCCCACACCAGTGGGCTATGATCAGGGATGCATGCACTGTCCTGTCACCATTTGAGGAGGCCACGAGGATGATGAGCAGTGACAGTGCATGCATCAGTGACACTGTCTCTCTTGTCCACCTGTTGGAGCACACGCTGCGTGGAATAATGGACAGGGCACTTGAGGCAGAACAGAGGGATAAAGAGGAGGACTTCCTTACCTCTCAAGGCCCCCTTTTTCCAGACAGTGTTCCTGCGTGCCTGCCGATCACACAAGGAGGAGGAGGATTGTGTCAGCATGGAGGTAGAGCCTGGCACTCAGCATCAGCAGCAGTCCTCAAGGGATCATTTACAGTCCGAAGAAACCCATGGACTTGTACGTGGCTGGGAGGAGGTTGCTGTGGATCATGTTGTCCTTAGTGACCCAGAGGACTCCAGACCGAATGCCTCAGCAAACCTATGCTGCATGGCCTCCCTGATCCTGCAAAGCCTGCGGAAGGATCCTCGTATTCGTCATATCAAGGGGAGGGATGATTACTGGCTGGCAACCCTCCTTGATCCATGTTACAAGGGTAAGGTTGCGGACCTTATCTTGCCATCGCAGAGGGAGCAGAGGATGAAACATCTTTAGGAGGCATTGCAGAAAGGTTTGTGCAACGTGTTTCCAGAGCCTGGGAGGTTACAATTTCCTGGTCCTCCTGGACAACGTGTTGCTGAGGCTTCGGTCAGTCACAGAAGGAGCGGTGGAGAAGGTGGCCATCTGACCGATGCGTTCAGACAATTTTTTAGTCCGCAGCCCCAAGGTCTGATTGGTTCCAGCAACCATGGCCAGCGTCTGATTCACATGGTGCAGGATTACCTAGGGACAAGATCAGACTTGGACACCTTTCCCACCAAAAATCCTCTGGGTTACTGGGTCTTGAGAATGGATCACTGGCCAGAGCTTGCACAATATGCAATTGAGCTACTGGCTTGTCCTGCATCCAGCATTCTTTTGGAACGCACATTCAGTGCTGCTGGAGGCTTTGTAACCGATCACAGGGTGCGCCTGTCCACCGAATCGGTTGATCGGCTGACCTTCAAAAAAAGGAATCAGTCTTGGATCACCAGCTACCAAGCACCTGATGCTGATGTAACCGATTGATTTTTTTTTAATGTGAGATCCCTTCAAGACTGCCTATGCTAATGCTGAGTGACTATCCTGTTATGCTGAGTGACAATCCTCTTCCTCCTCAATTTTCATGCTGATAGCTTGTAAGAACATTTTTGGTTCTGGGCAACGCCACCAGTGGCCAAGGCCCAATTTTTCAGCCCCTGTTTAACAGGGGCATGTAATTACAATTTTTGATGCAATACTTTGCAGCAGGGCTCATTCCTGCGCTCCAACTATAGCATCTGTGAGGGGTTGCAGTGTTGTGGCACCAGTGCCTAAGGCCCAATTTTTCTGCCCCTGTTCAACAGGGACATGTAATTACAATTCTTGATCTAATATTTCACAGCAGGGCTCATTCCGGCGCCCACCAAGAGTAACTGTGAGGGCTTACAGTGTTGTGGCAACACCACCACTACCAAAGGCCCAATATTTCTACCACTGTTCAACAATGGCATGTAATTACAATTCTTTATCTAATATTTCACAGCACGGCTCCTTCTTGCGCCCACCAAGAGTAATTGTGAGAGCTTACAGTGTTGTGGCAACACCAACACCTAAGGCCCCAATTTCTGCAGTATATAGGGCAGGCCCCTACTTTCAAACATCCAACTTACAAACGACTCCTACTTGCAAACGGAAGGAGACAACAGGAAATGAAATTAAATCTACCCCTAGGAAGGGAAATTCTCTCCTGTAAGAGTTAATATGGGAAAAACGTGTCTCCTCTTCAATGATGCTTTATCACCAATCCTTGTTTCACTAAAAACCCCAAATTTTCAAAAAACATTTGTCCTTGGGACAGAAAGTGAGGTGAAATCTTCTGAAGAGGTGCACAGACAGCAAAACAAATGTTACGGGGGTGATAACCCTTCCCTATGTTTTCCAAAAAGCTTAAAAATAGATTTTTTGGCTGGAGCTACACTTTAAAAATGTACCATTTCAAAATTACAAACCGATTCTACTTAACAACAAACCTACAGTCCCTGTCTTGTTTGCACCGCCTGTATACTGCTGTTCAGCGTATATAGGGCCTGGGGGCCCCACACCTTTCCTTTTTTTAATTTGGGTGCGGGGTTCCCCTTAATATCCATACAAGACCCAAAGGGCCTGGTAATGGACTGGGGGGGTACCCATGCCGTTTGTCTCACTGATTTTCATCCATATTGACATATTTTTAAAACTTTTTTTTGCATTGATACATGTCCCCTGTGGCAGGACCCGGGTCCCCAAACTCTTTTTAGGACAATAACTTGCATATTAGCGTTTAAAATTAGAATTAGCACTTTTGATTTTGAACATTCGAGTGCCATAGACTTTAATGGGGTTCTAAAGTTCGCGCAAACTTTCGGTCCGTTCGCAGGTTCTGGTGCGAACCGAACCGGGGGGGTGTTTGGCTCATCCCTACTGAGGACTGGTGCCCAGAATTGGACAGCATACTCCAGGTGAGGCCGGACCAAAGTCTTGTAGAGTGGGAGAATTTCACTTTATCCCTGGAGTTAATCCCCTTTTTAATGCATGCCAATATTCTGTTTGCTTTGTTAGCAGCAGCTTGGCATTGCATGCCATTGCTGAGCCTATCATCTACTAGGACCCCCAGGTCCTTTTCCATCCTAGACTCCCCCCAGAGGTTCACCCTAGTGAGTAGAATGCATTCATATTTTTGCCACCCAAATGTATTTTACATTTTTGCCATGTAGTTGCCCACCCCATTAATTTGTTCAGATTTTCTTGCAAGGTTTCCACATCCTGTGCAGAAGTTGCTCTGCTTAGCTTAGCGTCATCCGCAAATACAGAGATTGAGCTTTTTACTCCATCCTCTAGGTCATTTATGAACAAATTAAACAGGATTGGTCCCAGCACAGAACCCTGGGGGACCCCACTTCCCACCCCTGACCATTCCGAGTATTCCTCATTTATCACCACCCTGTGAACTCGTCCTTGTATCCAGTTTTCAATCCATGTACTCACCATATGGTCCATGCCAAGGGACCTTACTTTGTACAGTAAATGTTTATGGGGAACTGTGTCAAATGCTTTTGCAAAATCCAGATACACCACATCTATGGGTCTTCCCATATCTAGATGGCAATTCACCTCCTCATAGAAGGTTAATAGATTGTTTTGGCAAGACTGATTCTTCTTGAATCCTTGCTGATTACTGCTAATGATACTGTTCCCATTACTAAAATTTTGTATATAGTCCCTTATCATCCCCTCCAAGAGCTTGCATACTATTGATGTTAAAGAGAAGAAAAAGGGGGGGAAGAGAGGGGTTAAAAAACCCTGGGACTTTTAAGGTGCTTGCACATTAAGGTAGGTATAGTAGAAAAACATGTATGACTTTATCCATAAAAATATATTTTTTTTGTTATATTTAAAACAGATGTATGACAAAACAGTTTTCACTTAAAAACAGTGTTTAGATATCAAAGACGCCACATCAGTTGGTGGGCAAATAATCGAAAGAGTACCACTTGACTAAAAAAAAACACTCTACATGTTTTGCTCAGTTCGGAGCTTCCTCAGGAGTTTTGGCAATAAAATAAAGTAAGGTACACTGTAGATAGTAAAGAAAACAGGAATAAGATGTACTGTTGTAGTTGATGCAATTTACAAATAATATATGTATAGATAAATTAATTCAGCACACAATAAAAAATAATAGAAAGAAATGAATAAAGGAGGTAAGTCCGAAAGGTCAACCGGAATGAAATTAAATAAAAAAGAAGTTATTTGAAAAAAAAATATATATATAATTTTTTATAGAAACGGTTTAAAACTAAATGCGTCGTTGAGGCCTGGATACTTTAGAGCTGATAGCTCATGTATCCAGCGTGCCTCCTTTTGAAGAAGCACCTTGGAGGCACGCTGGATACATGAGCTATCAGCTCTAAAGTATCCAGGCCTCAACGACGCATTTAGTTTTAAACCATTTCTATAAAAAATTATATATTTATTTATTTTATTTTTTTCAAATAACTTATTTTTTTATTTAATTTCATTCCGGTTTACCTTTCGGACTTACCTCCTTTATTCATTTCTTTCTATTATTTTTTATTGTGTGTTGTATCCTAATCATATTGTATTTGTTTGTGTTTTCTCTATTTTCCCATTTATTTGATACCATGTCCTTCACAGGCTGCCTCCTCTAAAAATTTGAACTCAATACATACTTTTTTCCTAAAAAATAATGTATGAGTATTTTAGTTCAACCTCTCTCACTCACCAGTGTCTCGGTCAGCCTGATTTTGGTCCACACGGATGCCAGGGGCACTCACGAGGTGTGTGAGTAATCAATCGCCCTCCACCTGGGTGTCCTTTTGGGGTGTCAGCCCTGGGGTTGTTCATGAACGGTTTGGATTTACCATTCACCCACTGCATATTGTTTGCAAATGTGGCCTTTTGCATTAAACATGCACAGTTGTACTCATTAATTCAATCAATTGTACGTTTTGAGGTCTGATAATGCTGTTGTCAGTTTCAGTCCACAATACCTATCTGATAGATTTACCACATTGCTTATAATTCATTTATCCCTTCTCCAAGATGGCCCCTGTGGCTTAATTTGTTTTCCTGACACACCGCGCGTGCATTCTGTGTTGGCGCATGCGCACCGGCAGCTACTGACGCATTCAGCATCATGCTTCCGGATGCTGCCATTCTCCTTCCCCTCCTTCCCCCCCGTCCATGCGCCCCTCGCTGGCCTCCTCATTACCCGTCCGCATCACGGCGGTGACGTCAGACGCCGCCGTGATGGAGGGAGTATAAAGTATGGTTTTTCATACCGCCACATTCTGTTGCAGCCTCCTAACTACAGGGGAGACTTTGTGTCTCTCCCCAAACCTTGTGACTGCCGTTGCTCATCCAACTGGTAAGTGCCCCTGTACAGCCATGTTCAATCCACACAGAGGCTGTGTTCAGGGTTGCATTGCTTACTGTTTTTTCTGCTATATTTTTATGTTCCTTAGGATCATATTTAAACTTCACCATCTGGAATTTCATATACATGACTACCAGATGATGAAGCAGGGCCCCCTAGTGGATGCTGATCTATACATCGCTTTGTAAATTGTCTATGAGGTTTTTGTGCTTCTAGCACAGAGATTTTTGATTCTATTAAAGGTACTCTTCATTTTCCACCATAATGATTAGCATGGTTGCCCTCCTAAATTTATGAACCCTTTATCTCGTATTTTCTTTTCTTGTATCAAGGATATACAAACTTTACATCCCTCTGTGGCAAAAATGATGGGAACTCTTGACGTGAGAGAGATGTAGTTGAATATATTCCTTATCACGGATGCCAATCATTGACCTGGTTCTTTTTTTTTCTTTTTTCTTTTTCTTTTTTTTTTTTTTTTTTGCCACGTCAGTAAGCTTTGATTCAGAGACTATTTTTCAGAATGATGTTCATATATGTCTCTACATCAGTAACATCATTGTGGCATTTCCAAATTTGCTCCATCCCCCCCCCCCCCCCCCCCCCCTTGAGTATTATTGCGGCATAAATTACAAGATATATGTGATTATAGCAGTACCACGCTGCAAAATACATATTGTACATTCCATACCTTTAAAAAAAAAAAAAAAAAAAAAAAAGGGCCACATTTTCACGAACCCTCGTATTACTGCTATAAGTATAATATAGTTAATACTTTTCTTTCTAAGAAGTCCCACCCCCCCTCCCTCCTATGACCCCCCATCCTCCCATAATCCCCTCCCTTGAACCCCTGTGATTCAAGAACACGTCCGGTAGACTGCATAAGGTCATGTTTTTATTTTCTCTACGCTCTGGGCTCTAAGCTGGTCCTAACTCGGCCTCTCCCCATTAATGGGGAGGCAGGTATTCTAGCCCTGGGATAGCACTGTTGACGGACAAGGCATTGTTTGAGCCCACAAATTCCACGTTCTTGCAAACTTGTTGTAGTTGCCAGACCTAATGTAGAATGTTCTTTCGCTCCACACTGAGGAGTTAACAGCTCCTATCCACTCTTCCGGGGTAGGGGGAGTCCTGGATTGCCAAAACTGTGCGATTAATTTTCTCGCTTGAAATAGACATCTTGCTACCGCTACCTCAGTACTGCTGTCTCTCAGTCCGCTGGTAACACATCCCAACACACAGATCTTAGGGTCTAGCTCTAGATTAACTTTAAACGTGATGTTTATTTTCTTTAGAATCTCGGGCCAATACCTAACTAGTTTTGGGCACCTCCAAAACATGTGGATTAGGTCTCCTGTTCTTCTGCATCTAGGGCATTCGTCATTAGTTCGGCGACCGAACAGAAAGAGCTTTTTTGGTGTGTAGTAGGCTCTATGCAGCAGCATCAGATGGGAGGCCTTTTGTGAGGGAGAGACCGACACCTCTGGTCCCAGATCAAGAATCCTTTTCCATTGTGTGTCCGTTATCTCCCCCACATCAGCCGCCCACCTGTCTCTGCCCCCCGAAGAACACACTTGCATATTTGTTTTCTTTATTAGCTGGGTATATATCTCTGAGATTAGCCCCTTGAAGGTCACTGATTTAATTATTGTTTGTAATAGTGGGATCTTACACCATGTGGGGGGTAGCCTTGCGAACTGCTTTCCCAAGGCGTGTCTAATCTGTAAATAACTGTAGAATGCACAGTTTGGCAGCCGGTACTCTTGCCGCAGTTCCTCAAAAGGCTTCAGGGTATCCCCCTCATAGATCTGTATCAGACGACATACCCCATTCCTCTCCCAATACTTGTTCCTATCCACAGATAATAGTTCCTGCAAGTGCTTGTTATTCCATATTGGTGAGTATTCTGTTATTCCCTTATACCCCATTATTCGCTTGGCAGTCTGCCAGACCCTAGTGATCATTTTAAGTATCGGAATCTCTCTTTGTAGTGAGTCTGCCTCAAGCGCTTCTACTAGAGAACTATGTGGACTTCCCTGTAAGATGACCTGGGCGTTCTTGCTACCCCCTCCATCGATGGCACATCCCCCGAGTTGCTGTAATTGGGCTGCTAGAAAGTAAGTAAACGGGTGGGGGACCCCCAGTCCCCCCTCCGTGACAGGGCACTGCAGTTTTTGTAGGCCTATCCTGGCCTGCCCTTTTTTCCAAATTAGTTCCCTAAAAAGGGATTGGATTTTTTGGAACCACTTCTCCCCGATCCATACTGGGGAGTTGTGGAGCAGGTATAGCAACTGAGGCAGCCATACCATTTTAATCAAATTGGCCCGGCCTGCCACAGAGAGGGGGAGTCTACTCCAAATATCGCATTTTTTTCTAAATTTTAATAGAAGAGGGGCCAAGTTGTCCTCGATAAACGCACCGGGGTCCTTGGACATCACAACGCCAAGGTACTTCATTTTTCCCGTGATTCTCAACTGGGGCAGGCTCGTTGGAATAGCATTGGCCAATGGGTCGACCGGCAGGAGCGATGATTTCTCCCAATTGATGGTCAATCCTGAGAATTTCCCGAAGTCCTTCACCAGGTGCATTACTTCCTCCAATGAGGAGGTCGTATCCCCAAGAAAAAATAGGACATCGTCCGCGAAAAGGGCTATTCTCTCCTCCTCGCCCTTCCTGTGGAAGCCCTGCAGTACAGGTGATGATCTCACTGCTCCGGCCAATGGCTCCATGGCCAAGACAAACAACAGAGGGGACAAAGGGCAACCCTGTCTAGTCCCTCTTTCGAGGGGGAAGCTTTCAGAGTAATCGTTATTTATCTTGAGTCTTGCCTTTGGGTGATTATATAGGATTTTTAACCAGCTAATAAATACGGGGCCGAATCCAAACCTCTCTAATGCCCACCAGAGGTATTCCCACTCCAGGCTGTCAAAGGCCTTGGCGGCATCCAAGGACAGTATGGCTCTAGACCCCGCATTCTCCGCTGGGACCTGAAGGT
The DNA here is from genome assembly GCF_042186555.1 of Aquarana catesbeiana. Lineage (NCBI taxonomy): Eukaryota > Metazoa > Chordata > Amphibia > Anura > Ranidae > Aquarana > Aquarana catesbeiana. The sequence continues at coordinate 469,055,833 of NC_133327.1, forward strand.
TCAGGTATGCCCTTCTGATGTTAATGCTGGTAGACCGACCGGGGATAAACCCCGATTGGTCTGAGTGTACAAGTTTTACAATGCACTTATTTAACCTGGACGCCAGCACCCTTGCTACAATCTTGGCATCTGAGCACAGCAGTGATATCGGTCTGTAAGAGGTGACCTCCAGTTGGTCTTTCCCCTCTTTTGGTATCACCACTATGTCGGCCTCCGACATTGACAGAGGTAGCCTTCCGTCCCCCGTCGTCTGTTCCAGTACTTTTAAAAGCTCCGGAAGTAAAACCTCCCCATACTTCCTATAGATTTCTAATGGCAAGCCGTCCGGGCCAGGAGATTTCTGGCCTGACAACTCTGCAACAGCCATTTGCAACTCTTCCAGGGTCAGAGGAGACTCCATCTCACTCCTGTCCCCCTCCGAGAGCACAGGCAGAGCTACCCCCTCCAGAAATCTATCCATATCACGCCGGTCCGACCCCCGGCGTGACCTGTACAGGTCCTTATAAAACGTGGAGAAAGTTTCTAGGACCTCGGCAGGGTCTGAGGTAATCTCTCCAGCCGGCGTCCTAATTGAAAAAATGGCCGATGGGGATAGGTTAGACCTGGTTATAAGTGCCAACATCCGGCCTACTTTCTCCCCTTCGCCATAGTAATTTTGTTTCTGGAAGAGTCTTTTATTTTCTGTTCTTTTATTAATTATCTCTCTGTACTCCTGTTGTTTGCTGAGCCATACCTCCTGTTTTTCAGGGGTTGGGTCTGCCACGTATTGTGCTTCTGAGTCCATGGCTTCCCTACTGGCTCTCGCCTCCCATTCCCTTGACATTTTCTTTACTGCAGTGACCTGCTGGTAGAGCAATCCCCTGAGGTATGCTTTTAAGGTGTCCCACACTATCCCCGGAGGGGCTGTACCTGAGTTAAATGTTACAAACTCTTTTAATTTAGATATAACTTCTTCTGGACTGCTTATTAGCTCCAACCATATTGGCTTTATTGACCACCTTTTCCGATTGGGTCTAATGCTAAGATTTAGAGTCAAGGTCAAAGGAGAATGATCAGAAATACCCCTCGGCCTATACTCTATATTCCCTATTAGTTGCAAAGCCTCATTATTGCCTACTGCCATATCTATACGCGATAGAGTAGAATGTGATCCTGAATAGCAGGAATACTGCCGAGTTTTTGGATTATGGGATCTCCATAGATCACACCACCCAACCTCTGCCAGGAGTTGGCCTAACCGGCCCTCCAATAGCCTTTCCACCCGGTTCAGAGGTGGAAACCTGTCTATTTTATTATTCAAAACTGCATTGAAATCTCCCACCAGTATTATCGGTACGTCTAACCTGCTTTCCACAAATTCCAACAGATCTAAAATGGTTTCTGTTTTAAACGGAGGAGGAATATATATATTTGCTATTACTAGAGGCATATTTTCCACAACGCAGCTCAGGAAGACATAGCGTCCCAGCTCGTCAATTCTGGCTTCCCTGCAGGAAAACGAGATGCTTCTCCCCACCAGTATGCTCACCCCTCTTGAGTACGAAGTGTAAACTGAATGGTACTGTTCTTGAAATTTGTAGTTCCGAATATACAGTTTAGTATCATTGGTAAGGTGGGTTTCCTGCAGGCAAGCCAGCTCGACGCCATAGGCTTCCAGTGCCGCAAAAACTGCTGCCCTTTTGGCGGGGTCAGCCATGCCCCTGATGTTCCAGGAGCCTATCTTTAAGGTTTTAAAAGGCATCTAAACAAAAAAAAAAAAGAAAAAATAAATTGAACAAGAAAGGTCCAGAGAAAGAGCAAGGAGAAAAAGTGCTATTCAGAAAGAGAAAAAAAGGCAACTCCTTAATACATTTGTGAATATCAAAATTAGTCGTGGGCGCTGTGGTTGTGCTGTCAAAAAAAAAGGAATAGAAAGAAAAAAAAAAACAAGAAAAAAGAATAATAGAAGGATAAGTGGAAAAGGGCGGGGGGGCCCCCGCGTCCAGGGACCCCCCCCCCCTACATTTCTTTGACTGCGAATACAGACCACCTGTGCTTATATACTTTACTTTTGCTATTGTGAGCCCGCCTGTCATCACTCTGTGTACCTTACGATCCCCCCGTTGTCTACCCCAGTGACTCATTATAAGCCCCCCTTCCCCCCCACCCTCTCTTTTATGCAACCCCCTTCTTATCACCCTACTTCGTGACCCCCTCCCCTGCCTAATTAGGCTAGCCCTAGGGGCTACGCTTGTGACCTTTTTCCCCCCTCCCAACCACACAAAATATACCTCCCCACGCATGCACTGATCCATGCCACTCCCCCAAACCCCCAGTGCAACATTTGAGACACACAAAACTAGTGGAATCATGTTTTTCATCCATGGTTCCATCTCACATACCCCCCCCCCCCCTTCCCCCCTCCTCCGTGCCAACTGCTCATTATTGTGAGAAAGGAGAGATAACACAAAAAAAAAAAAAAAAAAAAAAACCCCGCTCCTTCCTCCTTTCTTGTCCAAGTTTAGATAGCCTTGTTTAACCCCTAGCCCTGCAGACCCGCCTTGTTATCCTCCAGCCACTTTGTTGCCCCCGCTGATGTGTCGAAAAAATGGGTAGTCCCTAAGGCGGTAATGCGTAGCCGTGCAGGATACAACAGGGCATATTCTATTTTATAAGTCCGTAGGTTGCGCTTAATATCCCTGAATTCAGCTCTCCGCTTCTGGAGGTCCGGGGAGTAGTCAGGAAAGAATGAAATTCTGGCTCCGTTATACAGGATCTCCCCCAACTCCCTGGCCCTACGCATCAATGTCACCTTGTCTCTAAAATTAAAGAGCTTCATTATTATTGGCCTAGGATGCCCCCCTGACGGCGAGGCCCTGGTTGGCACCCTATGGGCTCTTTCAATGGCGAAGAGATGAGAGAAGGTTTCCGTCCCGAATGTTCCCTTGAGCCACTTCTCCATGAATTCCTCCGGGTGGGGGCCCTCGCACCGTTCTGGTAGGCCTACCACCCTCACATTGTTCCTGCGGGATCTATTTTCAATTTCCTCCATTTTAACTTTATGCCAACCCAACTGTGTTTTCAATGCCTTGAGCTCTTGCTTCAGTGGGGCTAGTTCATCCTCAGCCTGACTAACTCTCTCCTCCAGAGCAGCAGTTCTAGCAGTAGTCCTTTGCAGTTCTTGGCTTACTCTAGATAATTCTTCCTTTAGCCCCGTCAACTGATCGCACAAGTCGCTTAGGGAGGCCCTACAGGCGTTAACGGCACATAGGACGTCTTTTAGAGTGGGTTCAGCTTCTGCTGGTGTATCTTGCGGAGCAGCATTGTTAGTTGCTAATCCCGCAGGCTCACCCACGGAGCTTTTACCGCTCGTCATTTTTGTTGTGTGCGTTGCTGCTGGTCCTTTTCCTAGGCTCTTCCTGTCCCCTGAACCCCCCGCGTATAATCTGTCCTGCTGCTGCTGAATGTTTTTTGATGGTGATGAGGCGGAGGGGTGCGCAAATTTTTCCAGTTTAGCCGCCGCGGCAGCTGCTGTCTGGTTCATCTTTTCTTTTGAGGTACGGGTCATTTGGGAACAAGTATTGTCCTGCTGCTGCAGTTCCTCACCCTTCTTTCTGGTCATAGCTGTTTTTTATAAGCGAGGGGGAGTGTATTGGAGAGTTAAGCCGCTCTTGGAATTGATGTCTACCCCCCCCCTCCTCTCGCCGCTCTCTTCGCCTTTCACTTGTTCTGCCTTCCTTCCCACTATATTGACTCAGCCCCAACAATGTCCTTCTGGTTTACAGCTGTCGCTAAACTGGCTGCCTGTCCCAGAGTGGCCGGTGTTTCAGCTCTGTTGAAATTATATAATATAGCGAAAAGGTTAAGCGACTTTTGCAGCAATACAGCCCTTCACCAACCGGCGAGGGGATATCTTCTCCCTAGTGTTCACAAATCGCTATGTGCCGGTATGTCAAATTGCCCCGGACTGCCAGGACCTGTAACCAGTAACGATATAGCCGGCTGCCCAAGCCTGCCCGTATCTCCACCCCCCCTCGTCCGTGGCAGTTCGCTAGTGTTTTAGAAAAAAGGCAGTCCACCTCTGTGTTGACCTGTGGGGGATGGTACCTTAGTACTGCCAGGGCCTGGGCAGTGCAGGGACGCTTCTAGAGGCGATTCCTCACGCTAACGGCGCATGCTGTCCCCGCCGCCTCTTCCTGTTGGAGCCGTTGCCCGGGTAACCTAGCCCAAGCTCCTCCTCGCCGCTCCGAGGGCTCTCGTCCGTGTCCTATCCAAGCGGCTGTACCGAGGCGCCGCCGGCACACTCCGGGCTGGGCGGCGGTGAGAGAGCCAGGCAGCCAGGCAGGAGAGACGCTGCGGGGGAAGGAAGACTCGTACAGCCAGTCCAGAGAGCCGAGATGGGTCCGGTAAGCACGGAGGTATCGGGCTGGGGGAAGCACAGTCAGCCCTCCTCTCACTCCTGCATCCGGTCACGCCCCCAACTCCCCCGACCTGGTTCTTTAAACATAATTTTGCCTTCTATGTGCGGCAGCCTGGTAAGACTACCAATATTGTTGTATCATTATTATTTTGTTGATTTATGAATATTTTGGATGATTTTGAGCTGTATGAATTCATTTATCTATACATATATTATTTGTAAATTGCATCAACTACAACAGTACATCGTATTTCTGTTTTCCTGTCGCATCATGGCAGCATACACGTTGGGTTGTGACTCCGCCTCCACAACCTGATAGGACCACATAGCTATAAATTAGAGAGTAGACACCTGCCCCAGTATTCTCTTATTTTTCCTCACCTGTCAGGACGCACGGATCAGCACCCCCTTACCGCTTCACCCCAGCCAGGTTCTAGCCTCTCCTGGATGGAAGTCCTTCTTGTACAGCCTCTAAACGAGCTTAATGGAAGGAGCCCCACTCTGGTGATCTCAGGGGCATACTCTCATCTCACTCAGCTGTCTGACCACAAATATAAGCCTTAAACAGGCTTCAAGTGCAGCAGCCCACAAAAGCCTTAAACAGGCTTGCTGGAGGAATGGCCAGGAAAACTTCATTGTGGCCTCATGAAATAAGCCTTAAACAGGCTTAGTTGTGTGCAGCGGTCTCCCCCCCCTCTTTCCCCCTCTCCTACCAGTACCTCTGCCCGTCTGCTGGGCTCTGTGGTTCTCCAGATCTGCTGTCCGGAGCGCCGAGCGTTCTCGGCGTCCTCGCGCATGCGCGGTGCGTCGTTTGGGCACCACTGGGCCGCTTTCCAGCTTCCAAGATGGCGCCGGGTGTCCCGCGGCGCTACTGCGCATGCGCGAGCGTCCGACGCTGATGGCGGCGGATTTAAAAGCCCAGCAGTAGCTGTATTTGCTGCTGCTGGTTGTCTATGCATGACAGATCGTTTGTTTGGACTCCAAAGCGCTCTACAAAGGTAAGTGGCCTTCCTTTACACTGCCTTTAAGTCAGGATTCCTGCTCCCTCTGAAGTCTCCTCTGCATAGCGCTGTTTATTCTTTCTCCCTGCAGTTTCCAGTCCGCTCTCTCCATGGAGACCGCTGCCCCAGCAGATCACCGTCAGCCTATTAGGTAAGGGGGGGGAAGACAAGTGTAAGTATTGAAGATTGAAAAAGAGAGCACTACTAACGCTGCCTAAATTGGTCAGCCCTACCAGGTCTTCAAGAACGTCTGCTTCAAGACAAAGAGAGTCCTCACGCAGGAGAAGTCGCTCCAGACACAGAAGGAGCCGTTCCTATCACAGAAGAAGCCGCTCGGGAGGAAGCCGCAGAAGAAGCCGTTCCCGGTCGCGCTCTAGACACGGCCGATCCCACAGAAGATCGCCCTCACGCAGGCATCGTTCCCCCGCACGCCACTCCCGTCCTGCCGGGAACGCATGCTGGGTTTGCGGCGCAGCGGCTCTTCCGGGAAAACTGGTCTGTCAAAAATGCCTGGAAGAGGCCACAAGAGAGAGAGTCTTGGAGGTCGGAGATTCAGCTGGGGCCGTAGCCCCCCAGGCCTCGATATCAGATGTGGATTTTTCCACTACTACCTCTCCAGCCCGGGCTAGCACATCAAAGGAGCAAGACTCCCTGTCTGATAATGAGGGTCTGGAGGTATCGGCCGGATTCGACTTCAGTCTGATAGAGCCGTTTGTTAAATCGGTTAAGGAGGCGATAGGATGGGAGGAATCCCAGGAAGCCCAACCGAAACCAAAGAAGTATTTTCCTCAGCTCAGAAAGGATCCAGAATCCTTCCCGTTCATTGACGAACTGGAGGACCTGATCAAGGAAGAATGGCAGAGACCAGAAAAGAAGTCTAGTCTGAATAACAGACTCCTGAAACTATACCCACTCAAGAAGCCTAAGGTGAACCCTCTGGTGTCTCCTCCGGTAGTGGATGCATCCCTGATGCGCCTAGCCAGGCATGTTACCCTCCCGTTAGAAGACGCGGTAACGTTTAGAGATGTCCTCGACAGAAAGATCGACACGGATCTCAAGCGGGCTTACCTGTCGGCTGGAGGCGCCTGCAGGCCTGCAATAGCACTTGCTGCAGTAGGAAGAGCCATCTCGAGCTGGTCCACAAGCGCGGAAAAGCTTGTATCAGAGGGGGCTGACCAAGAAACAATAATAAAGGCGTTGCAAGAGTTAAGCCTGGCGGGCGACTTTGTGGCTGAAGCTTCAGTCGACACCATCAGGTCTGCGTCTAAATCTATGCTGGCCTCAGTAACAGCCAGAAGAGCATTGTGGCTGAAGCCCTGGACGGCGGATCCAGCTTCCAAATCCAACTGGTGTCGTATTCCGTTTGATGGTGAGCACCTCTTCGGAACAAAATTGGACACAGACATCTCCAAAGTAACCGGCGGAAAGTCCGGGCTCATCCCCTCAGACAGGAGGCCCAAGCAACAGAGACCTCCTCCCTTTAAGCGGAACCTCCCAGAGAGGTATAGGGACGCGAGAGCATACAGACCAGGCAAGGAGTATCGAAGGAGCTGGAAGAATCCTCAAACCTCCTTTATGAAGTTTCAGAAACCTAAGGCGCCTGCTTCCAGTGACCAGAAGCCCTTTTGAAGGTGCGCCCGTCCGACCAGCGGTAGTGGGAGCAAGACTCTCCAGTTTCAAGCTGGTCTGGGCGGAAACCATAAGAGATACCTGGACCCTGGCCACTGTCACCTTCGGCCACAGGTGGTCCTTCAAAAACCGGCCCCCAGGGGATCAGTTCTATCCAACCCGTATTCCCCCATCTCGGGAAAAAAGGTTGTCGTTACTGAACTACATCCAAGATCTTCTCCAAAAACGAGCAGTAGTAGAGGTTCCACTGGCACAACGAGGCAGGGGATTCTACTCTCCATTATTTTTCGTCAAGAAGAAGTCAGGGGACTTTCGTCCGGTTCTAGACCTAAAGAACCTCAACAGGTTCATCAGAGTGGAGTCATTCAGGATGGAGAGCTTGCAGTCTATCCTAACCCAGGGCCAGCTACTACATCCGAATCCAGAGAGATTGCACCTAGCAGCCTGGAGACTGAAAGGTCTAGGTTCCTAGATCAAGGATGTTCTCAGAAGGTAGTCGATACCCTGCTTCAAGCCAGGAAATCCTCCACGAATAGCACCTACGAGAGAATTTGGGAAAGATTCTCTTCCTTTGCTCAGGAACAAGGTTGGGACCCGTCTTCCCCATTAGCAGTACAAGTGCTCGAGTTCCTTCAGTCAGGTCTAGACAAAGGCCTTAGGTCTAACACCCTGAAAGTCCAAGTCTCTGCCATCTCTGCCTTGACAGGGGTCAGGTGGGCACTTAACCCTCTGGTGGTGCAATTTCAAAAAGCCTGCCTGAAGCTAAGACCGCCCAGGAAACCTTCATTTCCAACATGGGACCTATCAACTGTCCTAGAGGTTTTATCCAGAGAACCATTTTTCCCACTTGAGGATACCTCCCTCTGGGACCTGACTCTAAAGGTATCATTCCTAGTTGCCATCACATCAGCGAAGAGGGTCTCAGAAATGCAAGCCTTGCTGATCAAAGAACCGTATCTGATGGTTTACCCAGACAGACTAACCCTGAAGCCTTCAGACAGGTTTATTCCAAAAGTCTCCTCTGCGTTCCACTTTAACCAGGAGATTGACCTCCCGGCTTTGATCACGGATCAGGGCGTCCCTCATCCCCTGGATGTCAAGGGCAACATTCTCCATTACCTTTCGGTAACCAAGCCATTCAGGAAATGCGAGAACCTTTTAGTCATCCCACATGGGTTCAGGAAGGGCCAGGCAGCCTCTGCCCGTACCATCGCCTCATGGCTCGTGAAAGCTATCACGAAGGCCTACTCCTTAAGCACCTTGCAGATTCCGGGAGATCTAAGAGCGCATTCCACCAGGGCAATGGCTACTTCATGGGCAGCTTACTGTAAAGTTTCAGCGGAAACCATTTGTAGAGCGGCCACTTGGTCTTCAAGGAACACCTTCATTTCTCATTATAGAATAGACGCTGCACGCTTAGCAGCAGTTGAATTTGGGAGGGCCGTTATACAGGCCAATTCTTCTGTTTCTTGTCAATAAATTTTGATTTTGCATTCCCACCCAGTTTGGCGAGTTACTCCCCAACGTGTATGCTGCCATGATGCGACAGGAAAACGGAAAATTGTATACTCACCTTTCCGTAATTTTCCTTTCCTGTCGCATCTTCATGGCAGCATACAATCACCCACCCTCTAAGGTGACATGTGTATATATTTACAGAGAATACTGGGGCAGGTGTCTACTCTCTAATTTATAGCTATGTGGTCCTATCAGGTTGTGGAGGCGGAGTCACAACCCAACGTGTATGCTGCCATGAAGATGCGACAGGAAAGGAAAATTACGGAAAGGTGAGTATACAATTTTCCGTTTTCTTTATTATCTACAGCGTACCTTACTTTATTTTATTGCCAAAACTCCTGAGGAAGCTCCAAACTGAGCAAAACATGTAGAGTGGCTTTTTAGTCAAGTGGTACTCTTTCGATTATTTGTCCACCAACTGATGTGGCGTCTTTGATATCTAAACACTGTTTTTAAGTGAAAACTGTTTTGTCATATATCTGTTTTAAATGTAACAAATAAAAATTATTTTTATGGATAAAGTCATACATGTTTTTCTACTATACCTACCTTAAAGTGCAAGCACCTTAAAAGTCCTGGGGTTTAACCCCTCTCTTCCCCCCCTTTTTCTTCTCTTTAGAATATATGGGATGTGGTGCTGAATGTTGCCTGGATCTGTCCTTATCTTTCTATTTACTATTGATATTAGGTTAACTGGTCTGTAATTCCCAGGGATGTATTTAGGCCCTTTTTTAAATATTGGTGCCACATTGGCTTTTCTCCAATCAGCTGGTACCATTCCAGTCAGTAGACTGTCAGTAAAAATTAGGAACAATGGTCTTGCAATTACTTGACTGAGTTCCCTAAGAACCCTCGGGTGCAAGCCATCTTGTCCCAGTGATTTATTAATGTTAAGTTTCCCAAGTCTATTTCTAATTCTGTACTCTGTAAGCCATGAATGTGCTTCCTGTGATGTGTCATGAGGACAAACACTGCAGTTTTGGTTACTGAAGCCCCCTGATTCCCTCGTGAAGACTGAGGAGAAGAATACATTCAATACCTTCACCATCTCCCCATCCTTTGTAACCAGATGTCCTTCCTCATTCTTTATTGGGCCAATGTGGTCTGTCCTCTCTTTTTTTACTGTTTATATACTTAAAGAATTTCTTGGGATTTTTTTTGCTCTCCTCTGCTATGTGTCTTTCGTGTTCTATCTTAGCCGCCCTAATTTCACCCTTACATATCTTGTTGCATTCTTTGTAAAATCTGAATGCTGACAATGATCCCTCAGCCTTGTATTTTTTGAAGGCCTTCTCCTTTGCTTTTATATGCATTTTTACATTAGAGTTAAAATTTTTTTTATCTCATAATGTAGAGTATAAGATTTCCTATCATTTGAGCCCAGTCTTGCCACAAAGAGTTAATCCAGCTTTGAGCAATCCTCTTTTATTGTTCAGTGAGATAAAACTTGACAAACAGAGACTTTGTCAAATCCCCCCCTTGCTGTGAGCGACAGGTGATTTACATATCGTATGCACTAGCCTAAGACATGCATTATTTTTTAATTCCCACCCCCACTCCTTTCTTCAGCAGCTCTGCAAGGATTGGCTGTTCCACAACTCAGCATGATTTGGCATGCTGAAGTCATTTGGTTACTTCCCTGTCTTTTCACTGGATGTTAGAGATCATAGCAGAAGTTCAGTGTAAGAAATGCACAGGAGAAAATGCATATTGACAAGGGGAGTGTAGAGGTGGGCGGGGAGTCTACTGACATCACGACTCCACCCACCGAGCTCCAAACAACAGATAGATTTTTATTTTATTTTTATTTATTATTTTATTTATAGATTTTTATTATTTAAATTGTCATTGGTAATGCACTAGGTGTGTGCGCCTTCCATTTTGGCTTTTTTGTAGTGCTCAGTAAGATGTTCAAAGCTTGGGATATTTTTTATCTTTATTTTTTTTTTAACCTAGCCCTGCTTTAAACTTCTCCACGACTTTATCCCTGACCTGTCTGGTGTAATCCTTGGCCTTCATGATGCTGTTTGCTCACTGAGGTTCTCCAACAAACCTCTGAGGGCTTCAAAGAACAGCCGTAATTATACTGAGATTAAATTACACACAGGTTTACTCTATTTACTTCTTACTTTTTAATTCTGAAGGCAATTGGTTCCACTAGATTTGAGTTAGGGGTATCAGAGTAAAGGGGGCTGAATGCAAATGCATGCCACACTTTTCACATATTTATTTGAAAAACATTTTTAAAACCATTTATCATTTTCCTTCTACCTCACAAGTATGTGCCGCTTTGTGTAGGTTTATCACATACAATCCCAATAAAAATACATTTACGCTTTTGGTTGTAACATGACAAAATGTGGAAAATTTCAAGGGGTATCAGTACTTTTTCAAGGCACTGTACATTAACCACTTGCCGACCAAGTACTATATAAATAATAATAAAAATGCCATAAATCTATCCCCTATTTTGTGGACGCTATAACTTTTGCACAAACCAATCAATATACACTTATTGTGATTTTTATTACCAAAAATATGTAGAAGAATACATATCGGCCTAAACTGAGAAAAAAATTAGCTTTTTTTAAAAAAAACAATTAGGGATATTTATTATAGCAAAAGGTATAAAATATTGTGTTTTTTTCAAAATTGTTGCTCTTGTTTTGTTTATAGCGCAAAAACTGTAGAGATGATCAAATACCACCAAAAGAAAGCTTTATGTGTGGGAAAAAAAAGGACGTCAATTTTGTTTGGGTACAGCGTCGCACGACCGCGCAATTGTCAGTTAAAACGACGCAGTGCCGTATCGCAAAAAGTGCTCTGGTCATTGAGCAGCCAAATCTTCCTGGGCTGAAGTGGTTAAGTAAAGAATCCAGGCCTTTTATAAAGCAATCTACTGTGCTGGATAGAACCACCTCTGGAGGGAGTCTATTCCACATTTTCACAGCTTTTATTGTGAAGAAACCTTTCCGTATTCGGAGATAAAATCCTTTTTCCTCTAGACGTAAAGAGTGCCCCCTTGTCCTCTGTGATGACCTTAAAATGAATAATTCAACACCAAGTATTTCAATTTCAAAAACGAATTTCAAGTTCACTAGATTGACCACTTATGTATTTATACATGTTGATCATATTCCCCCTTAATCTCCTCTTCTCAAGAGAATAAATTCAGTTCCTCTAATCTTTCCTCATAACTGAGTTCCTCCATGCCTATTATCAGTTTGGTTGCCCTTCTCTGCACTTTCTCCAGTTCCCCCATATCATTTTTGAGAACTGGTGTCCTTACTAATTGTCTTACTAATGATTTGTACAGGGGCAAAATGATATATCTCTCTCTGGAGTCCATACCTCTCCTAATACAAGAAAGGACTTTGCTCGCTTTGGAAACCGCAGCTTGACATTGCATGCTATTATTAAGCTTGTGATCTACCAAAACCCCCAGATCCTTCTCCACTATGGATTTCCCCAGTTGTACTCCCCCTAGTATGTATGAAGCATGCATATTCTTTGCCCCCAAGTGCATAACTTTACATTTATCAACATTAAACCTCATTTGCCACACAGTTGCCCAATTAAACAGTGCATTGAGGTTGGCTTGTAAGTTGGAGACATCCTGTAGGGACGTTATTGCAATGCATAGATTGGTGTCATCCGCAAACACTGAAATTGTACTTTTAATCCTAGACCCTATGTCATTTATAAAGATTTTGTAAAGTAGGGGTCCGAACACTGAACCTTGGGGTACACCATTGATAACTTTAGACCATTCAGAGTAAGAATCATTAACTACTACTCTCTGAATTCAGTCTTTTAGCCAGTTTTCTATCCATTTACAAATTAATCTTTCCAAGTCTGTGGACTTTACCTTACACGTTAGCCATGTGTGGGGAACTGTGTCAAATGCTTTTGCAAAATCCAAGTATACCACATCCACAGCCACCCCTTTGTCCAAGGTTTTACCTACCTCCTCATAAAAAGAAATCGGGTTTGTTTGAAAACTTCTTTCATAAATCCATGTTGTCCGTTGCTTAAAATAATTCTTTCCAGCAAGAACTCATCTATGTGGTCTTTTATTAAACTCTCCAATATCTTCCTGACTGTTAGTTTAACTTCTATATAGTTACTTGGTAAAGACTTTGATCCCATTTTAAATATGGGCACCACATTGGCTCTATGCCAATCCAGTGGTATCATTACAGTCATTAACGAGTCCCTAAAAATTAGAAACAATGGCTTTGAAATTACAGAGCTCAATTCTTTTAGGATCCTTGGGTGGATGCCATCTGGTCCAGGTGCTTTATCCACCTTTATTCTGTCTAAATATTTCTGAACCATATCACTTTTGAGCCATTGTGGATCATTTGGGGCTGTGTCAATACCATCCCCATTATGGACATAAGCTCCCCCATGCTCCTTTGTATACACAGAGCTGAAGAACATATTTAATAAATTATGGTAAAAAATGTAGCGCATAACAAACAAGTGAAAATAACGTGATATCTGTGTACAGAAAAAAGTCCATAAACTATAAAGCTTATAAAAAAGGTGCACTGGGCTAAATAAGTGACAAATAATATGTAATAATATAAGTGATGAATGTCCAACAGTGTATGAACACGCAAACAGCCACCCAGAATGGTGAGTTTCCAAATAGGGACAGTGGATGTATGGATCCGTCCTTTATGGGCAACATCAGAGAAACCGACAACAACAGATGAATGGTAAGTGTGTGCTCTTACCGGATCTGGTGGACTCTACTGTCAGCGACATAGAGTCTTAACAGGCAGTGTGCCACACATGGCAGATGTAGGGGTGTCCAGGTAGTTGGGACCTCCGGTTGAGACCTCTGGGACGGACTCCACAGGAACCATGCGATCGAACCGCTCTGGCTGGAACTGGAATCTTGTAAGGAGAGTGAACTGGGTCTACCGGAATGGGACACTCACCGGCATCAAGATGATATGTGGGGAAAAAAATTGTGCTTCCACATAGTGCAGGTAAAAAAGGGCGTTTTATTTATAAAAAAAACAGTAACATTAAAAGTGATCACATATAAAAATTGGGCAACATAGAAGGTGAGTGTCAGGGAAAGCCCTCTTGCAAATACCCCAGCAAACTAAAGTTTAAAGGAATGCCTGTGCATAAAAGCGCCATCCGGCGCGTGCGCAATATCGCCAATAGCGGCGCACGGGCGCGCCCCCTGTAACAGCACTTGGCGCCAAAGGAGGCTATTTGAAGGGGACTGTTCCACTGCTGCCTTGCTGTCCGGTCTACAGCATTCCTGAAGACCCCTACTGCCCTGTTACTTTGCATTTGCTACCTGATACCTGTTGGACTGTTCCTGACTACTCCGTTTGCTGCCTGCCCTGATCCCAGCTTTTGGACTTTGACTACTGTGTTTTCTGCCCGCCCTGATCTCAGCTTTTTGACTTGATTACTCTCCTGGATTTACCTTCTGTACCTGCTCTGCCCGCCAGTGTCTGACCCGGCTTGCCTGTACCCTGCTGTCTACATCCTGCTGCTGGACTACAAAACACCTCCCGGCTGTCTACATCCTGCTGCTGGACTACAAGACACCTCCCTGCTGTCTATATCCTGCTGCTGGACTACAAGACACCTCCCTGCTGTCTTCATCCTGCTGCTGTACTACAAGACACCTCCCTGCTGTCTACATCCCACTGCTGGACTACAGGTCACCTCCCTGCTGCCGGACTATAGGACACCTTCCAGCTGACTACCTGATTCAGCTCCCTGCTCCAGCCTTCCAGTCAGGCACTTGTGCCCCTTCGCACTCTCGAGCCCCTGTCATCACTACCAGGGGTTCCCGAGTCAGAGGTATACGAGAGGCCGTTCCCTGCATTCTGGGCTCTATTTACCAGGTACGTGACAGTGAGATAGCAGCCCGATGCGTTTCGACCTACAGGTCTTCTACTGGGGCATAAATCACCTCCTCCTCGTTGCTTATATTTATAAAAACAATAAGTGATACAGGACCAAAACACACAGAATTTTTTTTTCCATCCCATTGGCATAACATGGTCATCTGACTAACACACCCACATCTCAGTCAGACGGACCAATGGTATGCAAGAATAGAGAGACATGCGGACCAAGCAGCCAATCAGCAGACAAACCAGAAGATCCAGTCACCGCGGTCGCGGGTCCACATGTCAAACAAAAGGAAATGGCGTCATAGGCAAAAGACCGTGAAAAACGCAGATCTCCGGTCACATGACAAATGCGGAATACCCAACATAACAGAGGGGGAAGTGATCTCAATGTGTATAGACCGGATCACCATGGCAATGCAGCACGTCACGTCAAATGACGAAACTTCATCCACATGACCAAGATCAAAGGTCACGGGGGAAGACATTGAAAGAGACATCCCCGCTGTGTCTATAGTAGCGATGGTAATCCCCATGGATAAAGGTAGAACTAAATCCCAGTATGTGAAAAACATTGGTTCTAATAAAGGTCAGAGTACAAATTCTCTAGTCTGGGGACACATAACCGGGAGGGGGAAAAGTAAAATCACCCAACCGGAAATGACTCCCAAACAGGGAAATATTGGGACTAAAGAGAAATAGGGGATAGTGTGAGTATCCCAAAATCTGAAAATAAAATAGAAGTGAAAAATAACCCCCTACTGGGGTCAATGTGCCCCCATACTAGAAAGAATCCCCAATTGAGGATAAACTTGGAACACAAACCAGAAAAAAATCTCTAAGATTGGTTGATAAATGAGTTGAGGTCCCACTCATCGTTCAAGCTGAAAGGAAAATAGGACCTCAACTCGTGTATCCAATATGTTTTGAGGTGTGAAACGCCATGAAGACGAGACTTGCCCCTCCAGTGAGGGACGAATTTATCAATCACTTGGAAAAGTGTACCTGTGGGATCTTTATTATGGCACTGTAAATAGTGACGAGGTACTGTGTGTTTGCTTTTCCCACCCTTTATCCCAGCCACATGTTCGTTGAACTCTGGTGGAAAAAGTCCTGATCAAACGACCAACGTACTGTTTTTGGCAGGGGCAGGTGAGCAAATACACAATATATTGGGAAGCACAGGTGGTGAAGTGCTTCATATGGTAAATGAAGTAACAGTGGATTTGAATGAATCTGTTTTGTGTCTCCCTCCAATGTTGTGGAGGCAGACATTATATCTGCGACATGGGTAATAACCCTTACATTGCTGGAAGAAGGATGCCCTTTCAGGGGGGTCAATCACATTGGGGGCGACCTGCCCCTGAATAGATTGTGCACCCCTGAAAATGACACCAGGTTGTTCAGGAAGGACAGGGCCCAGTAATCTATCATTCCGAGGCACCTTCCAATGCTTTCTGAATATGTCCCTAATCTGTTTAGACTGGGTATAATAAGTCGTAAAGAAGGACCATCTAAATCTGGAGTCCTGAGTTTCTTTGGGGCGCTCAACTAAAGTAGAGCATCTCTCTGTTTGCAAAACTTTATTGATCTCAGCATCCAAAGCATCTGAGTTGTAACCTTTTTCCAAGAATCTATTTTTAAGGACCTGAGACTGTGACAAGTAATTACAAGTTCTTGTACAGTTATGGCGCAGCCTCAGGAACTGGCTACGGGGAATTGACTTCAGCCATTGGTCTTGGTGGCAACTGTCGACCGGAATGTATCCATTCCGGTCAGTAGGCTTGAAGTAGGTCCTAAACTCCAGATGTTGTTCTACCACTAGGATCTCGAGATCCAAAAAGTGAACTGAGGAGGCACTAGCTTCATAGCTTAGAGTAATCCCTCTATCGTTCAGGTTGAGTGTGGCCATGAAGTTATCCAAAGATGTATGGTCTCCATCCAATAGGAGGAGGATGTCGTCAATGTATCTAGCCCAGAGAACCAATTCGGATCTCTGGGAGGCATAGACGACATCCTCCTCCCACTGGGCCATGAAGAGGTTGTCAAGACTGGGGGAAAACTTGGCCCCCATAGCCACACCTCTTTTCTGCAAATAAAACTGATTCTGGAAACAGAAACAATTATGCCGGGTGGCAAATTTCAGAAGTTGCATAATAAAATTCAATTGTAGAAAGGGGAGTCTAGTGTCTTTTGATAAATAATTCTCAACGGCATCAAAGCCTAGATTATGGGGTATGCATGTGTAAAGTGCAGCCACGTCTGCTGTGACCAAAATCATCCCTTCTCGAAATTGAAATGATTCAAGTAGTTTAATAGTGTCTCTGGTATCTTTCAAATATGAGGGGGTAGAACGAAATAAGGGTTGTAAATAAAAGTCAACATATTTTCCTATACGGGCTGTGACATAGTCAATCCCGCTGACGATAGGTCGGCCAGGGGGATTGACTGGGTCTTTATGGACTTTGGGAAGATAAATGGTGGGGATTCGGGGAACCTGGGGAACCAAATAATTTTTCTCTTTTTTATTTAATATCCCAAGAGAAAAACCCTCATCAACTAATTCCACTGAGGCTTTTTTGTATTGGATAGTGGGATCCATGGGAATGGGACTGTATGTACAGGAGTCATGCAAAATCCTGTTCATTTCTTTTTTTGTTTAATTCGTTTTTATTGAAAAACAAAGAAAAGGAATACAATATACAAAGTATATACCAAGCAGTGTACATAACACAATCAGTGATGGGCCATCTGTTAGAAATGGCGTGTTGTAATCACGATAGGAGACCAGCTGTAGGATAGTATAAAAGTATGACATATGGTCTTGGTTATAAATGGTGTCTGCTATCTATACAGCAAAAAGTGTTCTATGATAGCCCAGCACAAGCCATCTAACCTTAGTACAATCCTCAGCATAGAGAAAAAGAAAGGATAGAATAAATAAAGAGATGGGTGGGAGAAAGGGGTGGAATAGAGATTAGATGAAGAAGATGGGAAAAAGAGAAGGGAAGGGAGGCAGTGGGGGGGGGGGGGGGGGGGGGGAGGAGTGGGGGGGGGGGGAGGGGGTCTGCCTCAGTCCACACATCCCAAGTTAACATAATTAATAACAAAACGTTATTTATGTATCTTTGGACATAATTTCTGCATATGCAGTGGTATATTTAAAGGCGAACCAGCAGGACCATATTTTCATTGCTAAATCTGGTTTATTTCTAAGGGAGTATGTAAGGTCCTCCATATAATATGTGTGGTCCACTTCCATCAGCCATTGACGTAGCAATGGGATGGTTGGTTGCTTCCAAAAACGTGGTATGAGAGCTTTTGCTGCATTGAGCAAATGAGGTGTTATTGACTTTTTGTATGCTCCTGCTGGTGAGCCTGTACAGTGAAGTAACACAACCCATGGGTCATTGGGTATTTCGAAACCTTGGATCTCTTTTATCCAGTATAGGATAGTTAGCCAGTATGGACGAATAACTGGGCAGTACCACCAGATGTGGGCATGTGTAGCTCTTTCACCACATCCCCTCCAACACAGGGGTGATGTCTGTGGAAATGTCTTATGGAGCACCGCTGGGGTATAGTGCCATCTTGTGAGCAATTTATAATTCACTTCAGCTGTTTTTGATGCCGTGGAGGATGTATGAGCCATCAACAGAATAGTGGATATTTGCGCTTCTGTTATCTCTTTATGAAGATCTTTTTCCCAATTAGTTATGAAATTAGGATATCCTGAGGTTGATAAAGACTGTAATGCCTGGTAGAAGTATGAGATAGGTTTCTCGACTGGTTGGTCATCCAGGAAGGCTCCCTCTATAGGTGTAAGATCTGACGTGGACCGGAAAGGTTTTGGGAGGGAGTGAATAAAAGCAGACAGTTGGCGGTATTTCCATTGATCCATGGGAGTGGCCGTTATGTTAGGTAGCAATGTGGATATGGGTACTATGCCCATCTGAGTGGTAACTTGGTGAAGAAGAGGTGTGTTACCCAAATTCCAGGTGTGAGTTTTGGGATCCATATTTCCAGGTGGGAAGTATTCATGGCCAGTAAGTAGCAACAAAGGGGAATTGTAATGCCATTTATGTGTCTTACACAGAGAATCCCAAATCATGAGAGTTGAATGTGTAAGCGGCGACGTGTTTGCGGATAAAGTCCTGTGTTTCCTGGGAATCCAGATTAGGGTAGAAAGATTTGATTGGCTTAATGATATTTCAAGGTGAACCCATATTTTGGAATCTTTATGATATTTCCAATCAGAGATTCTGTTCAGTATTATAGCTAAGAAATATTGCTTAACATTAGGCAGTGCCAAGCCCCCTTGGCATTTAGATATGACCAGTATATTCCTGGCCAATCTGGGACGCTTTCTGTTCCAAACATATTTGCTTATTATTGATCTGATCAATGTAAAGAATCCCGCAGGAATTAAAAAAAGGTATCATCTGAAGCATAAATAGCAGTCTGGGTAGTACGTTCATTTTTACAACACTAATCCTCCCTAAAGAGGAGTGTGCCAACGGTGTCCATTTTTGTAAATCAGATCTGATTGTTTTAACCACTTGACCACTGGGCACTTAAACCCCCTTAATAACCAGACCAATTTTCAGCTTTTGGTGCTCTCACATTTTGAATGACAATTACTCAGTCATGCAACACTGTATCTATATGAATTTTTTGTCCTTTTTTTCACACAAATAGAGCTTTCTTTTTGTGGTATTTAATCACCGCTGGGTTCTTTATTTTTTGCGCTATAAAAGAAAAAAGACCGAAAAATCTGTAAAAAAATTAATATTACTTCGTTTCGGTTATAAAATTTTGAAAATTAGTAATTTTTCTTCATATATTTTGGCCAAAATTTATACCGCTACATATCTTTGGTAAAAATAACCCAAATTAGTGTATATTATTTGGTCTTTGTGAAAGTTATAGCGTCCACAAGCTATGGTGCCAATATCTGAAAATTGATCACACCTGAAGTACTGACGGCCTATCTCATTTCTTGAGACCCTAACATGCCAGAAAAGTACAAATACCCCCCAAATGACCCCTTTTTGGAAAGAAGACATTCCAATGTATTTAGAAAGATGCATGGTGAGTTTTTTGAAGTTGTCATTTTTTCCCACAATTCTTTGCAAAATCAAGTTTTTTTTTTTTCTTTTTTTTTTTTCACAAAATTGTCATATTAGCAGGTTATTTCTCACACACAGCATATGCATACCACAAATTACACCCCAAAACACATTCTGCTATTACTCCTGAGTATGGCGATACCACATGTGTGAGACTTTTACACAGCGTGGCCACATACAGAGGCCCAACATGCAGGGGAGCACCTTCAGGCATTCTGGAGCACCCATGCCAATTCTGACATTTCTCTCCTACATGTAAAAATCATCATTTATTTGCTAGAAAATTACATAGAACCCCAAAACATTATATATGTTTTTTTAGCAAAGACCCTAGAGAATACAATAGTGGTCATTGCAACTTTTTATCTCGCACGATATTTGCGCAGCAATTTTTCGAACGCTTTTTTTTTAAAAAAAAAATGTTTTTTGCTTTAAAAAAAAAAAAACAAAACAGTAAGGTTAGCCCAATGTTTTTGCATAATATGAAAGATGAAGTTACGCCGAGTAAATAGATACCTAACATGTCACCTTTCAAAATTGCACACGCTTGTGGAATGGCGTCAAACTTCGCCACTTAAAAATCCCCATAGGCGACGCTTTAAAATTTTTTACTGGTTACAAATTTTGAGTTACAGAGGAGGTCTAGGGCCAAAATTATTGCTCTCGCTCTACCGATCGCAGCAATACCTCACATGTGTGGTTTGAACACCGTTTTCATATGTGGGCGGGACTTACGTATGCGTTCGCTTCTGCATGCGAGCACACGGACAGGGGCGCTTTAAAAAATTTTTAATTTTTTTTTATTGTTCATTTTACTTTATTTATTTTAGTTTGACACTTTTTTCCAAAAAAAAAAATTTTTTGATCACTTTTATTCCTATTACAAGGAATGTAAACATCCCTTGTAATAGGAATATGGCATGACAGGTCCTCTTTACAGAGAGATATGGGGTCAATAAGACCCCAAATCTCACCTCTAGGCTGTGCCTGAAATTAAAAAAAAAAAAAAAAAAAAAGATCCTGGCTTCGATCGTAGCGGTGAGTCGGTAGAAGCACTGGAGGGCAGCGGGAGGGGGGACGTCCCCTCTTGCCTCCCGTAAGAACAGTGTAACAGCCGCTATGATCATTCTTATGGTGTAGGGAATCGCCGGCTGAAAAAGATGATATCTGAATGATGCCTGTAGCTGCACCCATCATTCAGATATCCCCGCACAAACTCAAGGATGTCGTATGACGGAAGGCCGAAAGTGGTTAAAACGCTTTTTTTTTTTTTTAACACAAAGTTGTCCATTTATACAATATTTCTAACACATAGTATGTACATATCAAAAATGACACCCCAAAATAGATTCTTCTACTCCTCCTGAGTACGGCGATACCACATGTGTGGGACTTCCACAGCCTGGCCACATACAGAGGCTGGGTATGGCTGAGCATGGCCGGGTATGGCTGAGCATGGCCGAGTATGGCTGGGTATTGCAGAGTATCGCCGAGTATGACTGGGTATGGCAGAGTATGACTGGGTATGGCAGAGTATGACTGGGTATGGCAGAGTATGGCTGGGTATGGCAGAGTATGGCTGGGTATCACCGAGTATTGCAGAGTATGGCTGGGTATTGCGGGGTATTGCAGAGTATTGCGGGTTATGGCAGAGTATTGCAGATTTTTGCGGGGTATTGCAGAGCATGGCTGGGTATGGCAGAGTATGGCTGGGTATCACTGAGTATTGCAGAGTATGGCTGGGTATCACTGAGTATTGCAGAGTATGGCTGGGTATCACTGAGTATTGCAGAGTATGGCTGGGTATCACTGAGTATTGCAGAGTATGGCTGGGTATCACTGAGTATGGCTGGGTATTGCGGGGTATGGCAGAGTATTGCGGGATATTGCGGGGTATTGCAGGGTATGGCAGGGTATTGCGGGGTATGGCAGAGTATTGCGGGGTATTCCAGGGTATGGCAGAGTATTGCGGGGTATTCCAGGGTATGGCAGAGTATTGCGGGGTATTCCAGGGTATGGCAGAGTATTGCGGGGTATTCCAGGGTATGGCAGAGTATTGCGGGGTATTGCGGGGTATGGCAGAGTATTGCGGGGTATTCCGGGGTATGGCAGAGTATTGCGGGGTATTCCAGGGTATGGCAGAGTATTGCGGGGTATTCCAGGGTATGGCAGAGTATTGCGGGGTATTCCAGGGTATGGCAGAGTATTGCGGGGTATTCCAGGGTATGGCAGAGTATTGCGGGGTATTCCAGGGTATGGCAGAGTATTGCGGGGTATTCCAGGGTATGGCAGAGTATTGCGGGGTATTCCAGGGTATGGCAGAGTATGGCGGGGTATTGCAGGGTATGGCAGAGTACTGCGGGGTATTGCAGGGTATGGCAGAGTATTGCAGGGGTATTGCAGGGTATGGCAGAGTATTGCAGGGGTATTGCAGGGTATGGCAGAGTATTGCAGGGGTATTGTGGGGCATACCAGAGTACTGTGGGGCATTGCAGAGCATTGCAGGGCATGCAGAGTAGTGGGGATGGCTGAGCATGGATGGATGGATGGCTGGATGTCTCTGTGCAGCGCTGTGGGCACTACACATGCAGCCCACAACGCTGCAGCCATCCATCCAGCCCCCTCTCCGCTCACAGTGTACCGATCGGTACACAGAGGAGAGGAGAGGAACCGGCGTCATCAGATGACGCCGGTTTGTTTACATGTGATCGCTCCGTCATTTGACAGAGCGATCACATGGTAAACGGCCGCGATCAGCGGCCATTTACCGGGATCTGTGATGCGCCGGGTCCTCTGGACCTGGCGGTCACGGATGCTCTCGAGTGCGCGCCCTAGGGGGCGCGCAAGAGCAGAATTCTGGGAGGACGTCCCTGGACGTCCTCCCAGAGTTAAACAACTGCCCTTTAGCCGTCATTTGGCTATGGGCCGGTTGTTAAGTGGTTAAGGAGGGGTAGAGAGTTAGTGCGAAATAGAGATGTCAATTTAGGTGTGAGGAATATACCTAGGTATTTCATTTTATCTTTTTGCCAGCTAAAGGGGAAGGTTTGTTTAAGTTGTGATATAATATGAGTAGGTACTGAAATGTTTAGGATTTCTGATTTGGTCATATTAATTTTAAAGTTGGAGATGGCGCTGAATTTTGAGATGGCTAACATGAGATTAGGAAAGGAAATTTGGGGTTGTATATAAAACAGGATGTCGTCAGCGTATGATGCATATTTATGTTCCAAATTATCTACCGTGATTCCATGAATAGAGGGATTATGTCTGATCATTGAGAGAAAAGGTTCTAGGGACAGAGCAAAAAGAATAGGCGAGAGGGGGCATCCTTGGCGGGTGCCATTGCAAAGCGTGAAAGGTTTACTCAAGGTGCCATTTATGCGTATTTGGGCCGTAGGAAAATTATATAAGGCGGATATGTGTGAAAGGAGGGAGGGACCTATTCCCAAATGTGACAGCATTGCCATGAGGTACTCCCAGTCCACCCTGTCAAACGCTTTTTCTGCATCTGTTGAGAGTAGAAGGGTGGGCTGGGGGGACCTTCCCGCGTGATCTATTAGGGACAGAGTGCGAAGTGCATTATCACGAGCCTCTCTGCCAGGGATAAAACCGGTTTTGTCTGGTGAAACCCAGTGTGGGATTAAAGGTAGGAGTCTATTTGCGATGACTTTGGCATACAACTTAGCATCCCACAATTGCTAGGGTCTTTGCTGGGCTTAGGTATAACGGTAACGTGAGCGTGGAGGGTTTCAGGTCTAAGGGTCTCACCTTCTGAATTCGCATTTGCATATGAGGCCAAGCGGGGCAATAGAATATCTGCGAATGCTCTATAGTAGGGAACTGTGAAGCCATCTGGCCCAGGTGCCTTACCATTGGCCATGGCCTTCAATGCAATGCGAAGTTCCGAGATAGTTAATTCTCCTTCCAGGGCCGCCAGTGTGTCTGGCGTAAGTTTGGGTAGGTTAGCCTGTATTAGATAATCATGTATTAGATTCGTCCGCGTGTCGCAATCTGTCACCGTGTTTTGGACATGGTATAGTTTTTGGTAAAATAATTGGAATTCTTTGGCTATGTCTGGGGTGTCATATTTTAGGGTGTTGGATGAAGTTTTAATTTTGTCTATGAAGGAGGCGTTTTTTTCTGTTGTAAAGAGCGTGCTAAAAGACGCCCGGGTTTATTACCCCATTTATGGAAGCGCTGTGCCACTATGCGAAAATGACGCTTTTGTTCCATGTGAAGCAGGGCCTTGAGTTCTTCTCATTTCAAAGTTAAAGCGTGAAGGACTGCTTGTGTTTGGCTTGCTTTATGTTGCTGTTCGAGAGCACTAATGTCACAGATCAGTTTAGCTTGTTGGTGTGAACGTTCCTTTTTCTTCCTAGAACCTAGTTCCATAAATTTACCTCGTATGTGGGCTTTGTGCGCCTCCCAAAGCACCCCCGGTGATATGTCTGGATGTGTGTTTTCTTTGAAGTAGAGATTTAACTCTTCACTGATCAATTTTTTGTCAACATCATCACTTAGGAGGGTATCATTAAGTTTCCAATTGGTAACTCTATGGGGCATGGAGGGGATTTTTATTGTGAGTGAAATCGGGGCGTGGTCCGAAATGTGGGACGTTTCAATCTCGGCCTTGGTAGTAAGCGGCAAGTGGTGATGGTCTATAAAGAAGAGATCTATCCTAGAGTAGGTGTGATGAACTTGTGAGAAATGTGTGTAGTCCTTCTCCTTTGGGTGTATAATCCGCCAAATGTCCATCAGCTGTGAATCAAATAGTCGTTTGCGTATGCATAACAGGCGTTTTTGTGAGATGCAAGATTTGCCTTGGGATGTGTCTATGCTAGGCTCTAAAGGAGTGTTAAAATCTCCGGCTAAAAGGACACAGCCGTGTGCAAATTCGCTTAATTTTTTGAGAGTGGACGCAATAAAACTTGCTTGGTCACGATTGGGTGCATATAAGGTCGCTATCGTACAAAGCATACCACCCAGGCTGCCTCTCAGGAACAGAAAGCATCCATTGGGGTCACTAAGCATGGACTCTAATACGAATGATATACCCCTGCGGAACCCAGTGGCCACCTCTTTTGCTTTATGGATCTCTGATAAACTATAATACCAAATAGGATAGCGTGGGGAATATAGTTTAACGGAGGTGGTGTGTGTAAGGTGGGTCTCCTGAAGGAGGACAACATCACCTCGCAAACGGTCTAACTTTCTATAAAGAGAGTGTCTCTTACCTGGGGCATGTAAACCTCTTACATTCCAAGATAGTATGTTCACTGTGGCCATGGGGATCCGCAGACGAGTGCTAAAGACAATCGATTTCCTAGGAGCGTGACCTGAGGCAGGAGGGAGAAGAGACAGGAGGGGGGAGGGGAGGAGGGGAAAGGGTGGGTACAGAGAAAGAAACAGCGAGTAGAGAGAAAGAGCATACTATTAGCATGTTGTGGTAAAGTTTGTAAAAACCATGATAACTCACGGGTAGCATGTGCACGCATTAGACTGCTGTGCAGAGGAGGGTTAGCCGCGCGGCCCAACATCCCCGCACCCACCGCCTCTTGGCGGCCCGAGGCACAAGGACGCAGGGCCCCATGGTCTCCGTGGGGGGGGGGTAGATCGCCGCAACCATCGGACGACAATCACCTAATACGGCGAGTCAATCGTCCCATGGCCCCGACACCAACCCAGCATAACAGAAATACCTCATAGGAACTTAGTCCTGCGCAAACCGTTAGGGTATGGTATTATTTTAAAATACCAAAGTTTTATAAACCATGGAATAATAACATATTGTAACGAAAAACTTAAACCATAAAACAAAAAACATAAAACTTAGCTCCTGATGCCAGGGTATAAAGCCCCTAAAATATATGTCCGAGCATTCCCGCGTGTATAATAACCCACATGTAGGCAATCAAAGTGATTATACCGCAGTGTGATATACAGTAAGTATGATGACAAGGGGGTTGTATACTTGCGGACCGGGAAGTTCAGGAGCGATAAGCCAAGGGGAACATGGCGAAGAGAGAAGATGAGCCGCCAGTTGCTTTAATTAACCCAATTGAGGTGGGGTGCCATTTGCCGAGGAGCTGTTCTTGCGTTCCACTTTCTGCCATCTTGTGTCTGAGTTGCTGGGAAGAGGCGGGATGGTGTCATGCCAGCCCAGGAGTTCCGGTGGTTCAATATTAATGTCCATGCAGAATTTTCCTAGGTCTTCCGAGGAACCGTAAAACTGCTGACTTCCCGTCTCTATGAGCAATTAAGGCCGCAGGGAATCCCCAGCGGTAATTAATTGAAGCCGCACGCAACTTCTCGGTTAGAGGCCGCAGGGCTCTGCGATGTTCCAACGTCTCCCTGGCTAGGTCAGGAAAAAAGGAGAGCATTGAACCATCAAAGTCTAAAGACTTGGCATCTCTAGCCTTTCGCATGATCAGTTCTTTCTCTTCGAAGTAGTGCACTCTGCAGATCACGTCGCGAGTAGTATCCGCCGCCATGTTGCGGGGGCGAAGGGCTCTGTGCACTCAATCTATTTTTAGGGGATGATCCGCTGCTTGCCCCAGTAGGCCGTTGAAAATGCCACGCACAGACGGGAGGAGGTCTTCATCTCCCGTAGCTTCAGGGAGACCCGGAATGCGGATATTGTTCCGGCGGTTTCGGTTCTCCTGGTCTTCAATCTTGGAAGGAGCCATCCTGTGTGCGATAGTGATCGGGTGGAAGCCTGTTGATTCCTGATGGTGATTGCCTGTCTGTCTAGGCATTGTTCCGATTCCTCTACTCGGTCTAGTACCTAGGAGAGATCCGCTCGGACTGCTGAAACCTCTTTTTTAATTGCTCGTTCCAGTCCTAGCAGCATAGATGCTAGCTCTGTTTTGGTCGGGAGTCCGCTTACTAGGGCAGTGACTTCGGAATGTCGTGACTCACTCTCCTCGCCCTCTGAGCCGGTGTACGAGGCTGGAGAGCGGGGTCTGAGCTCAGGCCTATGGTGGGAGGCGGAGCCAGCGCCTAGGTTCGTGCTGCGTGGTGAGCGGCCTAAGCCATCCATGTCTGCCTGTTCCACCGGTTCTGCCAAAAAGCGCTTTATAGAGCCCACCGATGTGCCTTTCTTTGGCAGGGGTTTGCACGATCTCTTCCGCATCTCCTCCATTTATGAAAGTTCGCTTGAGTTGGAAATAAAAGCTTAATTAGCGGGGTCGGTGCCGGAGCTCAGGGTAGGGTCCTCACCGCTGCATGCCGAGACCACGCCCCCCTGTTCATTTCTTTTAAATAGTCTTCTTTGTCTAGAATGACAATCCCCCCGCCTTTGTCGGCGGAGCGGATAATGAGATTTTTCCTTTCACATAGTAGTTTTAATCCAACTTTGATGTTAGGATTAGTATAAACTTTTTTCTTTGGATTGGATACTTTGTCCAAATCTTGTAAGACAAGACTTTTGAAGACCTGAATGTCTGGTGCTATGGTGCCTGGAGGGTTAAATAAAGAAGGATTAGACAATCTTGAATGTATAAAGCTTATGTCAGACGGAATGACATTCAAAGAAGTGGGGACTCTATCGGCCATGAGAGGCCTGGGAGGTTGAGCCAGGAAGTGTCTCTGTATACCAAGCTTGCGTGTGAACTTTAAAACATCAATAAATGTGGTGAATGCATTAAGAGGTTTTGGGGGGGGGGGACAAATTTAAGCCCTTTATCCAAAACTGATTTTTCAGCATCTGTCAATGTAACAGAACTCAGAGGGAGAGGCAGGGACCAACAAAGAGGCTACCCTGCTGATTCATACTATAGGAACAACTCAGGGGGTTCCCCCTACAATCGGGGAGGTTACCAAGATAATCATGTTCAATATCATCCGAATCATGATTATAACTATCGTACGCCGATTCGTTTACACAACCGATTCACTTCACTTTGTGAGAATGGTGCCTACGATGTATTTCAAGATACACATTCCCACTATGATAGAGAAGAGGATTTCCCCAATCGATCCCTTTATGATTATAACCAAAATCACCCCAATTCCTTCCAACATTCGGGTTTTCAGAGACCAATAGAGGAATTTCCCGGAAATTTAGAAAGAAAAGGAGGGACCCGAGGGGGGCGGAGGGTCCAATGCCAAAAGAAAAAGAACTTAAAAGGGGCTGGGATTTACAATCTGAGTTCCGTTACATTGACAGATGCTGAAAAATCAGTTTTGGATAAAAGGCTTAAATTTGTCCCCCCCAAACCTCTTAATGCATTCACCACATTTATTGACGTTTTAAAGTTCACACGCAAGCTTAGTATACAGAGACACTTCCTGGCTCAACCTCCCAGGCCTCCCATGGCCGATAGAGTCCCCACTTCTTTGGATGTCATTCCATCTGACATAAGCTTTATACATTCAGGATTGTCTAATCCTTCTTTATTTAACCCTCCAGGCACCATAACACCAGACGTTCAGGTCTTCAAAAGTCTTGTCTTACAAGATTTGGACAAACTATCCAATCCAAAGAAATAAGTTTATACTAATCCTAACATCAAAGTTGGATTAAAACTACTATGTGAAATGAAAAATCTCATTATCCGCCCCGCCGACAAAGGCGGGGGGATTGTCATTCTAGACAAAGAAGACTATTTAACCACTTAAGGACCGCCTCACGCCGATGTACGTCGGCAAGGTGGCACAGGCAGGCAGAATCACGTATATGCCTGAGGCGGTCCCCTTTTGTCCAGCAGCGATCAGAGATGAGGGGGAGACCATCCATTCGTGGCCCCCCCCTCGCAATCGCCACTGGCCAATCAGATCATTCCTATGCTGCTGTATGCTAAACAGCAGCAAAGGAAATGATGTCATCTCTCCTCGGCTCGGTATTTTCCGTTCCGGCGCCGAGGAGAGAAGACTGCAATGTGAGCGAAAACACACTACACACACAGTAGAACATGCCAGGCACACACCCCCTTTACCCCCCGATCACCCCCTAATCACCCCCCCCCCCCGTCACACTGACACCAAGCAGTTTTTTTTTTCTTCTGATTACTGCATGGTGTCAGTTTGTGACAGTTAGTGTGTTAGGACAGTTACTGTTAGCCCCCTTTAGGTCTAGGGTACCCCACTAACCCCCCCTAATAAAGTTTTAACCCCTTGATCACCCCCCGTCGCCAGTGTCGCTAAGCGATCATTTTTCTGATCGCTGTATTAGTGTCACTGGTGACGCTAGTTAGGGAGGTAAATATTTAGGTTCACTGTCATCGTTTTATAGCGTCAGGGACCCCCATATACTACCTAATAAATGTTTTAACCCCTTGATTGCCCCCTAGTTAACCCTTTCACCACTGATCACCGTATAACCGTTACGGGTGAAGCTGGTTAGTTAGTTTATTTTTTATAGTGTCAGGGCACCCGCCATTTATTACCGAATAAAGGTTTAGCCCCCTGATCGCCCAGCGGTGATATGCGTCGCCCCAGGCAGCGTCAGATTAGCGCCAGTACCGCTAACACCCACGCACGCAGCATATGCCTCCCTTAGTGGTATAGTATATGTACAGATCAATATCTGATCAGATCTATACTAGCGTCACCAGCAGTTTAGGGTTCCCAAAAACGCAGTGTTAGTGGGATCAGGCCAGATACCTGCTAGTACCTGCGTTTTGCCCCTCCGCCCGGCCTAGCCCAGCCCACCCAAGTGCAGTATCGATCAATCACTGTCACTTACAAAACACTAAACACATAACTGCAGCGTTCGCAGAGTCAGGCCTGATCCCTGCGATCGCTAACAGTTTTTTTGGTAGCATTTTGGTGAACTGGCAAGCACCAGCGGCCTAGTACACCCCGGTCGTAGTCAAACCAGCACTGCAGTAACACTTGGTGATGTGGCGAGTCCCATAAGTGCAGTTCAAGCTGGTGAGGTGGCAAGCACAAGTAGTGTCCCGCTGCCACCAAGAAGACAAACAGGCCCGTCGTGCCCATAGTGCCCTTCCTGCTGCATTCGCCAATCCTAATTGGGAACCCACCACTTCTGCAGCACCCGTACTTCTCCCATTCACATCCCCAACCAAATGCAGTCGGCTGCATGAGAGGCATTTTCTTTATGTCCTCCCAAGTACCCCTACCCAGCGAACCCCCCCAAAAAAGATGTTGTGTCTGTAGAAAGCGCGGATATAGGCGTGACACCCGCTATTATTGTCCCTCCTGTCCTGACAATCCTGGTCTTTGCATTGGTGAATGTTTTGAACGCTACCATTCACTAGTTGAGTATTAGCATAGGGTAAAGCATTGCACAGACTAGGCACACATTCACAGGGTCTCCCAAGATGCCATCGCATTTTGAGAGACCCGAACCTGGAACCGGTTACAGTTATAAAAGTTAGTGTAAAAAAAGTGTAAAAAAAAAAATATATATATAAAATAAAAAAAAATAGTTGTTGTTTTATTGTTCTCTCTATTCTCTCTCTATTGTTCTGCTCTTTTTTACTGTATTCTGTTCTGCAATGTTTTATTGTTATTATGTTTTATCATGTTTGCTTTTCAGGTATGCAATTTTTTATACTTTACCGTTTACTGTGTTTTATTGTTAACCATTTTTTTGTCTTCAGGTACGCCATTCACGACTTTGAGTGGTTATACCAGAATGATGCCTGCAGGTTTAGGTATCATCTTGGTATCATTCTTTTCAGCCAGCAGTCGGCTTTCATGTAAAAGCAATCCTAGTGGCTAATTAGCCTCTAGACTGCTTTTACAAGCAGTGGGAGGGAATACCCTCCCCCCACCGTCTTCCGTGTTTTTCTCTGGCTCTCCTGTCTCAACAGGGAACCTGACAATGCAGCCGGTGATTCAGCCAGCTGACCATAGAGCTGATCAGATACTCACCATGCCTCTCAGCAAATAGCTTGGGGTGTCTACTTTTCAAAATGGGGTCATTTGGGGGGGGTTTGTGCCACCTGGGCATTCCATGGCCTCCGAAACTGTGATAGGCAGTGAAGAGTGAAATCAAAAATTTACACCCTTAGAAATCCTGAAGGCGGTGATTGGTTTTCGGGGCCCTGTACGCGGCTAGGCTCCCAAAAAGTCCCACACATGTGGTATCCCCATACTCAGGAGAAGCAGCTAAATGTATTTTGGGGTGCAATTCCACATATGCCCATGGCCTGTGTGAGCAATATATCATTTAGTGACAACTTTGTGCAAAAAAAAAAAAAAATTTGTCACTTTCCCGCAACTTGTGTCAAAATATAAAATATTCCATGGACTCAACATGCCTTTCAGCAAATAGCTTGGGGTGTCTACTTTCCAAAATGGGGTCATTTGGGGGGGTTTTGTGCCATCTGGGCATTTTATGGCCTTCAAAACTGTGATAGGTAGTGAGGAGTGAAATCAAAAATGTACGCCCTTAGAAATCCTGAAGGCAGTGATTGGTTTTCGGGGCCCCGTACGCGGCTAGGCTCCCAAAAAGTCCCACACATGTGGTATCCCTGTACTCAGGAGAACCAGCTGAATGTATATTGGGGTGCAATTCCATATAGGCCCATGGCCTGTGTGAGCAATATATCATTTAGTGACAACTTTTTGTAAATATTTTTTTTTTTTTCATTATTCAATCACTTGGGACAAAAAAAAAATATTCAATGGGTTCAACATGCCTCTCAGCAATTTCCTTGGGGTGTCTACTTTCCAAAATGGAGTAATTTGCGGGGGGTTTGTACTGCCCTGCCATTTTAGCACCTCAAGAAATGACATAGGCAGTCATAAACTAAAAGCTGTGTAAATTCCAGAAAATGTACCCTAGTTTGTAGACGCTATAACTTTTGCGCAAACCAATAAATATATGCTTATTGCCTTTTTTTTTTACCAAAGACATGTGGCCGAATACATTTTGGCCTAAATGTATGACTAAAATTGAGTTTATTGGATTTTTTTAATAACAAACAGTAGAAAATATCATTTTTTTTCAAAATTTTCGGTCTTTTTCCGTTTATAGCGCAAAAAATTAAAACGGCAGAGGTGATCAAATACCATCAAAAGAAAGCTCTATTTGTGGGAAGAAAAGGACGCTTTATTAACAGGATTTTGCATGACTCCTGAACATACAGTCCCATTCCCATGGATCTCACTATCCAATACAAAAAAGCCTTAGTGGAATTAGTTGATGAGGGTTTTTCTCTTGGGATATTAAATAAAAAAGAGAAAAATTATTTGGTTCCCCAGGTTCCCCGCATCCCCACCATTTATTATCTTCCCAAAGTCCATAAAGACTCAGTCAATCCCCCTGGCCGACCTATCGTCAGCGGGATTGACTCGGTCACAGCCCGTATAGGAAAATATGTTGAATTTTATTTACAACCCTTAGTTCGTTCTACCCCCTCATATTTGAAAGATACCAGAGACACTATTAAACTACTTGAATCATTTCAATTTTGAGAAGGGAGGATTTTGGTCACAGCAGACGTGGCTGCACTTTACACGTGCATACCCCATAATCTAGGCTTTGATGCCCTTGAGAATTATTTATCAAAAGACACTAGACTCCCCTTTCTACAACGGGATTTGCCCCCAGTCTCGCCAACCTCTTCATGGCCCAGTGGGAGGAGGATGTCGTCTATGCCTCCCAGAGATCTGAATTGGTTCTCTGGGCTAGATACATTGACAACATCCTCCTCCTATGGGATGGAGACCATACATCTTTGGATAACTTCATGGCCACACTCAACCTGAACGATAGAGGGATTACTCTAAGCTATGAAGCTAGTACCTCCTCAGTTCACTTTTTGGATCTCGAAATTCTAGTAGTAGAAAAACATCTGGAGTTTAGGACATACTTCAAGCCTACTGACCGAAATGGATACATTCCGGTCGACAGTTGCCACCAAGACCAATGGCTGAAGTCAATTCCTCGTAGCCAGTTCCTGAGGCTACGCCGTAACTGTACAAGAACTTGTGATTACTTGTCACAGTCTCAGGTCCTTAAAAATAGATTCTTGGAAAAAGGTTACAACTCAGATGCTTTGGATGCTGAGATCAATAAAGTTTTGCAAACAGAGAGATGCTCTACTTTAGTTGAGCGCCCCAAAGAAACTCAGGACTCCAGATTTAGATGGTCCTTCTTTACGACTTATTATACCCAGTCTAAACAGATTAGGGACATTTTCAGAAAGCACTGGAAGGTGCTTCGGAATGATAGATTACTGGGCCCTGTCCTTCCTGAACAAGCTGGTGTCATTTTCAGGGGTGCACGATCTATTCAGGGGCAGGTCGCCCTGAATGTTATTGACCCCCCTGAAAGGGTATCCTCCTTCCAATGTAAGGGTTATTACCCATGTCGCAGATCTAATGTCTGCCTCCACAACAGGGAGACACAAAACAGATTCATTCAAATCCACTGTTACTTCACGTATTTACCATATGAAGCACTTCTGTCAGGAAAGGTCTCCTCCGCTGGTAATATCGATCATGTGGCGTGCAGTACTGAGGTCCACCAGCAGGTGTCTTCTGGCAGTTTGGAGCTGTTAGAAGAGCCTTTTCATGCTGGTATTCTGTCACCTTTGGGCCACAGTACTGGCGTCCACCAGTGGAGGAATCCTGGCAGTATGGAGCAGGTATTCCCCTCTGCAGACAGGTGTCACCTGACCTTAATTAGC
Source organism: Aquarana catesbeiana (assembly GCF_042186555.1). Lineage (NCBI taxonomy): Eukaryota > Metazoa > Chordata > Amphibia > Anura > Ranidae > Aquarana > Aquarana catesbeiana. Next base: position 469,089,004 of record NC_133327.1, read on the forward strand.
AGCTGCAGTATAAATACATGGCAACCGCACACTCATGTTGCCCTGGTATTGTCCTTGAGGCCTGACCTGCAGCCTGCATCCTGTTACTCTGATCCTGAAACCTGATTCCTGAACCTGAAGCCTGATTCCTGGAACCTGTTGATCCTGTTTCCTGTCTGTTACCTGAACCCTGGACCCTGAGCCTTGTACCTGACCCTTCCCTCCTGTGATCCATCCATCCTCTCTTGTCCTGTTTGTTTCCCTTCCCAGCTACTGATCTCCTGTTTATGACCCTAGCCTGGCTTGACTACAATTCTGGTACTTCCTTTTGCTACATATGCTGGTTGTGTATTATCACTGTTTGGTTTGTTCACTCTGTATTGGTGGTGTGTTCACATGTATATGCATTTACCTTAATAAACTTTCACCTATTTATGTCTGGTTCACTCTGTTGCAGTCCACACAGTTCTGGTCTTATCTGGTATGACAGAATACCAGGGCCATCCCTGACCGGAAGTGGCTGTACAGGGGAACAATTTTGATTCAGCTTGGTTGCAAACATGAATGCCGACGAAGTTATTTATTTTTCTCTGCTGGCATCTGAAAGTGGTGATTATTGCCACCAGGCTTTGAAAGGGTGGTCTAGTGACCAGTTATTTGCAACTGTATGTTTGGCTCACTCCCTGGTGGATCAGGGTTATATATTGTTTGGGGAGGTGCAGCCTCTGATCAAGATATGTACTGAGCTGGCCCTGCCCTGTATTCCAGAGGGCCGTGATGATTTCACTTCTCCTTTTGATATGAATCAGATTGTATCCCTAGTATGGCTTTTTGAAGATGATCCAGCAGATTTTTGTGAGCACTACTCAGCCTGTTCCCCACAGGTGATTGCTGAGTGCATTGTGTCTGCTCAGTCTTTTGTTAGACAAGGAGATTTAAAAGCACAGTTTGTACAACCTATACTATTAGCATGGTCTGACATGGTGCAAGCAGCTCCAGCCAAACAAACCACCTCTGCTACCAAACACCAGCCTACCCAAATGTATGTTTCCCCATCACCCATGTCAACCTCAGTTGCAGCTCAGTATACGCTGCTCCCAACCAAATACTCATATCCGGTCTCTGCTTCCTGTACCTATCCTGCATTCAACCCACCTGCCTCTTCTCAGCCGCCTACAAACCCACAGGAACTCCCCCCAGCTACTGTTACCTCTTCTCTATCATATCCCAATCCTCCTTTCCAGTCTGCTGCACCCCTCACCTACAGAGCTTCAGTGGCTAAGCCAAAGAAAAAACGAAAGTTTTTTCCAACCAAGACGATCCTGCCAGTAACCCAACCTGCCTCCGCACCAGCTAATCCAATCCAGCCTGATGTCCCAGTGCTTGCAATCCAGTCTGATGTCCCAGTGCCTGTTATCCAGTTTGATGTCCTGATGTCCGCTTTCCAGCCTGATGTCCTGGTACCCGCCTTCCAGCCTGAAGCGCCAGAGTCCCAGCCGGAGGGCCCAGTGTTCCAGCCGGAGGGCCCAGTGTTCCAGCCGGAGGGCCCAGTGTTCCAGCCGGAGGGGCCAGTGTTCCAGCCGGAGGGGCCAGTGTTCCAGCCGGAGGGGCCAGTGTTCCAGCCGGAGGGGCCAGTGTTCCAGCCGGAGGGGCCAGTGTTCCAGCCGGAGGGGCCAGTGTTCCAGCCGGAGGGGCCAGTGTTCCAGCCGGAGGGGCCAGTGTTCTAGCCGGAGGGGCCAGTGTTCCAGCCGGAGGGGCCAGTGTTCCAGCTGGAGGGGCCAGTGCCTACTTTCCAGCTTGATGAGACTGCTCTCCAGCCTGATGTGCCCGCTCTCCAGCCTGATGTGCCCGCTTTCCAGCCTGATGAGCCCCCTTTCCAGTCTGATGTGCCCACTCTCCAGCCTGATGTGCCCACTCTCCAGCCTGATGTGCCCACTCTCCAGCCTGATGTGCCCACTCTCCAGCCTGATGTGCCCGCCTTCCAGCCTGATGATTCCGCTTTTGAGCCTGATGAGCCCCCTTTCCAGTCTGAGCCCGCTTTCCATTCTGATGTGCCCGCTCTCCAGCCTGATGTGCCCGCTCTCCAGCCTGAGCCCGCTTTCGAGCCTGATGAGCCCACTTTCCAGCCTGAATGTCACGTACCTGGTTGGAGGCCGAAATGCCAAGAGGGCTCTCCTTGCTGCTGAGTGCAGTACACCCCTGAAGTTGGGTAAAGAGGGTGTAGTGCCCAGAGAAGCACAGGTTGCCAGATGGATTCCAGAGAGAAGAGCTGGTGGGCACCAAAAGGACACTGGGAGTACAGGAAACACAGCTGGGCTAAAGTCTATAAGAATCCTCTGTAATACTTGGCAAGGTGTGCACAAGGAACAGTAGTGGAAGCCAGGCCAGGGGTCAAACACAGTAGATCCGGCAAGAGGAAGAGGCAGGTTGCAGAAACAGGGACAAGCCAAAGGTCTGGTGTCAGGAAGCAGGCAGGAACAGGTACTGTAGCAAAGTCCGTAATACAAGCCGGGATCAGGTACTGGAGAGGACAACAAGTCGGCAAAAATCAAGCCAGGGGGTCAAACCAGGAGAGCAGATCAGACAGGTCAGGAACAAGCCGGGTCACAACAGGAATCCAAATAGTAATTGCACAGAGGCTCAGGAACACAGGAAGACTGACAAACCAGCAACTGCAGACACTAGCAGACTTCCTTATATAGGCCCATGTGATCTGCTGGTAGAGATACTGGGTCCTAAAGTCCTTCTCCTGCCAGAGATGCTGGGTCCTAAAGTCCTTCTCCTGCCATAAGTGCTGGTAGAGATGCTGGGTCCTAGAGCCCTTCTGCTGTTCGTTCCTTGACAACTGGCACTATTGCCAGTTCTCCTACGGCCATTTCCCTGACAGTGAAGTGCCCGCTGCCCAGCTTGAAGTGCCCGTGCCTGTTGCCCAGCTTGATGTGCCTGTTGCCCAGCTTGATGTGCCTGCTGCCCAGCTTGATGTGCATGTGCCTGCTGTCCCGCTTGATGTGCCTGCTACCCCACTTGATGTGCCTGCTGCCCAGCTTGAAGTGCCCATGCCTGCTGCCCAGCTTGAAGTGCCCGTGCCTGCTGCCCAGCCTGATGTGCCTGCTGCCCAGCTTGAAGTGCCCATGCCTGCTGCCCAGCTTGAAGTGCCTGCTGCCCAGCTTGAAGTGCCCGTGCCTGCTGCCCAGCCTGATGTGCCTGCTGCCCAGCTTGAAGTGCCCATGCCTGCTGCCCAGCCTGATGTGCCTGCTGCCCAGCTTGAAGTGCCCGTGCCTGCTGCCCAGCTTGAAGTGCCCGTGCCTGCTGCCCAGCCTGATGTGCCTGCTGCCCAGCTTGAAGTGCCCATGCCTGCTGCCCAGCTTGAAGTGCCTGCTGCCCAGCTTGAAGTGCCCGTGCCTGCTGCCCAGCCTGATGTGCCTGCTGCCCAGCTTGAAGTGCCCATGCCTGCTGCCCAGCCTGATGTGCCTGCTGCCCAGCCTGATGTGCCTGCTGCCCAGCTTGAAGTGCCCGTGCCTGCTGCTCAGTTTGAAGTGCCTCTGTCCGCTGCCCAGCTTGAAGTGCCTGTGCCTGCTGACCAGCCTGATGTGCCTGCTGCCCAGCTTGAAGTGCCCATGCCTGCTGCCCCGCTTGATGTGCCTGCTGCCAAACTTGAAGTGCCCGTGCCTGCTGCCCAGCTTGAAGTGCCTCTGTCCGCTGCCCAGCTTGAAGTGTTCCTGTCCGTTGCCCAGCTTGGTGTGTTCCTGTCCGCTGCCCAGCCTGATGTGTTCCTGCCCGCTGCCCAGCCTGATGTGTTCCTGCCCGCTGCCCAGCCTGATGTGTTACTGCCCACTGCCCAGCCTGATGTGTTCCTGCCCGCTGCCCAGCCTGATGTGCCACTGCTTGCTGCCCAACTTGAGGTGCCCGCTGCCTGGCTGGACACCATGGACTTTCCCCAGCAACAGCTAGTTGGAGCGTCCGGAGGTCGCTCCTTCGAGGGGGGGTACTGTCGGGAAAGGTCTCCTCCGCTGGTAATATCGATCATTTGGCGTGCAGTACTGAGGTCCACCAGCAGGTGTCTCCTGGCAGTTTGGAGCTGCCAGAAGAGCTTTTTCCTGCTGGTATTCTGTCACCTTTGGGCCGCAGTACTGGCGTCCACCAGCGGAGGAATCCTGGCAGTATGGAGCAGGTATTCCCCTCTGCAGACAGGTGTCACCTGACCTTAATTAGCAGCTGCAGTATAAATACCCGGCAAGTGCACACTCAAGTTGCCCTGGTATTGTCCTTGAGCCCTGACCTGCAGCCTGCATCCTGTTACTCTGATCCTGAAACCTGATTCCTGAACCTGAAGCCTGATTCCTGGAACCTGTTGATCCTGTTTCCTGTCTGTTACCTGAACCCTGGACCCTGAGCCTTGTACCTGACCCGTCCCTTCTGTGATCCATCCAGCCTCTCTTGTCCTGTTTGTTTCCCTTCCCAGCTACTGATCTCCTGTTTTTGACCCTAGCCTGACTTGACTACGATTCTGGTACTCCCTTTGCTACATATGCTGGTTGTGTATTATCAATGTTTGGTTTGTTCACTCTGTATCGGTGGTGTGTTCACATGTATATGCATTCACCTTATTTCACCTATTTATGTCTGGTTCACTCTGTTGCAGTCCACACAGTTCTGGTCTTATCTGGTATATGACAACTTCACCACCTGTGCTTCCCAATATATTGTGTATTTGCTCACCTGCCCCTGCCAAAAACGGTACGTTGGTCGTACCATCAGGACTTTTTCCACCAGAGTCAACGAACATGTGGCTGGGATAAAGGGTGGGAAAAGCAAACACACAGTACCTCGTCACTATTTACAGTACCATAATAAAGATCCCACAGGTACACTTTTCCAAGTGATTGATAAATTCGTCCCTCACTGGAGGGGCAAGCCACGTCTTTGTGGCGTTTCACGCCTCAAAACATATTGGACACACGAGTTGAGGTCCTATTTTCCTTTCGGCTTGAACGATGAGTGGGACCTCAACTCGTTTATCAACCAATCTTAGAGATTTTTTCTAGTTTGTGTTCCAAGTTTATCCTCAATTGGGGATTCTTTCTAGTATGGGGGCACATTGACCCCAGTAGGGGGTTATTTTTCACTTCTATTTTATTTTCAGATTTTGGGATACTCACACTATCCCCTATTTCTCTTTAGTCCCAATATTTCCCTGTTTGGGAGTCACTTCCGGTTGGGTGATTTTACTTTTCCCCCTCCCGGTTATGTGTCCCCAGACTAGAGAATTTGTACTCTAACCTTTATTAGAACCAATGTTTTTCACATACTGGGATTTAGTTCTACCTTTATGGGGATTACCATCGCTACTATAGACACAGGGGGGATGTCTCTTTCAATGTCTTCCCCCATAACCTTTGATCTTGGTCATGTGGATGAAGTTTCATCATGTACGTGACGTGCTGCGTTGCCATGGTGATCCGGTCTATACACATTGAGATCACTTCCCCCTCTGTTATGTTGGGTATTCCGCATTTGTCATGTGACCGGAGATCCGCATTTTTCGCGGTCTTTTGCCTATGACGCCATTTCCTTTTGTTTGACATGCGGACCCACGGCCGCGGTGACTGGATCTGTTGGTTTGTCTGCTGATTGGCTGCTTGGGCCGCATGTCCCTCTATTCTTGCATATCATTGGTCCATCTGACTGAGATGTGGGTGTGTTAGTCAGATGACCATGTTATGCCAATGGGATGGATATTGTTTTTCTGTGTGCTTGATTGGTCCTGTATCACTTATTTTTTTTATAAATATAAGCAACATGGAGGAGGGGGATTTATGCCCCAGTAGAAGACCTGTAGGTTGAAACACATCGGGCTGCTATCTCACCTTCCATGTTGCCCAATTGTGATCACTTTTAATGTTACTGTTTTTTTAGAAATAAAACGCCCTTTTTTACCTGCACTATGTGGAAGCACAATTTTTTTCCCCACATATCATCTTGATGCCGGTGAGTGTCCCATTCCGGTAGACCCAGTTCACCCTCCTTACAAGATTCCAGTTTACAGTTCCAGCCAGAGCGGTTCAATCGCATGGTTCCTGTGGAGTCCGTCCCAGAGGTCTCAACCGGAGGTCCCAACTACCTGGACACCCCTACATCTGCCATGTGTGGCACACTGCCTGTTAAGACTCTATGTTGCTGACACTAGAGTCCACCAGATCCGGTAAGAGCACACACGTACAATTCATCTGTTGTCGGTTTCTCTGATGTTGCCCATAAAGGACGGATCCATACATCCACTGTCCCTATTTGGAAACTCACCATTCTGGGTGGCTGTTCGTGTGTTCATACACTGTTGGACATTCATCACTTATATTATTACACCAGCCAATCAGAACTTTTGTTTGTCACTTATTTAGCCCAGTGTACCTTTTTTATAAGCTTTATAGTTTATGGACTTTTTGCTGTACAGATATCACGTTATTTTCACATGTTAGTTATGCGCTACATTTTTTACCATTATTTCCCTGGTTTTTGTCACACTGTATGCAGCTGCTTATTTGTTCACCTAAGTTAGAGCAGTGTTGTTTCTTACATTTCCCATTTAATAAATTAGCCTTCTCTTTGTCCCCAGTTACCCACTCTAGATTATTATGTAAAGGGCCTTTTTTCTATTAATATATCTGAAGAATTTTTTGGGGTTTGTCTTTTGCAATCTGTCGTTCATTTTGAATTTTTGCAGCCTTGATTTCCTTCTTACATATTCTGTTTTATTCCTTGTAACATTTAAACGATGATAGTGTTCCTTAATTTTTATATTTTTTAAAAGCTCTTTTCTCATTATTTATAACTTTTTTAACTTTGGCCATGAGCCATAAAGGTTTTAATTTAGCCTTTTAACCGCTTGCCGACCGCCGCAAATAGATGTACGTCGGCAGAATTGCACAGGCAGACAAATGGGCGAACCTGTACGTCCCTTTGAATTTGCCACCTATTGGGCGCGCGCGCCGGTCCCAGGAACTCAATGTTTGCCGGCGGCCCGCGATTGCGGTGAGGAGAGGCAGAATGGGGAGATGCCTTTGTAAACAAGGCATTTACCTGTTCTGTCTAGTGACATGACAGAGATCCACTTCTCCCTGTCATCGGGAGCAGTGATCGCTTTCATGTCAGTGGTAGCCCATCCCCCCTACAGTTAGAACACTTCCCTAGCACACACTTAACACCTTGATCGCCCCCTAGTGTTTAACCCCTTCCCTGCCAGTGTCATTTACACAGTAATCATTGCATTTTTATAGCACTGATCACTGTATAAATGACAATGGTCCCAAAATAGTGTCAAAAGTATCCGATGTGTCCACCATAATGTCGCAGTCACGATAAAAATCACAGATCGCCACCATTACTAATAAAAAAAAATTAATAATAAAAATGACAAAAATCTATCCCCTATTTTATAGACGCTATGACTTTTACGCAAACCAATCAATATACGCTTATTGTGATTTTTTTTTAACCAAAAATATGTAGAAGAATACATATCGGCCTAAACTGTGAAAGAAATTTGTTTTTTTATATACTTTTTGGGGATATTTATTATAGCAAAAAGTAAAAAGTATTGCTTTTTTTTCAAAATTGTCGCTCTTTTTTTGTTTATAGTGCAAAAAAAATAACCGCAGAGGTGATCAAATACCACCAAAAGAAAGCTCTATTTGTTGGAGAAAAAGGACGTCAATTTTGTTTGGGTACAACATCGCACGACCGCGCAATTCTCAGCTAAAACGACATTGTGCCGAATCGCAAAAAATGCTTTGGTCAGGAAGGGGGTAAAATCTTCTGGGGCTTAAGTGGTTAAACTTATTGCCCATGGAAATATGCTTTGTAGTGGTGAGTTCACATAGTCTTTTTGAAGAATTCCCATTTCTGTTCTGTGTTCATCAATGATAATATTCCCTCCCAGTCTAAGTCCTGGAGAGCAGCCCTCATTCTTAGAAAATTTGCTCTCTTAAAGTTAAGTGTTTTTGGGGGGCGTGGCCTGACGAGGCATGTGAGCAGACCTGCTGCACGGAGCTCCCACTGATGATCCTGTTTAATATCCTCTCCTCACCACCGTTTTTGCTCGTTTTTGCCCCAGAGTGCTGCCTGATACCTCCTGGAGACATCCAGTGCTGTTGGCTAACTGTCCTGAGCTGATGATGACCCAGGGGAACCGAATGGAGACCGAGGCCTGGGAGTTCCAAGCTGACCAAGATGGCGCCGGCCAGTCTCAGCCTCCTAGAGCACAGCGCGGCCTGGAGAAGAAATCCGAGCAGGGGGGTAAGTCCAGCAAACTCCCTAAAAACAAGGAGCAATCCAGGGACATGCTTTATTATGCTCAAAAGCTGGCTGGGCGTTCTGATTCCCCCCTGCATGGCTCCCCCCAGCCCTTATACACTTCTGAGCTGGCTAACAGGGATGATACAAGCATGCTAGATGACACAGTGCCATTAGACATGCAACAGGACCTCATGTCTGATCCTTCTGAATCCCCCACAGAAGACAATGTTCAGCCTTCTCTGAGTGAAATCCTGCATGCTGTGCACAAATGTACTGCCTCAGTAGATGATTTAAAGGAGAAATTTGGTGGGCTGAAAGGAACAGTGTCCCTTATGCGCCAAGATCTCCAAAAGATCAGGGAAAGAACCACAGCAGTAGAGGGTCGGGTGAGCGATGTGGAGGACCAGTTGCCCCCCCTTCACAGAGATGTCAGGATGGCCACTCAAAATGCCTTTCAAGCCCTTAGTAAAACTGACGAAATTGAGAACCGTCTGCGACGTAATAATGTGCGCATAGTGGGACTCCCTGAAAAAGTGGAAGGACGTGACCCCACAACCTTTATTGAAGAATGGCTACAGGAAGTTTTTGGTAAAGAAGCTTTCTCCCCCATTTACACAGTGGAAAGGGCACATAGAGTACCCTCACGCCCTCTACCTCCTGGGAACCCCCCACGATCAGTGTTGGCCAGGCTCCTGAATTACAAGGACTGGGAGGTGATACTGAGACTGGCCAGAGAAAAGGGCAACATCAAACATAACAGCACCAAAATCTCATTTTACCCAGATTTCTCCGCCGAAGTATAACGCAGACGATCAAAATTTGCAGATGTTAAGAAGAGGCTACAAAAGCTGCAATTATCCTATGCAATGATGTTTCCAGCCAAGCTCAGAGTGACGGCCAATGGACAGAACCACTTTTTTGAAAATGCGCAAGATGCTGCGATATGGCTGGATCAAAACGAGCAAGCTCTGCCCTGCCAGGGCCGTGATGACGGAGCCAGATAAACCAGTTATGGCGGAAGAGATGCAGGGGAAAGCGGGGCGTCTATTTCCCTTTTATGTTTATCAGTCTGAAGAGGACCTATACTAGTTGCTCACACAGCGAGTGAATACCGCAGAAATATCGTTATTTCTTTCACACCCATTATTTTCACTTGAAGCACAGACCCTCACGGGTGATGATACCGTGCCGGGTATTTAAAAGATGCATGAAGTCATGGGTTACATGGCTACTGTTACAAGGCCCTGTTGGCGTTAATATTCAGAACAGACCACATACCCTACAGCTTCTGGACAGTTCTGGTTGTGTGGGCTATGGCATGGCTGGATCCAGGGCTCTCAACACAGTTTATTTTTACTTTTGTTTTGTTTTCTACTGTTTTGCCACGCAGTTGCGCGAGATTATCCACCCTTCACGAACACTGAGCTTCCATTGTGCAAACCCTTTGCCGAAAAAGTGCTTCTCGATGCAACACAATTCAATGCACTTGGGTAACCATGTAACCAGAACTGCTCTGCCATCCAGAGGAATTCCCTTCCAATGTATTTTTGAATGTTTGCAATGGTATCCACACCCATAGTATCATGGAATGTGTGCGGAGTGAATGACCCTTTAAAAAGGACCATGATCTCCTCTGCTTTGCGCAAATTCCATCCAGCCATTATTGCCCTTCAGGAGACACATCTCCTGGGAGACAATGTGAGTTGCTTGCAGTATGCTTGGGTGGGCAAATCCTATCATTCCACTCACACTGCGTATTCCCGTGGGGTGAGGTTACTGATACACAAAGCATTGACATACCAGGAACTGGACTCGCTGGTGGATGATGCTTGTAGATTTGTATTCATCTACTGTAAGCTGTATACCTTAACATTGCTGATAGCCTTTATATATAGCCCACCCCCGTTTTCGCGGGAGGTGTTGCAGTTGCTGCTGACGTACCTGACGGGCAAACCTGATGTCCCACTGCTAATCATGGGAGATTTTAACTGCTACCTAGATCCTAAACTGGATAGACACCCCCCAGTCCCTTCTCCTAGGGGAGGCAGGGGTACAGCGCTCAGTCGCCTACTTGTGGAACTAGGTTGGACCGACCTATGGCGCATACGTAACCCTAATGTAAAGCAGTTTTCATGCTTCTCTAAAACTCACGGTTCCCTGTCCCGTATAGACCTTAGCATAGGCACCCCTAATTTGCTAGAAAGTGTATCTAAGATAGAGTATTTCCCCCGTGGAGTGTCTGACCACTCGCCAGTGGCTGTGTGGCTGATTACCCAACCCCCAACTTCATTACCTAGGGCGCCATGGAAGCTCAACGCCTTCTGGCTGAAATTGTTTAATTCCCCAGAACGAATTTCCAACCAAATAGAAGGATTCTTTAACTCTCACAAACATTTAACAGATAAAATTCAAAAATGGGAAGCATTCAAGGCCTACCTTAGGGGAGTGTTTATTGCTGAGATAGCCACAGTCAAAAAAAACTCCTCAGCACTATTGGAACAGGTTGGGGATCAGGTGCGTCAGCTGGAGCTAACCTATGTTACTGACCCTACAGAGTCTGCGAGGGAGGCGTGGATTTCGGCCCAGGATTCACTGGACCGCTTGAGATCCTCCGCCGCAGAACGCAAAAGGTTTTTTAGCAAGCAGGCATTTTATGAAGAAGGGGAAAAAACGGGACGTCTGTTGGCAAAAATAGCCAGGTCGCAACAACTGTCCCCTGCAGTTGGAGCGATTCGCGCGGCCAGTGGGAGGGTGGTCAATGACCCGGATCAAGTTCTATCAGAGCTAGCATCCTTCTACAAGGATCTCTATGGAGCAAGGGATGATTACACAGATAATGAGCTAGAGACATACCTTTCGGGGATTGACCTGCCTTCTCTGTCTGAGGAGGCTAGACAGTCACTGGAAGCTCCCCTGACATTAGAAGAGCTACAACATGCTGCATGTTCCTTTCCCACGTGTAAGGCTCCAGGAGAGGATGGTATCCCCATGGAAGTTTTTGCCCAGTATGGCGAGTGGATAATGCCTCACCTGTTGGAAGTGTTTAATGACTCTTGGGGAAGGTAGTTTACCAACCTCCATGACTAGAGCTAATATAATTTTATTATTGAAATCTGGGAAGGATCCAGTTGACCCGGGCTCATATAGGCCTATATCTCTACTTCAAAGTGATGTTAAAATCCTGGCTAAGGTCCTGGCGCTCAGGGTCAACCGGATCATTGACTCCATAATACATCCCGACCAGGCCGGCTTTATGCCGCAAAAATCCACGGCCACCAACCTCAGACGCCTATTCCTAAATATGCAGTTACAGTCGGATAATGAGGGAAACAGGGCTTTGCTATCCCTAGATGCCAACAAGGCGTTTGACAGTGTGGGCTGGAGATATCTCTGGGCGGTACTATCCAGGTTTGGGTTTGGAAATCGCTTCATAGCTTGGGTTAAACTGTTGTATGCCTCCCCGAAGGCGGCCATTAGGATGTCAGGTAGGATGTCTTATGCGTTTGCTCTGAGCAGGGGCACCAGGCAGGGTTGTCCCCTGTCTCCCCTGCTCTTTGCCATTGCCATTGAGCCATTGGCGGCTGTAGTAAGGGCCAGTCAGGGGATCACAGGTTTTAAATATGGGGACCTCCACGAAAAGATTATGCTATATGCTGATGACATGATGCTTTTCCTGGGGGACACCAAAATGTCTTTGATGGAGGTGACAAAAATCATTGCCGGATTCGGCCACTTTTCTGGCCTGACAATTAAACTGGTCTAAATCGGCTCTGATGTTGTTGGACGAGGGGGGAGTGGTAAATTTGCCAGATTCCTGCTTGGTTCCGGTAACGTCATCATTCAAATATCTAGGCATACAAATTTCGCCTAAACTAGCGGAATACTGTCCTTTAAATATACACCCCCTGCTATCTAGATTTAGGGACAAAATTAATACATGGAACAGACTCAAACTCACTGGCGGGTAAGGCAAATTTAATAAAAATGATACTAATGCCACAGCTACTCTATTTTTTACACAACTCCCCAGTAGTGATTCACTTAAAGATTTTTAGGGTGGTTAACACTCTTTTCCGAAGACTACTGTGAAGTACGGGCACCCCTAGAATCAAGTTGGAACAATTACAAAACCCTAAGGAAAGTGGAAGGCTGGCAGTACCCAACCTTTGGCTGTACTATATAGCAGCTCAGCTGCAGCATCTGGTTGGCTCCATGGCCCGGGACCCGACTGGCTCATCGGCGCAGTTAATGCTGATTGGGACAGGAGCGGAAACTATCCCGATGGGCCTTGAGGCTCAGTTGTTTCACAAGTCCAACAAACTGACACCCACTCTCACTTTGAAACAGAAAATTTGGAACAAGGGAAGGCAGCTGCAGGAAGTGACAGGTTTCACGGAATATAGTCCAATATGGGGGAATCTCTCGTACGTCGAGTTAGCAAAGCTGCAACAGGGTCCCAAATGGCGCTCCTTTGGTGTTATTCTCTTATCCCATAATATTTAGAGATGGCAGGCTGATGACGTTCTCAGAGTTACAAGCTAAATATAAATTGCCAAATACTATGTACTATTCCTATATCCAGCTCAAGCACGCGGTGGACGCACAGGGAAAAGCTACTCCCTGGACTCTGTTAACCACCCCTATTTTTCATTTGATACAGTCCAGCACAGAAACTAAAGGATTTATCTCATATTGCTATCAAATGTTACTGATGCAACTTTTAAAAGCGCACCCGACTAGGGCACCATCCCTATGGGAGCAGGATATAGGTCCAATTACGGGAGATCAGTGGGAAGAAGTTCTGCAATCCATTAACATATGCTCTCTCAATGTGGCCCAAAAGGTATCCCAGCTATATATAGTACTTAGAGTGCACTACACCCCACTTAAACTTTATAATATGGGTAGAAGGCCTGATCCTTTATGTAGTAGATGTGAACGACATCAAGGTGATCTTATTCATCTTCTGTGGAGATGTCCAAAACTCCATAGGTATTGGAGGGAGGTTATGGGGACACTTAATCAAGTGTTCCAGACTAACATTCCCCTAGCCCCAATTCACTGTATATTAGGAGTCCTAGAAGATGTTGTTCCGGAAGAGATGACTAGAATAGCACTCACTAGGGCACTGTTCCAGGCACGCAAACTTATATTGCTTGGCTGGAAATCGGCTTTGCCGCCATCAGTAAAATCTTGGATAACGCATATGGGTAACACCTTGAATGTGGAAAAATGCATTTACCAACATAGGGGCAGCTCTAATAGATTTGAGAGGATTTGGGCACCATGGCTGGACACCCCTGGACTGAGTCCTAAGGAACTGGTAATGTCCAGACTGCTACAATTTCCTGGGGGAGGCCCATGAGGTTCTTTAAATTATTATTGACCATGTAATGGTAGAGCACTGAAATGTTATAGAGTTTTCGATAATAAATGATGATTGGAATGTACTGCTCACGTGAATGTATATTGATGCTTGTACAATGGAAGTTATGTAAACTTGTTCAATAAACACCTTTTTGATTTAAAAAAAAAAAAAAGTTAAGTGTTTTTATCTTTCCCATATATGTTGCTTACAGCTAACATTAAATGAAATCAGGTTATGGTCTCCAAGAACTTTCATTATACTATTAAATAAATAATGAAGGGCTCCTAAGAAGCCCTGGATGGGCTCATTCTATCATTCCACCTATTCTACTTATTCAAGAAGAGTCAGTGTTCTGGTTCACAAATCCTTATGCCCTGTACACACGGTCAGGTTTTCCAACGGAGAAAGTGCGATCGGATTGTGTTGTTGGAAATTCCGATCATGTGTGGGCTCCATCTGACTTTTTCCATCGGAATTTCTGACACACAAAGTTTGAGAGCAGGCTATAAAATTTTCCGACAACAAAATCCGATTGGTTAAATTCCGATCGTGTAAACACAAATCCGATGCACAAAGTGCCACGCATGCTCAGAATAAATTAAAAGACGAAAGCTATTGGCTACTGCCCCATTTATAGTCCCGGCGTACGTGTTTTACGTCACCATGTTCAGAACGATTGGATTTTCCGACAACTTTGTGCAACCATGTGTATACAAGACAAGTTTGAGCCAACATCCGTTGGAAAAAATCCATGGATTTTGTTGTCGGAATGTCCGATCAATGTCTGATCGTGTGTACAGGGCATTACACTTTAGTCTCCTGGATCTCCATCTGGATGCTGATGGGTGGTATGTTGTGCTCCATGACCTTTGTGCTAGGCTTGAGTTGGTTATTGTAGGGGTATATTTTCCTCCTCCAGCAAATATGTCACTTTTATTTAAACTAGCACCGATTATGGCACTATACTCTACTGCCCAGATCCTCCTGGCTGGTGATTTTAATATACCCCCTGTTCCTAGTATGGACAAACTTAAACAGTATAGAATCCTTCAAATGCAGTTTCTCCCGTATAACAAGACTAAAACTGCACCTCTACAGACCAAAATCATCTTTTTTAACACAGAACAGACCATACTACTCACACTAAACTTAGAAACCTGGCCCAAAAGCAGAGCAATTCCACCCGAAACCCAAAACACATCAGACACGAAATGGCAGTTGTAACAAACGAAAATCAAGCCACGGCCACATGGTGACTACAAGAAAATGTCCGACAACAAACAGACTACATGGTGACTACAAGAAAATGACCGCCGAAAGCTGGGCCACATAGTGACTACAAGAAAATGGCCGACGTCAATCGGACCACATGATAGATTGCAAAATGGCAGACGACATTCGGACCACATGATGACTGTTAGAAGATTTTAAGTTCATTATTATTTTAAGTATTAAAAGTTTCTGAAAAAATATATGAAACACATAAATGTTATACGTAATTAGTGATGGTTTCTGAAGGTTAACAGGATGGAGGATAGAGGACAGAGGAGTGGTTTAGCTGGGAAGATATTTCTATTTTGAGTTGCTGTGTCAGGACAATGGGTGGAGTAATGTTGCTTATCTTTAGACTATAGCCATTTAAAGTATATATGCAAATATGGGTGTTACTAGGATATGCTGACATAACATTTTGAAACAGTATAAGAATGGATGAGATTTATGGTAGAATAGGAATGGAGTAGGGTTGAAGAGAGAGAAGTAACCCTACACTTTGGAGAATGTAACATCAAGATGTCTCCTCCTCCTTCTGAGACCATCACCATGCCAAATGTTACCAGAAGTAAGTCTTGTCTTTGCTTATCTTTCTGAACAAATAAACAACCTTTCTGGAAGCATCGTATGAACAAAGGATTCTTCCATTTCTACTAAGAAACTAATTCCTAAAAGTAAGTTGGAAATGCGGCCTTGGACAAAGTACAGAAACATATCTCCTATACACTCTACCCTCTAGGAGAGAGGTAACTGATATATATAACATATAACACAAAGACATTGCTATACATCCAGAAATGCCCCTGAGAATGATAATATCTAGAATTATAGATATTATACTTTTTTCAGTGACATTAACACAGGAAATGCAGTTGCTGATCCCCCTAAAACCAGCACAAACCGAGATTTCTTCACTAGAAAACCAACGTTTTTCCCCACAAAAACTGACTAAAACAATTGAGAATGCACATTTAAATGTAGACTAAGCGGCTATCCAATCAAACAACAGATCCCTAACCGCCAACGTTACAAAGAACACAAAATAACACGGATTCAAGCTTACACTCTTGTTCCCAAAGAAAGATCATATCAGCTTCTACAGGAACAAGACATTGAGAAATACAAACAGCGATCCTAGAAACCTGAGACCACCCACAGGGCGTAGTCCTTTCAAGAAACAGCTCCTATTGTAAGTGCTTCCAACATTGCATGTCCGCCCTTCCCCTTCTCAGCCACATGGTCACTTGAATATGCGGCAGCCATTTTCAAAAGCAACCACAAAGTTCACTAAAGAGTGCCCCCTTGTCCTCTGTGATGACCTTAAAATGAATAACTCAACACCAAGTGTTTCAATTTCAAAAACGAATTTCAAGTTCACTATATGGACCACTTATGTATTTATACATGTTGATCATATCCCCCCTTAATCTCCTCTTCTCAAGAGTAGGGATGAGCTTTGAGTTCGAGCCAAACTCATGTTCGACTCGAACATCGGCTGTTCGCCAGTTCGCCGAACAATTTGGGGTGTTCGCGGCAAATTCGAATGCCGCGGAACACCCTTTAAAATTCTATGGGATAAAATCAAAAGTGCTAATTTTAAAGGCTTATATGCATGGTATTGTCATAAAAAGTGTTTGGGGACCTGCCCCAGGGGACATGGATCAATGCAAAAAAAAGTTTTAAAAATGTCCGTTTTTTCAGGAGCAGTGATTTTAATAAGGCTTAAAGTGAAACAATAAAAGTGTAATATCCCTTTAAATTTCATACCTGGGGGGTGTCTATAGTATGCCTGTAAAGGGGCGCATGTTTCCCGTGTTTAGAACAGTCTGACAGCAAAATGACATTTCAAAGGAAAAAAAGTCATTTAAAACTACTCGCGGCTATTAATGAATTGCCGGTCCGACAATACACATAAAAGTTCATTGATAAAAACGACATGGGAATTCCCCACAGGGGAACCCCAAACCAAAATTAAAAAAAAAAATGACGTGGGGGGTCCACCTAAATTCCATACCAGGCCCTTCAGGTCTGGAATGGATTTTAAGGGGAACCCCGCACCAAAATTAAAAAAACAAAACGGCGTGGGGTCCCCCCAAAAATCCATACCAGACCCTTATCCAAGAGCGCAACCTGGCAGGCCGCAGGAAAAGAGGGGGGGGACGAGAAAGCGCCCCCCCCGAACCGTACCAGGCCACATGCCCTCAACAGTGGGAGGGTGCTTTGGGGTAGCCCCCCAAAACACCTTGTCCCCATGTTGATGGGGGCAAGGGCCTCATCCCCACAACCCTTGCCCGGTGGTGGTGGGGGTCTGCGGGAGGGGGCTTATCGGAATCTGGAAGCCCCCTTTAACAAGGGGACCCCCAGATCCCGGCCCTCCCCCCTGTGTGAAGTGGTAAGGGGGTACAAAAGTACCTCTACCATTTCACAAAAAAACTGTCAAAAATGTTAATAATGACAAGAGAGTTTTTGACAATTCCTTTATTTAAATGCTTCTTCTTTCTTCTATCTTCTATCTTCCTTCGGTTTCTTCCTCCATCTTCTTCTTCTGGTTCTTCCTTCGGTGTTCTCGTCTGGCATCTCCTCCGCAGCGTCTTCTTATCTTCTTCTCCTCCGGCCGCTCCGCATCCCGCTGTGTGACGCTTCTCTCTTCATCTTCTTCTCTTCATCTTCTTTTTGGGCCGCTCCGCATCCATGATGGCATGGAGGGAGGCTCCCGCTGTGTGAAGCTTCTCCTCTTCTGACGGTTCTTAAGTAACAGGGGCGGGGCCACCCGGTGACCCCGCCCCCCTGACACATGTGGACTTGACGGGGGACTTCCCTGTGGCATTCCCCATGATGTCACCCGTTACGTAACCCCGCCCCCCTCTGACGTCACGGGGAATGCCACAGGGAAGTCCCCGTCAAGTCCCCGTGCGTCAGAGGGGGGCGGGGTCACCGAGTGGCCCCGCCCCCCATTATTTAGGAACCGTCAGAAGAGGAGAAGCGTCACACAGCGGGAGCCTCCCTCCATGCCATCATGGATGCGGAGCGGCCCGACAAGAAGATGAAGACAAGAAGATGAAGAGAAGAAGATAAAGAGAGAAGCGTCACACAGCGGGAGCCTCCCACCATGCCATCATGGATGGGGAGCGGCCCGAGGAGAAGACGATAAGAAGATGCCGCGGAGGAGATGCCGGACAAGAACACCGGAGGAAGATCCAGAAGAACAAGAAGATGGAGGAAGAAACCGAAGGAAGATAGAAGATAGAAGAAAGAAGAAGCATTTAAATAAAGGAATTGTCAAAAACTGTCTCTTGTCATTTTTAACATTTTTGAAATTTTTGTGAAATGGTAGGGGTACTTTTGTACCCCCTTACCATTTCACACAGGGGGGAGGGCCAGGATCTGGGGGTCCCCTTGTTAAAGGGGGCTTCCAGATTCCGATAAGCCCCCCACCCGCAGACCCCAACAACCACCGGCAAGGGTTGTGGGGATGAGGCCCTTGTCCCCATCAACATGGGGACAAGGTGTTTTGGGGGGGCTACGCCAAAGCACCCTCCTAATGTTGAGGGCATGTGGCCTGGTACGGTTCAGGGGGGGCGCACTCTCGTCCCCCCCTCTTTTCCTGCAGCCTGCCAGGTTGCATGCTCAGATAAGGGTCTGGTATGGATTTTTGGGGGGACCCAACGCCGTTTTGTTTTTAAATTTTGGCGTGGGGTTCATTTTTTTTTTTTTAATTTTGGTTCGGGGTTCCCCTGTGGGGAATTCCCATGCCGTTTTTATCAATGAACTTTTATGTGTATTGTCGGACCGGCAATTCATTAATAGCTGCGAGTAGTTTTAAATGACTTTTTTCCTTTGAAATGTCATTTTGCTGTCAGACTGTTCTAAACACGGGAAACATGCGCCCCCTAACAGGCATACTATAGACACCCCCCAGGTACGAAATTTAAAGGAATATTATACTTTTATTGTTTCACTTTAAGCATTATTAAAATCACTGCTCCCGAAAAAACGGACGTTTTTAAAACTTTTTTTTGCATTGATACATGTCCCCTGGGGCAGGACCCAGGTCCCCAAACACTTTTTATGACAATAACTTGCATATAAGCCTTTAAAATGAGCACTTTTGATTATTCATGTTAGTGTCCCATAGACTTTAACGGTGTTCGCGTGTTCAAACTAATTTTTTGCCTGTTCGCAAGTTCTGGTGCGAACCGAACAGGGGGGGTGTTCGGCTCATCCCTACTCAAGAGAATAAATTCAGTTCCTCTAATCTTTCCTCATAACTGAGTTCCTCCATGCCTATTATCAGTTTGGTTGTCCTTCTCTGCACTTTCTCCAGTTCCCCCATATCCTTTTACTAATTGTCTTACTAATGATTTGTACAGGGGCAAAATGATATCTCTCTCTGGAGTCCATACCTCTCCTAATACAAGAAAAGACTTTGCTCGCTTTGGAAACCACAGCTTGACATTGCATGCTATTATTAAGCTTATGATCTATCAAAACCCCCAGATGCTTCTCCACTATGGATTTCCCCAGTTGTACTCCCCCTAGTATGTATGATGCATGCATATTCTTTGCCCCCAAGTGCATAACTTTACATTTATCAGCATTAAACCTCATTTGCCACACAGTTGCCCGATTAAACAGTGCATTTTACATTTATGGGGACATGTGTCTTGAAACAATATACACAACTGGCTTAGTCCCATACAAAGGTAATAATCACAATTCATACCTTTCTATTTCTCATATACTTATTACACAACATACAGTTACTTACACAAACATTTTAGGTTGTATTAAATGGGTCCTATAGAAGAGGTATATAAATATCCAAAACAATTACTGACAAATCATACACATAACATACAATTAAAATCCCGCCATTATAACAAAAGATGAAAAATGTGTTCTTTTGCAAAGCAGAACCTACCTAAAGCATCAGACAGAGAAAACTGGGAAAATAATAATCTAAATATATAAACTTGCGCTGATGGTGGTAAAAAAAAAAATTTTTTTTAAATGGGTGGTAAAAAATTATACAATGAAGCTGCTATACACAAAGTGCTAGACACTTGAACATAGTGGTAAAATATATAAATACAGCGCTCACAAACCAAAACCCATAATAAGTGATAACACAAACATAAAGTCCATACAAAACTATGAAGGTGCTTCACAAGTAGTGTGTAAAAATGCAAGGAATGCTTCACATCTGGTGTACGGAAAGTGCAGAGAAAATGTTGCAGAAAAATTTTCAGGTGTATCAAGACTCCCCCACCATCATCAAATCACAATGACACCCAGCTTTTCAGTCTGGGAGTCAGTAAAAGCTTGTAACGATATCCAAAGAATGTTGCAGGATGGCAGGTTCACTGATGAGATGATAAACGATCCTTCAACGTTAATACTCAGCCATACGAAAAACAGGTACCAAGAAGGGAAGAAAAAGGGGGGACCAGTAGTGAAGTATGCTAAGATTGAAAATTTATTGCGCATAAAAGGTTATACTTACAAAAGTAAGTTAAAAACAGGCATTGAAACAATCAGAGGATGCAGCAAACACTATTAACAGCGTTCCCACAAGACCGGAAATTACGACAGAACTGGAAGTGTGTCACGTCAATGCATTTCGCCCTCCCACAGGGCGTCATCAAAGGACCTATCTTCTGATTGGAACTGACTGCCTTAAATCACAAAAGAGAGAGGTACACTCCCCTTCCTCAAGCAATCAGATCGGCATAGTGGCCATTTTGTTGGTTAGGAAAACATGTCGCCCCTATGGATAGAGCACACTCCATATGAGGGACTAAACCACCATGAAATTGGTTGGATAAACCTGAACAGATGTCAGTTGCGGTGTCGTGGAAACAAATGGAAACATGTTCAATCCAGTGCTTTAATATATAAGTAAGTATCACAAAAGACAAAAAAAAAATAAGAAAAATACAAATAAAAATAAGACCATAAAGAAAATTTTATTTTTAATAACAAATAAGAAATAAAGATAATAGTAAAAAAAAAATGAATAAAAATAAAAATAAAATAAAAATGAAAATAAAAATAAAATATAAAAAAATAAATAAATTAAAAAAAAAATAGAGAAAACATACCTATTTTCCTCAGGACAACAAAGTATTTCAAACAGTTTGAGATCCTGGACTGGGACCTGCTCTCCCATCCTACTGATCCGATTGTGTAGGAGGTTCTGTTCACTCCTACCTGGCTTGCCATCTTAACTGTCGTGGAGATTTCGCTATACATTATGCGCAAAGCATGTTTCCTGCGCTACTAAACGCCCTTTCAGCCTTCTGGTATAATGCATCTCAATAAACCCGTGTCTCCCGCATTTCCCCAAGTAAACAGACATAGTCACCTATGTGACTATGTGTTGGTCGAGCTCCATCGCTCGACCAACTGACCTGAACCTCGGCGCAATCTTTATTCATATAACAAATAGAGCCTGATGGTTTCACAATCGACCAATCAAGCACAGGCATTCCTTCAAACAGGAGGGGTTATACAACGACCAATGAACAATGACTAGGGGAGTCTTATGGGCTTGCCTGGGCGGGGGCAGCGTGTACAATTTCCCGCCCACTGTACCCGGAAGCCATGCTCTACAGTAAGACAGAGGAAGCCACATGGCTTGAAATCATGGACTCTCACTCTGACCATAGCAATTCAAAGACTCCCGTTTTTACCATTGGCCTGAATCCTTATTCTGCATTGTTCAGAGAACAAAGCATACCCGGATTATACTACCATTCATGTGGATGGGAGATCTGCAGGTGCACACCATGGCCCCCCCAAATGTGTTGATCAGGCACACAGGGGTAACACGAGCCTACATCCACTCATAACCGATAATGTCTTTGCAGAGTGTAAACATCCCCCCCAGACGATCGTCTGTGCAACGCACAGGGGCCCATCGCAAAGTCCCTGTCCACTAGTGTCCCCAGCAAAATGTCCCTGTCCACCTGTGTCCCCAGCTGTGTCTCCCTATTTGCTTGTGTCCCCAACAGAGTGTCCCTGTCCACTAGTGTCCCCAGCAGGGTGTCCCTGTCCACCTGTATCCCCAGCAGCGTGGCCCTGTTTACATGTGTCCCCAGCAGAGTTTTCTTGTCCACGTGTGTCCCCAGCATAGTCTCCCTGTCCAGGTGTGTCCCAAGCAGAGTCTCACTGTCCACGTGTGTCCCCAGTAAAGTCTCCCTGTCCACTAGTATAACCAGCAAAGTGTCCCTATCCACAAATGTCCCCAGCAGAGTGTCCCTGTCCACTAGTGTCTCCAGCAGAGTGTCCCTGTCCACTAGTGTCCCCAGCAGTGTCCTTGTCCACTAGTGTCCCCAGCAGTGTCCCTGTCCACTTATGTCCATAGCATTGTCCCTGTTCACCCATGTTCCCAGTCTCCCTGTCCACTTGGGTCCCCAGCAGAGTGTATCTGTCCACCTGTATCCCCAGCAGAGTGTCCCTGTTCACATGTGTCCCCAGCAGAGTTTCCCTGTCCACATTTGTCCCTGTCAGGGACGTGCCAGTGCCTTTCAGGAGAATATGCGTGCGCGCATGCGCACGCGGGGTCTGTCCAGAGTTACACAGCAGAATTCTCTCACTGGTGTGCACCGGCACGCTCCCGGCCTGCCTGACTCTGCTATCTTCTTGTGACCTGTTGCAGAACTCCTGCTTGCCTGATCTCCTGCCAATCCGGACTGTCTGACTCTGCCTTTTGTCTGTGCCTTGTGTTGCTGCATTCCGGCCTTCTCATCCAGCTCCAGGTGTTGCTGCTTCAATACCTCCTACCTGTCAGCCTGCTGATCCTCTTCTGCCTGCCAGCATCTACAGCTCAGCCATCCCTGAAGGATCTCTACTCAGCTTCTGTGTCGGCCTCTGTAAAACCTTCACCAGGCACTCCTACCCACTGTGCTCACGAGACCACTGTTCCCACTCCAGTGGCTCCTGAACTAGCTTTGTAAGAGGGGTCTTCTCCTACCAGTCAGTCTCAACTACCAGGTACCTAACAGTACAAACAGCCATGACTGAGCCTGCAGGAGAGACCTCCCCCATATAGGAGATTTGCACGAATCTTGCGGCTCTCACTCAGGCCATGAAGACTCTGCAGGATAGCTACACCAGATTAGAGGGACAAGTTCTGAACCTTACTGGTCCTGGTAGTGTGGCCTCCGCCTCAGCGGTTGCCCAACACAGACTGTCTCATCTCCCTCTGTGGTAATGCTTCCACCTGAACCAAGGGTTCCCATTCCTGAAAGGTTTTCTGGGGACCGAACCAAGTTCCGGGCCTTCCGCAGCGCTTGTCATCTTTACTTTGCCCTGCAACCCCGGACCTTTTCTCTGGAGGCTACTAAAGTGGGGTTTGTGATATCCCTCTTACAAGGAGAACCCCAGACCTGGGCTCACGTCTACTTGAAACAGACTCTGTACAGATCCAGTCCTTGCCTTCCTTCTTCGAGGCTATGGCTCAGCTTTATGAAGATCCTCAGCGGACTGCTACAGCTGAGCCAGCTCTGTTCGCGCTTCAGCAAGGCCGCAGACCGGCCGAGGACTATGTCACGGACTTCAGACGCTGGAGTGCGGACACTCAATGGAACAATGCAGCCTTACGCCACCAATTCTGCATGGGCTTGTCCGAGGGCCTGAAGGATGAGCTTGCTTGGGTTGGTATGCCTGATACCCTTGAGGATCTTATCACCCTGACGATTCAGATTGATCGACGCCTTTGTGAACGTTGGTCTGAATGTTCTTCCCAGCAAACACGCCCAGTGTAGATGACCACAAGAGTTCCAGCTCCTGCTTCCCGTTACTCACCTCCAACCTGCTCAAACCCAGTCACTCCAACACCTGATGCTCCCGAACCCATGCAGCTAGGAATGATGCGATCTACTTTGTCTCCAGAAGAACAAGCACGCCATCGCCAGCTAAATCTTTGCCTTTACTTTGGTGGAGTAGGCCACCATGTGCACAGCTGTCCGGCTAAGACCCATAAGTGTCCACTTTCTGTTCCTGCCAGTTTATCTGCTTTGACCACTAATGCAAACCAACTTGCTCTCCCTCTCTCGTTACAGCTCCAGGAAAGGACAATCCAAGTCAATGCTGTCATTGACTCCGGGGCATGTAGTTGCTTTATAGACTGTGTCTTTGCCATTCAACAAGATATTCCCCTCAAGGACAAAACGCATAAACCTTCAGTTTTCTTGGCTGATGGGTCCCACATTAAATCTGGGCAAGTCTCTCAGGAAACCCTTCCTCTGCCTGTCACCAGTTCTTCTCAGCATAAAGAAATTCTAACCTTGGACGTCATCTCTTCCCCGCTATTTCTGATTATTCTGGGCATGCCCTGGCTCCAGGCCCATAACCCTCACGTCAATTGGACTACCGGTGAAGTCAAATTTTTGTCATCCTATTGTCAAGAACATTGCTTACATAAACTCTCCAGATCTTCAGCCACCTTACTGTGTATGGACATAGATCAGGACCTACTTCAAACCATACCGGAGGCCTATCGGGAGTTTGCTGATGTATCCAGTAAGAAAGGAGCAGACTCCCTGCCACCCCATCACCCTTACGACTGCCCAATTAAGCTTCTTCCTGGAGCCGAAATTCCTTTTGGGCGCATCTTTCCCTTATCTGAAAAAGAGCAAGAAGCACTAAAGTTGTATATTAACGAGAATCTAGAAAAAGGATTTATTCACCCTTCTACCCCCCCAGCTGGTGCCGGAATATTTTTTGTCTCTAAAAAAGATTAGACCCTTCATCCATGTGTGGACTATCGGGAGCTAAACAAAGTCACAGTTAAGAACCGCTACCCGTTGCTCTTGATACCTGAACTGTTTCAGAAGTTGAGATCTGCTGTCATCTTTACCAAACTGGATTTAAGAGGAGCCTACAACCTGGTCCGCATTTGGGCTGGGGATGAATGGAAGACGGCTTTCCGGACTCGTTTTGGGCATTATGAATACTTAGTCATGCCCTTTGGCCTATGTAATGCTCCTGCCACATTTCAGCATCTTATCAACGAAGTATTCAGAGGCTTTCTAGACATCTTTGTGATCGTTTATCTAGACGATATTTTGATTTTCTCTGGGTCACTTAATCAACACCGGGAACATGTACGCAGAGTCTTGGGCCGTCTTCGTCTGCACGGGTTATATGCAAAAGCAGAGAAATGCAAATTTGAACAGAAGGACATTCAGTTTTTGGGGTTAGTGATCTTCCCAACTGGTATCAAAATGGATCCCCAGAAGGTATCTGCCTTGCTAGACTGGCCAGTTCCCCTGGATAAGAAGGAGGTGCAACGCTTCATAGGGTTCGCAAACTTTTACAGAAAATTCATCAAGGGGTTTTCCGCCATCATCTCACCCATTACGCAATTAACCAAACAGAACTGTCGTTTTCACTGGAGCCCGGAGGCTCAGGACGCCTTTGAAAGACTTAAAAGGTGCTTCACTTCAGCCCCAATTCTCAGTCATCCTGACCCGTCTTTACCTTTTATCCTGGAAGTTGATGCTTCCGAAGTGGCCGTGGGAGCAGTCATCTCTCAGCAGCAGGGCAACAAAGACTTAATGCATCCCGTGGGATTTTTCTCTCGAAAACTCTCTCCGGCTGAACGGAATTATGACGTAGGTGATAGGGAACTACTCGCTATCAAAACAGCGTCGGAGGAGTGGAGGTATCTGTTAGAAGGCGCTGTCCATCCGGTATTAATATATACCGTTCACAAAAATTTAGAATATTTGAGATCTGCCAAACGATTAAAACCTTGACAAGCCCGTTGGGCTTTATTCTTTACAGGTTTTTGTTTCCATATTACATACCGGCCAGGAACAAACAATATCAAACCAGACGCGTTATCATGCATGTTCCCTAAGGACTTATCTGTACCTGATACCATTCTGCCTGCAAACAACTTTTTACTCCTTCAGACGGACCTTCTGTCCCTGATCAGGGAAGCATCCCCAGAGTCTTCAAGCCCCCAGGGAATCACTTTAACACCTCGAGATTGGTTATTGTGGAGAGGAAGCCAAATCTTTGTTCTGGAAAATGTTCGAGTTAAGGTGCTAACCCTACTTCACAACCATCCACTTGCAGGACATTTTGGGGTCCGTAAAACTCTTGAACTCGTGCAACGCACGTTCTGGTGGCCTAATTTGAAGGAGTTCTGCAGAAAGTATGTCAGCTCTTGCCCTGTCTGCATCCAGAATAAGACCACAAGGAACCGAGCCTGGGGACTGCTAAGACCTCTACCAGTACCCGACAGACCCTGGAGGATGATAGCAATGGACTTCATAGTCGAACTACCATGCTCAGAAGGGTGTTCAGTGATCTTTGTGGTCGTCGACCGCCTGTCTAAAATGGCCCATTTTGTACCCTTCAAGGGAACACCTTCTGCTGTGGAAACGGCCCGTGTGTTCATTAAAGAGATCATCAGGCTGCACGGAGTCCCTGCAAATATAGTGTCTGACAGGGGGGTGCAGTTCACCTCACATTTCTGGAAGGCCCTGTGTGAGATCTTGAAAATTGAACTAGCTCTGTCCTCAGCATCACCCCCAAACTAACGGGCAAACGGAAAGGACAAATCAGACTCTAGAGCAATACATTGGATGTTTTACATCTTTTGTACAGGATGATTGGGTGTCCCTGCTGCCCCTAGCGGAATTCGCTTATAATAATGCTAGCCATTCTGCCACCGGTCAGTCCCCCTTTTTTTGTCAATTATGGTTTTCATTTATCCTTTTTACCTGATTTTCTTTCAGAATCCTCAGTTCCAGCGGTCCAGGACACATTGCAGTTTCTCAGCCACAATAACCGGATATTACAGGAGGCGGTATCCAAGGCACAAGCAGACAATAAGAGGACTTTTGATCAGAAGAGAAGAGGGGATCTGAACCTTCAGCTTGGCGATAAGGTATGGCTGTCTACAAATAACATTAAATTGACTTGTCCTTCCAAGAAGTTTGCCCTAAGTTTATTGGTCCTTTTTCGGTTAAAAGGAAGATCAATGAAGTGTCTTATGAACTATGTCTACCTGATTCCCTTAAAATTCACCCAGTATTTCATGTATTACTGTTGAAGCCTGCTGTGTCTGATCCTTTCCCTGATAGGGGTACCAGGGCCCCCAAACCTGTCCTGGTGGATGGAAGTGAGGAGTATGAGGTGGAAGCCATCCTCGATTGCAGAAAAAGACTGGGGCAAGTACAATTTTTAATAAAATGGAAAGGGTATGGTCCAGAGAACAATTCATGGGAACCTGACAGCAATATCCACGCTAAACGCTTAATCCGTGCTTATTTTTCTGGCCACCCTGAAAAGAAAAGTTACGTGGGCATCCGGAGGCTGCCCGTTGGGAGGGGGCAATGTCAGGGACGTGCCAGTGCCTTTCAGGGGAATATGCGTGCGTGCATGTGCACGCGGGGTCTGTCCAGAGTTACACAGCAGAATTCTCCCACTGGTGTGCACCGGTGCGCTCCCGTGCGCGTTAGCGCTGTTTGGCGCCAAGGGGCCTTTAAAAGTGTGACAGCTGCACTCATGTGGTGCTGTTCGTCTGCAGCTCCGTACCTGTGTTCCTGTATCTGCCTGCTGATTGTTATTACTGTTATCGACCCAGCTACGTCTGACTCTTCTGCCATCTCCAATCCGACCCGGCCTGCCTGACTCTATCTTCTTGTGACCTGTTGCCGAACTCCTGCTTGCCTGACTACTCTGTGATTATTAATTTGCATCATCTGCCTGATCTCCTGCCAATCAGGACTGTCTGACTCTGCCTTTTGTTTGTGCCTTGTGTTGCTGCATTCCAGCCTTCTCATCCAGCTCCAGGTGTTGCTGCTTCAATACCTCCTACCTGTCAGCCTGCTGATCCTCTTCTGCCTGCCAGCATCTACAGCTCAGCCATCCCTGAAGGATCTCTACTCAGCTTCTCTTCCGGCCTCTGCAAAACCTTCCCCAGGCACTCCTACCCACTTTGCTCACGAGACCACTGTTCCCACTCCAGTGGCTCCTGAACCAGCGTTGTAAGAGGGGTCTTCTCCTACCAGTCGGGCTCAACTACCAGGTACCTAACAGTCCCCAGCAGAGTGTCCCTGTCCACATGTGTGCCCAGCAGAGTTTCCCTGTCCACAGCAGGGTGTCCCTGTCCACTTATGTCCTCAGCAGAGTGCCTTTGTCCATTTGTGTCCCCAGCACAGCACTTGTGTCCCTGGCACAGTGTCCCTGTCCACCTGTGTCCACAGCAGATTGTCCCTGTCCACCTGTGTGCACAGTAGAGTGTCCCTGTCCACAGCACAGTGTCCCTGTCCTCCTTTGTCCATAGCATTGTCCCTGTTCACCCATGTCCCCAGCAGAGTGGCCCTGTCCACTTAGGTTCCCAGTCCCCTTGTCCACTTGGGTCCCCAGAAGAGTGTATCTGTCCACCTGTATCACCAGCAGAGTGTTCCTGTTCACATGTGTCCTCAGCAGAGTGCCTTTGTCCATTTGTGTCCCCAGCACAGTGCCCCGTCCACTTGTGTCCCTGGCACAGTGTCCCTTTCCACCTATGTCCACAGCAGTGTGTCCCTGTCCACCTGTATCCACAGCAGAGTCTCCCTGTTCACCTGTGTCCACAGCAGAGTCTCCCTGTCCACCTGTGTCCACAGCAGAGTCTCCCTGTCCACCTGTGTCCACAGCAGAGTCTCCCTGTCCACCTGTGTCCACAGCAGAGTCTCCCTGTTCACCTGTGTCCACAGCAGAGTCTCCCTGTCCACCTGTGTCCACAGCAGAGTCTCCCTGTCCACCTGTGTCCACATCAATGTCTCCCTGTCCACCCGTGTCCACAGCAGAGTCTCCC
The DNA here is from genome assembly GCF_042186555.1 of Aquarana catesbeiana. Taxonomy (NCBI): domain Eukaryota; kingdom Metazoa; phylum Chordata; class Amphibia; order Anura; family Ranidae; genus Aquarana; species Aquarana catesbeiana. The sequence continues at coordinate 469,117,734 of NC_133327.1, forward strand.
TGTCCACTAGTGTACCCAGCAGAGTCTCCCTGTCCATTTGTGTCCACAGTAGAGTGTTCCTATCCATTCGTATGCTCGGCAGAGTGCCCCTGTCCACTTGTGTCCCCAGCAGTGTGCCTCTGTCCTTTTGTGTCCCCAACAGAGTGTCCCTGTCCACCTGTGTCCCCAACAGAGTCTTCCTGTCCACTAGTGTCTCCAGCAGAGTGTCCCTGTCCACTAGTGTCCCAAGCAGAGTGTCCATGTCCCTTCTGTACCCAGCAGAGTGTCCCTGTCCACCTGTGTCCCCAGCAGAATGTCCCTGTCCACCTATGTCCTCAGCAGATTGCATCTGTCCACTTTTGTCCCTGGCACAGTGTTCCAGTCCACCTGCATCCACAGCAGATTGTCCTTGTCCACCTGTGTGGACAGTAGAGTGTCCCTGTCTACAGCACAGTGTCTCGGTTCACCTTTGTCCACATCAGTGTGTCCCTGTCCACCTGTGTCCACAGCAGAGTCTCCCTGTCGACATCAGAGTTTCCCTGTCCACCTGTGTCCACAGCAGAGTCTCCCTGTCCACCCGTGTCCCCAGCAGAGTCTCCCTGTCCACCCGTGTCCCCAGCAGAGTCTCCCTGTCCACCCGTGTCCCCAGCAGAGTCTTCCTGTCCACCCGTGTCCCCAGCAGAGTCTTCCTGTCCACCCGTGTCCCCAGCAGAGTCTTCCTGTCCACCCGTGTCCCCAGCAGAGTCTTCCTGTCCACCCGTGTCCCCAGCAGAGTCTTCCTGTCCACCCGTGTCCCCAGCAGAGTCTTCCTGTCCACTTCTGTACCCAGCAGAGTGTCCCTGTCCACTTCTGTACCCAGCAGAGTGTCCCTGTCCACTTCTGTACCCAGCAGAGTGTCCCTGTCCACTTCTGTACCCAGCAGAGTGTCCCTGTCCACTTCTGTACCCAGCAGAGTGTCCCTGTCCACTTCTGTACCCAGCAGAGTGTCCCTGTCCACTTCTGTACCCAGCAGAGTGTCCCTGTCCACTTCTGTACCCAGCAGAGTGTCCCTGTCCACTTCTGTACCCAGCAGAGTGTCCCTGTCCATTTCTGTATCCAGCAGAGTGTCCCTGTCCATTTCTGTACCCAGCAGAGTGTCCCTGTCCACTTCTGTACCCAGCAGAGTGTCCCTGTCCACTTCTGTACCCAGCAGAGTGTCCCTGTCCACTTCTGTACCCAGCAGAGTGTCCCTGTCCACTTGTGTCCTCAGCAAAGTCTGCCTGTCCACTTGGGTCCCCAGCAGAGTCTCCCTGTTCACTTGTGTCACCAGCAGAGTATCCCTGTTCATTTGTGTCCCCAGCAGAGTGTCCCTGTCCACTAGTGTCCCCAGAAAAGTGCCCTATCCACGAGTGTGCCCAGCAGAGACTCCCTGTTCACTTGAGCCCCAGCAGAGTCTCCCTGTCCACTAATGTCCCCAGCAGAGGCTTCCTGTCCACTTGTGTCCCCGACACAGTGCCCCTGTCCACCTATTTTCCCAGCAGGGTGTCTCTGTCTGCTTGTGTTCCCAGCAGTGTGTCCCTGTCCACTTATGTCCTCACCAGAGTGCCTCTGGTCCATTTGTGTCCTTGGCACAGTGTCTCTGGTCCATTTGTGTCCCCGCCACAGGGGCACCTGTCCACTTGTGTCCCTAGCACAGTGCCCCTGTCCACCTATATTCCCAGCAGAGTGTCCCTGTCCATCTGTGTCCCCAGCAGAGTGTCCCTGTCCACCTGTATCCCCAGCAGAGTGTCCCTGTCCACCTGTATCCCCAGCAGAGTGTCCCTGTCCACCTGTATCCCCAGCAGTGTGTCCCTGTCCACCTGTTTCCCCAGCAGAGTGTCCCTGTCCACCTGTGTCCCCAGCAGAGTGTCCCTGTCCATCTGTGTCCCCAGCAGAGTGTCCCTGTCCACCTGTGTCCCCAGCAGAGTGTCCCTGTCCACCTGTGTCCCCAGCAGAGTGTCCCTGTCCACCTGTGTCCCTGTCCACAGCAGAGTGTCCCTGTCCACTTATGTCCTCAGCAGAGTGCCTTTGTCCATTTGTGTCCCCAGCACAGTGCTCCGTCCACTTATGTCCCTGGCACAGTGTCCCTGTCCACCTGCGTCCACAGCAGAGTGTGTCCCTTTCCACCTGTGTCCACAGCAGAGTCTCCCTGTTCACCTGTGTCCACATCAATGTCTCCCTGTCCACCTGTGTCCACAGCAGAGTCTCCCTGTCCACTAGTGTACCCAGCAGAGTGTCCCTGTCCATTTGTGTCCCCAGCAGAGTCTCCGTGTCCACAGTAGAGTGTCCCTATCCATTTGTATTCTCGGCAGAGTGCCCCTGTCCACTTGTGTCCCCAGCAGTGTGCCTCTGTCCTTTTGTGTCCCCAACAGAGTGTCCCTGTCCACCTGTGTCCCCAACAGAGTGTCCCTGTCCACTAGTGCCCCAAGCAGAGTGTCCCTGTCCACTAGTGTCCCAAGCAGAGTGTCCATGTCCACTTCTGTACCCAGCAGAGTTTCCCTGTCCACCTGTGTCCCCAGCAGAGTTTCCCTGTCCACCTGTGTCCCCAGCAGAGTTTCCCTGTCCACCTGTGTCCCCAGCAGAGTTTCCCTGTCCACCTGTGTCCCCAGCAGAGTTTCCCTGTCCACCTGTGTCCCCAGCAGAGTGTCCCTGTCCACCTGTGTCCCCAGCAGAGTGTCCCTGTCCACTTATGTCCTCAGCAGATTGCCTCTGTCCACTTTTGTCCCTGGCACAGTGTTCCAGTCCACCTGCATCCACAGCAGATTGTCCTTGTCCACCTGTAGAGTGCACAGTAGAGTGTCCCTGTCTACAGCACAGTGCCCCTGTTCACCTTTGTCCACATCAGTGTGTCTCTGTCCACCTGTGTCCACAGCAGAGTCTCCCTGTCCACTAGTGTCCACAGCAGAGTCTCCCTGTTGGCATCAGTGTTTCCCTGTCCACCTGTGTCCACAGCAGAGTCTCCCTGTCCACTAGTGTACCCAGCAGAGTCTCTCTGTCCATTTGTGTCCCCAGTAGAGTCACCCTGTCCACAGCAGAGTGTCCCCGTCTGTTTGTATTCCCAGCAGAGTGCCCCTGTCAATTTTTGTCCCTGTCCACCTGTGTGCACAGTAGAGTGTCCCTGTCCACAGCACAGTGCCCCTGTCCTCCTTTGTCCATAGCATTGTCCCTGTTCACCCATGTCCCCAGCAGAGTGGCCCTGTCCACTTAGGTTCCCAGTCCCCCTGTCCACTTAGGTTGCCAGTCCCCCTGTCCACTTGGGTCCCCAGCAGAGTGTATCTGTCCACCTGTATCCCCAGCAGTGTCCCCCTGTTCACATGTGTCCCCAGCACAGTGCCCCATCCACTTGTGTCCCCGGCACAGTGTCCCCGTCCACCTGTGTCCACGGCACAGTGTCCCCGTCCACCTGTGTCCACAGCAGAGTCTCCCTGTCCACCTGTGTTCACAGCAGAGTCTCCCTGTCCACAGCAGAGTCTCCCTGTCCACCTCCGTCCACAGCAGAGTCTCCCTGTCCACCTCCGTCCACAGCAGAGTCTCTCTGTCCACCTCTGTCTACAGCAGAGTCTCTCTGTCCACAGCAGAGTCTCCCTGTCCACCTCTGTCCACAGCAGAGTCTCCCTGTCCACCTCTGTCCACAGCAGAGTCTCCCTGTCCACCTCTGTCCACAGCAGAGTCTCCCTGTCCACCTCTGTCCACAGCAGAGTCTCCCTGTCCACCTCTGTCCACAGCAGAGTCTCCCTGTCCACCTCTGTCCACAGCAGAGTCTCCCTGTCCACCTCTGTCCACAGCAGAGTATCCCTGTCCATTTGTGTCCCCATCAGAGTATCCCTGTCCATTTGTGTCCCCAGCAGAGTATCCATGTTCATTTGTGTCCCCAGCAGAGTGTCCCTGTCCACTAGTGTCCCCAGAAAAGTGCCCTATCCACGAGTGTGCCCAGCAGAGACTCCCTGTTCACTAGAGCCCCTAGCAGAGAGCCCCTATCCATTTGTGTCCCCAGCAGAGTGTCCCTGTCCACTAGTGTCCCCAGAAAAGTGCCCTATCCACGAGTGTGCCCAGCAGAGACTCCCTGTTCACTTTAGCCCCTAGCAGAGAGCCCCTGTCCATTTGTGTCCCCAGCAGAGTCTCCCTGTCCACTAATGTCCCCAGCAGAACCTTCCTGTCCACTTGTGTCCCCGACACAGTGCCTCTGTCCACCTATATTCCCAGCAGGGTGTCTCTGTCTGCTTGTGTTCCCAGCAGTGTGTCCCTGTCCACTTATGTCCTCACCAGAGTGCCTCTGGTCCATTTGTGTCCTCGGCACAGTGCCCCTGTCCACTTGTGTCCCTCGCACAGTGCCCCTGTCCACTTGTGTCCCCAGCAGAGTGTCCCTGTTCATCTGTGTCCCCAGCAGAGTGTCCCTGTTCATCTGTGTCCCCAGCAGAGTGTCCCTGTTCATCTGTGTCCCCAGCAGAGTGTCCCTGTTCATCTGTGTCCCCAGCAGAGTGTCCCTGTTCATCTGTGTCCCCAGTAGAGTGTCCCTGTCTGTGTCCCCAGCAGAGTGTCCCTGTCCACCTGTATCCCCAGCAGAGTGTCCCTGTCCACCTGTATCCCCAGCAGAGTGTCCCTGTCCACCTGTATCCCCAGCAGAGTGTCCCTGTCCACCTGTATCCCCAGCAGAGTGTCCCTGTCCACCTGTATCCCCAGCAGAGTGTCCCTGTCCACCTGTATCCCCAGCAGAGTGTCCCTGTCCACCTGTATCCCCAGCAGAGTGTCCCTGTCCACCTGTATCCCCAGCAGAGTGTCCCTGTCCACCTGTATCCCCAGCAGAGTGTCCCTGTCCACCTGTATCCCCAGCAGAGTGTCCCTGTCCACCTGTATCCCCAGCAGAGTGTCCCTGTCCACCTGTATCCCCAGCAGAGTGTCCCTGTCCACCTGTGTCCCCGGCACAGTGCCCCTGTCCACCTGTGTCCCCGGCACAGTGCCCCTGTCCACTTGTGTCCCCGGCACAGTGCCCCTGTCCACTTGTGTCCCCGGCACAGTGCCCCTGTCCACTTGTGTCCCCGGCACAGTGCCCCTGTCCACTTGTGTCCCCGGCACAGTGCCCCCGTCCACTTGTGTCCCCGGCACAGTGCCCCCGTCCACTTGTGTCCCCGGCACAGTGCCCCTGTCCACCTATATTCCCAGCAGGGTGTCCCTGTCCATCTGTGTCCCCAGCGCAGTGTCCCTGTCCACCTGTATCCCCAGCAGAGTGCCCCTATCCACTTGTGTTCCCGGCACAGTGCCCCTGTCCACTTGTGTCCCCGGCACAGTGCCCCTGTCCACTTGTGTCCCAAGCAGAGTGTCCCTGTCTACCTGTATTCCATGCAGAGTGTCCCTGTCTACCTGTGTCCACAGCAGAGTGTCTCTGTCCACCTGTGTCCCCAGCAGTGTCCCTCTCCACCTGTGTCCCCAGCAGTGTCCCTCTCCACCTGTGTCCACAGCAGTGTCCCTCTCCACCTGTGTCCACAGCAGTGTCCCTCTCCACCTGTGTCCACAGCAGTGTCCCTCTCCACCTGTGTCCACAGCAGAGTGTCCCTCTCCATGTGTGTCTGCAGCAGATTATCCCTGTCCACCCGTGCCCCCAGCAGAGTGTCCCTGTCCACCCGCGTCCCCAGCAGAGTGTCCCTGTCCACCCGTGTCCCCAGAAGAGTGTCCCTGTCTCCTCGTGTCCCCGGCAGAGTGCCAATGTCCACCCTGGTCCCCGGCAGAGTGCCCCTGTCCACCCTGGTCCCCGGCAGAGTGCCCCTGTCCACCCTGGTCCCCGGCAGAGTGCCCCTGTCCACCCTGGTCCCCGGCAGAGTGCCCCTGTCCACCCTGGTCCCCGGCAGAGTGCCCCTGTCCACCCTGGTCCCCGGCAGAGTGCCCCTGTCCAGTCGTGTTCCCAGCACAGTGCCTCTGTTCACTTGTGTCCCCGGCAGAATGTCACTGTATACCTGTATTCCATGCAGAATGTCCCTGTCTACCTGTGTCCACAACAGAGTGTCTCTGTCCACCTGTGTCCCCAGCAGTGTCCCTCTCCACCTGTGTCCCTAGCAGAGTGTCCCTGTCCACCCGTGTCCCTAGCAGAGTGTCCCTGTCCACCCGTGTCCCCAGCAGAGTGTCCCTGTCCACCCGTGTCCCCAGCAGAGTGTCCCTGTCCACCCGTGTCCCCAGCAGAGTGTCCCTGTCCACCCGTGTCCCCAGCAGAGTGTCCCTGTCCACCCGTGTCCCCAGCAGAGTGTCCCTGTCCACCCGTGTCCCCAGCAGAGTGTCCCCGTCCACCCGTGTCCCCAGCAGAGTGTCCCTGTCCACCCGTGTCCCCAGCAGAGTGTCCCTGTCCACCTGTGTCCCCAGCAGAGTGTCCCTGTCCACCCGTGTCCCCAGCAAAGTGTCCCTGTCTACTTGTTTCCCCAACAGTGTCCCTGTACATTTATCCCCACTTCACATTTCCCCTTCAGAATGCCTTACTAGCTTGAACAGAGATGTACTGTGCAGTGAGTCCAAGAACTCACTACAGGCTGAATAAAATGACCTAGCGGCCTGCATGTGGCCCTTGGTCTGTACCTTGGAGACCCCAGGTTTATAGCAACATAAATAAATGAAGACCTATACACAGGACCTGCTTAGCACAAGAACTTTGCTTGTAAACCTATTATTTTTTCAGGGAAGCAAAGCAAGCTAAAATGTAGTTTCTAGTTATCATATCAGTGCTGTTTTTTCCTGTTTCTCTCAAGAGTGTTTGCATGGAAAATGCCAAGAAGAACACCAGGAATTCACATGGCAACCCTCTGAGTTCATATCAACTCAGGAGCGCCTTATGCTACAAAGCTGATAAGGATAGGTCTTGCCAGAGGATAAAAGATTACTGTTCTTGCCCAGTGAGATTTTTTTGGTAGCCGTTTATGGTGTCTGCAAGAAGAGGAGCTATGGGATCATGAGGGTGGTCTGGAGCGACCTCTTTGAGAATGATGGTGATGAGAGAAAGGTCCATGTTGACTGGGAACAACTACCAGGACAGGCTCTGGAGTGGTCCTCGTATCGCGTTGTATGGATCTTCTTTAAAAGCGGAGTTCCACCCAAAAGTGGAACTTCAGCTTGTTGTACTCCTCCCCACCTCCAGTGCCACATTTGGCACCTTTCGGGGAGGGGGGACAGGATACCTGTCTAAAAAAAGGTATCCTATTCCCACATCCTGGAGCCTCAGGCTCCTCCTCCTTCCCCAGCCACCGGGACAGTAGGAGAGAGGAGTGGAGCCTCGCACATGCGCAGTAGGGTCCCCTGCGTGAAGCCGGGAACGTCAAATGGAAACATCAGCTGCAGTGCCGACATCGCTGCACTCAAGAACAGGTACTGTGTCCAATTATTAGAAGTCAGCAGCTGCAGTATGTGCAGCTTGCTGGCTTTTAATTTTTGTAGCGGTGGGCGGACCTCCGCTTTAAGCAGGACTGTTAACACATGTAACAGGTGGTCTGTGATGGCAGCATTGTCCATGGTGCAAGGACATCAAGAGAGAAAATGCAAGGCTATACAACAAACATTAGCCCTAGGCACCAGTAGTAACAAAAGCAAGAAAGGAGCACTTGACTCATTAGCAAGTGACATCCTGTGAAGTTCAAAGAGCTTGAAGGTAGTGGGGTGGAACCTGGCCATGACTACACAGCAGCAAGTTTGTTTGCTGATCCTTTGGTGAGGACAGAAAAATGAATGGTGTGCGGTCTCATGGTCTCCAAATTTATGGATAGATGGTCCTAAGGGGTTGGGCTGGGGGGGGGCAGAGCCCTTACCCTGTATACTGCCATGATGTGCCAGGTAAACTAACTATAGAATCCCAGACCATAAAGGACAGGGTTAACAAAAACAACAACATGTTCACTTACTAATATACGGCAAGGTGACCACTACGTAGTTACAGTAGCACAGATCTAGCTATCTTGCACTGTGCATGTGAGAGAAAAACAATACCAATAGAACAGAGATACTATGTCTCTCACAAGGATTTAGGTACACACTCAAGAAGATATGGGCAACTAAGGTATATAAGAACATAATAATACAAATGTAGCACCCTCTGTTGTGCTAGATAGTGAAAATTGTTTTTTTGTTAGTGTACAGTAGGTACATTCGGCCTGTCTGAGAGCCAGGCTGGGTTGAATCTGGGTCAAGGTGAGTGATTTAGGGAGACTGGATGACTCATTAGGCAGCAGATCTGGTACCTCCCCCTACTTGCTGGAACCTTGGAGAAGCTTCCAGAAGAATGGGAGGGAGGTTAGGAGGAGCTGCCTGGAGTATTGAGGAGGGCCCCAGCCAATCCCCAGCAGGTGGGCTGGCAGGGGGTTGGCCCCTTTTTAAATACTCAGGCTCAGGCCAGCAGGCGCAGTGTGGATTTCGGGTGGAAGCTGGAGATGGAGTGCTGAGGAGGCTGTCGGTGGCCCTTGAGGGTAGCCCCCTAGTCTGGGGGGAGGGGTGACCTCAGGCCTGGGGCTTGGGTGCTGGAGGGATCCTCTCAAGACACATGGAAGAATCTTGTCCAGAGGCACGGGGAGCAAGAGCGAGGGCAGCAGGAGCCAGCTAGCACATCTGGGAGATCTCTAGGGAGAGGACAGCCGGGTGGCTGGTGAGTGTGACAGTCTGGGAGGACTGTGGAAAGTAGCCAGGAGGGCTAGTGAAAGAGGCAGCTGGCAGTGACTGAAGAGGTGGTGCTGGGATCAATAGACACAGGAATGTAGCTGGACACTGGTCTTTTTCTATCCACACCCAAGGGGACCACAGTCCCTATCTGTAAATGGCTTTTGCTTAATCTGGCTGAGTGCCTTGCCAGATTCATCAGTGTTCCAGCTGGGTCTGAGTTGTTTTCTGCAAGCAAATGATGTGCTGGAGGAAAAGAAGTGTATACTGATAGTGTATATAGTTGAAGTGTCCCTGAAGAAGTTTGTTCCAGTCAAGTTGGCATCCCATCCCCATCCAAGTTGATTAACCCCTAATAAAATACAAAAACAAAAGTTGCTGGCTGTTCAGGGTGGGGGATCCCAATTTAACAGCGGCTCCTACAGGGGATGCGCTACATTTGGGGGGCATCATCTGGGATATCGCCCATGGTAACCTGCACAGCTGTTCCCCCTAGAAACCAGTTTCATGGAGCCACTTTGTTCCAGGACCACTGTGGGGTTAAAACCAGGGACAATGACGTATGTGCCCTGCCTGTTTGTGACTGTTTGCTATAACCAAGTGCCGTTGCCCTTAGTAACCAGCGGGAACTGATGCTGCCCTGCATACCCAGTTTCCCCAACTGTGGCTGGGAAGAGTAGTGCTATTCAGTGAACTGTACCATGTACTGTCACCCGTGGCAACCACGGCAGACAATCACGCACATGGATTACAAAACATGCACTGGAAAAAGTGACTGTTACAATGTCCTGCTAAAAACTGTAAAGTGTGCACAAAGATGCCTGCTCTTGCCCATGGTGTTCAGGGTAAGCCAGCAGGAGGGGTTCTGTCAGTTGCTCAACCACGGCTGATCTGAAAGACTGTTCCAACCCTGCTAACTACAGTGAGATGTGTTACAGACTGCTGTTACTCATAGCAACCACAGAAAATTGATGTTGCCACCTGCACCCAGTTGCTCGAGCACGAGTTCTGCCAGTGTATGTATAATCATCATCATCATTGTATGCAAACTTCAGTACAGCTAACAAGGGTTTACAGCGGAGCGTGTGGAAAAAGGCCTGCTTATCAGAGCTGCGGGTGCCAGCCAGTCTGGAAGCTTGGGGCTCAAGCCACACCCCGGAGGTGTCAGAAACCATGAATCAGACTGAGACAGAAGTACAGTCAAATCACACTTGTTTAATAATAATAAAAAAAAGGTAAACATAGTCAAAACATAGCCAGAGTTCAGGAACCGGAACGGATAGTCAGACAGCTCAGTTTGAAGCTGTGGAGCTTGGTGTAAGTGGAGCTTTTTTAAGTGGGAGTTATAAACAAGAGTTAGAGTATACAAGTCTTGCTGTCTGTTGGTGTGTGTATTGCTGCTGTCTGCTGGTGTGTGTATTGCTGCTGTCTGTTGGTGTGTGTATTGCTGCTGTCTGTTGGTGTGTGTATTGCTGCTGTCTGTTGGTGTGTGTATTGCTGCTGTCTGTTGGTGTTTGCTGGGTTGCATTTTGGGGACTTTTCCTTTTAGTTTTTATCTTGCCTTTTGCTGTCACTTTTTAAATAGCTTTTCTTTTTTTTTTTTTTTTTTTTTGTTTCATCAGTCTATCAATTAAGGGTGTGGTTAATTGCTCCCAGGTGACTATTTAACTTGTTGTAGGACTCAGTTGAGCGTGCTCAGTTTGAAGCTGTGGAGCTTGGTGTAAGTGGAGCTTTTTTAAGTGGGAGTTATAAACAAGAGTTTAAAACAGGAGGTTATAACAGGGGTCATAGTACCTGTGTAGTGTGAGTATCTGAGTGTTGTCTGAGTAGTGTGTGTGGATCGTTAGTACTTGTGTATTGTGTACCTGTGTATTGTCTTGAGTATTAGTGCCAGGAAGCTAGTTGTTAGGTAATTTGTACAGGGTAAAATCCCCAAATCCTCACTAAATTTAATAGGTACGATGCCCGGCGGGTGTGGAGAGGCGACTCTTTGTACATCTTGCCGCATGTATGCGTTCCTTGATCATCCGATCGAGGGCGAATACTGCTGTGCAAAATGTAAGCACATTGTTTCCCTGGAAGCCCAGGTTCTGAATCTGGGGAAGCAACTGTCAGCACTGAGAAGTCCCTCCATACTAAAGGTGAGCCAGGAATGTACACGGCAGGTGCCGGCAGGGGCCAGCACAGAGGCGGGTGGAGACAAAGAGGTGCAGGCACTAGCAAAGAGTAGATGGGTGACAGTCAGGAGGGGTAGAGGGGGAAGTGCCAGGGAGGCCGATCCAGGACTGGAGCATCCCAATAAGTACGCTCCATTGAGTGACATTGGTGTAACCAGTCAGGGACCAGTACTGCTGGAGTTGAGGGACTCTCCTAGCTGCCAGGGGAAGAACTCCTCCAGTGAGAGTGGGGGGGCAGCAAAGGGAAAGGAAAGACAGATTCTGGTGGTAGGGGACTCAATTCTTAGAAGGACAGAGAGGGCAATCTGTAACCAAGACCTGAAGCGCCGAACAGTATGTTGTCTACCGGGCGCTCGGGTTCGGCACATCACGGATCTTGTGGACAGATTACTGGCAGGGGCTGGGGAAGACCCGGCTGTCATGGTGCACGTTGGCACCAATGACAAAGTCAGAGGCAGATGGAGTGTCCTAAAGAACGATTTTAGGGACTTAGGAGCTAAATTGAGGAAAAGGACCTCCAAGGTAGTGTTCTCAGGAATACTACCGGTACATCGAGCCACACCAGAGAGGCAGAGGGAGATTAGGGAAGTAAACAAGTGGCTGAAGAGCTGGTGTAGTAAGGAGGGGTTTGGGTTCCTGGAGGACTGGGCCGACTTCTCAGTCGGTAACCGGTACTATAGAAGGGACGGACTGCACCTAAATGAGGAGGGTGCAGATCTGCTGGGAATGAAGATGGCCAAAAAGTTAGAGGGGTTTTTAAACTAGGCGATGGGGGGGAGGGTCCAGAGACAGTGATAGCCAGCGCGGAAGATATTCCAGAGGGTAGTATTGGGGGCATTAGTGGTAGGTTAACCAAAGCACAAAAACACAAGGTGAGTATAGTAGCAAGTCCAAGTTGCAATCTTGAAACACCCAATACGAGGATAATATGCGACCGGTCTAAACTATGTGGCATGTTCACCAATGCCAGGAGCCTGGCGGACAAGATGGGTGAACTAGAGATACTGTTGTACAAGGAGGATTTGGATTTTGTGGGAATTTCAGAGACCTGGTTCAACAGCTCTCATGATTGGCTGGCAAACATTCAAGGGTATACCCTATACCGCAAGGATAGAGAGGGTAAAAAAGGGGGAGGGGTATGCCTATATATCAAGAATAATGTACAAGTGAATGTGAGAGATGACATCACTGAGGGGGCTAGGGAGGAGGTGGAATCTTTATGGGTAGAGCTCCAAAGGGATGAAGCTAAGGGGAAAATAATACTGGGAGTATGCTATAGGCCCCCTAACCTGAGGGAGGAAGTGGAGACGGATCTCCTATCACAAATTGGATTAGCAGCAAGGATGGGAAGTGTTATCATAATGGGGGATTTTAATTATCCAGACATAGACTGGGCGGAGGGAACCGCGCATTCATTTAAGGCTCGCCAGTTCCTTAATGTCTTGCAGGACAATTTTATGGGTCAGATGGTAGACGCACCAACTAGAAATAAAACATTACTAGATCTACTGATTACCAACAATACAGACCTGATAACAGATGTGGAAATACGGGGCAATTTAGGTAACAGCGATCACAGGTCAATTAGTTTCAGTATAAATCACACAAATAGGAGACATGAAGGGAACACAAAGACACTGAATTTCAAAAGAGCCAACTTCCCTAAACTACAAACCTTGCTAAAAGGCATAAATTGGGATAAAATATTAGGAACAAAGAATACAGAGGAGAGATGGGTTTGCTTTAAGAGCATATTAAATAAGGGCATTAGCCAATGTATCCCATTGGGTAATAAATTTAAAAGAGCGAACAAACATCCTGGATGGCTTAACTCCAATGTAAAAATGCATATAAAAGCAAAGGAGAAGGCCTTCAAAAAATACAAGGTTGAGGGATCATCCACAGCATTCAGAATTTATAAAGAATGCAATAAGAAATGTAAGGGTGCAATTAGGATGGCTAAGATAGAACATGAAAGACACATAGCGGAGGAGAGCAAAAAAAATCCCAAGAAATTCTTTAAGTATGTAAACAGTAAAAAAGGGAGGACAGACCATATTGGCCCCATAAAGAATGAGGAAGGACATCTGGTTACAAAGGATGGGGAGATGGCAGAGGTATTGAATTTATTCTTCTCCTCAGTATTCACGAGTGAATCGGGGGGCTTCAGTAACCAAAACTGCAGTGTTTATCCTCATGACACAACACAGGAAGCACCTACATGGTTAACAGAGGACGGAATTAAAATTAGACTTGAGAAACTTAACATTAATAAATCACCGGGACCAGATGGCTTGCATCCGAGGGTACTTAGGGAACTCAGTCAGGTGATTGCCAGACCGTTGTTCCTAATTTTTACAGACAGTCTATTGACTGGAATGGTGCCAGCTGATTGGAGAAAAGCCAATGTAGCACCAATATTTAAAAAGGGCCCAAAAAACATCCCTGGGAATTACAGACCAGTTAGCCTAACATCAATAGTATGTAAACTCTTGGAGGGGATGATAAGGGACTATATACAAGATTTTAGTAATAAGAATGATATCATTAGCAGTAATCAGCATGGATTCATGAAGAATCGTTCTTGCCAAACCAATCTATTAACCTTCTATGAGGAGGTGAGTTGCCATCTAGATAAAGGAAGGCCCGAAGACGTGGTGTATCTGGATTTTGCAAAAGCATTTGACACAGTTCCCCATAAACGTTTACTGTACAAAATAAGGTGCGTTGGCATGGACCATAGGGTGAGTACATGGATTGAAAACTGGCTACAAGGGCGTGTTCAGAGGGTGGTGATAAATGGGGAGTACTCAGAATAGTCAGGGGTGGGTAGTGGGGTCCCCCAGGGTTCTGTGCTGGGACCAATCCTATTTAATTTGTTCATAAATGACCTGGAGGATGGGATAAACAGTTCCATCTCTGTATTTGCAGACGATACTAAGCTAAGCAGGGCAATAACTTCTCCGCAGGATGTGGAAATCTTGCAAAAAGACCTGAACAAATTAATGGGGTGGGCGACTACATGGCAAATGAGGTTCAATGTAGAAAAATGTAAAATAATGCATTTGGGTGTCAAAAATATGAATGCAATCTATACACTGGGGGGAGAACCTCTGGGGGAATCTAGGATGGAAAAGGACTTGGGGGTCCTAGTGGATGATAGGCTCAGCAACGGCATGCAATGCCAAGCTGCTGCTAATAAAGCAAACAGAATATTGGCATGCATTAAAAGGGGGATCAACTGCAGAGATAAAACGATAATTCTCCCGCTCTACAAGACTCTGGTCCGCCCGCACCTGGAGTATGCTGTCCAGTTCTGGGCACCAGTCCTCAGGAGGGACGTACTGGAAATGGAGCGAGTACAAAGAAGGGCAACAAAGCTAATAAAGGGTCTGGAGGATCTTAGTTATGAGGAAAGGTTGCGAGGACTGAACTTATTCTCTCTGGAGAAGAGACGCTTGAGAGGGGATATGATTTCAATTTACAAATACTGTACTGGTGACCCCACAATAGGGATAAAACTTTTTCGCAGAAGAGAGTTTAATAAGACTCGTGGCCACTCATTGCAATTAGAGGAAAAGAGGTTTAACCTTAAACTACGTAGAGGGTTCTTTACTGTAAGAGCGGCAAGGATGTGGAATTCCCTTCCACAGGCGGTGGTCTCAGCGGGGAGCATTGATAGCTTCAAGAAACTATTAGATAATCACCTGAATGACCGCAATATACAGGGATATGTAATGTAATACTGACACATGATCACACACATAGGTTGGACTTGATGGACTTGTGTCTTTTTTCAACCTCACCTACTATGTAACTATGTAACAAGCCAAAACGTCAGGGAGCCAGAGATGAGCGTAGTACAACAGCAAGCAGGATCTGGAGCCAGAAGGAATGTCAACCAAGCAAGTCTTTAACAGGAACACAGGAAAGCGTCTCTAGAGTTGTGACCAAGGCGAAGGCAGAGATCATCTGTAGGCAGGATTGACGAGCAGGATATCATCAACAGGTGAGTCACTGTGGAGAGATAGGTGCTGGCAATTAGCCGACAGCTGAGCGGCCAGCTTTGAGAAGGTAGGGCTGAGCCCAGCCCTGACAGGAGGAGACCTAGCGTGCCCTGCTAACAGTGAGAGAGAAGCAAGATGGCAGAGGGTGCACATGTGTACCCAGCGCTGACCTGGTTGCCTGATCCGCAGGAACAGATACTGGTGGACACTGGTGTCTGGCTGGAGCATCACAGGGGATTTGCTCTCAAAATGATCGAAGAGACTGTGCCTACTATGTCCCGGCTGCATAATACTGACCACGGTGGTCAGTGCCTGGGTCCGGTACGGGCACTGTGATGAGCAGCTCACCAGGCTGACACCCTGTGAACAGGAACCACTATACTACAATGTGGACCTTCGGTCAGAATTTTGCACCATACAGTCACAGAAGTCCAGAGAGGTCGGTGCAGGCCTTAAAACATCTGCTCAAGGCAGAGTTGAGTTTGTGGCTGGTGACTCCCCTGCAAAGAGAAGCGACATCGGGGAAGAGAGTTGGAAGACTGCCATGGCCTGCAGCCCAGTCGGGGACCTGGTGCCTGTGAGTACTTCCCAGCAGGAGCTAGATGACATCCCTGAAGCGCTGGATGCCTGTTAACCCTGCCAGCCCCACTAGGAAGAAACCTTTGCAGGAAGACAACTCTTCTTCAGGTGAGCCAGTGGTGAGTGGTAGTGGTGGGTGCATAGACTGGGGGTCGCCCAAACTGCAGACAGAATTCGGGCCCTTGGATAGTGAGTTTGCAGATTGGTCATCACACAGTAGCTCGGAGGAGGCGTAGGGAGACTCCCAGGAACATGTGGAAGTGTTGTCTGAGGTGCTGAATGTACCAGATCCAGCTAAAGGTGGAGCCGTGCAGATCCCGGTGTCAGCCAGACTTTCCTCAACAGTGCCTTTACCATTCAGACAAGAGCAGCTGAGTTCAGGCAGTGGTTAGTGAGGTCGCCCAACGCATGTGTTCTTCCTGGAATGGGAAAGCCAAGAGAACTGCCCAGGTTTTCCAGATTCTAGCGGGAAGTGTAGCGCAAAACAGCTCTGGAGTGGGGTCTGGACTATCCCATTTTCCCTCCTGACATCTTAGACATCATTGAGGACTCCCGGAGAGAGTGGGAGGATGCAAAAACAGAATTAGTGCAGCGCATAAATATCAGTCTATGTAAAAAAAGTGGGAGAAAATCCCTTGTGGCATGAAGAAGAGAATAATTCTTCTGTACACAATGATGTAAACGTCCACCTCAGACATGCGGATCTGCTTACTGGATAGGGTGGACCTCTTGTTACAGGAGGTCAGACTCGCGTATAATCAAGAAATCCACGACCACTACAGATATCCAAACATAGCCCCGTAGATGAACTCTCCAATGTGTAGGCAAGGGGGATGTCGGCCAGTATTAGTAGAAGAGGCATGCAGCAATCCAGATGAAGGAAGGGAAAACAAAGTTCTAAGTGCACTCCGTTTGAGTAAAGGGTAAATACAATAAAAGCTTTATTGATGAAAAATTTAAACAAGCGCTGGAAGCGTGATCGTTTAAAACTGCGGCTCAAACCGCACACATAAAGGACAGCTTGTTCACACTGAACAGCTGACATGGCAGCGGGTGACGTGTGAAGAAAGGCTCCGCCCCCGTACGCGGCATTACGTCCAGTCAGACTTCGTCAGCGACCCTTTACTCAAACGGAGTGCACTTAGAACTTTGTTTTCCCTTCCTTCATCTGGATTGCTGCATGCCTCTTCCACTGATACCGGCCGGCATCTCCCTTGCCTACACATTGGGGAGTTCATCTGCGGGGCCATGTTTGGATATCTGTAGTGGTCGTGGATTTCTTGATTATACGCGAGTCTGACCTCCTGTAACAAGAGGTCCACCCTATTCGGTAATGTGTCTGAGGTGGAGGTTTACATCATTGTGTACAGAAGAATTATTCTCTTCTTCATGCCACAAGGGATTTTCTCCCCCTTTTTTTACATAGACTGATATTTATGCGCTGCACTAATTCTGTTTTTGCATTATATATTTAGGCTTGGTGATTTCCTATAGTGTTCAGCTTGCATGTTTTGAGTTCTTGAGTTTGCGCTGAATGTTCCCCCTTTTTTTTATTAAGAATGGGAGGATGACATGGTGTAGGAATACATGTATATCTCAAAGCCTCTGCGTCAGATTATAAGCAGACTTGGGCCCAGTTTTAGGGGAGGGCAATCTACAAAGACAGGGTGGTGGTTGTGAAAGCAGGACAGGCCCGCCAGGAGCCACACTGTCACTGTCAAAAGAGCTGATGGCAACTTAAAGTGATTGCCAAATCCTGATTTCTACCTGTGAAAGACTGATGTGGAGTGTTCAGCTTGCAGGTAGAGATTTTTACATGGACAGCATGGAGGAGAATTGCTGCATGTGTTTCTTGCTTTTACAGACTAGGCCAGCCTAACACCTTTCCTGTTCCATATGGATGTCCTATTCCCAACTGAAAAACTTTGAATGAGGCCTAGTACATTGACACAACGTTTTGAAGAGCGCCTGCCAACAAAGGGAGGGGTTGCTCTCCAACAGAGAAAAATAAGATGTATTTGCTGCAATTTATTTCTGCCAGTAGGTTCATAACCTCCTGCTGACAGATTGTACATTAGGTAGTAAGTTAGAAATAGGAATTTAGTTTTTTGTTCTGTTGGCAGGTATCGTTGTAGATGGCCGTTTACCCTGCTTATTATGGACTCCACATTTTCCGGCCTGCTGGGAGGGCTTCTCTCTAGGGGGAGGTGCTCCAGCATAATTCTCTGTGCCTTAACTCTTTGGCTGCCAGGCCCTGTGGTCCATTTTGTACACTCAGGTGGCCAGACAAATTTTTGCAATTTTTCCTTTGCTTTTTTATTTTTCACTCATAGCTTTCAGAGTTTGTAAAAGACCTCCCAAACCCTATATTTTCTAAAAGCACATGATCCGTGGAATAAAAAGAAGGTGCTACTGATTTTTTAGACCCCGCAGTATTTGCGCAAATGTTTATCAAACCAATATATTTGCAAAAAATACACTAAAACCATTATTAGCAGATAAAAATAGCAAATTTTACAAAATTCCTACTAAATATAAAAGCTTAACCTGTATTGAGTTAATAAATAACAAATATTTGTAACTTTTAAATTGCGCCTTTTTGCGAGATGGTGAAAATTGAACAGACTCAAAAGTGTAAATATCCAAATTTCTCTACAAATCTGAAGGCTTTTATTCTTCCCTTGCAGCTTTAAGAATTTGGGAAAGACCCCCCAAAACCATATATTTTCTGAAAGCATAGGACCTCTAAAAATGCACTAAAATCATTGTTAGTGGATTCATACATGGCAAACTGTATATTAACTGTATTGAGTTAATAAATAACAAATATTTGTACATTTTAAGTTGCACCGTTTTGTGAAAAGGTGAAAACTGCCGGAACGCAAAACTGTAAACAACAAATTACTCAAAAAATCTGAAATTGCCATTTTTCACTTACAACTTTCAGAATTTGAAAAGACCCCTCAAACTAGACATTTTCTAAAAGCATATGACCTGCAGAATAAAAAAAAAAGCACTACTGATTATTTGGGCCCCACAATAATTGCGCAAATGTTCATCATATCGCCATTTTCACAAAAAATACACTAAAATCATTAATGTTGCACATAAACACACATAACTTACACAATTCCTGCTAAATTAGTACTAAAGGATCGTTCACATGTGGCTTACTAAAGTGTACGCCCATGGAGGGCCATGTGTTCCGTGCTTCCCTGTACCGGCAGCCCCATTTATGTTAATTGGGATGCAACGGCTGCACAGGCATAGCTGCTGTTCCCAATCTGACATCCGTGCGGATGTGGGTAGACGACCCTGAACACAGACAGTGTGAGCTCAGGGACATGCATGTGGACCTACATCGATGTAAAATTTGCAGAAACTGCTCTATTTGTGTAGTTGCTACATCCCAAATGACATCAATGGGACTGTCTGCACAGAGATGCATGGATCACCTGTGCGTCCCTGTAAAGGTACGTTGTGTATGCCCTGTGTGAACAAAACCTTAGGTCTCTTTCACACAAGTAGACCGATCAGGTCTGCCTGTCCATTTTCAGGCAGGCCCAATCAGACCACCCATTGTTCTCTATGGAGAGGCTGATGGACATGTGTCCATTTACACCTGCCTGCATCCGATCCAGTCCAGTCTGCTAAAAACCAACAGATGGGGATTCCATCCCCCAGCCATCTAGCATATCGGTTTAGATGGTATCTGATGGAAATGGACAGGTGGTCTTTTTCCATCTGACGGGCTGTTTATGTGTCCGCTCTGCATCAGCGGAGCGGACACGGACCTGTCATCCACCTGCTCAGAGTAGATCAGCAGACAAATCCCCCCATTGAGCAGGCGGATTTGCTTGACAGAGTCTGCTCCATGTGAAAGGGGCTTTAACAGGAGCGGCCGGTCCATAAGGGGTGCAGGGGCACCGCTCCCCTGCAGGGTGCCAGACTCATACGTTTGTATGAGTTTTTTTGTTTTTAAAAAGGTTGGGCTCGGGACGCAGAGCGCATTGCGCCCTGAAACCACCCACTTGTGACAATAATGAATTAATATTTGCTATGGCCTTCTGGCTTCTCCCTAGGAAGCCGAGGAGGGGTGAGTGCGGGGAGAGGCAGTCACCGTGGAGGGCAGGCCCAGATTAAGAGCATCATGGGCCTGGTGCTGAGAATTTCGGTGGGCCTTTTTATGGAAACAAAATGAAAATGCAAACAATTTTTCGCTAAAACGAATTAAATATACTCTCACCAGTAATACCAGCCGTGCAGCCTCTGAGCAGCAGCAACACCACCAATACCACCTGCTATGCGGTCTCTCACCAGCAGCAACATAGGGAGACCACATTTCCAAACTGTCATTTAGGGACATCCCCTTTTTCCCAAAAAAAAGATGAGGGTGGAGGATGTAGTCTCGGGGTTGGCAGGGAAATCGGCAGTGGAGGTGATTTGTCAGGCAAATGGCTGGTGTTAGTACTTAAAATCAATCATCCTGACACCATGCTTGATATGGTGTCAGGATGATCAAATTCCATTATTTCAGTTACTACATTGTAATATATAGTGAAATAGTTCAACTCACCATCGTGCAGAATTAGTGGGACCTGAGCTTGTCACTTGCCACCAGATGCAGCTTGTCACTTGCCACCCATAGCCTGCCACCAGATGTAGCGTATCACTTTCCACAGTTGCCTGCCGCTAGATGCAGCATGTCACTTACCACCAGCAGCCTGCCACCAGATACAGTGTGCCACTTGCCACCAGATACAGTGTGCCACTTGCAACCAGATACAGTGTGCCACTTGCTACCCACAGCCTGCCACCAGATACAATGTGCCAATTGCCACCAGCAGCCTGCCACCAGATACAGTGTGCCACTTGCCACTAGCAGCCAGCCACCAGATACAGTGTGCCACTTGCCAACCACAGCCTGTCACCAGATACAGTGTACCACTTGCTACCGACAGCCTGTCACCAGATACAGTGTGCCACTTGCCACCAGCAGCCTGCCACTAGATACAGTGTGCCACTTGCCACCAGATACATTGTGCCACTTGCCACCAGATACAGTGTGCCACTTGCCACCAGCAGCCTGCCACCAGATACAGTGTGTCACTTGCCACCAGCAGCCTGTCACCAGATACATTGTGCCACTTGCCACCAGATACATTGTGCCAATTGCCACCAGATACAGTGTGCCACTTGCCACCAGCAGCCTGCCACCAGATACAGTGTGCCACTTGCCAAGAGCAGCCTTTCACCAGATACAGTGCGCCACTTGCCAACCACAGCCTGTCACCAGATACAGTGTACCACTTGCTACCGACAGCCTGTCACCAGATACAGTGTGCCACTTGCCACCAGCAGCCTGCCACTAGATACAGTGTGCCACTTGCCACCAGATACATTGTGCCACTTGCCACCAGATACAGTGTGCCACTTGCCACCAGCAGCCTGCCACCAGATACAGTGTGTCACTTGCCACCAGCAGCCTGTCACCAGATACATTGTGCCACTTGCCACCAGATACATTGTGCCAATTGCCACCAGATACAGTGTGCCACTTGCCACCAGCAGCCTGTCACCAGATACAGTGTGTCACTTGCCACCAGCAGCCTGTCACCAGATACATTGTGCCACTTGCCACCAGATACAGTGTACCACTTGCCACCAGCAGCCTGCCACCAGATACATTGTGCCACTTGCCACCAGATACAGTGTGCCACTTGCCACCAGCTCCCTGCCACCAGATACAGTGTGCCACTTGCCACCAGCAGCCTTCCATCAGATACAGTGTGCCACTTGCCACCAGCAGCCTACCACCAGATACATTGTGCCACTTGCCAACCACAGCCTACCACCAGATACAGTGTGCCACTTGCCACCGGCAGCCTGCCACCAGATACAGTGTGCCACTTGCCACCAGCAGCCTGCCACCAGATACAGTGTGCCACTTGCCAACCACAGCCTACCACCAGATACAGTGTGTCACTTACCACCAGCAGCCTTCCACCAGATAGTGTGCCACTTGCCACCAGCAGCCTGCCACCAGATACAGTGTGCCACTTGCCAACCACAGCCTACCACCAGATACAGTGTGTCACTTACCACCAGCAGCCTTCCACCAGATAGTGTGCCACTTGCCACCAGCAGCTTGCCACCAGATACAGTGTGCCACTTGCCACCAGCAGCCTGCCACCAGATACAGTGTGCTACTTGCCACCAGCAGCCTGCCACCAGATAGTGTGCCACTTGCCAACCACAGCCTACCACCAGATACAGTGTGCCACTTGCCACCAGCAGCCTGCCACCAGATACAGTGTGCCACTTGCCACCAGCAGCCTGTCACCAGATACAGTGTGCCACTTGCCAACCACAGCCTACCACCAGATACAGTGTGTCACTTACCACCAGCAGCCTTCCACCAAATAGTGTGCCACTTGCCACCAGCAGCTTGCCACCAGATACAGTGTGCCACTTGCCACCAGCAGCCTGCCACCAGATACAGTGTGCCACTTGCCACCAGATACAGTGTGCCACTTGCCACCAGCAGCCTGCCACCAGATACAGTGTGCCACTTGCCACCAGCAGCCTTTCACCAGATACAGTGTGCCACTTGCCACCAGATACAGTGTGCCACTTGCCACCAGCAGCCTGCCACCAGATACAGTGTGCCACTTGCCACAAGATACAGTGTGCCACTTGCCACCAGCAGCCTGCCACCAGATACAGTGTGCCACTTGCCACCAGCAGCCTTTCACCAGATACAGTGTGCCACTTGCCACCAGATACAGTGTGCCACTTGCCACCAGCAGCCTGCCACCAGATACAGTGTGCCACTTGCCACCAGCAGCCTGCCACCAGATACAGTGTGCCACTTGCCAACCACAGCCTACCACCAGATACAGTGTGTCACTTACCACCAGCAGCCTTCCACCAGATAGTGTGCCACTTGCCACCAGCAGCTTGCCACCAGATACAGTGTGCCACTTGCCACCAGCAGCCTGCCACCAGATACAGTGTGCCACTTGCCACCAGCAGCCTGCCACCAGATACAGTGTGCCACTTGCCAACCACTGCCTGCCGCCAGATACAGTGTGTCACTTACCACCAGCAGCCTTCCACCAGATAGTGTGCCACTTGCCACCAGCAGCTTGCCACCAGATACAGTGTGCCACTTGCCACCAGCAGCCTGCCACCAGATACAGTGTGCCACTTGCCACCAGATACAGTGTGCCACTTGCCACCAGCAGCCTGCCACCAGATACAGTGTGCCACTTGCCACCAGCAGCCTTTCACCAGATACAGTGTGCCACTTGCCACCAGATACAGTGTGCCACTTGCCACCAGCAGCCTGCCACCAGATACAGTGTGCCACTTGCCACCAGCAGCCTGCCACCAGATACAGTGTGCCACTTGCCAACCACAGCCTACCACCAGATACAGTGTGTCACTTACCACCAGCAGCCTTCCACCAGATAGTGTGCCACTTGCCACCAGCAGCTTGCCACCAGATACAGTGTGCCACTTGCCACCAGATACAGTGTGCTACTTGCCACCAGCAGCCTGCCACCAGATAGTGTGCCACTTGCCAACCACAGCCTACCACCAGATAGTGTGCCACTTGCCACCAGCAGCCTGTCACCAGATACAGTGTGCAACTTGCCACCAGCAGCCTGCCACCAGATACAGTGTGCCACTTGCCACTAGAAGCCTGCCACCAGATACAGTGTGCCACTTGCCAACCACAGCCTGCCACCAGATACAGTGTGCCACTTGCCAACCACAGCCTACCACCAGATACAGTGTGCCACTTGCCACCAGCAGCCTGTCACCAGATACAGTGTGCCACTTGCCACCAGCAGCCTGCCACCAGATACAGTGTGCCACTTGCCACCAGCAGCCTGCCACTCCCTCCAGGACTCTTCCAGGATGGGTAGAGAAGGGACAGGGCCTGCATAGTCAAACAAATCCCTGGAGCCCCCACCCCTCCTCATCTGGGATGGTATGGTTGTGTGTAAAATGAATGCCAGGAGTATTGATCAGACCAAGTTCTATAGAGGGGGGTGTGTACAGCCTTTGGGCTCACACTGGTTTGCTGCAGTTTGGCCGCACTGCTTGTGTATCTGCAGTTTTAGCTTGCAGTCCTATTGATTTTGGTGCGTTTTCAGAAAAAACATGCAACCTAATAGAAATCAATAGGACTGTGGGTAAAACGTAGGAAAACTGTGGATACACCAAGCAAAGCAGTGTGAACCCACCTAAAAGCACAAGGAGCCGAGTCTACATATTGACTGCAGTTATAACAGCCATTGCTGAAGATAAAGGTAAAAGAGGGGGAGAGAAGGGAGATAAGAGTCCAGTCACTGAGCTCACACTTGGATGGGAAGCTCATCACTCACATATGTGTTCACCTTCTATCTGCCGTCTGCTCTGTTCATAATTTCCCAGCCCACACGGCTCCTTCACTGCACACAGAGAGAGGGGAGAGGGGAGGGGGAAGGCAGAGCCATTTGTGTAGGGGGGAACTGTGCACTTTGACACTGTAATAACCACAGTGAGCCAACACAGATGCAGCCAGACACCCCTACATTTACACACAGCTTCTCTTGTCCCATAGAAGTTTATGGACAGGAGAAATCAGGCTTATACTGCTGACTGGGAGGGCCGATTTTAAGGCAGGGGCCTGGAGCTGCAGCTCCATCAGCCCCTATGTTAATCCGGCCCTGGTGGAGGGGTGAGAGCGGGAGGGGGGGCGTCACCATGGAGAGGTTAGGTGTTGGTGGACCTGGGGGGGGTAGCTGTCCCCCAAAAAGTCACTGTGTCTTACTAAGGTTTTCTTTTTTTCCCCCTTTTTTTACCCCTTTTTTCATTTTCAACAGTTATATTTCTTAATTTTTTTTTGGGGGGGGGTCTTTGGTGAGATACTGTGGTGGCTGGTGAAGTTTTAAGACCCCTCCCTCTGTACATTATACACAGGGCTCTACATCATATACCAGGCACTACATTATACCCGGGGCTCTACATTATACACAGGGCTCTGTACATCATATACCAGGCTCTACATTATACACAGGGCTCTGTATATTATATACCAGGCTCTACATTATACACAGGGCTCTGCACATCATATACCAGGCTGTACATAAAATACACCAGGCTCTACATTATACACGGGGTTCTGTACATCATATACAAGGCTTTACATTATACCCAGGGCTCTGTACATCATCTACTAGGCTCTACATTATACACAGGGCTCTGCACATCATATACCAGGCTCTACATTATACACCGGGTTCTCTACATCATATACAAGGCTGTACAATATACATAGGGCTCTGTACATCATATTGCAGGTTCTACATTATACATAGGGCTCTTTACATCATATTCCAGGTTCTACATTATACACCGGGTTCTGTACATCATATACAAGGCTGTACATTATACACAAGGCTGTACATTATACACAGGGCTCTGTACATCATATACCAGGCTCTACATTATACACCGGGTTCTGTACATCATATACCAGGCTGTACATTATACACAGGGCTCTGTACATCATATACCAGGCTCTACATTATACACAGGGCTCTGTACATCATATACCAGGCTCTACATTATACACAGGGCTCTGTATATTATATACCAGGCTCTACATTATACACAGGGCTCTGCACATCATATACCAGGCTGTACATAAAATACACCAGGCTCTACATTATACACGGGGTTCTGTACATCATATACAAGGCTTTACATTATACCCAGGGCTCTGTACATCATATACTAGGCTCTACATTATACACAGGGCTCTGCACATCATATACCAGGCTCTACATTATACACCGGGTTCTCTACATCATATACAAGGCTGTACAATATACATAGGGCTCTGTACATCATATTGCAGGTTCTACATTATACATAGGGCTCTTTACATCATATTCCAGGTTCTACATTATACACCGGGTTCTGTACATCATATACAAGGCTGTACATTATACACAAGGCTGTACATTATACACAGGGCTCTGTACATCATATACCAGGCTCTACATTATACACCGGGTTCTGTACATCATATACCAGGCTGTACATTATACACAGGGCTCTGTACATCATATACCAGGCTCTACATTATACACCGGGCTCTGTACATTATACACCAGGCTCTACATCATATACAAGGCTCTACATTATACACAGGGCTCTGTACATCATATACCAGGCTGTACATAATACACCAGGCTCTACATTATACACCACAGGGCTCTGTACATCATATACCAGGCTCCACATTATACACAGGGCTCTTTACATCATATTCCAGGTTCTACATTATACACCGGGCTCTGTACATCATATACAAGGCTGTACATTATACACAGGGCTCTGTACATCATATACCAGGCTCTACATTATACACAGGTTCTGTACATCATATACCAGGCTCTACATTATACACAGGGCTCTGTACATCATATACCAGGCTCTGCACATCATATACCAGGCTGTACATTATACACAGGGCTCTGTACATCATATACCAGGCTCTACATTATACACAGTGCTCTGTACATCAAATACCAAGCTCTACATTATACACCAGGCTCTACATTATACACCACCGGGTTCTGTACATCATATACCAGGCTCTACATTATACACAGGGCTCTGTATAGCATATACCAGGCTGTACATTATACATAGGTCTCTGTACATCATATACCAGGCTCTAAGAAAGCCTAAAAAAATAAAACGAATACAGTCATCACATTTAGGGACTGGAATAATGCAATATCTTACATGTTTGCCTTTGGGTTCAATATCACTTGAATCCATAACTAAGATCTACACAAGGTATTATCACTTAAAGTGCATGTTCACAAATAACAAACCTATGGTGTTCTGATCTCTGTGGAACTACAAGTCTCAGGATGTCCTGTCCATGTCCATGCCTATGACAATGGTTCCTCAGTCCCTCAGCAACACAAACAGCTCAATGCTTGAATATCATCAGACATGTTGCAAATAATATATATATATCCTATGACGGGAACATCCATGCTCTATCCATGTCCTACCTGCTCTGTACCTCTCCTCTCCAGAGACTCTATACTGCTAGAGTTTAGCTTTGTGTTACCATAGTGACCAAGCAGCTCACTGCACATGCTCAGTGGGGCTCTGGCTGAGAGTTTGCAGCTAGCACAGTGAAGCTGATGGCAGATTAGCCTAGACTCCTTAGTGAACCAGAATATCAGGGCTGCATGGTGCGCTCTCTCTTACCTTTCTTTCAGCTCCGCTCGGGCCATGCAAAGAACGGAGCTGTGGACGTCACTTCCGGTTTTCGTCCATTCCATGAAACCCGGGAGTAACCTCTAAATTTTAAACAACAATGCTCCCGCCCGTAGTGATTCTATGGGCGGAAGCTAATCGGCGCTTTGGATTCCGCCGCAAGGCGGGTTAAAAGCCCGCAAATGAAGCACCACAATCTCGTGATTGCATTGACATGGTGCTTTCCATTGTGCACTGTGTCTGGTGCCCGAACACAGTGCACTTAAACGACTTTTTTGGAAATTTTTTTTTTCTTCAAGGGGTCGTTTAAAAAAAAAATTTTTTTTTTGGTGACTACAGGAGGGGGGACGGCACCCAAGTGCCCCCTATGGACGGGCCACTGGTGAGATATCAAAGGTCTAAAACGGACCCCTCTTTTTTTGAGACAGAGAAAGGGACTGGAGACAATCCTTTTCTCTGTATCGCTTTACTTGAATGAATAAGGAATCTGCATAGAGATTCCTCACTCATTCATAAACTGACAGTCTGATACATAGTAACAATCGCGGTTACTATTATCAGATGTCAGTGACATTTAAGCAGCGATCATAGTGCATGCGCTCAGGGTGCTACACTGAGGGGGATGGTAAACACATGTTTACCAAGCCCCCCAAGTCCAAACATCACCCGCACCCGCACCGCTCCCCCCGCTGCGATCCCCACCCTGTCAGATTGCCGGAGCAGAAGCTGCAGGCTGCAGGAGGGAAGAGGAGATGCCGCTCCCAGCATGGATGGATCGGGGGTGCGAGGGCCGGGTATGTGGGGTGATCAAAGGTTTTGGGGGGACACATCTGGACCCATGCCCCATGCAGCACCTGAAGTCGGCGGGAGCAGCAGAGGAGGGATGCCGGCTTATGATGGTAGCTGCAGGGTATCCAATTTGCGGTGGGGTTTGGATTAGGTGGAGGGGGGGTACTCAGTGCTGGGGGTGAAGGGGATAGGAAAGGAGAGTGGGGGGTAGTTTTAGTTGGAAGGGAGAGGCGGGGTGGGGAGGCTTGGGACAGGGAATCGGCGGCATGGAAAGCATAGGACCTCTAAAAATGCACTAAAATCATTGTTAGTGGATTCATACATGGCAAACTGTATATTAACTGTATTGAGTTAATAAATAACAAATATTTGTACATTTTAAGTTGCACCGTTTTGTGAAAAGGTGAAAACTGCCGGAACGCAAAACTGTAAACAACAAATTACTCAAAAAATCTGAAATTGCCATTTTTCACTTACAACTTTCAGAATTTGAAAAGACCCCTCAAACTAGACATTTTCTAAAAGCATATGACCTGCAGAATAAAAAAAAAAGCACTACTGATTATTTGGGCCCCACAATAATTGCGCAAATGTTCATCATATCGCCATTTTCACAAAAAATACACTAAAATCATTAATGTTGCACATAAACACACATAACTTACACAATTCCTGCTAAATTAGTACTAAAGGATCGTTCACATGTGGCTTACTAAAGTGTACGCCCATGGAGGGCCATGTGTTCCGTGCTTCCCTGTACCGGCAGCCCCATTTATGTTAATTGGGATGCAACGGCTGCACAGGCATAGCTGCTGTTCCCAATCTGACATCCGTGCGGATGTGGGTAGACGACCCTGAACACAGACAGTGTGAGCTCAGGGACATGCATGTGGACCTACATCGATGTAAAATTTGCAGAAACTGCTCTATTTGTGTAGTTGCTACATCCCAAATGACATCAATGGGACTGTCTGCACAGAGATGCATGGATCACCTGTGCGTCCCTGTAAAGGTACGTTGTGTATGCCCTGTGTGAACAAAACCTTAGGTCTCTTTCACACAAGTAGACCGATCAGGTCTGCCTGTCCATTTTCAGGCAGGCCCAATCAGACCACCCATTGTTCTCTATGGAGAGGCTGATGGACATGTGTCCATTTACACCTGCCTGCATCCGATCCAGTCCAGTCTGCTAAAAACCAACAGATGGGGATTCCATCCCCCAGCCATCTAGCATATCGGTTTAGATGGTATCTGATGGAAATGGACAGGTGGTCTTTTTCCATCTGACGGGCTGTTTATGTGTCCGCTCTGCATCAGCGGAGCGGACACGGACCTGTCATCCACCTGCTCAGAGTAGATCAGCAGACAAATCCCCCCATTGAGCAGGCGGATTTGCTTGACAGAGTCTGCTCCATGTGAAAGGGGCTTTAACAGGAGCGGCCGGTCCATTAGGGGTGCAGGGGCACCGCTCCCCTGCAGGGTGCCAGACTCATACGTTTGTATGAGTTTTTTTGTTTTTAAAAAGGTTGGGCTCGGGACGCAGAGCGCATTGCGCCCTGAAACCACCCACTTGTGACAATAATGAATTAATATTTGCTATGGCCTTCTGGCTTCTCCCTAGGAAGCCGAGGAGGGGTGAGTGCGGGGAGAGGCAGTCACCGTGGAGGGGTGAGAGCGGGAGGGGGGGCGTCACCATGGAGAGGTTAGGTGTTGGTGGACCTGGGGGGGGTAGCTGTCCCCCAAAAAGTCACTGTGTCTTACTAAGGTTTTCTTTTTTTCCCCCTTTTTTTCCCCCTTTTTTCATTTTCAACAGTTATATTTCTTAATTTTTTTTTGGGGGGGGGTCTTTGGTGAGATACTGTGGTGGCTGGTGAAGTTTTAAGACCCCTCCCTCTGTACATTATACACAGGGCTCTACATCATATACCAGGCACTACATTATACCCGGGGCTCTACATTATACACAGGGCTCTGTACATCATATACCAGGCTCTACATTATACACAGGGCTCTGTATATTATATACCAGGCTCTACATTATACACAGGGCTCTGCACATCATATACCAGGCTGTACATAAAATACACCAGGCTCTACATTATACACGGGGTTCTGTACATCATATACAAGGCTTTACATTATACCCAGGGCTCTGTACATCATCTACTAGGCTCTACATTATACACAGGGCTCTGCACATCATATACCAGGCTCTACATTATACACCGGGTTCTCTACATCATATACAAGGCTGTACAATATACATAGGGCTCTGTACATCATATTGCAGGTTCTACATTATACATAGGGCTCTTTACATCATATTCCAGGTTCTACATTATACACCGGGTTCTGTACATCATATACAAGGCTGTACATTATACACAAGGCTGTACATTATACACAGGGCTCTGTACATCATATACCAGGCTCTACATTATACACCGGGTTCTGTACATCATATACCAGGCTGTACATTATATACAGGGCTCTGTACATCATATACCAGGCTCTACATTATACACAGGGCTCTGTACATCATATACCAGGCTCTACATTATACACAGGGCTCTGTATATTATATACCAGGCTCTACATTATACACAGGGCTCTGCACATCATATACCAGGCTGTACATAAAATACACCAGGCTCTACATTATACACGGGGTTCTGTACATCATATACAAGGCTTTACATTATACCCAGGGCTCTGTACATCATCTACTAGGCTCTACATTATACACAGGGCTCTGCACATCATATACCAGGCTCTACATTATACACCGGGTTCTCTACATCATATACAAGGCTGTACAATATACATAGGGCTCTGTACATCATATTGCAGGTTCTACATTATACATAGGGCTCTTTACATCATATTCCAGGTTCTACATTATACACCGGGTTCTGTACATCATATACAAGGCTGTACATTATACACAAGGCTGTACATTATACACAGGGCTCTGTACATCATATACCAGGCTCTACATTATACACCGGGTTCTGTACATCATATACCAGGCTGTACATTATACACAGGGCTCTGTACATCATATACCAGGCTCTACATTATACACCGGGCTCTGTACATTATACACCAGGCTCTACATCATATACAAGGCTCTACATTATACACAGGGCTCTGTACATCATATACCAGGCTGTACATAATACACCAGGCTCTACATTATACACCACAGGGCTCTGTACATCATATACCAGGCTCCACATTATACACAGGGCTCTTTACATCATATTCCAGGTTCTACATTATACACCGGGCTCTGTACATCATATACAAGGCTGTACATTATACACAGGGCTCTGTACATCATATACCAGGCTCTACATTATACACAGGTTCTGTACATCATATACCAGGCTCTACATTATACACAGGGCTCTGTACATCATATACCAGGCTCTGCACATCATATACCAGGCTGTACATTATACACAGGGCTCTGTACATCATATACCAGGCTCTACATTATACACAGTGCTCTGTACATCAAATACCAAGCTCTACATTATACACAGGGCTCTGCACATCATGTACCAAGCTGTACATTATACACCAGGCTCTACATTATACACCACCGGGTTCTGTACATCATATACCAGGCTCTACATTATACACAGGGCTCTGTATAGCATATACCAGGCTGTACATTATACATAGGTCTCTGTACATCATATACCAGGCTCTAAGAAAGCCTAAAAAAATAAAACGAATACAGTCATCACATTTAGGGACTGGAATAATGCAATATCTTACATGTTTGCCTTTGGGTTCAATATCACTTGAATCCATAACTAAGATCTACACAAGGTATTATCACTTAAAGTGCATGTTCACAAATAACAAACCTATGGTGTTCTGATCTCTGTGGAACTACAAGTCTCAGGATGTCCTGTCCATGTCCATGCCTATGACAATGGTTCCTCAGTCCCTCAGCAACACAAACAGCTCAATGCTTGAATATCATCAGACATGTTGCAAATAATATATATATATCCTATGACGGGAACATCCATGCTCTATCCATGTCCTACCTGCTCTGTACCTCTCCTCTCCAGAGACTCTATACTGCTAGAGTTTAGCTTTGTGTTACCATAGTGACCAAGCAGCTCACTGCACATGCTCAGTGGGGCTCTGGCTGAGAGTTTGCAGCTAGCACAGTGAAGCTGATGGCAGATTAGCCTAGACTCCTTAGTGAACCTGAATATCAGGGCTGCATGGTGCGCTCTCTCTTACCTTTCTTTCAGCTCCGCTCGGGCCATGCAAAGAACGGAGCTGTGGACGTCACTTCCGGTTTTCGTCCATTCCATGAAACCCGGGAGTAACCTCTAAATTTTAAACAACAATGCTCCCGCCCGTAGTGATTCTATGGGCGGAAGCTAATCGGCGCTTTGGATTCCGCCGCAAGGCGGGTTAAAAGCCCGCAAATGAAGCACCACAATCTCGTGATTGCATTGACATGGTGCTTTCCATTGTGCACTGTGTCTGGTGCCCGAACACAGTGCACTTAAAGGACTTTTTTGGAAATTTTTTTTTTCTTCAAGGGGTCGTTTAAAAAAAAAATTTTTTTTTTGGTGACTACAGGAGGGGGGACGGCACCCAAGTGCCCCCTATGAACGGGCCACTGGTGAGATATCAAAGGTCTAAAACGGACCCCTCTTTTTTTGAGACAGAGAAAGGGACTGGAGACAATCCTTTTCTCTGTATCGCTTTACTTGAATGAATAAGGAATCTGCATAGAGATTCCTCACTCATTCATAAACTGACAGTCTGATACATAGTAACAATCGCGGTTACTATTATCAGATGTCAGTGACATTTAAGCAGCGATCATAGTGCATGCGCTCAGGGTGCTACACTGAGGGGGATGGTAAACACATGTTTACCAAGCCCCCCAAGTCCAAACATCACCCGCACCCGCACCGCTCCCCCCGCTGCGATCCCCACCCTGTCAGATTGCCGGAGCAGAAGCTGCAGGCTGCAGGAGGGAAGAGGAGATGCCGCTCCCAGCATGGATGGATCGGGGGTGCGAGGGCCGGGTATGTGGGGTGATCAAAGGTTTTGGGGGGACACATCTGGACCCATGCCCCATGCAGCACCTGAAGTCGGCGGGAGCAGCAGAGGAGGGATGCCGGCTTATGATGGTAGCTGCAGGGTATCCAATTTGCGGTGGGGTTTGGATTAGGTGGAGGGGGGGTACTCAGTGCTGGGGGTGAAGGGGATAGGAAAGGAGAGTGGGGGGTAGTTTTAGTTGGAAGGGAGAGGCGGGGTGGGGAGGCTTGGAGAGGGGACTGCGGGATCTATATATACACTGTGGATATTGTTTCCCTTTTCCCCTCCTAAAACTGTATTTTTATGGGATGTCCTTGCTCCTGGGCGCAGGACCTACAGTTAGGTTCATAAATATTGGGACATCGACACAATTCTAATCTTTTTGGCTCTATACACCACCACAATGGATTTGAAATGAAACTAACAAGATGTGCTTTAACTGCAGACTTTCAGCTTTAATTTGAGGGTATATACATCCAAATCAGGTGAACGGTGTGGGAATTATAACAGTTTGTATATGTGCCTCCCACTTTTTAAGGGACCAAAAGTAATGGGACAATTGGCTGCTTAGCTGTTCCATGGACAGGTGTGCGTTTTTCCCTCATTATTCCATTTACAAGGAGTAGATAAAAGGTCTAGAGTTCATTTCAAGTGTGCTATTTGCATTTGGAATCTGTTGCTGTCAACTCTCAATATTAGATCCATAGAGCTGTCACTATCAGTGAAGAAAGGCATCATTAGGCTGAAAAAAACAAAACAAACCCATCAGAGAGATAGCAAAAACATTAGGTGTGTCCAAATCAACTGTTTGGAACATCCTTAAAAAGAAAGAACACACCGGTGAGCTCAGCAACACCAAAAGACCCGGAAGACCATGGAAAACAACTGAGGTGGGTGACTGAAGAAAACACCCTTCACAACAGTTGGCCAAATCAAGAACATTCTCCAAGAGGTAGGTGTATGTGTGTCAAAGTTAACAATCAAGAGAAGACTGCACCAGAGTGAATACAGAGGGTTCACCACAAGATGTAAACCATTGGTGAGCCTCAAAAACAGGAAAGCCAGATTAGAGTTGCCAAACAACATCTAAAAAAGCCTTCACAGTTCTGGAACAGCATCCTATGGACAGATGAGACCAAGATCAACTTGTACCAGAGTGATGGGAAGAGAAGAGTATGGAGAAGAAAAGGAACTGCTCATGATCCAAAGCATACCACCTCATCAGTGAAGCATGGTGGTAGTAGTGTCATGGCATGGGCATGTATGGCTGCCAATGGAACT
The DNA here is from genome assembly GCF_042186555.1 of Aquarana catesbeiana. Classification (NCBI taxonomy): domain Eukaryota; kingdom Metazoa; phylum Chordata; class Amphibia; order Anura; family Ranidae; genus Aquarana; species Aquarana catesbeiana. Next base: position 469,151,563 of record NC_133327.1, read on the forward strand.
GGTTTTCTTGTATTGATGATGTGACTGCCGACAAAAGCAGTAGGATGAATTCTGAAGTGTTTCAGGCAATATTATCTGTATTGAGCAAAATGCTTCTGAACTCATTGGACGGCGCTTCACAGTGCAGATGGACAATGACCCAAAGCATACTGCGAAAGCAACCAAAGAGTTTTTAAGGGGAAAGAAGTGGAATGTTATGCAATGGCCAAGTCAATCACCTGACCTGAATCTGATTGAGCGCGCATTTCACTTGCTGAAGACAAAACTGAAGGGAAAATGCCCCAAGAACAAGCAGGAACTGAAGACAGTTGCAGTAGAGGCCTGGCAGAGCATCACCAGGGATGAAACCCAGCGTCTGGTGATGTCTATGCGTTCCAGACTTCAGGCTGTAATTGACTACAAAGGATTTGCAACCAAGTATTAAAAAGTGAAAGTTTGATGGATGATTGTTAATCTGTCCCATTACTTTTGGTCCCTTAAAAAGTGGGAGGCACATATACAAACTGTTGTAATTCCTACACCGTTCACCTGATTTGGATGTAAATACCCTCAAATTAAAACTGAAAGTCTGCAGTTAAAGCACATCTTGTTTGTTTCATTTCAAATCCATTATGGTGGTGTATAAAGCCAGATTAGAATTGTGTCGATGTCCCAATATTTATGGACCTGACTGTATTTTTCTATTTTTCCCAGCCATGGGGACAGGCTGGTCTCTCTAGTGGTCTAGTGAGGGGTGAGTGTAGCACCCTCTAGTTTGCTAGATAGTGTAGGTACATTTGGCCTGGCTGAGAGCCAGGCGGGTTGAATCTGGGTCAGCCTGGATGACTCATCAGGCAGCTCCTCTGGTAGCTCCCCCTATTTGCTGGAACCTTGAAGAAGCTTTCAGAAGAATGGGAGGGAGTCTAGGAGGAGCTGTCTGGAGTATTAAGGAGGGCCCCAGCCAATCCCCAGCAAATGGGCTGGTCCCTCTTAAATACTCAGGTTCAGGCCAGCAGGGGTAGTGTGGAGTTCGGGTGGAAGCTGGAGATGTAGTGCTGAGGAAGCTGTTGTTGGCCCTTGAGGATAGCCCTCTAGTCTGGGGGGGTTGGGGCTCGGGTGATGGAGGGATCCTCTTAAGACAGACACATGGAGGAGTGCTGTCCAGAGGAACCAGAGCAAGAGTAAGGACAGCAGGAGGCAGCGAGCATGTCCAGGAGATCTCCAGGGAGAAGACAGCCGGGTGGCTGGTGAGTGTGACAGTCTGGGAGGACTATGGGAAGTAGCCAGGAGGGCTAGTGAAAGAGGCAGCTGCAATGTATGTAGCTGGACACAGGACTTTTTCTCTACACACCAAAGGGGCCTGCAGTCCCTGCCTGTAAAGGGCTTTTGCTTAATCTGGCCTTGTCAGAGTCATCAAACAGTGTTCCAGCTGGGTCTGAGTTGTTTTCTGCAACAAGTGATGTGCTGGAGAAAGAGGAGTGTATATAAAGTGTCCCTGAAAAAGTTTGTTAAAAAGTCAAGTGGGCATCCCATAATCATCCTATCCCCGGCCAAGTTTATTAACCCCTAATAAAATACTAAAACAAAGTTGCTGGACTGTTTCCTGACTCAAGTGAGCCTGTGGAAATTTGGCGTGCCTGGCTGTGCAGGGTGGGGGATCCCTATTCACCAGCGGCTCCTATGGGGGATGCGCTACACATGCATGATAGTCTCTGCTTCTGGTCTGGGTGAATTACAACTTTCCCATGGACAGGACATGTATCCTCAGACTTTTTCTCTCTCCACTTTCTCTTTCTGGGGTTTCAAAGCCAGCCTCCCACAGGAGGGAGGCTGGCCAATCAGGCAGTGCTAATACATAATTGTACACAATACTGTGATATTAGATGCTAGCAGTAGAGGACAGCAGATCCCTACATGTAGTAGCACTTTGCAGGGGAATTTGCCCCAGAGCTTAGTGAAAGAAATGAAGCGCTGCTGCCTTCCACCACCCATCATAAGCAAACAAAAATGCTGATTTTTCTTTTTTCCTTGTACCTGATTGGGTATTCTTTGTAAAATGAAATTTTACCACATTCACTGAGCAGTCCATTTCACCTCCTTCTATCCACTTGCTACATGCCAGGCCAGATTTATTATTTGTTTGCCCTAGGCCAGCTGTCTTGTTCAGTCCCCCACCCCAGTGAATGGCTAGATATAGAAGCTACATAAAGCATGCTAAGGTTGATGGTGGAAAACATGAAAATGACAGCCACTCTTTGTCAATATACATAGTAACATATTTATATAGTTAGTCAGGTAGAAGAAAGACACTATTCCATCTAGTTCAATCAATTTAAAAAAAAAAACAAATAGAAAACCTTCATATACACAATCCTTAACCCATACGTTGATCCAGTGGAAGACAAAAAATAAAGCATGGAAGCAATTTGATATTCCCTGCCATTATTACCTCTAAAATTAGTATCCAGATATACAGGTACATCTCATAAAATTAGAATATCATCAAAAATGTTATTTATTTCAGTAATTCAATTCAAAAAGTGAAACTCATATTTTATATAGATGCATTACACACAGTGATATATTTTAAGCATTTTTTTCTTTTAATTTTGATGATTATGGCTTACAGCTAGTGAATACCTAAAATTCAGTATCTCAGAAAATTTGAATATTACATAAGACCAATAAAAAAGGATTTTTAATACAGAAATGTTGACTTACTGAAAAGTATGTCCATACAGTATAGTATGCACTCAATACTTGGTTGGGGCTCCTTTTGTATGAATTACGGCATCAATGCAGCGTGGCATGGAGGCGATTAGCCTGTGGCACTGCTGAGGTGTTATGGAAGCCCAGGTTGCTTTGATGGTGGCCTTCAGTTCATCTGCATTGTTGGGTCTGGTGTCTCATCTTCCTCTTGACAATACCCCACAGATTCTCTATGGGGTTTAGGTCAGGCGAGTGTGGGCAGGTGCCAAGTCATCCTGGAAAATGAAATCAGCATCTCCATAAAGCTGGTCAGCAGATGGACGCATTAAGTGCTCTAGAATTTCCTGGTAGAGGGCTGCGGTGACTTTGGACTTGAGAAAATACAGTGGATCAACACCAGCAGATGATATGGCTCCCTAAATCATCACTGTGGAAAATTTTGCAATTCATTTGGAAATCAAGGTCCCAGAGTCTGGAGGAAGAGTGGAGAGGCACAGAATCCAAGTTGCATGAGGTCCAGTGTGAAGTTTCTATAGTCAGTGATGATTTGGGGAGCCATGGCATCTGCTGGTGTTGGTCCACTGTTTTTTCTCAAGTCCAAAGTCAGCGCAGCCCTCTACCAGGAAATTCTAGAGCACTTCAAGCTTCCCTCCGCTGACCAGCTTTATGGAAATGCTGTTTTTATTTTCCAGCAGGACTTGGCACCTGCCCACACTGCCAAAAGTACCAATACCTGGTTTAATGATCATGGTATCAATGTGCTTAATTGGGCAGCAAACTCGACCGGACCCAAACCCCAAAGAGAATCTGTGGGGTATTGTCAAGAGGAAGATGAGAGACACCAGACTCAACAATACAGACAAATTGAAGGCTACTATCAAGGCCACCTGGGCTTCCATAAAACCTCAGCAGTGTCACAGGCTAATCGCCTCCATGCCACGCCGCATCGATGCAGTAATTCATGCAAAAGGAGCCCCGACCAAGTATTGAGTGCATACTATACTGTACATAGACATACTTTTCAGTAAGCCAACATTTCTGTATTAAAAATCCTTTTTTTATTGGTTTTATGTAATATTCTAATTTTCTGAGATACTGAATTCTGGGTTTTCACTAGCTGTAAGCCATTGAGATCCGGTCACTCTCCTGTCATGCGAATTGGATGTGGAGAAATCCGCATTACTGTGAACCCAGCCTGAGGTAGTATATTCCACGTTTTCACAGCTCTTATGCCCCGTACACACGGTCGGACATTGATCGGACATTCCGACAACAAAATCCTAGGATTTTTTCTGACGGATGTTGGCTCAAACTTGTTTTGCGTACACACGGTCGCACAAAGTTGTCAGAATTTCCGATCGCCAAGAATGCGGTGACGTAAACCACGTACGACGAGACTAGAAAAGGCCAGTTCAGAACCAAGCGCGGCACCCTTTGGGCTCCTTTTGCTAATCTCGTGTTAGTAAAAGTTTGGTGAGAGACGATTCACGCTTTTTCAGATTCGTGGTTTTCAGATCGTTTTCTGCTGTTCAGTTTGTGCTCGTGGGTTTGTATCTGCTCTTCAGTGCGTGCAAGCAAGCTACGTGTCACTTTTATTAGTCATTGTGTTCTTGTTCGTTCGTTACTGTTTTTCAGGTCGCTCTTCACAGGCCTTGCTGTTCTTCAGTGCGTTCTGTTACTTCGTTCTGAGCTGCCGACCGTTTTCTAGCCATGTTGCGTATACGTACTCCTCGTAGAATTTGTGCTGTGTGGGGGCTTGTTGTTGGGGTCCTGACCTTGACACAAGTCCAGTCCATGAACAGGGTGGGGAGGAGTTCATGGACCAAGAATTGGTTGCTCCAGCGTGACCAGTTCTGTCATATGCCTTTGCTCCGTGAGATCCGTGAGAATAATCCTGATGATTTCAGGAACTTTCTCCAGATGACGGACCCCGTATTTCACCGTTTGTTGGCTTTGCTGACCCCTTATATCAGCAGGCAGGATACCTGCATGAGGCAAGCCATCACTCCAGAGCAGAGGCTTGTCGCCACCCTGCGGTACTTGGCGACGGGGAGAAGCCTGCAGGACTTGAAGTTCTCGACAGGCATCTCCCCCCAGGCTCTGGGGATCATTATCCCAGAGACCTGTTCTGCCATCATACAGGTCCTGCAGAAGGAGTATATTAAGGTAAGATTTTTATCCTTTAATATCACAGTTTATTGTATATAATGTTTGCTAATGTATTGTATTTCTTTTCTCATTCCCTAATTACCATGATTGTAATATGCTGTGAATGTCCCCTTTGTCCTCATTCATGCTGGATTTTTATGTAATTATTTTTTGTCCTTCATACATAACGATAAAGGAAGGACACATATAGAAGAGATGAAAGGAGCGGCACACCCCGAAATTAGGTTATAGAAGAATTATTTTCCCCCATGGGGCTTTAAAACAGCAATGTACAGAATCAAAAAAGAGGTTCTTAATGGATATATAAAATGATTTTGTCAAATATCATGGTTTATTGAAATACGGTATATAGAAAAAATCTGGTACAGTAACACAATTCATGTTCCCCAGTGCAGTAACAAACACATATTAGTACACATTGTTACATTACATAATGTTACATGGATAGCGAGCCCAGACGCGTTTCGACCTGTATGCGGTCTCTTCAGGGGGACAGTTGGACCTAAAGCATAGTTGCATAAATTCAAAATTAAAAAATAAATATATATGTCGTTATGCATCACTTTGATTAGACCAAGATAGTATGTTTTTACCGCTCAACGGTGGAATGAGTGTTCTATGATCCAAGATGAATAGTGGGGGCCGTTAAAGACACCGGAGGGCTCAGGAGGCCACCCTCAATTCCCCAGGAGCCATATATTAGTTTGAAGAAGTTTGATAGTTAGCTTAATAATATGGTGTTTCTAAATATATATGTAGAGACTGACGTTGGATTAGAATAATACTGTGTAAATATATTACGGTATTATTTTCGTCCCATAAATGTAACCAACAAGGTTGAATGATCATATAATCCAACGATGTGGTAGTGTAATATGTCTTTGTAATTCAACTAAATAGGTAAAATGAGTAAAATAGGTAAAAAGGGACAGATGTATGTGTAAAAAACGACAATTGCTTTAGTCGACAAAAGTGCGCTGTGTGCAGAAGGATGATGTGACTTGGATAGTGCATAAGGTGATAAAAAGCATAACATGGTGCTTGCCTAGCGCCGGCAGTGTGAGGAACAAAGACAACAAGTGTAGACTGAAAGGTGTTAAAATCTAAGAAATGGGTAAAGGCCAACCAAAGTGTAAAAGTGTGTGTGTGTATGGTGATGTGATGTGCCATGTGGAATGTCCTTCATACATATTTGCCTTCACTTACCTCCCCAGCATGGTCTCCTGGCCCTATATTCACCTCATGTAGTCACTTAACAATGTATTTTATCAGCTCCATAGTAGTGCTTTACCCCAAACACCCCTAAAATGTTTTTAAATGTGATTTGTAATTTAAATTCAGGCAGAGTGCCAGAGGCTTTTTGGGCTCCCCCCAACTAAGTCAGCTGATATCAATTCTCTATCTATCCTCAATGATCTATCTGATGACTTCGCCAAACCCATGCACACTATACCCATCTCTTTAGTGGTCAGATTTATGGATGAATTCCCCAAAGCATGTAGTGCAAGGGCCTGCCTGTATACTTTCAAATGGTACTGTTTAAAGTTTTTGTATACTATTATTATCTTGATAGGTAATAGCAGAATTTCCAAATGTGCTCAAATGTGTACAATGTGTATTTATATCTTTGTATTATGACACTTCTTACCTGTCCAGTGGGCTGCCAATAGTGTAACTAAGGAGGGGCTGTTCAAAGTAATACACATTATTTAGGCATTCATCTCTCAATGAAGTGGAGAGGGTTTCCTGTCCAAGAGCTCCCCCCCTATAATGTTAGAAATGGCCCATGAGAGGGGGGGGGAATATGATAGGTGTACCTTATACTTTGTTCTTTAAAAATTCCCATGAATAAATGTTATCTTGATGTTGGCCAAGAATGTTTGTGTCTAATCTGCTTTCCATGTTTTAATGTGCAAAAATACTTTTTTTGTTTTCCTCAACAGTTTCCTTCCACGCCACAGGAATGGCAGACTGTGGCCTCCCACTTTGCCCAGCGGTGGGACTTTCCTAACTGCGGAGGGGCAATTGATGGGAAACACGTCCACATTATCCCACCACCCAACTCGGGGTCGTACTATTATAATTATAAGGGGTTCAATAGTATTGTGATGTTGGTGGTGGTGTCGGCTACTTATAAGTTCCTGTATGTGGATGTGGGGAAGAATGGCCGGATGTCCGATGGTGGAGTCATCGCCCAGACGGAGTTCTACAGGCGTCTCCAGAATGGCAGCTTGGACTTGCCACCTCCAGAAGACAATGTGGAAGGACTCCCATTCGTCTTCGTTGCGGATAAAGCATTTGGGCTGGGGGACCATCTTATGCGGCCATTCCCAATGAGGACCCTCACCCCGGACCAGAGCCAGAAGAGTGGTGGAGAACACGTTTGGAATCATGGCCAGCCGGTTCCGCCTATTTCTTACACCCATACATATGGCGGAGTACAAACTGAATCACATTATCCTGGCGTGCTGTGTTCTCCACAACTTTTTATGGCAACATTCTGCCAACTATGCTGGCTCAGTTGGGCCTGAAGCCGGAATTCAAAATGAACCAACCCTGACGGCGCTTGAAAGTGGCTGTCCTGGCTTGCCCTCCCTGAGTGCCCATGATGTCCGGCTAAGATACCTGGAATTCTTTGCGGGTAGGGGGGCTATCAATATGCCAGACAATGTGTGAAACCTTTATCAAAAAAAAAAAACATTAAGCAAATCTTTGGTGACATTTCCTGCTTGTGTTTGTTTTAGCTGACCCTGACAGAAATGTGGTGAGTGAGTGAGGAGCACTTATCTAAGGGAGCACAAGAAGGTCCAGGATTCCCAGAGATCCAGAGCTGCAGATGACATTTATGTCCCCAGGCTGTGGTACTATGACAGACTGCATTTTCTGGCAGGTCAGACTGAACCCAGGTCATCACTCTCCAGTCTTCCTTCCACACTTCCTTCCCCCCCAGCTGAGGCTTCTGATGCCCAACCTGGGCCTTCCAGGCAGCAACATGTGGAGGAGCCCAGCTTGAGCCAGGTATAGTATTCCTCTAAATATTTCTGCTTGTCCAATCAATGATGTTAACTAGATGTTAGTTTGGAGTACTAATTTATGATTGTGATTGATGATGCAAAAACTAAAACCATGTCCCTTTTTCATACACAGGGAAGTCTCAGCCAGGAGGTGGCCGGGCCAAGCAGGCTGCCTGATACCCAGGTCCCTCCCCTCCGCCTTCAAAGACAAAGTGGCAGGAAGATGAGTAACCTGGAGGAGGCTGCCATAGGCCTCTTTTGGAAGGCTACAGAGGCCCTGAGAAGCCCCCACACTGTGGAGGAGGACTTTGCTTGCATAACTGCCGACAAAATGCTGCAGATGGAGGAGGGCCAACGACTCCTGTGTGAGTCCTTAATTTTGGAAGCTCTCAATAGGGGGTTGAGGGGCCAAATAACATCTGCTACCCACATTTGTGACCTTCCACATAGTTCTCCTCCTCCAGGTCCTACTCCTCCTCCTCCTCCTCCTCCAGGTCCTACTCCTCCTCCTGCCACATCTCCAACACCAGAGCCACAGCCGGGAAGGAAGCATGGAAAGAAGACCAGAAAGTGATGACCCTGGGCCCAGTCTGGTCTGGCAAAATATGCAGGCTCTTGTAGTACCACAGCCTGGGGACACAGATGTCATCTGCTGCTTTCATGATCTCTGGGACTTCTGGAACAGACTGCACTCCCCTAGATATGGACTCCTCAGGCCACCAATTTTGCTGTTAAATAATTGATGTGTGCCCTGGGGGTCCAAGGCTTCGCCAATTTCAGCTGTTTCTCCAGTGTTGCCTCCCTCTTTGGTTCTGAGCCCTTAATAAAGGATTTTTTGTTTCAATTCTACTCGGCTACGTGTGTTTTCCTTAAAAAAAGGACAGTTTGTTTGTGAGGAGGCAGGTACATTTCAAAAATACAATGTGAAATTAACAAGGGACACCAACACCAAGCAACCTCCTTGAGATTAAATAATACAAGATAACAATGGTGTTGTGGTAACTTGACACACAAAACACACACTATTAGTGAGTAAAACTAAAAGAGGGAGGGAGGGGAAAGAAAAGGGAGGGAAGATAAAAGAAGAAAAAGGGAAGTGGGAACAGTGGATCAATATCAATAGTTACAGAAAGGGAGCGTAGCTGATGGCATCGTTAAGGCCTGGTGGCTGAGTCGCCCTTAGCTTAAAGATCCATTTAGCCTCCACCTGGAGGATTTTCTGATTGAAGTTACCCCCACGAGTTGGGGGATGTACCCGGGCTAATACCTGGAATTTTAAAGAATCCGTGCTATAGACATGAAATTCTGTAAAGTGTCTGGGTATAGGTTTTCCACATTCACATGTGAGCAAATACACGATACCAATGGTGTCGCAATTTACAAAATGTTGCATGATCAGATTTTTTTCCTGTAGGTAGAACAATATTTTTTCCAGTTTGAATGTATTTACAAAATTCGCAATTACCACATTGGAAAGTACCTCGCGGTAGAGTGCCGGAGGGATCTCTAGATTCCTGGGACATAAAATGACTGGATACTAAGATGTCTCGTAGTGACTGGTTGCATTTATAGATCACATGCGGCTCGGGTTCTACAAAGAGGGTATTTAGGATTCTTTTTACAATTTGGAATTGGTTATTGAATTTAGAGATAGGGCGAATGCCCTGGGGTTGAGAAGGAGTTCCTTGCTCACCTTGTAATAATAGAAGATTGTGTGGACTGTCACTTGCATTTCTTTTACGCTCTTTTGAGAGATTTCCTACTATTTCCGCGGTCCAAAAAATGCTTCTGCATTTCCGGCAACCACCAAGAACTACTCTGTCTTGACATCATCGAATCTCCCTTGTTTCCCATCATACTGGGAATGCCCTGGCTCAAGGCACACAATCCGCAAATAGACTGGTCTACTGGAAAAATCAGTTTTCATTCCTCATATTGCCAGCAACATTGTCTACAGGACACTACCAAAACCCCGTCTTCTTTGCTATGTCTGGAGACCGATGCTGAAACCTGCCAAGCAGTTCCCAAGGCTTACCATAACTTTCTGGACGTGTTCAGTAAAAAAGGGGCAGACACGTTGCCACCCCATAGACCTTATGATTGTCCGATTGAGTTGCTTCCCGGAGCAGAAATTCCCTTTAGGAGAATTTTTCCCTTAACTGAACTTGAACTCGGAACTCTTAAAGAATACATAGATGATAATTTGAGGAAAGGGTTCATACGCCCTTCTACCTCCCCAGCAGGAGCAGGGATTTTCTTCGTAGAAAAGAAAGACCACTCTCTACGCCCCTGCATAGATTATCGGGACCTTAATAAGATCACAATTAAGAATCGGTACCCTCTACCCTTGGTACCCGAACTTTTCCAGCGACTCGGAACTGCATCCATCTTTACCAAATTAGACCTTCGTGGAGCCTACAATTTAGTCCGGATCCGAAGCGGAGATGAATGGAAAACGGCCTTCCGCACCCGCTTCGGACATTTTGAGTACCTTGTCATGCCTTTTGGTTTATGTAATGCTCCTGCCACCTTCCAGCATTTTGTTAATTATATTTTTAGAGACTACCTTGACTTGTTCATCATAGTATACCTAGATGACATCCTGATCTTTTCCTCCTCACTGACTACTCATCGGGAACATGTCGGGAAAGTTCTAACCCGCCTTCGCCAGCATGGCCTGTATGCAAAACCTGAGAAGTGCGAGTTTGAGCGCCAAAGCATCCAGTTTCTGGGCCTAATCATTTCGATTGACGGTATCAAGATGGATCCACAGAAGGTCTCTGCCATCTTGGATTGGCCAGCTCCGACTGATAAGAAGGGAGTTCAGCGATTTGTGGGGTTTGCGAATTTTTATCGCAAATTCATCAAGGGATTCTCTTCTATCATTTCCCCCATCACAAGTCTTACTCGGCAAGGCACCCGTTTCCAATGGTCTTCTGAAGCTCAAGCAGCCTTTACTCCCTTAAAAGAACAGTTCGTTTCAGCCTCCGTCTTAAAGCATCCTGACCCAGCCTTACCTTACATACTGGAAGTAGATGCTTCCGAGGTAGCAGTAGGGGCAGTTCTTTCACAGAGACGAGGATCCAAGGCTCTGTTACACCCAGTGGCATTCTTCTCTCGCAGGCTAACCGAAGCTGAAAGAAATTACGATGTCGGGGACAGAGAGCTACTTGCAATCAAGGCTGCGCTAGAAGAATGGCGTTACCTCTTGGAAGGAGCGGCCCATCCTATTCTGGTGTACACTGATCACAAGAACTTAGAGTACTTGAAAGTTGCCAAGAGATTAAAACCACGACAGGCCAGATGGGCACTCTTCTTCACCAGATTTGCCTTTCACATTACTTACAGGCCGGGATCTAAAAACACTAAACCAGACGCGCTTTCCCGGATGTTCAGCGAACCTGAAGTTCCTTCACCCCCTGATACCATCCTTGCTCCTGGAAACTTTCTCATGCTTCAGGGAGATCTGCTCTCTCAAGTTAAACAAGCCTCCTCATTGGCACCCCATCCAACAGATGTCACTTTACAGTGGAAAGATGATCTACTTTGCTACAAGGACAGAATTTTTGTGCCACAACAGACACGGGTTGCCATCCTCAAGTCTTGTCATGACCACGAACTAGCTGGCCACTTCGGGGTACATAAGACGTCCGAACTCCTGCAGCGCATGTTTTGGTGGTCTCAGCTACAAAAGGATTGCAAACGTTATATCGAAGCATGTACTACTTGCATCCAGAACAAGGGCAGCAAGACCAAGGCTTGGGGACTGTTGAGGCCTCTACCCGTACCAGAAAGACCATGGAGGATGATCTCCATGGATTTCATTGTGGAATTACCGCCTTCAGCAGATTTTACCACCATCTTCGTAGTGGTTGACAGACTCTCTAAAATGGCTCACTTCCTGCCTATGAAGGGTACCCCATCTGCCTCCGAAACTGCGAAGATTTTTATGAAAGACATTGTAAGGCTCCATGGTATACCTGCTAATATTGTATCTGATCGGGGGGTACAATTTACATCCAAATTCTGGAAAGCCCTGTGTGAAGCACTGAAGATTGACCTCTCCTTCTCGTCTGCCTAACACCCCCAGACGAATGGACAAACCGAACGAACTAACCAGACCCTTGAACAGTATTTGCGATGCTATTCCTGTTTTTCTCAGGATGACTGGGTGCCTCTGCTACCTCTTGCTGAGTTCGCCTTTAATAATTCTGTGCATTCTGCAACCAACTAATCTCCATTTTTTGCGAACTATGGGTTCCACCCCTTGTTTCTGTCCAATAACATGCCAGAGTGTACTGTACCGGCGGCTCAAGAAACCTTGAACTTCTTCAGCACAAACAACAAGCTACTTCAAGAGACAATGGCAAAGACCCAAGACCATAACAAGGAAACGTTTGACAGGAAGAGAAGAGGGGAGCTTGACCTAAAACCTGGAGATCAAGTTTGGTTGTCCACTCTAAACCTGAAACTGGCATACCCATCTAAGAAATTGGGCCCTAAGTTTGTGGGTCCCTTCCCAGTGTTGAGGAAAATTAACAGTGTGGCATATGAGTTGAAGTTACCGGAGTCCTTCCGTATACATCCAGTCTTTCACGTAGCTCTACTTAAACCAGCAGTCCCGGATCCTTTCCTTAACCGGAACACCGGTCCTCCTGAGCCTGTACTTATTAACGGCGAAGAAGAATACGAGGTTGAGTCCATCATAGATTGCCGAAGGAGACGTAATCAGGTTCAGTACCTGGTGAAATGGAAGGGTTACGGCCCTGAGGAGAACTCCTGGGAACCAGAGACTAACATCCACGCCAAAAGGTTAATCCTAGCCTTTAAGAGAACTCATCCGAGTAAAATGGCTCAGTTGGGCATCCGGAGGCTGCCCATTGGAGGGGGGCAATGTCAGGAAAAGTCCTCTTGCAGTTATCCCAGCAGATTGAGGGTTAAACGAATGCCTGTGCATAGAAGCGCCATCCAGCGTACGCGCATGCGCAATAGCGCCACTTGGCGCCAAAGATAGGCTATTTAAAGAAGACTGTTCCAATGCTGCCTTGCTGTCCGGTCTACAGCGTTTCCTGAGACCCCTGCTACCTTGTTACCAGTTTTCCTGTATCCAGTACTTACTTGGCTTGTTCCTGACTTACCTGCTTGCTGCCGCCCCGATCTTGGCTTGGACTCTGACTATTCTCTTGGTTTGCCCTTCTGTACCTGATCTGCCCGCCAGTACCTTGACCCAGCTTGTCTGCACCTCCCTGCTGTCTGCAACCTACTACACAACTACAGTGCACCTCCCTGCTATCTGTATCCTGCTACAGTACTACAGTGCACCTCCCTGCTGTCTGCAACCTGCTACAGGACTACAGTGCACCTCCCTGCTATGTGCATCCTGCTACAGCACTACAGTGCACCTCCCTGCTGTCTGCAACCTGCTCAGGACTACAGTGCACCTCCCTGCTATCCGCATCCTGCTACAGTACTACAGTGCACCTCCCTGCTGTCTGCAACCTGCTACAGGACTACAGTGCACCTCCCTGCTATCCGCATCCTGCTACAGTACTACAGTGCACCTCCCTGCTGTCTGCAACCTGCTACAGGACTACAGTGCACCTCCCTGCTGTCTTCATCCGGCTACAGGACTACAGTGCACCTCCCTGTTACCTGCACCCTGCTACAGTACTACAGTGCACCTCCCTGCTGTCTGCAACCTGCTACAGGACTACGATGCAACTCCCTGCTGACTACAGGATCCTGCCTCCTACTTCAGTGTTCCAGTCAGGCACTTGTGCCCCTCTGTACTTTCGAGTCCCTGTTCACACCTTCAGGGGTTCCTTAGTCGGAGGCATACGAGAGGCCGTTCTCTGCATTCCGGGCTCCACCTACCAGGTACGTGACAGGAACCTATGCAGCTAAGCCAGACCAAGCTATCTCCTGAAGAACGCGCTAGGCATAGAACTCTGGACCTATGCCTCTATTGTGGAGCCAAAGGTCATTTTCGTGACACTTGCTCTCTTCGTCCGGAAAAACGCTGAGGGCTAGTACATCTGGAAGGTGGAGTATTGGACCCTGAAATATCACCTTCACCTTCTCGTTTTCTTCTTTCTGTATTTCTTCATGTCGGCGCTTCCTCTCATTCGGTCTCGGCATATCTGGATTCTGGAGCCGCTGGCAATTTCATAGTTACATTGTAGGTGAGGTTGAAAAAAGACACAAGTCCATCAAGTCCAACCTATGACACAAGTCCATCAAGTCCAACCTATTTCATGGACTGGGGAACTGTATCTTCCACGAGACTTACCCTTTTGCCCCTCACCACGCCATTGGTGGTCTTGGCGATTGATGGCAGTGTTCTCCCAGGGGGCCCTATCCGCTTCCAGACCCTCCCTGTTAAGATGTCGGTAGGGACACTTCACCAGGAGTGGATATCCTTCCTTATCTTACCTAAGGCCTCAACTCCTATTGTTTTGGGTCTTCCTTGGTTACGGCTCCATTCTCCACACATTGACTTGACTGCTGGACAGATCCTGGCTTGGGGTTCCTCCTGTTCCTCATCCTGCCTACTTAAGGTTGCCCCAAAATAGAAACTTCCTGTTACCACCATCCCAGTGTCTTCTGCTCTTCCCGCTGCATATAGCGATTTCTGGGATGTGTCCTGCAATAGTCAGGCTGATGCACTCTCCAGGTCATATGGCACGCTGGATGAGGAGCCCAACTGTGAACCTGAGCCGATCATTCACTTCAGTTTGCATAACCATTTACCTTTGCCTGTCCCTAAACTCCCTTGGATGCACAGCCAGGCTAACTTCTCCGCAAGTTCCACAGTTGCTACACCTTGTGATGCGATTGAGGTAGTCGCTAAACCTGGCAATGCTATTCATTTGGCTTCTGCACCAGTTATGCCAGTCCAGCCCATGCCCAGTGAGCTTCCTGCTTTTTCTTATTCGGGACCTTCTGTAACCTGGTCTCACCCTACTACTTCTACATCCATTCAAATCTGTCTAAGAGGCTCAATCCATCCTTTGGATAGACTGCCTCATTCAACCAGGTGGGGTTTTCAACCTCTTTTTCAGGGCTCTCTGCGTTCTGCTTATGTTTTAGCTATCCAGCTTGACTCCTGTGACATGTCACCTTCTAACAAACCTGGCCTCAGGGATCCACTGACCTCTGCCCAGTCTGATGGTCCTGTGCTGGATGTCCAGCTCATCTTTAAGGGTTTGGGGGACCCTGCTCCTGATGGTCTTCTCATGCCCTTACCCATTCCTAAAAAGCCTTTAGTCCTCAATAAGTCCTCTCCTCCTCTCCCTACCTCGGTCCCGGTCTCTGAGGATAATCTAAAGTACGAGGTTAGTCAAGTTCTGGATTCCGTGCTCCGTAAAGGCATTCTTCAGTACCTCGTACATTGGAAAGGGTTTGGTCCTGAGGAGAGGTCTTGGATCACTGCATCTGAGGTCTTTGCGCCTCGTCTATTGAGGAGGTTTCATCTGAAGTTTCCCTCTAAGCCTGGGCCCAGGCGGGGGAGGGGGAAGCCTCGTAAGAGGGGGGGTACTATCATGGTTATGCAGTAATGTTTGTCTGTCAGCTTACCTCTCCATGTGTTCAGATTAAGAGGCCAGCCACTCTCACCTGGCTGCTTAAGTAATCTCTCCTCAAAGCATGGCTCCACCCCAGCCCCTATCAGAGAACTCTATATTAACCTGTGCACTGCAAGCCAGCTCTGATGATCAATATTGTGTGTTTTGGCTTCCGTGTGCTCATTGCTGTGTCCCTTCGTCTGATCCTGTTTACCGAACTTGGCTTGTTCTTGACTGTCCTTGTCTGCTTCATATCCCGACCTTTGGTGTGTTCCTTGACTATCCCTATCTGCTTGTTGCCCTGACCTCCTGACTATCCTTGTTGTCGCAGTCTGCTGCTTCCTCTCTACCTTCCTGTACTCTACTGTGAGTGTGAGCTGGGAGACTCTGGGGGCCGCGACCTGGAGCCAGACTGCAGCGAAGTCCATCCCCACCATCAGGGGCCCTGATGCTCTAGCTCCCAGTGTAATCCGTGTTGGTGCTCCAGAGTGCCTCCTTTCCTCGATCACCCAGGGCTCCATCCGCAGCAGTCAGCCGTAGGGTCCACCACCTTGCTGTGCACTCCAGACCCCCACAGGGTGCATCTGTCACCTGGACTCAGCCCATCTGTGTCCACAAATACAACCTTAAAATGGGAGGGGTGGATTTCAATGACCAGATGATGGGGTCATACTTAATTGCCCATAAGGCCAGACGCTGGTACAAAAAAAGTGTCTGTATACTTATTCCAATTGGCTCTGTTCAATGCTTATGTAATAGTACATAAGGGAAGGATCCACGTCTTCCTGGCGCTTTGTATAGACAAAGTGTCAGGAAGCAGTGGATCCTTCCTAAAATTCCAGGAAGAGATCATCACAGCCCTTTTGTATCCAGAAGGTGCTGTGGCCCAATTTCCAAATCCAGATGCAGTGAGCTGGCTGCATGAGAGGTATTTTTCGGATGTCCTCCCTGGTACACTTACCCAAAGAGCACCCCAAAGAAGATGTTGTGTCTGTGGAAAACGCGCGACACCCGCTATTTTTGTCCCTCCTGTCCTGGCCAACCAGGTCTCTGCATCGAGGACTGTTTCCATTGCTATCACACACTAGTGGAGTATTAGTATAGGGTACAGCAGGGCACAGTCTAGGGCACACTTTCACACAGGGTCTCAAAAGATGTTAGATGGCAAACGCATTTTGAGAGACCCTAGCCTGTAACTTTCAACATTTTTTTACAGTTACAAAAAAAGTGTAAAAAAGAAAAGTAAAAAAAAACCATAAAATATAAAAAAAAACATAACATAGTTGTAGTTTTATTGAGTTAATGTTCTGTTTTTACTGTTTTATTGTACTTTATACTATACTGTAATGTTTTATCGTTACTGAAGACCCGGCTGTCATGGTGCACGTTGGCACCAATGAAAAAGTCAGAGGAAGATGGAGTGTCCTAAAAAAACGATTTTAGGGATTTAGGAGCTAAATAGAAGAATAGGACCTCCAAGGTAGTATTTTCAGAAATACTACCGGTACCTCGAGCCACACCAGAAAGGCAGTGTGAGATTAAAGCTAATAAAGGGTCTGGAGGACCTTAGTTATGAGGAAAGATTACAAGCACTGAACTTATTCTCTCTGGAGAAGAGACGCTTGATAGGGGATATGATTTCAATGTACAAATACCATACTGGTGACCCCACAATAGGGATGAAACGTTTCCGCGAAAGGGCATTTAAAAAGACTTGTGGCCATTAAAGGAAAAGCGATCTAACGGGAAGCTGCGTAGAGGATTCTTTACGGTAAGAGCAGTAAGAATGTGGAATTCTCTTCCACAAGCAGTGGTTTCAGCAGGGAGCATAGATAATTTCAAAAAACTATTAGGCCCCTTTTACACTGGGGCGTTGACGGCATAGCACCGCTATTTTTAATTGGCGCTTTACTGTCGTATTTGCGGGGGTATTCGGCCACTAGCGGGGCGCTTTTAACCCCCGCTAGCGGCCGAAAAAGGGTTAAAACCACCCTCAAAGCACTGCTGCAGCAGCGCTTTGCCAGCGGTATAGCCGCGCTGCCCTATTGTTTTCAATGGGCAGGAGTGGTGGAGGAGTGGTATACACACCGCTCCTAAGATGCTGCTAGCAGGACTTTTTTTACCGTCCTGCCAGCGCACCACTCCAGTGTGAAAGCACTCGGGATTTCACATTGAAGAGACAGGAGCGGCTCTTTCAGGGCGTTTTGCAGGCGCTATTTTTAGCGCCCCAGTGTGAAAGGGGTCTTAAGCACCTAAACGACCACAACATACAGGGATATACGATGTAATATTGACATAAAAGCACACACACACACAGGTTGGACTTGTGTCTTTTTTCAACCTTACCAACTATGTACTTTTTTTTTTATTGTTAACAATTGTTTGCTTTGCAGATACACCATTCTACTGTTTTACTGTACTGTATACTATTATATTGTAATGTTTTATTGTTACTGTGTTTTATTGTTAACCATTGTTTGCTTAGTACGCCATTCAGCTGCAGCACTGATTTGTTTATTCTGACAGCAACAGGGTTTGCTCCACAATACGTAAATCAGTGACTCCAGCGCTGTAAAATGTGATTTCACCACCACAGTTAAAAAAAAGAGCATATATGGTGAAGCATAGGGGCTGGTGTTGACAGAGGGAGGATTTTCCCTTTGCTTTGGCATATATTTTTTACTCTTTTTTTGACACAGATTGCAATAAAAAAAGTTGTTTTTTGAGTTAATGTTTTATTGTTAACTGTTTGCTTTGCAGCTACGCCATTCAGCTGCAGCACTGATTTTCATGTGTGGCAAAAATTATATGAATTTTAAAGCACATGTGACTCCTAAACTAAAAAGGAAGAAATTGCAAAATGTAAAAAGACCCCCTCTCAGGAATGAAAACAAAAGGTAAAAGTAAGAGGTGAATGTCAGTGGGTGTGGTTTGGATGGAGTTAGGCTGAGGCTGCGATTTTTCTGTATTCTGTGGATTACATGGAGTCAAAGCAGACTCCTAGCCTGACCTGCACCCTCAGTGGAACACACAGAATGAGGGACATAGATGCTGGAGCGGAAACCATACATTTGGTTTAGAACTAAACTCCTGTTTTAAAAAACACTGGCAGGTAGGGTTTTTTTTTACTTACAGTAGAGACATGTGAATGCACATGAATTACGTCATCCCTACCCAGCCAATTAGGATGGCTAAAGACTCCGAATCTGGAAGACTAAGCGACAATAAGAGCACTGGTGATGAGAGGGACTACGGCTGTCTTATCACTGGAGATGGGCATTTAAAAAGTAAGCATTCCGTATTGTGCAAATACACTAAACATCCTTGCACCTTGTACCAAAGGCTCATGAGGGCCCCAACATTCAAAGTGGTTTAGAGTTTCTCCTGTACAGGCAAAGCCCGGGTTTGCTTTGAAGCCTTGCACTGTCCCTGGATGTTGTGACATAATTGAAACTACGTAAGTAAGCCTGAGGTCTTTTATATGCTAGAACAGACTATGGGGGAGATTTACTAAAACTAGAGCACTCAAAAGCTGGTGCAACTGTGCATGGTATCCAATCAGCTTCTAACTTCAGTTTGTTCAGTTAAACTTTCACAATAAAACCTGGAAGCTGATTGGTTACCATGTAGAGCTGCCCCAGCTTGAGTAAATCAGTCCCAGCGTCTCGCAAACTGAGTTGCAACTTCTTAGAGCACCCGACTGCCATAAGCCTTGGTTTGATGGAAGGACGTAGATCGGCGCCTGCACACAGCTGACAGAATACATTTTTCTGTCACATTGTGCCCCGCGCTCCCGTGGCGAGTTCATGTCGGTGAGGGGCGGATTTGTACATGTTGTGGGCGGATTTATAAATGATGGGCAGCTGGGGGCGGAATTTTTAAAGATGCCCAGTGCTGCAAAACAAAACTTTTTATGCTATTCTCGACAGAACACCGGCGATGTATGATGACGAAAGAGGAAGCTTGGGTGTAACATCTGCAACCTCGACCTTGGAGAGCAATTCCAATGTGTTGTGTGTCAAAGTTGGAAGCGGTGTTTCGTCAGATTTGGCGACCTGTCAGAATGTGTAAAGGAAGTGACGTTCCGTCACCGCCATCTTGCTACACACCGCACTCCACAGTAAGGATAGTGAGAATGAGGAAAGCGGACATCTTGTTACACCCTCCAGAGTTTTGCATTTTACACTTATTTTTAACAGTACAGTAAGTTTATATAGTGAAATACGGTAGTTAGAACTCCGTCTGACTGGTTAGATGTTGAATTTTAAAAGCAGCGGCTGATCTCAGGTTTGCTAATCTGACAGAAGTTCGCTGCTTTTAAAATTAAACATCTAAACATTCAGACGGCGTCCTAAGTACTGTATTCGCTGTATAAACTCACTTTAATGTTAAAAATAAGTGTAAAATGCAAAACACCGGTGGGTGTAACAAGATGTCCGCTTTCCCCTTCTCAGTGAATCCTTACTTCAGAGGAGTGCGGGGTGTAGCAAGATGGCGGCGACGAAACGTCACTTCCGTTACACATTCTGACGGGTCGGTCGCCTAATCTGATGAAACAGCGGCAAGCCAGATATGGCAGAGGTGTCAGAACGCGGCTTCTACGCTGCCCTCATTCTCAGCTTCGCAGCCGGAGTGCTGATAGGCTGGCAGGCGAACAGGCAGCGCAGGAAGTACCTGGACTGGAAGAAGAAGAGACTACATGACAAGTTGGTGGAGACACAGAAGAAGCTGGATCTGTCCTGAGCCTTCAGTAGTACTGCTCTGCTCTGTTTTGCTCCGCTCTATGGATCCCTGCTATATGTCAGTACAGGTCAGTGTATCTCTGCATGTCATTACAGCTCCATGTCCGGGTCAGGTCATTGTCCCTGCTGTGACAGGTCGGGGTACTGCAGGCTGCCCCTACGTTTTTTCTCAATAAGACATCGGATTAATGTCTAGTCCATAGATTACAAACCTGACAACCAGAACACAGGATGGTGTAACTGTTTTTGAAATGAACTGGTTCTTTACCCACAGTTGCCTATACTCCTACCTTCCACTCTCCTGCTGCTCTGTTTGGCAGTTGGGAGTGCAGAAATGAAGCCACTTGTAAGTGTCAGGCCTCCACTTGAGGCTTAACATATAACTAAAGCCCCTTTCACATGAGAAGCCCGAAAAGATACACCTGTCTGTTTTTTCAGGTGGATCTGAGCAGGCCACCCAGTGACTTGTATGGGCAGGCGGGTGTCAGCAGAGATGTGTCCGATGACACCCGCCTGCCATCTGATCCAACAAGATCAGCTGAAAACAGACGGCGAGCACATCAGATGAAAACGGACATGCTGTCTGTTTTATCCGATCTCCCCATAGAGAACAGCGGGGCTCTGACAGGTCCATTCCTGCACAGTGAGCAGAGACGGACCTGTCATCGGCCGGATCAACGGAACGATCCCCGCTGAGTTAGCCGAGTTCGCTGAGCGGATCTACCCCATGTGAAAGGGGCCTAAAGGCAAAACTTTTTTGTTTTTAGTTTTGGACAGAGTGGAGAGTGATTAGAATGCCTATTAGGTTTTTGTTGCTGTCTGTGGCCCTGGTAGGGAAATTCACACTGTCTATCTAGTCCTGTTTACCATTACTATAGAAAGTAAAAATCACATTTTGGGTTGTCCCCAGAAAAGTAATAGAGAGGGGAAATCTTCCAACGGGGCCACTGGTTCCGGTGACCTCAAAGTATTCCCTTTATTTGCAGGGATATGGGACAGGAAATTTAAAGGATATGTTCAACTTTTACCCACTTTCCACCCGTAGGACGTCCATGGATGTCCTCAGCTTTCATCAGTAGTTATATTGGGATGATGCCTGCACCTACAGGCATCATCCTGGTATGGATCTTTTCAGCCGGGGATTCCCTTTCTAACAGAAGTGATTAGAGTTGCTAATTAGCCACTTGATCATTTCTGGGGTGGCGGAGGGGGCTCCCGCTGCCTTTCCTGGGCTCTACCGTCCCATCACGGTGCCCGGGAGCAATGTGGCCAGAGGCGATTGCTACACTAAACAGAGAGAGAGGAACTGACGTAACCCCTTGAAGCCAGGAGCAACAAGTATTTAGTCACTTCCAGTCCCGCCTCTTTGTTTACCTGGCTGCTAGCATGTACAGTGGGGACGGAAAGTATTCAGACCCCCTTACATTTTTCACTCTTTGTTATATTGCAGCCATTTGCTAAAATCATTTAACTTCATTTTTTTCCTCATTAATGCACACACAGCACCCCATATTGACAGAAAAACACAGAATTGTTGACATTTTTGCAGGTTTATTAAAAAGGAAAAACTGAAATATCACATGGTCCTAAGTATTCAGACCCTTTGCTGTTACACTCATATATTTAACTCAGGTGCTGTCCATTTCTTCTGATCATCCTTGAGATGGTTCTACACCTTCATTTAAGTCCAGCTGTGTTTGATTATACTGATTGGACTTGATTAGGAAAGCCACACACCTGTCTATATAAGACCTTACAGCTCACAGTGCATGTCAGAGCAAATGAGAATCATGAGGTCAAAGGAACTGCCTGAAGAGCTCAGAGACAGAATTGTGACAAGGCACAGATCTGGCCAAGGTTACAAAAAATTTCTGCTACACTTAAGGTTCCTAAGAGCACAGTAGCCTCCATAATCGTTAAATGGAAGACGTTTGGAAAGACCAGAACCCTTCTTAGAGCTGGCCGTCCGGCCAAACTGAGCTTTCGGGGGAAAGAGCCTTGGTGAGAGAGGTAAAGAAGAACCCAAAGATCACTCTGGCTGAGCTCCAGAGATGCAGTCGGGAGATGGGAGAAAGTTGTAGA
Source organism: Aquarana catesbeiana (assembly GCF_042186555.1). Taxonomy (NCBI): domain Eukaryota; kingdom Metazoa; phylum Chordata; class Amphibia; order Anura; family Ranidae; genus Aquarana; species Aquarana catesbeiana. The sequence goes on from NC_133327.1 coordinate 469,173,820, forward strand.
AAGTCAACCATCACTGCAGCCCTCCACCAGTCGGGGCTTTATGGTAGAGTGGCCCGACGGAAGCCTCTCCTCAGTGCAAGACACATGAAAGCCCGCATGGAGTTTTCTAAAAAATACCTGAAGGACTCCAAGATGGTGAGAAATAAGATTCTCTGGTCTGATGAGAGCAAGATAAAACTTTTTGGCCTTAAGTCTAAGCGGCATGCGTGGAGAAAACCAGGCACTGCTCATCACCTGTCCAATACAGTCCCAACAGTGAAGCATGGTGGTGGCAGCATCATGCTGTGGGGGTGTTTTTCAGCTGCAGGGACAGGACGACTGGTTGCAATCGAGGGAAAGATGAATGCGGCCAAGTACAGGCATATCCTGGATGAAAACCTTCTCCAGAGTGCTCAGGACCTCAGACTGGGCCGAAGGTTTACCTTCCAACAAGACGATGACCCTAAGCACACAGCTAAAATAACGAAGGAGTGGCTTCACAGCAACTCCGTGACTGTTCTTGAATGGCCCAGCCAGAGCCCTGACTTAAACCCAATTGAGCATCTCTGGAGAGACCTAAAAATGGCCGCCCACCAACGTTTACCATCCAACCTGACAGAACTGGAGAGGATCTGCAAGGAGGAATGGCAGAGGATCCCCAAATCCAGATGTGAAAAACTTGTTGCACCTTTCCCAAAAAGACTCATGGCTGTATTAGATCAAAAGGGTGCTTCTACTAAATACTGAGCAAAGGGTCTGAATACTTAGGACCATGTGATATTTCAGTTTTTCTTTTTTAATAAATCTGCAAAAATTTCAACAATTCTGTGTTTTTCTGTCAATATGGGGTGCTGTGTGCACATTAATGAGGAAAAAAAATTAACTTAAATGATTTTAGCAAATGGCTGCAATATAACAAAGTGAAAAATGTATGGGGGTCTGAATACTTTCCGTCCCCACTGTATGTGTCTGATTGGCTGCATGGGAGGCTAGAGGAGAGATTTGGGGTCTCATAGACCCCAGATCTCTCCATAAAGAAGACCTGTCATGGCCCATGCTGTCACAAGGGATATTTGTCATCCCTTGTGATCGCAATAGAGTTACTGTATTTTTCGCTCCATAAGATGCAGCTGACCATAAGACGCACCTAGGTTTTAGAGGAGAAAAATATGAAAAAAAAAATATTCTGAACCAAATAGTGTACTAAAATATTTAACAACATATAACAGAATAATATTTCTACACTGACAACCAATGTAAGGGGGCACCTTACACTGATCCCCCATGTAACTGGGACATTTACACTGACCTCAACACAACAGGAGTATTGACATCAACCACCAATGTATTGAGACATTTACACTGACCAGTGATGTAACAGGTGTATTTACAGTAACCCTCCCCATCTCTCTACTAATCTCTACATTCTTATCTCCCTCTCAGTACAACTCTGCCCCTCTAACTCATCATCTGCTAACCTCTGTCCCCCAAACCCCTCATCTACTAACCTCTGCACTCCAACCCCTCCTTCCCATTTACCTCTGCACCTTAAACTCCCCTGTTTGATAACTTCTACATGCCCCCATGCTCACCTGTACTGTATGCTGTTTACATCTTCTAGGTGGGCGGCATGCAGAGGAGGGGGTGTAATTTGCATATGAATTGCGGCAGCTGTCCTAAATTACATAACAATGTTTTGCGCGATCTGCATGTGAATGCCGATCCTGTTGTGTTAATTAAAGAACAATACCTTTTTGTTTTCACTCTCTCTGGCAGCTGAAGGCAGGGGAGAAACAGGATTTAGCTGGGGTAGAGAGATGCACAGGGCATCGTTCTGCTGCTGAAACGATCCCCCTATTAGCATCTCTACTAGTCAGTATTCGCTCTATAAGATGCACAGACATTTCCCCCTGTTTTCTGGGAGGAAGAAAGTGCCTCTTATGGAGCGAAAAATACGGTAATCCCCAAAAAAGTGTAAAAAAAAAAAAAAAAAAAAAAAAAGTGTATAAAATAAAAATACAAAAATATTTAAACCGCCCTTGTCCCACCGTGCTTACGCGCAAATGATTGCACCATGTGATTGCACTACACATGAGGTATTGTCACAAGCGTCAGAGCGAGAGCAATAATTCTAGCACTAGACCTCCTGTGCAACTCAACTGGTATCCTGTAAAGGCACCTAAAGCATCGCCTATGGAGAATTTTAAGCACAGTGGTTTTCTGCCGTTCCGCAGGCAGACACAATTTTAAAGCGTGACATGTTGGGTTTCTATTTATTTGGCATAACATCATCTTTCACATTATACAAAAAATTTGGCTAACTTTTTACTATTTAGTTTTTTTTTTATTCATTAAAGCGTATTTTTTCCAAAACAATTATGTTTGAAAAATCGCTGTTTGAATACCGTGTGACATAAAAAAAAAAAAATTAAAAACCCAACATTTTATTCTATAGGGCCTCTGCTAAAAAAAAGTGTATAATGTTTGGGGGTTCTAAGTAATTTTTCAAGCAAAAAAAGTAGATTTTTACATGTAGGAGCGAATTGTCAGAATTGGCCCGGATACGAAGTGGTTAAAAAAAATAAAAATCAGCAGATTACAGGTGCAATGCAGACTGTCAGTGTAAGCTGTCTTCTCTTACCTCGTTCGGGCAGGCAGTTACACACTGACAGGAAGCATCAATGAACTACCCAGTGCACTCAACAGCATCCAGGTAGTTAATTGAGACTACAAGCCGACAGCTGCAAAGGCTGATGATATTGTAGTTTACCATTCACTGAACTCTGAATTAATTACGTGGGTGGAGCCCCGCACAGTAGGGGTGCAACAGATCAAAAAACTCATGGTTTGGATCGTTCCTCGGATCAGGAGTCACTTTTCGGATCAACAAAAAAAAATCTCCCCCACTGTAATATCCACAATCTCTCTATTGGCAGAGTATTAGCAGAATATTGGCAGGGTATGGCAGACTATTGGCAGGGTATTGTCAGGGCATTGCAGAGTATTGTCAGGGCATTGCAGAGTATTGTCAGGGCATTGCAGAGTATTGTCAGGGTATTGGCAGGGTATTGCAGCAGGGCATTGCAGAGTATTGGCAGGGCATTGCAGCAGGGCATTGCAGAGTATTGGCAGGGCATTGCAGAGTATTGGCACTGCTGCCATCCAATCTCTCCCCTCCACTGTACAGATCAGTACACAGAGGGGAGAGAGGAACCGGCGTCATGACATGACGCCAGTTTGTTACAAATGATCGCTCCGTCGATCACGTGCTAAACGGCCGCCGGGTGTACCAAGATGGCCTCTGCTCCGGAGCTAGGCCGAAGCTGCGGCCTTTCCTATGGCCGAGGCCACAGAGCGCTCCGCGGATTGCGGGTGTCCCGTACGGATCAACCTCCGCGGATCGGATCACGGATTGATGACGATCCGTTGCACCCCTACCGCACAGCATGTCTATTTTGAATTGTGACAGCAGGCACGAAGAGAGAAGTTTTGCCTGTAGTTTTACTTTAAAAATAATGTGCACTTATGTTTTTGTGGTTCTATAAACTTCAGTGCAATTATGTACTAATCTTGTAACTGAAATTCTTTAGACTGCAGCTAGCACTACATGCATTCCCACATATGCATCAGAATTAGAGCTACGTGATTAACCACTAAAGAATCAAAATTGCGATTCTACCCCCTCCTGATATTAAGCCCAGGTTCACACTGACAGTGGGAATGAAATCCTGCAAATTCAGCTGAACTCGCACAATTTTATTCCCGCATGTCAGTCCCAACTTCAGGTGCGATTTAAGAGACTGTGCGGGTTGCTGCAGATGTCAATGCAAATCGCACTCGAAGTTGCCAAAAGTAGTACAGAAACTACTTTTGGGAATTGGTGCGGAGCTGTAAAAGCGACATTGCTCCGATTCGCATGGTGCCATTGCCCGCAATTGCCACCGATTTGGCATGCTATTTGATATGTCAAATCACTGCAATGTGAACCAGGGCTAAAACGGCATTTCCCGATTCTATGTAACAAGTGCAGAGTTCTCTGTTCACTTCTGACAGCTGACAAAAAAATCCAAACAGCCATAGTTATGGAGATAACTGTAAACAAAGTAACATTTCATTCTTAGATCAAAGGAATGAACTTCGGTCTGTAAATGAGGTCAGTTTAACCACTTAAAGACGAAACCTTTTTCTGACTGTTGCTTACAAGTTAAAATCAGTATTTTTTGCTAGAAAATTACTTAGAACTAGAGGTCGGCCGATATGGGTTTTTCTCTGGCAGATGCCAATATTTAGAAACCGCTGTGGCCGATGGCCGATATATGATGCCGATTTTTTTTTTTTTTTTTTTTTTGGGGGCGATATGTTAGGCCGATTTATTTATTTTATTTTCCCCTTCATCTTATAAAATCTAACAGTTAAACCCCTTTCACACTGGGGCTTTTTCAGGTGCTTTTGGGCTAAAAATAGCGCCTGTAAAGTACCTGCAAAACGGCTCCCCTGCATTCTCCGTGTGAAAGCCCGAGTGCTTTCACACTGAGGCAATGCGCTGGTAGGACGTTAAAAAAAAGTCCTGCAAGCAGCATCTTTGGAGCAGTGTATACCGCTGCTCCACCACTCCTGCCATTGAAATGAATGCGCACCGCTGCCAAAGCGCCTGCAAAAGCTCTTCGGCAGCGGCGCATTTAACCCCTTCCTCGGCCGCTAGCTGGGTTATAAGTGCCCCGCTAGCAGCCGAATGGCGTCGCTAAAATGACGATAAAGCGCTGCTAAAACTAGCAGTGTTTTACCGTCAACGCATGCCCGCTCCAGTGTGGAAGTAACCTTAAGTAATAAGTGATACAGAATTTTTTTTTTGCATTTAAACATTTATTAAACAAAACAAACCTCCAATCAGTTCACTTGTATGTATAATTTAGATAAAAAAAAAACAAACTATATACCTTAAATATTAAATACACAAAAACAGGTAATCAAAACTTTGGATGAAAAAAAATGGGCTAACTTTAGTTCTTAGTTTTTTTTTTTTTTTTTTTAATTCATTAGTGTATTTAAAAAAAAAAAAAATTGCATTGGAAAGACCGCTGCGCAAATACCGTGTGACATAAAATATTGCAACAACCGCTATTTTATTCCCTAGGGTCTCTGCTAAAAAATATATATAATGTTTGGGGGTTCAAAGTGAATTTCTAGCAGAAAATACAGGATTTTTACTTGTAAGCAGCAAGTGTCAGAAAAGATTTGGTCTTTAAATGGTTAAACTGAAAGCTTCTAGCACAGAGTTCAGTCCATTGATAAGTGTAAACATTGTATCTTTTCAGCTTCTTTTATCAGACTTGGCAGGCTGCCCAGAGAGGAGAGAAGTGCTCCACAGAAGACTTCAGGCAACTTGCATTGACTTCTATTACAGAAGTCATTTGCAAGTCGCGCTGAAGTTATAATCGGCTTTTTTTTAACAGCACAATCGGCTGATGCCGGTTAATTAAAAAATGCCAAATATCGGCCGATATATCGGTCGACCTCTACTTAGAAGCCCCAAACATTATATATATTTTTTTAACAGAGACCCTGGAGAATAAAATGTTGGTCGTTGCAATATTTGTGTCACACTGTATTTGCGCAGCGGTCTTTCAAACACAATTTTTTGGAATAAATACACTTTAATGAACTTAAAAAAAACGAAACAGTAAAGTTAGCCCAATTTTTTTGTATAATGTGATAGATGACGTTGCGCTGCAAGAATTTTCACCTTTATTCTAAGCAAAAAAATTGTGATTCTCATTTTAGCCAGAACCATGCAGCTCTAATCTGAATTTATTATTATATCAGTGCAGCGCTAAGCGCTGTCTTATGATATGTGATCAAACGTGCTCATAACATGCGTGACAAAACCAACATCAAAATAAATTTCATAACTAAAATATTCACTTAAATAACATGCATAAAGTCCTTCTTTATAAACGGATGTCCAATGTGTAAGTGCTGTATAGTCCTCCTGTGTAATCTGTGTGGCTCAAAGAATCAGTGCTTATATATAAATGTGCCAAAGATGTTATTCATATCCTAATTAAGGATGAGCACCAGGTGTGTTCGCACAGCCCACGTGCAGAGCCCGCCAGGAAGTTGGCACTGTGCTAATCATAGGCAGTGAAACATTTCCCGATCTCTACAGCCGCGCATCGGGACAATGTCTCACTGCCTGTGATTAGCGCAGTGCCGACTTCCTGGCGGGCTCTGCACCTGGGCTGTGCGAACACGCCGGAGCTCATCCTTAATCCTAATTAATTCATGCAAATTGATTAATGTGCAATCCATATATCTCACTTGTAATTGTTCTACCGACCTGTAGCACTCTTTCCTTCACCTCCAGTATTTGACCCAAATTAATGTCGGGTCAAGTAACGCTTTTCCCTTTAAACCGGGTAGGTGTAAGATCAAATGTTTCTCCAGATCCAATTATGGTGTCTGTTTATGAAACTGTGAACTAAACTGCTGGTTGGAAGCTAAACAGTGGGGACCTTGAGTGGAGAGTGAACAAGTCTTGCTTTTTAAATGCTGGTGATTGCTGGGTTACATTTTTAGGTTCTTTTTGGGGCTTTTCCTTGTAGCTTTTTAACACCTTTTTCTGAGACATTTAACTGCTTCCCGCCCGCTGTACGCCAAATTACGTCCTCTGCTTTGAGCTACAGGCATCATTCAGATATCGTATTTTAGAGCCGGCGAATCTGTGCACCATAAGAACGATCATAGCGTCTGTTCTGCCGCTCCCCCCCCTCCCGCCACCCTCCAGTGCTTCTACCGACTCACCACTACAATCGGTGAGTCGGACACAGGATCCAGATGTTCAGAATAGAGATTTCCTGCGGACCAGATGGTCGCTGGAGTCTCTATGATCATTCGGAGGCCGGGCCTGATGTTATGACGTCACGCCCGGCGTCTTTATTTAAAAAAACGGCGCCGCTTCGGCTGGGAAGCGGTGATTGTTTTGTTTTTTGTTTTTTTTTATTTCAGGTTTCCCAGCCTAGAGGTGAGATGTGGGGTCTTATTGATCTGTAAAGAGAATCTGTCATGCCATATTCCTATTACAAGGGATGTTTACATTCCTTGTAATAGAAATAAAAGAGATGAAAAAAAGTGTCAAGCTAAAATAAAGTAAAATTAACAATTAAAAAAAAAAAAACAAACTTTTTTTAAAGCGCCTCTGTCCCCGTGAGCTCGCACGCCGAAGCGAATGCATACTTAAGTCCCGCCCACATATGAAAACTGTGTTCAAACCACACATGTGAGGTATCGCCGCGAACGTTAGAGCGAGAGCAATCATTTTGGTCCTAGACCTCCTCTGTAACTCAAAACATGTAACCAGTAAAAAATTTTTAAAGCGTCGCCTAAGGGGATTTTAAAGTAGCGAAGTTTGGCGCCATACCACGAGCGTGTGCAAATTTGAAGCGTGACATGTTGGGTATCTATTTACTTACCGTAACTTCATCTTTCACATTATGCAAAAACATTGGGCTAACTTTACTGTTTTGTTTTTTTTTGTTTTTTTTTTGTTTTAAAGCACAAAACCTGTTTTTTTTTCCCAAAAAAATGCATTTGAAAAATTGCTGCGCAAATACAGTGCAAGATAAAAAGTTGTAATGACCGCCATTGTATTCTCTAGGGTCTTTGCTAAAAAAAATATATATATATAATGTTTGGGGGTTCTATGTATTTTTCTAGCAAAAAAATGACGATTTTTACATGTAGGATAGAAATGTCAGCATTGGCCTGGTAGGCAAGTGGTTGAACAGCTTTTTTTTTTTTTTTTTTTTCTTCCTTCAGCCTACTAATTAAGGGGAGTGGTTAATTGGTCACAGGTGCTTGAGGCCTATATAACCTTCTGTAGAACTCATTGTGAGCCTACTCATCTTCAACTTGCTGGAACTCTGTCCAAGTGGAACTGGACTAAGTGGTGAGTTAAAAACCAGAGTTAGTGGAAATGGACTAAGTGGCGAGTTAAAAACCAGAGTTGAAAACAGGAGGTTATAACAGGGGTTATAGTACCTGTGTACTTAGTGTGAGTATCTGGGTGTTGTCTGAGTAGTGTGTATGGATCGTTAGTACTTGTGTACTGTGTTCTTGTGTATTTCGAGTGCACGTAGTTCTGCGAGTGCCTGTGTATTGTCTTGTTAAGTATTAGTGTCAGGAAGCTAGTTGTTAGGTAATTTGGACAAGGTATAATCCCCAATCTTTATTAAATTTAATAGGTACGATGCCCGGCGGGTGTGGAGAGGCGACTCGTTGTACATCTTGCGGCATGTATGCGTTCCTTGATCATCTGATCGAGGGTAAATACTGCTGTGCAAAATGTAAGTACATTGTTTCCCTGGAAGCCCAGGTTCTGAATCTGGGGAAGCAACTGTCAGCACTGATAAGTCCCTCCATACTAAAGGAGAGCCAGGAACGTACATGGCAGGGGCCAGCACAGAGGCGGGTGGAGACAAAGAGGTGCAGGCACTAGGAAAGAGTAAGTGGGTGACAGTCAGGAAGGGTAGAGGGGGAAGTGCCAGGGAGGTCGATCCAGGGCTGGAGCATCCCAATAAGTACGCTCCATTGAGTGACATTGGTGAAACCACTCAGGGACTAGCACTGCTGGAGCTGAGGGACTCTCCTAGCTGCCAGGGGAAGAACTCCTCCAGTGAGAGTGGGGGGGGGGGAAGCGAAGAGAAAGGAAAGACAGATTGTGGTGGTAGGGGAATAAATTCTTAGAACAACAGAGAGGCCAATCTGTAACAAAGACCTGAAGCACCGAACTGTATGTTGTCTACCGGGCGCTCGCGTTCTGCACATCACAGATCTGGTGGACAGATTACTGAGAGGGGCTGGGGAAGACCCAGCTGTCATGGTGCACGTTGGCACCAATGACAGTCAGAGGCAGATGGAGTGTCCTAAAGAACGATTTTAGGGACTTGGGAGCTAAATTGAGGAAAAGGACCTCCAAGGTAGTATTCTTAGGAATACTACTGGTACATCGAGCCACACCAGAAAGGCAGAGGGAGATCAGGGAAGTAAACAAGTGGCTGAAGAGCTGGTGTAAGGAGGAGTTTGGGTTCCTAGAGGACTGGGCTAACTTCTCAGGCGATAACCAGTACTATAGAAGGGATGGACTGCACCTAAATGAGGAGGGTGCAGATCAGCTGGGAATGAAGATGGCCAAAAATTTAGAGGGGTTTTTAAACTAGGTGATGCGGGGGAGGGTCCAGAGGTAGAGATAGTCAGTCAGCGCGGAACATATTCCAGAGGGTAGTATTGGCATTAGTGGTAGGTTGACCAAAGCACATAAACCCAAGGTAAGTATAGTAGCAAGTCCTAGCTGTAATCTCAGAAAACCCAATAAGAGGATAATAAGCAACCGGTCTAAACTACGTGGCATGTTCACCAATGCCAGGAGCCTGGTGGACAAGATGAATCAACTAGAGATACTGTTGTACGAGGAGGGTTTGGATTTTGTGGGAATTTCAGAGACCTGGTTCAACAGCTCCCATGATTGGCTGGCAACCATTCAAGGGTATACCCTTTATCGCAAGGATAGAGAGGGTAAAAAAGGGGGAGGGGTGTGCCTATATATCAAGAATAATGTACAAGTGATTGTGAGAGATGACATCACTAAGCTAGGAGGAGGTGTAATCCTTATGGGTAGAGCTCCAAAGGGGTGAAGCTAAGGGGAAAATAATACTGGGGGTATGCTATAGGCCCCCTAACCTGAGGGAGGAAGGGGAGACAGATCTCCTATCACAATTTGGATTAGCAGCAAGGATGGGAAGTGTTATCATGGGGGATTTTAATTATCCAGACATAGACTGGGTGGAGGGAACCAAGCATTCATCTAATTGTTCCTAAATCTAAGTTCCTAAATGTCTTGCAGGACAATTTTATGGATCAGATGGTAGACGCACCATCTAGAAATAAAGTGTTACTGGATCTACTGATTACCAATACAGACCTGATCACGGATGTGGAAATACGGGGCAATTTAGATAACAGTGATCACAGGTCAATTGGCTTCAGTATAAATCACACAAATAGGAAACGTAAGGGGAATACAAAGACACTGAATTTCAAAATTTCAAAAGAGCCAACTTCCCTAAACTACAAACCTTGGCATAAATTGGGATAAAATCTTAGGAACAAAGAACACGGAGGAGAGATGGGTATGCTTTAAGAGCATATTAAATAAGGGCATTATCCAATGCATCCCATTGGGAAATAAATTTATAAGAGCGAACAAAAGTCCTGGGTGGCTTAACTCCAATGTAAAAGTGCATATAAAGGCCAAAGAAAAGGCCTTCAAAAATACAAGGTTGAGGAATCATCATCAGCATTCAGACTTTATAAAGAATGCAACAAGAAATGTAAGGGTGCAATAAGGACGGCTAAGGTAGAACATGAAAAACACATAGGGGAGGAGAGCAAAAAAAATCCCAAGAAATTCTTTAAGTATGTAAACAGTAAAAAAGGGAGGACAGACCATATTGGTCCCATAAAGAATGAGGAAGGACATCTAGTAACAAAGGATGGGGAGATGGCTTAGGTATTGAATGTATTCTTCTCCTCAGTCTTCACGAGGGAGTCCAGGAGCTTCAGTAACCAAAACTGCAGGGTTTATCCTCATGACACATCACAGGAAGTATCTCCATGGTTAACAGAGGACAGAATTAAAATTAGACTGGGGAAACTTAACATTAATAAATCACTGGGACCAAATGGCTTGCAACCGAGGGTACTTAAGGAACTCAGTCAAGTAATTGCCAGACCATTGTTCCTAATTTTTACTGACAGTCTACTGACTGGAATGGTACCAGCTGATTGGAGAAAAGCCAATGTAGCACCAATTAGGGCTGGGGAAAAAATCGATTTGAATCGAGTTGAGAGGTCAAATCGATTCAAAATTTAAGCAAATCGATTTTTTTTTTCACCAGGACACCGTGCCGGTCCTGAGGAGCTGTGGGCAGGAGTTTTTAGGCGAGTCCACGGCTTCGGCGTAGTCCGCAAGGCCGGACGCCGCGGACAAGGCCGAACCTGCAGCCTCGCCTAAAAACTCCTGCCCGCAGCTCCTCAGGACCAGCGCGGTGTCCAAAAAAAAAAAAAAAAAACTCAATTCGAATCGTGAATCGTGAGGTTTTTTTGAGAAAATCGCCCAGCTCTAGCACCAATATTTAAAAAGGGCCCAAAATACATCCCTGGGAATTACAGACCAGTTAGCCTAACATCAATAGTATATAAACTCTTGGAGGGGACGATAAGGGACTATATACAAGATTTTAGTAATGCGAACGGGTATCATTAGCAGTAATCAGCATGGATTCATGAAGAATCGTTCTTGCCAAACCAGTCTATTAACCTTCTATGAGGCGGTGAGTTGCCATCTAGATAAAGGAAGGCCCGTAGTCGTGGTGTATCTGGATTTTGCAAAAGCATTTGACACAGTTCCCCATAAATACTTACTGTACAAAATAAGGTCAGTTGGTATGGACCATAGGGTGAGTACATGGATTGAAAACTGGCTACAAGGGTGAGTTCAGAGGGTGGTGATAAATGGGGAGTACTCAGAATGGTCAGGGCTGGGTAGTGGGGTCCCCCAGGGTTCTGTGCTGGGACTAATCCTGTTTAATTTGTTCATAAATGACCTGGACGATGGGGTAAACCTTTTAATCTCTGTATTTGCGGACAATACTAAGCTAAGCAGGGTAATAACTTCTTCGCAGGATGTGGAAACCTTGCAAAAAGATCTGAACAAATTAATGGGGTGGGCAACTACATGGCAAATGAGGTTAAATGTAGAAAATGTTAAAATATTGCATTTGGGTGACAAAAATCTGAATGCAATCTATACACTGGGGGGAGAACCTCTGGGGAATCTAGGATGGAAAAGGACCTGGGGGTCCTAGTAGATGATAGGCTCAGCAATGGCATGCAATGCCAAGCTGCTGTTAACAAAGCAAACAAAATATTGGCATGCATTAAAAAGGTGATTCATTCCAGAGATAAAACGATAATTCTCCCACTTTAACAGACTCTGGTCCGTCCGCACCTAGAGTATGCTGTCCAGTTCTGGGCACCAGTCCTCAGGAAGGATGTACTGGAAATGGAGCGAGTACAAAGAAGGGCAACAAAGCTAATAAAGGGAATGAAGGATATTAGTTATGAGAAAAGGTTGCGAGCACTGAACTTATTCTCTCTGGAGAAGAGGCGCTTGATGGGGGATACGATTTCAATATACAAATACCATACTGGTGACCCCACAATAGGGATAAAACTTTTTTGCGTAAGGGAGTTTAACAAAACTCGTGGCCACTCATTAAAATTGGAAGAAAAGAGGTTTAACCTTAAACTACGTAGAGGGTTCTTTACTGTGAGAGCAGCAAGGAAGTAGAATTCCCTTCCATAGGCAGTGGTCTCAGAGAGGAGCATCGATAGTTTCAAGAAAGTATTACATAGGCACCTGAATGACCGCAACATACAGGGATATACAATGTAATACTGACATAATCACACACATAGGTTGGACTTGATGGACTTGTGTCTGTTTTGACCTCACCTACTATGCAACTATGGTGATCCCGAGGGTTGCCGCTGACCTCAGTCCATTAACGGTTTATGAAACAGAGATGACTGGGGGAAATCATCTCCACAGATGATTACTCCACAGAAGCTGTAACTCACTGACACAAACGGACAGTTTTTGAAGCAGCAATATCAGCACTTCACTGGTGATCTCAATTCAATATATATAACACACTGTGCAGCGCTAATATGTATAAAAAATAATACTAATATAAATATATAAATCCAATAAACTATATATAGCATAAATATCTAAAACATAACATCATTTTAAAAGGAATGTATAAATAAAAGTGCTCGTGCTCCATGATATTACAGTCTTAAGTGAGATTATTTTAAAACTAAGCGGCAACAGTCCATAAAAAAATATAAAGTGCTCGTGCTCCGTGAATATTAATCCTTGATAAAATATTTAAACCAAACAGCAAAAGTCCTTATTAACATTAATCATGTGATAATGGTGTCTTCATGCGGTGTGCACACACAGCCCCCACGGGTGTTCCCTCACCTTAGGGGCTTAAATAATAAGCCTTTGATAAATGGTAATAGCCTGCAGCAATCCTCCTTTACTTCCTTTATTTTATGCAGGTTTGTGGGACACTTATATAGAACACATGACACCTGCTCCTTCCAATAATAACCTAGCTCAGAGGCCTCTATTTTCTCCTGATAGGTTCAGAAAACCTAATTTCAAATGAATAAAAAATGCCTGTTAAAGTGCTATAGTGCTGAGGGGTGATAGTCACCTGTGGTCCGGTTCTGCAGCCCCGATTTTCACTGCGTTTCCCCTGTCCTATGCCAGCTCTGCAGCACTTCCTGGTACTTCTCTCATCAGCCGATCATGCTCCTCCTACCGGTTTTGGCACTCTCGTGACTTTCTCTGGGATTTGAGATTTTTTTTTTTGGGGGGGCAGCAAATTTACATTGTTAAACAAGCAAAGTGTCATTTTCTTCAGTGTTGTCATATGAAAAGATATAATAAAATATTTACAAAAATGTGAGGGATGTACTCACTTTTGTAAGATACTGTGTGTGTGTATATATGTATGTATGTATGTGTGTATGTATGTATGTATGTATGTATGTATGTATGTATGTATGTGTGTGTGTATGTATGTATGTGTATATATATATATATATATATATATATATATATATATAAACTGTGTAGGGGGACCAATTATTTTATTAACATAAGGTGGGCGGTCTCCTCTGAGAATGTCCGTGTACTGAGCAGTGATAATTTATCACTGCCTGCTTAAAGCGGAGGTCCGCCCACCCTACAAAAAATTTAAAGTCTGCATCTACAAATACTGCAGCTGCTTACTTGTAATATAGACACTTTCCTGTCCAGGGAGCCCACGATGTTGGTACAACAGCCGATCTTCGGATCGGCTGTCGGGTGCAGCTGCCGCCATTGCCGGTAAGGGAACCCGGCAGTGAAGCCTTTCGGCTTCACAGCTGGTTCCCTACTGCGCATGTGCGATGCACGCTGTGCCTTCTAATTGGCGCGGCAGCAGAGGGGGCCGAACCTTCAGAGACAGATGCGGCTCCGTCTGCCGGAAGTAGGGAAGGGACCTGTCAAAAACAGGAACCCCCCCACTGAAAGGTGCCAAATGTGGCACTGGAGGGGGAGACGAACAAGCGGAAGTTCCATTTTTGGGTGGAGCTCCTCTTTAATAAACTGACATCTCAGTGTTTCATTGAATTTCTGGCACTGTAATCTCGCTATGTCTCACAAGATTACAGTATCAGAGAGTGTTTTCCACTGTTTGAAGCGTTTGTAGATCGCTTCACTTCACATAGAGCTGCATGATTAATCGTTAAAGAATCAAGATCACGATTCTACCCCCCTTGCGATCTTAACAGCATTTCTTCGATTCAGTGCAGAGAGTTCTCTGCCCAAGCCAACATCTGTCAAAAAAAAAAAAACAAAAAAAACAGGCAGCCTGCCCAATTTCACAACATCTCGCAGGTGAGATAAAGAGAAACATTGTAACGCAAATGACTTAGAACCGCCAAACTTGTGTGTATGTGTATATATATATATATATATATATATATATATATATATATATATATATATATATATATATATATATATATATATATATATATATATATATATATTTTTTATTGGCAGAGACCATAGAGAATAAAATGGTGGTTGTTGCAAGAGGTAAGAAAACACTACAGTTATGTGCCCAGCTTAAATTTCATGAATCGGTTTACATCCATTTTAAGGAACAAAGTAAAATTGAGGGCGCTCTGGACAACAGGACTAAGCAGGCAATGTTTATATAAGACCAGGGGTCCGGTGGTGGTAATGGTGATTCTTCAACACTAAGGGCAGCAGCTTTGAAAATGGAAGCAAACTCTAAAAAACACAAGCAGAAAAAAAGGTGCCTCTAAGTGCAGAAGATTAAAATATTTAATATCCCTAGCGGGATTAAAAACACAAGATCAGAAAGTAGCAGAAGCATAACATCATTGATGCTAAGAGCGATCCAGCATCAGGAGGGTCCGCAGCTTGTTGTAAGACTCTCAGGACTGTGGGTAAGTAGCGGCAGGAACTCCAATGAAGTTGCCAGCAGATGTTGGAAGATCCTGGTGATGCCGGTGGAGGTCACACGATCCGAGTCTAGGAAAAACGAAGATCCCGGAAGTGACATCGGCGGTGAGGGACAGCAATCGGCGTGGAACGGATGTAGTCATCAAAAAGGGATGCGTTTCGGAACTGCTATTGGTTCATTTAGCCATAGGTTGAAAAAGGAACCAATAGCAGTTCTGAAACGCATCCCTTTTTGACTATATCTGTTCCACGCTGGTTGCTGTCCCTCACCGCTGGCGTCACTTCCGGGATCTTTGTTTTCCCTAGACTCGGATCGTGTGACCTCCACCAGCATCTCCAGGATCTTCCAACATCTGGCAACTTCATTGGAGTCCCTGCTGCTACTTACCCACAGTCCTGGGAGTCTTACAACAAGCTGCGGACCCTCCTGATGCTGGATCGCTCTTACCATCAACGATGTTATGCTTATTCTACTTTCTGATCTTGTAAGTGTTTTTAATCCCGCTGGGGATATTAAATATTTTAATCTTCTGCACTTAGAGGCGCCTTTTTTTCTGCTTATCCATTTTAAGGATCCTGGTCTCCAGATGGCATATCACAAACTTCCTGTCATGCAGTTTGATATCATCAGCCCTGCCCTTATGCTTTATGATCTGATGCCCGCATAAAAAGTGGGTGTGGCCAAACATGAGAGGGGCTTAAGGCCCTTGGTAAACAAAACCTGGGCTTCCTTGTACCTATAAAATATGCTTTGATTGCTGTGCCACAAGCTTAAAGAGCCGTGTCCGCGGCACTTTAACCATGTGATCGGCCGTGTCCAATCACAGCCAGTCACATGTAAACATGTAAACTGAGAGTGTGTGGTGCGAGGAGAGCCAATCAGCAGCATCTCCACGCAGGGGGACATCTAGGAATGTAATCAGGGCACTGATCATCAGTGCCCTGATTACAATATTGCAAAATAGTGTCACAAATCAGTGCCCACCAATGCCAGCTATCGGTGCCTATAAGCGATGCCAGTCAGTGCTGGCAATCAGTGCTGCCCATCGATGCCCATCACTGCTGTCAATCAATGCCCATCAGTACCGCCCACCAGTGCTGCCTATCAGTGCCCATAAGTGTGGCATATTAGTGTCTTCTCATCAGTGCCACCTACTCAGTGCCCATAAGTGCCGCCTCATCAATGCCCACCAGTTCAGCCTATCAGTGCTGCGTCATCAGTGCACATCAGTGAAGGCAAAAAATTACTTGGTTACAAAATTTACTGGCAGAAAAAAAAAGTAAAAAACTTTTTTTTCAAAATGTTTTTGGTCTTCTTTTTTATTTTTTACAAAAAAACAAAAATCAGCAATTAAATACCACCAAAATAAACCTCTATTTGTGTGATTAAAATGATTAAAAATTTGGGTACGGTGTAGCATGACCGTTCAATTATCATTCAAAGTGCGACAGCGCTGAAAGCTGAAAAATGGCTTGGGCAGGAAGGGGGTGTAAGTGCCTGGTAGGCAAGTGGTTAAACAAACGAACGTCAGAAGGAAATCTTATCTCAAATATCGGAAATATGCAACATTTAGCGCTCATTCCCATTAGTGGTTGTAGGGGTGGTAAAACCATGGCTCAACCACAGGGTTTCACCACCTCACCAAGTGCTCCCCTTTAGCTGCAGAGACAGCAGCTGGGGGTGTACATATGCCGCCCCCCTGACGCATTGGCTGTCATTACTTCAAGTGAACGGGGACGCTCTACTTTTACAAATAGTACCACACCAAACCGCATAGTTACAGCATTAACATGTGGTTTGGTGGCTGCAAACACACTGCCAATAACAATAAATGGCACCCACGTGTGTCTCGCAAGGGCAGCATGGTTGCATGCAGTGTGGGAAATGCGCACAAAACGTGCCTTTACTGCACTGTTTCAGTATGAACCAACCCTTAGGGAGAGGGATTTGAAAGAGGGAAGGATCACTGTTATATGGAAGGAAGCATCACTGGTAGTTGGAAGGAGGGATCACTATGGTACATGGAAGGCAGGAAGGATCACAATGGTATATGGAAAGAGGGATCCCCATGACATATGAAAGGCAGGAAGGATCCCCATGGCATATGGAAGGCAGGAATGATCCCCATGGCATATGGAAGGCAGGAAGGATCCCCATGGCATATGGAAGGCAGGAAGGATCCCCATGGCATATGGAAGGCAGGAAGGATCCCCATGGCATATGGAAGGCAGGAAGGATCCCCATGGCATATGGAAGGCAGGAAGGATCCCCATGGCATATGGAAGGCAGGAAGGATCCCCATGGCATATGGAAGGCAGGAAGGATCCCCATGGCATATGGAAGGCAGGAAGGATCCCCATGGCATACGGAAGCCAGGAAGGATCCCCATGGCATACGGAAGCCAGGAAGGATCCCCATGGCATACGGAAGCCAGGAAGGATCCCCATGGCATACGGAAGCCAGGAAGGATCCCCATGGCATACGGAAGCCAGGAAGGATCACCATGGCATACGGAAGGCAGGAAGGATCACCATGGCATACGGAAGGCAGGAAGGATCACCATGGCATACGGAAGGCAGGAAGGATCACCATGGCATACGGAAGGCAGGAAGGATCACCATGGCATACGGAAGGCAGGAAGGATCACCATGGCATACGGAAGGCAGGAAGGATCACCATGGCATACGGAAGGCAGGAAGGATCACCATGGCATACGGAAGGCAGGAAGGATCACCATGGCATACGGAAGGCAGGAAGGATCACCATGGCATACGGAAGGCAGGAAGGATCACCATGGCATACGGAAGGCAGGAAGGATCACCATGGCATATAGAAGGCAGGAAGGATCACCATGGCATATAGAAGGCAGGAAGGATCACCATGGCATATAGAAGGCAGGAAGGATCACCATGGCATATAGAAGGCAGGAAGGATCACCATGGCACATAGAAGGCAGGAAGGATCACCATGGCACATAGAAGGCAGGAAGGATCACCATGCCACATAGAAGGCAGGAAGGATCACCATGCCACATAGGCAGGAAGGATCACCATGCCACATAGGCAGGAAGGATCACCATGCCACATAGGCAGGAAGGATCACCATGCCACATAGGCAGGAAGGATCACTATGCCACATAGGCAGGAAGGATCACTATGCCACATAGGCAGGAAGGATCACTATGCCACATAGGCAGGAAGGATCACTATGCCACATAGGCAGGAAGGATCACTATGCCACATAGGCAGGAAGGATCACTATGCCACATAGGCAGGAAGGATCACTATGCCACATAGGCAGGAAGGATCACTATGCCACATAGGCAGGAAGGATCACTATGCCACATAGGCAGGAAGGATCACTATGCCACATAGGCAGGAAGGATCACTATGCCACATAGGCAGGAAGGATCACTATGCCACATAGGCAGGAAGGATCACTATGCCACATAGAAAGCAGGAAGGATTGCTATATTATGTGGAAGGAAGGATTAGATGGAAGAAAAAGAGGGGAGAGTTCAGTTCAGACTTTCACACACCTGAGGCAGGCTGCTCTCCAGAGGCTCAGGCGGTGACACGTGCACTGCGTCAAAATTCCCACCCACACAACCCCTTCACAGGCACAGCATCGGCTGCACGATGAGGGTTGTGGGTGGGCACAGGGGGACATGGGGAGGAGGTGGAGACCTAGCCTTCCTCCTGTCCTTTTCGTATGGGATGTAGAGTGAACAGGAGGGACTGTGTTGGTTGGCATGTCGGTCTCATCTCAGCTGCAGCGCGGCGCACACTGACAGGTGGAGTCAAGTGCCAGAACAGGCTCCACTGCGGTATTCAGCCCAGATTTGAGGGACATGGGGTTTTACTTGAAATCCTGGGACGGTCCCAGCGAATTTGGGGTGGTTGGAAGGTATGGCCTATGTTTATATGTTGATTGCCATTCGTCCTCTCTCCCAGGTCACTCCTGCAATAAAGCTTTAAAGACTTCAGCTTTACACAATTTTTTTTTTCTTCCCACCCCCACGTGACAGTGCTGGGTGACTGACAGGTCATACACCAGCTCTGTCTCATGGGAGGGGGAGAGTAAGTGCCATGCCCCCACATACCTGGATGTACCAAAGGATTTCACTTGGCTCCTGGTTGATAAATGGAGCTGCAGGGACATGAAGGAAAGGGAAAAGAATGTGAAGTTGGGCAGGGTGGCACTTCCTAGCAATTGTGCCAGATATGGGGTCAAGATGCATAAGCTCTGTGACAGGACAACAGGCTATACATATAGTTTTATGGTTTAGGAGGGAAGAGATGGTTGCATAGAGCCAGAGAACTGCCCAGACTACATAGGGAGCGTTGGTAAGATTGTGTGGGACTTGGTGGCACCCTTATTTGGAAAGGGGTACCACTTGTATGTGGACAATTATTACACAGGCGTGCCACTTTTTAGTCACTTGTTTGATCATGGTATTGGCACATGTGGCACCGTGCAATCTAATTGCTGGGGCCTACCCCAGCGACTTGTAGATTCCCGTCTTAGGCTGGGGGAGAGAGCCTGCTTGAGATGTAATAATTTGCTCACTGTGAAGTGGAGGGATAATAGGAATGTTTTCCTACGGCGACTGGTGTTGTGGAGAAACCCCTCTGTGTCCACGAATATAACCTTAATATGGGAGGGGTGGACCTCAACAACCAGTTGTTGGCGCCATACTTAATTGTCTGTAAGGCCAGACGCTGGTATAAAAAAGTGTCTGTATACTTATTCCAATTGGCTCTGCTGAATGCTTATGTGCTATACAAAGCTTCAGGATGAATTGGATCCTTCCTTAAATTCCCGGACGAGATCACAGCCCTTCTGTTTTTCCAGATGGTGCTATGGCCCAACTTCCTGCATTTTCCGCATGTCCTCCCTGGTACCCCTACCTGGTACCCCTACCCAAAGACATCCCCAAAGAAGATGTCGTGTCTGTAGAAAGCGCGGATATAGGCGTGACACTCGCTTTTATTGTCCCACCTCTCCTAACCAACCTGGTCTTTGCATCGGTGACTGTTTCGAACGCTACTACACACTAGTGGAGTATTAGTGTTGGGTACAGCATTGCACAGTCCTAGGTACACTTACACAGGGTCTGATGAGCTGGCCATCACATTTTGAGAGACCCTAATCTAGAACGTTTACAGTTTATATAAAAGTGCAAAAAAACACACAAAAAAATTGCCAAAAATAGTTGTTTTATTTTTCTTCTCTCTATTGTCCTCTCTCTATTGTTACTGTATTTTAGAACTGTAATGTTTAATTTTTTCTATGTTTTATTGTATTTGCTTTGCAGGTATGGAATGTCTTGCTGTTCATACTGTAATGTTACTTTGTTTTATTGTTAACCATCATTTGCTTAGCAGGTACGCCATTCAGCTGCAGCACGGGTTTATTTATTCTGACAGCAATAGTGTTTGCTCCCATGATATGTAAAGCCGTAAATCCAGCGATGTAGGGGGGTGATTTCACCACCACAGTTAAAAAAGAGAGCATATATGCCGAAGCATGGGGCAGGGGTGGAGGAGCAATTTGCTCCTAACGTTAGGGGCTGATTGCCCCCATGCTTCAGCATATATTTTTTTAGGCACAGATTGCGTTAAAAAATCAAGTTGTTTTATTAAGTTAATGTTTTATCGTTACCATTGTTTGCTTTTTAGGCACACCATTCAGCTGCAGCACTGATTTATTTATCATGACAGCAACAGCGTTTGCTCCCACGATACGAAAATCTGCGACTCCAGTGCTGTAGGAGGTGATTTCACCACCACAGTTAAAAAAAAAAAAAAATGGTGCATGTATGCTCGTCATTAGAAGTGGGTGGATGAAGGGCGGTATTCTAATGGTGGGCATACCCACCGATCAATCTTTTTTTTTTTTTTTTCGTTGAGCCCACAGGCTGCATGAAAAAGAGAACATAAGAAGATTACAATATATGCCCAACAAGGACCAGCGACGTACTGGTATGTTGCTTGACTTTGAGTGGTTGTACCAGAATGATAATAGTAGGCAATAAAGAATAAATTAAATAAATAAAGTTTTTCAATATTGCAGCAGCGCTTGTGCGCCCCAAATCAATAGGGTCCACTTCACAGTGAAAATTCCTTAAATTCAAATGGAACAAGTGGCAAGAGTCCTACTGCTAGATATTGTTGTATTCTGTGAGGGTAGTTATTCCTTTCACCAAGTGATACACCACGTGCGGGGAACCCCAATGAAAACGCACTCACCAGAAATCCAACCAATATGAGCCTTGAGTAATAATAATAGTAGGTCTGCACCACCTTCCAAACGACCACCAGATGTCAGTCTTACTCTTGGTAGCTCCAATAAGATATGTGGGAGAAATTTAATGTCCACATAGTGTGATATTGCTAAAACACTTTATTAAAACATCCAATCATCCTCCTTAAATAACATGCGTACCAGAGAAACATTTAAAAAGAGCAAAATGGAAAAGTGCACTGTGCCTGTAGCGTCCTCCAATCGGGAAAGATGACAGGAGCGCTCGCTGTGTGAAATTGCAGCCACACGCTTCCTGGTTTCTCCTTGATAGTTGGAGCGCATACGTCACTTCCGGTGCGTCGCGTCCCTGACGTTTCATCACTACCTGGACTTCTTCTGAGGGCGTGACACACCAGATGACCGGCCGATATTTATATAAATGACAGACGCAACGACCAATCACCGGAGACTGTAGATCAGGAGAGCTGTGAATCCCCGCCCATGTGCTGGGTACTGTCAGCAGTGGGTGAAGCGGCTCACCTCGGCATATTCGCTCCTATGATCTGTGCCGTGCGTGCCAATGACCGGATTGTTATGGTAGATGACATAATACTTGTAAACAAGTGTCTGAAATACCCGTAGTCACTCAGTATGTGTACCGCGGACGTGCATCCGCAGCACCGCTACCGAGGGAATAAATACCATGGGTGTTCATTAATAATTGGATACATATTCACATATATATATATATATATATATATATATATATATATATATATATATATATATATATATATATATATAGTGTAATGGTGAGCAATAATAAAACTGTACAGCGATTTTTGCATTATACAATAACTATTCCAGTACAATGACAAAGTTAATAATAATAAAACTGCATAGCAATTTTTAAGTATATTACTATGTAAACTAACAAAACCCAAATGCTGAGTTGTATCCACCATTCAAATAGATAATACACCTCCTATATCAAAATAGACCCCAAATGGGTATAGTAATATATTTAGATTGCATTCAATAAATTACACTCAATGAATATATTTGTAAAACAGAAAATGGCCATAACTAGAATAAAACCAAATATGAATCTTTTATGTCTAAAATTAAAATTAAAATTGATGCTAAAATTAGTACTTGGAAATAGAAAAGTTGATGAGAGAATTCTACCATTGGATGTGACTGTGTCACTAATGAAGCAATTGATATCAACTTCTATGTTGAGGCCCTTGGGAGAAATCACATCCACAGAATAGATCCATTGGGTTTCATGTTTGGATAACTCACAGATGCGATTTATACCTCTCCAATGGGATTGGAGGTGTTCCACCCCCCCAAAATTCTAATCCCGTCGGATCTCTGTTATGCTTTAAAGTGCAGTGAAACGTTATGATCCTTATAGCCTATTTTGATGTTGTGTATGTGTTCGGCAATTCTCGCACGCAATAGTCTTTTCGTGCGGCCTATATAAATTAGACCGCATGGGCACCTTAATGCATATACCACAAAGGTACTGTTGCATGTGATGAACTGCTTGATTTCAAAGTTGCGATTATTAGTCAGGGAATTAAAGTTGTTCATGCCCCTAAGGGGTCTAGATAACTCTCTGCAAGCTTTACATTTCCTGCATGCAAAGAAGGCGTTACGGTCCCAAAATGTCGGAGGACGTTTGGGGGGTCAATCCCTTTTTTACTATCCTGTCCCCAAAGCTCGTGGATTTCCTATAAACTGGGGTACTGAGGGTAGTACAGTGGTGAGTTTCTTGTCCATCAACAGTATATGCCAATGTCTTCTAAAAATTTCCTCAACTTCCTTATATTGGGTGTGGAATTGAGAAATGAAGCTCCATTCTTTATTGCGATTCTTATCTGTTGATGATCACAAATATATATTACAGAATTGAGCGATTAGGCTCATTTATAACACCTAACATGTAATTTGCTTTTAATAACACTAAGTGATACACCATTTAGAATAAGCACAATAAATCAACACATTACGGCTACAGGAGGAAGGGGGTAGGGGATATGTGTTAGAGTGATATGGTTAAGGTTGTGTATTTTTTTTTTTCGCTTCACAACTAGGAATGCACTTGTTCAGGATTTTATTAATGGGGACATAGGGTCGATCCCCTTGCGGCATTTCCCCCCCCCCCTTTTTTTTTTTTTAACATCCTCTCATTACTCTCTATTTTCTATGCAGATTTTTAATCCCATGAGCCTGGATCTAAAAGAGACTCAGAAATTAGACTAAGTGGGCAGAGGTGAAGTGAATGTCCTTTTAAGCAAGGGATCTATAGGATACATAATGTGAATATGATGGCTCAGGAATTAGATGGGTATTGTAGTAATGCTCTCTGAGTGAGGGATTTAAAAGTTACAAGGTAAATGACGTAAATATGAACGAGAAATGTGGGAGTAAATCCTCTTCAGTGAATTAAATATATCACAATAATGTGGCTAGTGTTGTGTGGTAGATATGGTGGTAGTGGCCCCTAACCCCCCCATTAGGGACCTTACTATAGTAAGATAGACTAAATAAGTCAGATAGTTGAAGAATACGTGTGAGATTGGTACGTATTTTGTTCTGTGGGGAAATTTTTTTTTTTTTTTTTTCACGAGTGAGGGGTGGATATGGTAAAATTATTATGCTCTTTCAACGCTAGAGGCCCTAACTCTCCCATTAAAAGAGCACAAGTTTTAAACTTATTTCACAAACAGAAAGTTAGAATTATATTGCTCCAAGAAACACATTTTCGGCTGGATCATATTCCCGATATACAACATAAAGATTATCCAATATGGATTCATGATGCATTTCCATATTCTAAATCACGACGAGTTTCCATTGCAATCCATAAGACTTTGACCCATAAATTTTTGCAAGTTTGGAAAGGTGGAGATGGTAGATCTTTCATTTTGAAGATCTTAATATATGGGAAAATCTATACAATTATCAATCTCTACCTTCCAAATTGTGATCAAATTAAGATGGGATTACAAGCTTTGTTGGAGGCAATGGAAAAAACAGAGGGAGTGGTAATCATTGGAGGAGATTTTAATTTTGTAATCAATTCAAAATTGGATACCATATCAAATAGAATACACAGGAACAGTGGTCAATTAAATGAATTTAAACAACTATTAGAGAAACAAATGATAGTTATATGGAGGGTCCAGCATCAGACAGAGAAAAACTATTCATATTATTCGAATATGGACACAACACATTGTACAGAATAGATTATTAGTCAGTCAAATAGGACTAATGATGATGCCTTCTTCCGACATTTGGTAATTTTTTTGTGGTCAGATCATGCTCCAATATTTCTGGAACTGGCGGTGACCCAACATAAACTTCAAGGGTCTTGGAGGTTAAATGATAACCTCCTTAAAGATGATAAATGTGAAAAGGATGTTTGGCAAACAGTAAAAGAATTCCTGCAAACCCATGAAATAGATAATACATCAATCCCTATACAATGGGAAACATTGAAATGTGTATTGCGAGGATTGTTCATTAACCACTTCAGCCCCGGAAGGATTTATCCCCTTCCTGACCAGAGCACTTTTTACAATTTGGCACTGCGTCGCTTTAACTGCTAATTGCGCAGTCATGCAATGCTGTACCCAAATGAAATTTGTGTCCTTTTCTTCCCACAAATAGAGCTTTCTTTTGATGGTATTTGATCACCTCTGCAGTTTTTATTTTTTGCGCTATAAACGGAAAAAGACTGAAAATTTTGAAAAAAAATGATATTTTCTACTTTTTGTTATAAAGAAAATCCAACAAACTCAATTTTAGTCATACATTTAGGCCAAAATGTATTCGGCCACATGTCTTTGGTAAACAAAAAATGTCAATAAGAGTATATTTATTGGTTTGCGCAAAAGTTATAGCGTCTACAAACTAGGGTACATTTTCTGGAATTTACACAGCTTTTAGTTTGACTGCCTATGTCATTTCTTGAGGTGCTAAAATGACAGGGCAGTACAACCCCCCCCCCCCCCAAATGACCCCATTTTGGAAAGTAGGCACCCCAAGGAAATTGCTGAGAGGCATGTTGAGCCCATTGAATATTAATTTTTTTTGTCCCAAGTGATTGAATAATGACAAAAAAAAAAAAATGTACAAAAAGTTGTCACTAAATGATATATTGCTCACACAGGCCATGGGCATATGTGGAATTGCACCCCAAAATACATTTAGTTGCTTCTCCTGAGTATGGGGATACCACATGTGTGGGACTTTTTGGGAGCCTAGCCGCGTACGGGGCCCCGAAAACCAATCACCGCCTTCAGGATTTCTAGGGGCGCACATTTTTTATTTCACTCCTCACTACCTATCACAGTTTCGAAGGCCATAAAATGCCAAGATAGCACAACCCCCCCCCCCCCAAATGACCCCATTTTGGAAAGTAGACACCCCAAGCTATTTGCTGAGAGGCATGGTGAGTATTTTGCAGCTCTCATTTGTTTTTGAAAATTAAGAAAGACAGGAAAAACATATATATTTTTTTTTTCTTTTTTCAATTTTCAAAACTTTGTGACAAAAAGTGAGGTCTGCAAAATACTCACTATACCTCTCAGCAAATGCCCTACAGATTAAAATGGTGAGCGTTTCATTTTTTTTTTCACACAGTATTTGCGCAGTGATTTTTCAAACGCTTTTTTTTGGGAAAAACACACTTTTTTAAATTTTAATGCACTAAAACACACTATATTGCCCAAATGTTTGATGAAATAAAAAAGATGATCTTAGGCCGAGTACATGGATACCAAACATGACATGCTTTAAAATTGTGCACAAACGTGCAGTGGTGATAAACTAAATACATTTTTAAAAGCCTTTACAGGTTACCACTTTAGATTTACAGAGGAGGTCTACTGCTAAAATTACTGCCCTCGATCTGACCTTCGCGGTGATACCTCACATGCATGGTGCAATTGCTGTTTACATTTGACGCCAGACCGACGCTTGCATTTGCCTTTGCGCAAGAGCAGGGGGGGACAGGGGTGCTTTATTTATTTGCTTTTTTATCTTATTTTTAAACTGTTCCTTTCATTTTTTTTTTTTTTTTATCATTTTTATTGTTAGTTCGGGGAATGTAAATATCCCCTATGATAGCAATAGGTAGTGACAGGTAATCTTTTTTGAAAAAATTCGGGTCTATTAGACCCTAGATCTCTCCTCTGCCCTCAAAGCATCTGACCACACCAAGATCGGTGTGATAAAATGCTTTCCCAATTTCCCAATGGTGCTGTTTACATCCAGCGAAATCTAAGTCATGAAATTATTATTATTCAGGATTTATATAGCGCCGACAGTTTACGCAGCGCTTTACAACATTAGGGCAGACAGTACAAGTACAATACAATTCAATACAGGAGGAATCAGAGGGCCCTGCTCGTTAGAGCTTACAATCTAGGAGTCATAAAATGCTCGTAGCTTCCGGTTTCTTAGGCCATAGAGATGTTTGGAGCCACTCTGGTCTCTGATCAGCTCTATGGTCAGCTGGCTGAATCACTGGCTGCATTCTCAGGTTCCCTGTTGGGACAGGAGAGCCAGAGAAAAACATGAAAGATGGTGGTGGGGGGGGGGGCATTCCCTCCCACTGCTTGTGAAAGCAGTCTAGAGGCTAATTAGCCACTAGGATTGCTTTTAAATGAAAGCCGACTGCTGGCTGAAAAGAATGATACCAAGATGATACCTAAACCTGCAGGCATCATTCTGGTATAATCACTCAAAGTCCAGCACCATACCAGTATGTTGCTGGTCCTTGTTGGGCATATATTGTAATCCTTCTTTTTTTTTTTTTTTTTTTTTTCATGCAGCCTGTGGGCTGAACGAAAAAAAGAGATTGATTGGTGGGTATGCCCACCATTAGAATATCTCCCTTCATCCACCCACTTCTAATGATGGGCATATATGCACTATTTATATATGCCGAAGCATGGGGGCATCTGCCCCAAAAGTTAGGAGCAAAACGCTCCTCCGCCCCTGCTGCCCCCATGCTTCGGCATATATCACCTCCGCTGGAGTCACGGCTTTATATATCGTGGGAGCAAACGCTGTTGCTCTCAAGATAAATAAATCAGTGCTGCAGCTGAATGGCGTATCTGAAGACAAAAAAATGGTTAACAATAAAACACAGTAAACAGTAAAGTATAAAAAATTGCATACCTGAAAAGCAAACATGATAAAACATTGCAGAATAGAATACAGTAAAAAAAGAGCAGAACAATAGAGCGAGAATAGAGAGAGAGAACAATAAAACAACTATTTTTTTTTTTCTAACTGTAACTTTTATAACTGTAACAAGTTCCATGTTCGGGTGTCTCAAAATGCGATGGCATCTTGAGAGACCCTGTGAAAGTGTACCTAGTCTGTGCAATGCTGTACCCTACGCTAATACTCTGTAGTGTATGGTAGCGTTCAAAACATTCACCAATGCAAAGACCAGGATTGTCAGGACAGGAGGGACAATAATAGCAGGTGTCACACCTATATCCGCGCTTGCTGCAGACACGACATTTTTTTGGGGGGGGGTCGTTGGGTAGGGGTACTCGGGAGGACATAAAGAAAATGCCTCTCATGCAGCTGACTGCATTTGGTTGGGGATGTGAATGGGGGAAGTACGGGTGCTGCAGAAGTGGTGGGTTCCCAATTAGGATTGGCGAATGCAGCAGGAAGGGCATTATGGGCACGACGGGCCTGTGCTTGTCTTCTTCTTGGTGGCAGCGGGATACTACTTGTGCTTGCCACCTCGCCAGCTTGAACTGCACTTATGGGACTCGCCACGTCACCAAGTGTTACAGCAGTGCTGGTTTCACTACGACCGGGGTGTACTAGGCCGCTGGTGCTTGCCAGTTCACCAAAACGCTACCATAAAAAAACTGTTAGCGATCGCAGGGATCAGGCCTGACTCTGCGAACGCTGCAGTTATGCGTTTAGTGTTTTGTAAGTGACAGTGATCGATCGATACTGCACTTGGGTGGGCTGGGCTGGGCCGGGCGGAGGGGCAAAACGCAGGTGCTAGCAGGTATCTGGGCTGATCCCGCTAACACTGCATTTTTGGGAACCCTAAACTGCTAGGGACGCTAGTATAGATCTGATCAGATATTGATCCGTTCAGATACTATACCACTAAGGGAGCTGTATGCTGCGTGCGTGGGTGTTAGTGGTACTGACCCTAACCTGATTCTGCCTGGGGCGATGCAGACCCTATCTGACCCTAAAACCTAAGTTATATCACCGCCGGGCGATCAGGAGGCTAAACCTTTATTAGGTAATAAACGGCGGGTGCCCCGACACTATAAAAAATTAACTAACCAGCGTCACCCGTAACAGTTATATGGTGATCACTGATGAAAGGGTTAACTAGGGGGCAATCAAGGGGTTAAAACCTTTATTAGGTAGTATATGGGGGTCCCTGACGCTATAAAAAGCTGACGGCGAACCTATATATTTACCTCCCTAACTAGCGTCACCAGTGACACTAGGTCAGAAAAACGATCGCTTAGTGACACTGACAACGAGGGGTGATCAAGGGGTTAAAACTTGGTTAGGGGGATATCCTAGACCTAAAGGGGGCTAAACCTAACTGCCCTACCACTTCTAACTGTCACAAATGACACCAATGCAGTAATCAGAAAAAAAAAAAAAAACTGCTTGGTGTCACTGTAACGGGGGGTGGGGGGGTGATGGGGGGGGTGTAATGTGTGCCTGGTGTGTTTTAGTGTGTGTGTTGTGCAACTCACATCAATGTCTTCTCTCCTTGGCGCCGGAACGGAAAATACCGAGCCGAGGAGCGATGACATCACTTCCTCTGCTGCTGTTTACTATACAGCAGCAGAGGAAGAATCTCATTGGCTGGGAGCGATCGTGAGGGGGTGGCCACGAATGGATGGCCTCCCCCTCACCTCTGATCGCTCCTGGACAGAAGCCAACCGCCTCCGGCACCGGGGGGGGTCCGATTGGACCCCCCGCCCGTGGGAGGCAAGTAACATACCCATACGTTACTTTGCCTGCCCGTGCCATTCTGCCGCAGTATATCTGCGTGAGGCGGTCGGCAAGTGGTTAAACATAGCTAGAGCTAGAGCGGAGCTAGATTGAAAAAACAGAGCGAGCATAAAATGATGCAATTGAAGGGAGAAATTTCTGTATTAGAAAATATGCACAAAGTCTTAATCCATTGGACAAAATAGAATTAAATGACAAACAAATTGAACTACAAACAATGTTGAATGAACAATCCTTGCGAATAAGGGACAGAAATAGAACTCTTCTATCAACGTGGAAATAAACCAGGAAAGGTGTTAGCAAGACATTTAAAACAAAAACCTTTGACCCCTATAATTAAAATTCAAACGATGTTGGGGGAAATAACATATGACCCTGGGGAAATTGCTAAAACATTCCACACATACTATTCTAAGCGCTATAATTTATCGATGCAGCAAGAGAGTGAAGGAAAGAAAGATAATCTAAAGGAAATACGCCAATATGAGAGAAACAGCACTACCTAGTTTACCTAAAGAAACAATAGAAGAACTAGAAAAAGATATCTCAGTAGCTCAAAAGCCCGGGCCCAGATGGATATACCTCAAGATTCTATAAGAAATTTCAGGAGATACTCACTCCTATTTTAGGAAAGACATTTAATTCCATATCTGATACCCGATTATTTACTGGACCGGAAGCAAGAGGAGATGGCATGTTACTAGATGAAGCAAGGACCTACACGGAGATACAGAGTCTGATTGTTTATAACTGGACATTACTTTGTATTCATTTTTCAGGACGCTATTTTGTCCCTTTTCACATTTACCCACCAGGATGTTAGTATGTTACATTATGGTGTTTAGGTTGAAGATGTTTTTTTAAACACTCCTTCAAACACTTGTGTTCTGACATTTGTAGCGCACCTTAAATTATTTTTATCTACCCGATTATTTACACCACAGAGTATGGAAGCTTATATTGTATTGATCCCGAAACCAGAAAAGGACCACACGGTGTTTGGTAATTTTCGACCAAATTCTCTAACAAATATAGACTTACGTCTATATTCTAAGATTATTGCAAATAGAATTACAACTATTTTACCTGCACATATTAATTTAGACCAAACTGGTTTTACTATTGGTGCGGAGGTAAGGGATAATGCAATGAAAACATGTATGTTAATGGAATATGCCCAAAAAGCAGCTATTCCAGCATGTCTTCTATCGGTCAATGCTGAGAAAGCATTTGATCAGGTGGAGTGGCGATTTTTGAGGGAAGCTTTAATCCAGATAGGACCTAGGATGCTACATAGGATCATGGGGCTGTATTCCAATCCCAGAGTAAAAATAAGAACCAATGGGATACTTTCAGATTATCTAAGAATATCAAATGGTACCCGACAAGGATGCCCTTTATCTCCCTTGCTGTACACGATAGTTATGGTGCACTTGAGAACAGCTCTCCAAAATAATGGGGATATTCAAGGGATAAGAGCTAAGGGAAAGGAGTACAAAATGTCAGTATATGTAGATGATTTATTAATATATGTTACCAATCCAATAATGACTATACCAAATCTTGTGAAGGAATTTAAGAGATTTGGTAATTTAAGTAACTTTAAGGTCAATTATGATAAGTCGGAGATGTTAAATATATCATTGTCAGGAACTCCTTCAGGCAAAATTTCCCTTTTAAATGGCAAAAAGTGGCAATTAAGTGTTTTGGGATACATATCCCAACTGATATGACTAAATTACAGGAATTGAATTATTCCCCAATGATACGTAAGATTTTGAATTTGCTCCCAAAATATGATAAACTGATCCACTCATGGATGGGTAGAATTAATACAGTTAAAATGGATATACTGCCAAAATTTACTGTATTTATTTCAAGCTATACCCTTGACCCCCCCCCCCCCCCCCCCAATTTAATGGCGCAGCTACATAAAGCTGTAGGAAGCTTTATTTGGGCTCATAAAACTCCATGATTAAGAAGGGACATATTAATTAGGACAAAAAACAATGGAGGCCTTGCTCTACCTGATTTTACAAAATATCTACAAGCCGCATCTCTAAATAGGATCATAGACTGGTATTATAATATGGAACATAAACAGTGGGTAATGTTGGAAGAAGACATCAGACTGCAACTTAACCACTTGCCGACCGCCGCACGACTATATACGTCGGCAGAATGGCACGGGCAGGCAAAAGGACTTACATGTACGTCCTTGCCTGCCCGCGGGTGGGGGGTCCGATCGGACCCCCCCCCCGGTGCCTGCGGCGGTCGGCAAATGTCCCCCGGCGATCGGAGGTGAGGGGGAGGCCATCCATTCGTGGCCCCCCCCCTCGCGATCGCTCCCAGCCAATGGGATCATTTCCCTGCCTCTGTATTGTACACAGAGGCAGAGGAAATGATGTCATCTCTCCTCGGCTCGGTATTTTCCGTTCCGGGCCGAGGAGAGAAGACTGAAATGTGAGTGCACAACACACACACACAGTAGAACATGCCAGGCACACAAAACACCCCGATCCCCCCCCCGATCGCCCCCCGATCCCCCCCCAATCACCCCCCCCCTGTCACAAACTGACACCAGCAGGTTTTTTTTTTTTTTTTTTTCTGATTACTGTATTGGTGTCAGTTTGTGACAGTTAGTGTCAGGGCAGTGAGTGTTAGGCCCCCTGTAGGTCTAGGGTACCCCCCTAACCCCCCCTAATAAAGTTTTAACCCCTTGATCACCCCCCGTCATCAGTGTCACTAAGCGATCATTTTTCTGATCGCTGTATTAGTGTCGCTGGTGATGCTAGTTAGTGAGGTAAATATTTAGGTTCGCCGTCAGCGTTTTATAGCGACAGGGACCCCCATATACTACCTAATAAATGTTTTAACCCCTTGATTGCCCCCTAGTTAACCCTTTCACCACTGATCACTGTATAACCGTTACGTGTGACGCTGGTTAGTTTGTTTATTTTTTATAGTGTCAGGGCACCCGCCGTTTATTACCGAATAAAGATTTAGCCCCCTGATCGCCCGGCGGTGATATGCGTCGCCCCAGGCAGCGTCAGATTAGCGCCAGTACTGCTAACACCCACGCACGCAGCATACGCCTCCCTTAGTGGTATAGTATCTGTACGGATCAATATCTGATCCGATCAGATCTATACTAGCGTCCCCAGCAGTTTAGGGTTCCCAAAAACACAGTGTTAGCGGGATCAGCCCAGATACCTGCTAGCACCTGCGTTTTGCCCCTCCGCCCGGCTCGGCCCAGCCCACCCAAGTGCAGTATCGATCGATCACGGTCACTTACAAAACACTAAACGCATAACTGCAGCGTTCGCAGAGTCAGGCCTGATCCCTGCGATCGCTAACAGTTTTTTTGGTAGCGTTTTGGTGAAATGGCAAGCACCAGCCCCAGGCAGCGTCAGGTTAGTGCCAGTAGCGCTAACACCCACGCACCGTACACCTCCCTTAGTGGTATAGTATCTGAACGCATCAATATCTGATCCGATCAGATCTATACTAGCGTCCCCAGCAGTTTAGGATTCCCAAAAACGCAGTGTCAGCGGGATCAGCCCAGATACCTGCTAGCACCTGCGTTTTGCCCCTCCGCCTGGCCCAGCCCAGCCCACCCAAGTGCAGTATCGATCGATCACTGTCACTTAAAAAAACACTAAACGCATAACTGCAGCGTTCGCAGAGTCAGGCCTGATCCCTGTGATCGCTAACAGTTTTTTTGGTAGCGTTTTGGTGAACTGGCAAGCACCAGCCCCAGGCAGCGTCAGGTTAGTGCCAGTAGCGCTAACACCCACGCACGCACCGTACACCTCCCTTAGTGGTATAGTATCTGAACTGATCAATATCTGATCCGATCAGATCTATACTGGCATCCCCAGCAGTTTAGGGTTCCCAAAAACGCAGTGTTAGTGGGATCAGCCCAGATACCTGCTAGCACCTGCGTTTTGTCCCTCCGCCCAGCCCACCCAAGTGCAGTATCGATCGATCACTGTCACTTACAAAACACTAAACGCATAACTGCAGCGTTCGCAGAGTCAGGCCTGATCCCTGCGATCGTTAACAGTTTTTTTGGTAGCGTTTTGGTGAACTGGCAAGCGCCAGCGGCCTAGTACACCCCGGTCGTAGTCAAACCAGCACTGCAGTAACACTTGGTGACGTGGCGAGTCCCATAAGTGCAGTTCAAGCTGGTGAGGTGGCAAACACAAGTAGTGTCCCGCTGCCACCAAGAAGACAAACACAGGCCCGTCGTGCCCATAGTGCCCTTCCTGCTGCATTCGCCAATCCTAATTGGGAACCCACCACTTCTGCAGCGCCCGTACTTCCCCCATTCACATCCCCAACCAAATGCAGTCGGCTGCATGAGAGGCATTTTTATGTCCTCCCGAGTACCCCTACCCAACGAACCCCCAAAAAAGATGTCGTGTCTGCAGTAAGCGCGGATATAGGCGTGACACCCGCTATTATTGTCCCTCCTGTCCTGACAATCCTGGTCTTTGCATTGGTGAATGTTTTGAACGCTACCATTCACTAGCTGAGTATTAGCGTAGGGTACAGCATTGCACAGACTAGGACACACTTTCACAGGGTCTCCCAAGATGCCATCGCATTTTGAGAGACCCGAACCTGGAACCGGTTACAGTTACAAAAGGTACAGTTACAAAAAAAGTGTAAAAAAAAAAAACACAAACAAAAATATAAAATAAAAAATAATAGTTGTCGTTTTATTGTTCTCTCTCTATTCTCTCTCTCTCTATTCTCTCTATTGTTCTGCTCTTTTTTACTGTATTCTATTCTGCAATGTTTTATTGTTATTATGTTTTATCATGTTTGCTTTTCAGGTATGCAGTTTTTTACACTTTACCGTTTACTGTGCTTTATTGTTAGCCATATTTTTGTCTTCAGGTACAGCATTCACGACTTTGAGTGGTTATACCAGAATGATGCTTGCAGGTTTAGGTATCATCTTGGTATCATTCTTTTCAGCCAGCGGTCGGCTTTCATGTAAAAGCAATCCTAGCGGCTAATTAGCCTCTAGACTGCTTTTACAAGCAGAGAGAATGCCCCCCCCCCCCCCCCCCATCGTCTTCCGTGTT
The DNA here is from genome assembly GCF_042186555.1 of Aquarana catesbeiana. Taxonomy (NCBI): domain Eukaryota; kingdom Metazoa; phylum Chordata; class Amphibia; order Anura; family Ranidae; genus Aquarana; species Aquarana catesbeiana. The sequence goes on from NC_133327.1 coordinate 469,208,351, forward strand.
TTTCTCTGGCTCTCCTGTCTCAACAGGGAACCTGAGAATGCAGCCGGTGATTCAGCCAGCTGACCATAGAGCTGATCAGAGACGAGAGTGGCTCCAAACATCTCTATGGCCTAAGAAACCGGAAGCTACGAGCATTTTATGACTTAGATTTCGCCGGATGTAAATAGCGCCATTGGGAAATTGGGGAAGCATTTTATCACACCGATCTTGGTGTGGTCAGATGCTTTGAGGGCAGAGGAGAAATCTAGGGTCTAATAGACCCCAATTTTTTCAAAAAAGAGTACCTGTCACTACCTATTGCTATCATAGGGGATATTTACATTCCCTGAGATAACAGTAAAAATGATTAAAAAAAAAAAAAAAATGAAAGGAACAGTTTTAAAATAAGATAAAAAAGCAAAAAAATAATAAAAAAAAAAAAAAAAAAAAAAAAAAAAAAGCACCCCTGTCCCCCCTGCTCTCGCGCTAAGGCGAACGCAAGCGTCGGTCTGGCGTCAAATGTAAACAGCAATTGCACCATGCATGTGAGGTATCACCGCGACGGTCAGATCGAGGGCAGTAATTTTAGCAGTAGACCTCCTCTGTAAATCTAAAGTGGTAACCTGTAAAGGCTTTTAAAGGCTTTTAAAAATGTATTTATTTTGTTGCCACTGCACGTTTGTGCGCAATTGTAAAGCATGTCATGTTTGGTATCCATGTACTCGGCCTAAGATCATCTTTTTTATTTCATCAAACATTTGGGCAATATAGTGTGTTTTAGTGCATTAAAATGTAAAAAAGTGTGTTTTTTCCCCAAAAAATGCGTTTGAAAAATCGCTGCGCAAATACTGTGTGAAAAAAAAAAATTAAACACCCACCATTTTAATCTGTAGGGCATTTGCTTTAAAATAATATATAATGTGTGGGGGTTCAAAGTAATTTTCTTGCAAAAAAAAATAATTTTTTCATGTAATCAAAAAGTGTCAGAAAGGGCTTTGTCTTCAAGTGGTTAGAAGAGTGGGTGATGTGTGACATAAGCTTCTAAATGTTGTGCATAAAATGCCAGGACAGTTCAAACCCCCCCCCAAATGACCCCATTTTGGAAAGTAGACACCCCAAGCTATTTGCTGAGAGGCATGTCGAGTCCATGGAATATTTTATATTGTGACACAAGTTGCGGGAAAGAGACAAATTTTTTTTTTTTTTTTTTTGCACAAAGTTGTCACTAAATGATATATTGCTCAAACATGCCATGGGAATATGTGAAATTACACCCCAAAATACATTCTGTTGCTTCTCCTGAGTACGGGGATACCACATGTGTGGGACTTTTTGGGAGCCTAGCCGCGTATGGGACCCCGAAAACCAAGCACCGCCTTCAAGCTTTCTAAGGGCGTAAATTTTTGATTTCACTCTTCACTGCCTATCACAGTCTCGGAGGCCATGGAATGCCCAGGTGGCACAAACCCCCCCCAAATGACCCCATTTTGGAAAGTAGACACCCCAAGCTATTTGATGAGAGGTATAGTGAGTATTTTGCAGACCTCACTTTTTGTCACAAAGTTTTGAAAATTAAAAAAAGAAAAAAAAATTTTTTTTTTTTGTCTTTCTTCATTTTCAAAAACAAATGAGAGCTGCAAAATACTCACCATGCCTCTCAGCAAATAGCTTGGGGTGTCTACTTTCCAAAATGGGGTCATTTGGGGGGGGTTTGTGCCACCTGGGCATTCCATGACCTCCGAAACTGTGATAGGCAGTGAAGAGTGAAATCAAAAATGTACACCCTTAGAAATCCTGAAGGCGGTGATTGGTTTTCGGGGTCCCGTACGCGGCTAGGCTCCTAAAAAGTCCCACACATGTGGTATCCCCATACTCAGGAGAAGCAGCAGAATGTATTTTGGGGTGCAATTCCACATATGCCCATGACCTGTGTGAGCAATATATCATTTAGTGACAACTTTGTGCAAAAAAAAAAAAAAAATAAATTGTCACATTCCCGCAACTTGTGTCAAAATATAAAATATTCCATGGACTCAACATGCCTCTCAGCAAATAGCTTGGGGTGTCTACTTTCCAAAATGGGGTCATTTGGGGGGGGTTTGTGCCATCTGGGCATTTTATGGCCTTCAAAACTGTGATAGGTAGTGAGGAGTAAAATCAAAAATGTACGCCCTTAGAAATCCTGAAGGCAGTGATTGGTTTTCGGGGCCCCGTATGCGGCTAGGCTCCCAAAAAGTCCCACACATGTGGTATCCCCATACTCAGGAGAAGCAGCTAAATGTATTTTGGGGTGCAATTCCACATATGCCCATGGCCTGTGTGAGCAATATATCATTTAGTGACAACTTTTTGTAATTTTTTTTTTTTTTTTTTTTTTTTGTCATTATTCAATCACTTGGGACAAAAAAAATGAATATTCAATGGGCTCAACATGCCTCTCAGCAATTTCCTTGGGGTGTCTACTTTCCAAAATGGGGTCATTTGTGGGGGTTTTGTACTGCCCTGCCATTTTAGCACCTCAAGAAACGACATAGGCAGTCATAAATTAAAGGCTGTGTAAATTCCAGAAAATGTACCCTAGATTGTAGGCGCTATAACTTTTGCGCAAACCAATAAATATACACTTATTGACATTTTTTTTACCAAAGACATGTGGCCAAATACATTTTGGCCTAAATGTATGACTAAAATTGAGTTTATTGGATTTTTTTTAGAACAAAAAGTAGAAAATATCATTTTTTTTCAAAATTTTCGGTCTTTTTCCGTGTATAGCGCAAAAAATAAAAACGGCAGAGGTGATCAAATACCATCAAAAGAAAGCTCTATTTGTGGGAAGAAAAGGACGCAAATTTCGTTTGGTTACAGCATTGCATGACCGCGCAATTAGCAGTTAAAGCGACGCAGTGCCAATTTGTAAAAAGTGCTCTGGTCAGGAAGGGGGTAAATCCTTCCGGGGCTGAAGTGGTTAAATTCCTTTTGTGGATTCTTGAAAAGAGGAGACCTATTTACATTGATGGGACCAATGACTCCATTATTCTCGAATCCAGAATTTCCTCCAGCATTAGGTATTAAAAACTTTCTTAAATGGGGAAAAAAAGACTGAAAACGTGAGGATAGTTCAGACCCTAATGGATGGCAAGCTTTTATGATTGTCCAAACTGGGATCTGAACACGAGCATAAATGGATGCAATATCAACAGTTAAAAACCATATATTAGGACTAGTACACAACCTTCCCTAGTTGACAGACAACCAATGATTTTTGAACAATTATTAATAAAGGAACAAAGACAGACTCATAATCTATCAACTATATATAAGTTCCTACTCCCTACGGAATCTCTTAATGAGCTAATATATATGAAAAAGTGAGAGCATGAAATGGGAAGCTTGATCCCACTGGTAGAATGGGATAGGGCATTTTCCTTGGCACATAAAACCTCAGCGATAAGAAACCAGGAAAGGAATTATAAAATTATTATGAGATGGTATAGGGCCCCAGTGGAATTACATAAAATAAATGGAGATAACTCAGAAATATGTTGGAGATGTCTTAAGGTAAGGCGGACTATGACACACATATGGCATAACTGTTCAATGGTGAAGGAGTTCTGGGACAATATTTTCAAAATGTATTGGAAGATATCAGGGCTTGAAATTCAATCAAGTGTAAATATTTCAATCTTGATTATTATTCCAGGAGCTAGAAAAACAATCAAGACAGATATCCTCCACCATATGATAACAGCAGCCAAGACAATAATAGCTCAAAAGTGAGGGCAAGCAAATAGTCCCACAGTGGCAGAATGGGTATGTGAGATGAGGGAGATACAGCAAATAGAGACAATGATAAGGATTGAAGAGAAAATGAGTATCCAAAATCCAAAAACATGGGAAAAGTTTAGGTCCTCAGCAAATTTAAATACTTATGAAGGGAATGAACCACCCTAACACACACTTTTGAGGGGAGGGGGAGGATGTTTTTTTTTTTTTTTGGAGTGGGGGGGTGGAGATGTGGTTGTTGAGAATGAATGGTAGGAAGTCAATCTAAGTGATCCTATGTATGACAATAAAACATTGTATATTGTTTTAATGTATAGCTAGAACATAGACTTAGATCACTCTGAAAGATTCTATAAGGCAGTGAATATGTATTTGTATTAAATCGAAAATAATAAAAAAGAGATTGAAAACAATAAAGATGATAAAAAATAAAATGAAAGGAGCTGTCCCCCCGTGCTCAAAGGCAAAAGGCGAACGCAAGCGTCGGTCTGGTGTCATATGTAAACAGCAATTGCACCATGCATGTGAGGTATAACTGCATAGGTCAGATCGAGGGCAGCAATTTTAGCAGTAGACCTCTGTAAATCGAAAGTGATAATTTTAAAGGCTTTTAAAAATGTATGTAGTTTGTCGCCGCTGCACGTTTGTGCGCAATTTTAAAGCATGTCGTGTTTGGTATCCAGGTACTCGGCATAAGATCATCATCTTTTTATTTCATCAAACATTTGGGCAATATAGTGTGTTTTAGTGCATTAAAATTAAAATTTTTTTTTTTTTTTTCCTGAAAAATTGCTGCGCAAGTAATTTTCTAGCAAAAAAAAAATGTTTGCATGTAAACAAAGTGTCAGAAAGGGCTTTGTCTTCAAGTGCTTAGAAGAGTGGGTTATGTGTGACATAAGCTTCTAATGTTGTGCATAAAATGCCAGGACAGTTCAACCCCCCCCCCCCCCCAGCCTCTCTGCAAATAGCTTGGGGTGTCTACTTTCCAAAATGGGGTCATTTGGGGGTGGTTTTGTGCTATATTGGCATTTTATGCCCTTTAAAGCTGTGATAGGTAGTGAGGAGTGAAATCAAAAATTTACGCCCTTAGAAATCCTGAATGCGGTGCTTGGTTTTCGGGGTCCTGTACGTGGCTAGGCTCCCAAAAAGTCTCACGTGAGGTATCCCCATACTCGGAAGAAGCAACAGAATGTATTTTGGGGTGTAATTCCACATATAACCATAGCACGTGTGAACAATATATCATTTAGTGACAACTTTGTGTAATTTTTTATTTTTGTCATTTTTCAATCACTGGAAAAAAATAAAATATTCCATGGTCTCAACATGCCTCTCAGCAATTTCCTTAAGGGTTTCTACTTTCCGAAACGGGGTCATTTGGGGGGCGGGAGGGGGGTTGTACTTTTGTACGGCCCTGCCATTTTAGCACCTCAAGAAATGAGATAGGCAGTCATAAACTAAAAGCTTTGTAATTTCCAGAAAATGTACCCTACTTTGTAGACGCTATAACTTTTGCGCAAACCAATAAATATACGCTTATTGACTTTTTTTTTACCAAAGACCAGGCTGAATACATTTTGGCCTAAATGTATGACTAAAATTGAGTTTATTGGATTTTTTTTTTATAACAAAAAGTAAAAAATATATATATTTTTTTTCAAAATTCCCAGTTTTTCTGCTTATTGCAAAAAATAAAAATCGCAGAGGCAATCAAATACCATCAAAAGAAAGCTCTGTTTGTGGAGAAAAAAAGGACGCAAATTTAATTTGGGTACAGCATTGCATGACCGCGCAATTACCAGTTAAAGCAGTGCAGTGCCAAATTGTAAAAAGTGCTCTAGTCATTGAGCAGCCAAATTCTCCGGGGCTGAAGTGGTTAAAAAGCCCTCACTAGACCCCACCGATCTTAACAAACTACACCCCATCTCCTTGCTCCCCTTTTTATCTAAACTTCTTGAACATTTAGTGTACAACCGACTGAGCGACCACCTTGCAGAGAATAACCTCGTTCCCCTTCAGTCTGGATTCCGCCCACAACACTCCATGGAAACTGCTCTCCTAAAACTCACAAATGATCTGCTAACCGCTAAATCCAAAGGACACTATTCTCTACTCCTGGACCTCTCTGCTGCCTTTGACACAGTCCCCCTCCTCCTCCAAAAAACTCCACACCTTTTGGTCTCCATGACTGTACTCTTCGCTGGTTCTCATTCTAATTGTCCAACCGCACCTTTAGCATTACTTATAATTCCACTTCCTCCTCTCCTCTCCCTTTCTCTGTCACGTTCCTCAAAGGTTCTTTTCTTGGCCCTCTCCTATTCTCCATCTACACCTCCTCCCTGGATCAGGTAATAGCCTTCCATGGTTTCCAATACCATCTCTACACTGACTACACCCAAATCTATCTCTCTACCCCTCAGTCTCTCCACGTATCACTAATTTATTAACGAACATATCAGCCTGCATGTCATACTACTTCATTAAACTTAATCTATCCAAAAGAGAGCTCATAATCCTCCCCCACCTGCCTCTTCTCCTTATTACTTTGTCAATATCGATAGCACTACTATCAGCCTGTACCCACATGCCTAGGTTCTAGGTGTAATCCTGGACTCTGAACTATCCTTTTCAGCACCACGTCCAATCACTGTCCAAATCTTGCCGCCGCAGTCTCCGCAACATCTTCAAAATACGCCCCTTCCTAATCAATGACACCGCAAAGCTCCTAGTTTACTCCCTGGTCATCTCCCGCATCGACTACTGCAACTCCCTTGCCAACTGTTCAGTGTCTGCTATTTCTCTCTGTTAATGCCTCCACTGGCTTCCACTCAGCCAACAAATTAAATTCAAAATACTAACAGGAACTTACTACATCATCTCAAAATACCAACCTACTCGTTCTCTTCGTTCCCCCCCAAGACCTCCTGGTCTTTAGCTCCCTTGTCACCTTCTCGTCTCCGGGACTTTTCCAGAGCCTCTCCTATACTATGGCACTCCCTACCCCAATCTGTTCGACTATCTCCCACTCTGTTTGCTTTTAGACGATCCCTAAAAACCCTTCTCTTCAGAGGAGCCTATTCTGCCCTCACCTGATGACAACTGTACTTTTATTTTCTCCATCAGCTCATCCCCCACAGCTATTACCTTTTTGTATCACTTGACCCTTCCTCCTATATTGTAAGCTCTACCGGGCAGGGCCCTTTGATTCCTCCTGTATTGAATTGTATTGTAACTGTACTGTCTGCTCTCATGTTGTAAACCGCTGCGCAAACTGTTGGCGCGTTATAAATCCTGTATAATTATAATAATGTCATACTTGCCCGTTTCGTGCCATGGTTTTACACAGAACAGCCCAATCCTCCTTCTGTGGTCCCCCGCTGGCGCTCTTGGCCTCTCCACCCTGCCAAGCACCCCCATATAACAAGCTGCTTGCTATAGGGGCACTCTTGTGTAACTTGGCCTCGTAACCTCCTCATTTGCTGTGATTGACAGCAGCAGGAGCCAATGGCTCCTGCTTCTGTCTTTGTCCAGTGAGGAGAGTGAGTCGCTGCACTTGTGGACATCACTGGATCGAGATTGGGCTCAGGGTACTGCATGTAGAAGGTTTTTTTTTTAACAATAATGCATAGAATGCAATAAGGTTAAAACACCTGCTGTCTATAGAACCACTTTAAATGAACCTGTTGCTTTGCTGTGCATTAACTTCAGGTTCACTTAAAACAAAGTTGGTCATGCTTTTCTTTTAGCCCCTTCCCGCCGACAAAACACATATATCCGCCCTCACGGAAGTGGGCTTTTTTTCAATAGGGCTGCATATATGCGTATGTCCCTTTGTGCTGGGAGAGCGCCACACAGCTTGCTCCCAGCACAGAGACCAGGATCTCTCCAAGAGCCCCAGGGCCCTGTACTAACGATTGGGAGGGACCTGGATCTCTCGATTCTGGCTCACCTGATCGCTGTGGTAGCCTCTGGCTACCACAGTGATCAGTCACTGTCAAGCCTGCCCCTGTGTTTTTTTTTTTTCTTTTTGTGAATGGAGAGGAAAGTATCTTTCTCTTTCCTTGAAGAGAGGGGAAAAAAGAAATGTGTTTGTAAAAAAATAAATAATAAAAAATATCTAGATCAAGTCATTTGACACAGTTCCCCATAAACGTTTACTGTACAAAATAAGGTCCATTGGCATGAACCATAGGGTGAGTACATGGATTGAAAACTCGCTACAAGGGCAGGTTCAGAGGGTGGTGATAAATGGGGAGTACTCGGAATGGTCAGGGGTGGGTAGTGGGGTCCCCCAGGGTTCTGTGCTGGGACCAATCCTATTTAATTTGTTCATAAACGACTGGGAGGATGGGGTAAACAGTTCAATCTCTGTATTTGTGGACAATACTGAGCTAAGCAGGGCAATAACTTCTCCGCAGGATGTGAAAACCTTGGAAAAAGATCTGAACAAATTAATGGGGTGGGCAACTACATGGCAAATGAGGTTTGACCACTTACCGATCGCAGCACGACGATGTACGTCCAAACTTTGGCGGCGGATATCGTTGTTATGGCAGCAGCTAGCTGCCATAACCCCGGTATCCCTGTTTTCGTGCGGTGGCCGGCTTTCAGATAAAAGTGGTCCCTGCGGAGGATTCACCGCAAGATAACTTTTATCGGTGGCGGGAGAGGGCCCCCCCTCCCGCCGCGATCCGGTGCCCTCCGCTGCTTACCGGAGCTGTCGGTAGCGGCGGAGGCGATCGCTTCCGTCTCCATCCTGTGTCTGGAGACGAGTGAGGCTAAGATGGCGCCCACTCGTCTCCATGACACTGCTGGGCGGAAGCGACGTCAAACGTCACTTCTGTTCACGCCTCTTAAAAGGCACATTTTTTTTCAAATGTTATTTTTTTAAATTGCATTTTAGTGCAAATATGAGATCTCAGGTCTTTTTGACCCCAGATCTCATATTTAAGAGGTCCTGCCATGCTTTTTTCTATTACAAGGGATGTTTACATTCCTTGTAATAGGAATAAAAGTGACACCATTTTTTTTTTTAAAGCAGTGTAAAAATAAATAAAATATTGTAAAATAAATTAAAAAAAAAAAAAAATTTTAACACCCCCCGTCCCGACGAGCTCGTGCGCAGAAGCGAACGCATACGCGAGTAGCGCCTGCATATGAAAACGGTGGTCAAACCACACGTGAGGTATCGCAGCGACCGGTAGAGCGAGAGCAACAATTCTAGCCCTAGACCTCCTCTGTACCGCAAAATATGCAACCTGTAGAATTTTTTAAACGTCTCCTATGGAAATTTTTGAGGGTAAAAGTTTGACGCCATTCCACGAGAGGGCACAATTCCCAAGCGTGACATGTTGGGTATCAATTTACTTGGCGTAACATTATATTTCACAATATAAAAAAAAATTGGGCTAACTTTACTGTTGTCCTATTTTTTTATTCAAAAAAGGGAATTTTTTCCAAAAAAAAGTGCGCTTTTAAGACCGCTGCGCAAATACGGTGCAAAAAAAATGATTGCAACGACCGCCATTTTATTCTCTAGGGTGTTAGAAGAAAAACCATATATAATGTTTGGGGGTTCTAAGTAATTTTCTAGCAAAAAAACCTGTTTTAAACATGTAAACACCTAAAATCCAAAACGAGGCTAGTCCTTAAGTGGTTAATGTAGAAAAATGTAAAATAATGCATTTGGGTGGCAAAAATATTCATGCAATCTATACACTGGGGGGGGGGGGGGGAACCTCTGGGGGAATCTAGGATGGAAAAGTACCTGGGGGTCCTAGTAGATGATAGGCTCAGCAGTGGCATGCAATGCCAAGCTGCTGCTAACAAAGCAAACCAAATATTGGCATGCATTAAAAAGGGGATCAACTCCAGAGATAAAACAATAATTCTCCCGCTCTACAAGACTGGTCCGGCCGCACCTAGAGTATGCTGTCCAGTTCTGGGCACCAGTCCTCAGGAAGGATGTATTGGAAATTGGAGCGAGTACAAAGAAGGGCAACAAAACTAATAAAGGGTCTGGAGGATATTTAGTTATGAGGAAGTGTTGCGAGCACTGAACTTATTCTCTCTTGAGAGGGGATATGATTTAAATTTACAAATGCCATACTAGTGACCCCACAATAGGGAGTTTAACAAGACACGTGGCCACTACTTTATTGTAAAAGCGACAAGGATGTGAAATTCCCTTCCATAGGCGGTGGTCTCAGCGGGGGGCATCGATAGTTTCAAGAAACTATTAAACACCTGAACGACCGCAACATACAGGGATATACAATGTAATACTGACATATAACCGCACACATAGGTTGGACTTGATGGACTTGTCTTTTTTTTCAACCTCCCCTACTATGTAAGGCTTGATCTAGGTCGGTGCCAGGGTTAGTGTTTGGGCCAAGTATGGGTCAAAGGTCAGGGTCAGTATATTTTTGGGTAGGATTTTGTTTAACTATCATCAGTGTCATTGTGTTTTAGGTTTTGGGCTGTACTACGGGTACAAACATCAACTGACATACACATATGTGGTATCGTTGTGATTGTCAGGAGCAGAAAATTTTATTTTGAGTTGTTTGGTGGTAGGTTATGGTAGTAACAAGAAATGTACAGCTACATTTAAAAAAAAAAATTTTTTTTTTTTGTTTTTACTTTTTTTGGCCCAGTTTTCTTTTTGATAATGAAAAAAAGAAAAATTTAAGAGATATCCATAACCATTTACTACCAAATGAAAGCCCAATTTGTCCTGAAAAAAACAAGGTATAATCCACCTGGATGCACAAAGTAGTTGTGATCATATGCACGGTTTTACTAACATGTCAAAATTGTGCTTAGGCATTTAAATTTGTTTTACCCTTAGGCATGAGCGGGTCAAAATACCCTGAAAATGATTAATACTTACTGGACCTGCAGGCAGTGAGCCTTTATCTTGCAGAACTATGTGACCATTGAAGAATCTTCAGTATCCAACACTTTTGTTACTTCAGATGCTTGGTTCCACCCACCACTGGCTACAAGACACCCACATTACTAAAAGACACAGTAATGATGCAGTGTCTAGCAAGTAGAACCACAGTGCTCTTTGAGGAATCGCGCATTGGAAACACAAAGTACTAGATGCTGACGATTTTATGGTGACCAAAGTTGTGCAAGAGAATAAAGACATGAGTCACTTCCTGCAGGTCCAGTAAGTAATAATCTTATTATACAGGGGTAGTTTTCACAAAAAAAAAAAAAAAAATGTTGCAGATTCACGTCTAAACTATGCTTTCACCAGTCTTTTCTCACGCTCCCAGAATTCACATATGCTGATATTGCCATCTTGCTTTGGTCACATCACATGCATACGGCTTTGAATGGAAAAAAATTACATACCTTTTTAAAGTGTGTGTCCAGCAATTTTTTTTTTATTTTTTTTATTTTTTTTTTTTATTTGGGATTGAGTAGGTAAAGATTAAAATCCCTGTCAGTTTTTTTCTGAAATTTGGGACTCAATTTGAGAGATTTCACCTAACATTGTCAGTGACCGTGATATTTGCCTGAATATTTTCACTCACTACTGTCTGGTGAAATTATAGTCGCCAGAAAAAAAAAGAAAACCTCCTATGATGGAGCCCCGTATAGCAGTAAAAACCTGACGGGGAACTAATGCTTCCCAACTCTTTCCAAAACTGAAAAGAGTGTGGGCGGGATTCATTATTCATTACAGGTATATCGCCAACTTACACAGCACTTTACATACAGTATATTGTAAAATTTACATCATTCTCTGCCCTCAGGGACCTTAGATTGTATGTTCCTTATCTTACATGGTCACATATACTTATGTAAAACAAAAGTGTAGCGCTGATTATGCATTACACAAAAAACCTAAGCAGAATGGAAGTCTGGAGGCAGATTGTGCTATAAATACTATAATATAATACTCTAAGCTTAGAATGTATAAAAATAACAATACAAGTGAACTGAATCAAAGGTGTATTAGACCTACAAAGATGCAACCATAGATGTGATCTCAAAACGCATGTAGTCGCCAAAACTCCAAAAATCGGTGTGTATTTCAACACAAAATCGATTTAAATTGTGTATGATACAAAAATACAAAAATTAAATGCAAACTGTGATAATGATACCCAGAACTGGAGAATCTATGCTGAAGTGGTATGAGCACTTAACTGTACAAATACTCTGAGAAAGTGTGTATGAGCGGCTGGATATGAGCATGAAATCGCTGGATGTAACTACAACCACTGAAATCTGTGCTGAAGTGATGTGAACACTTAATAAACTGGTACTCTAAAAAAAATGTATATCTGAACGGTCGGGTGTTGCATGCAGACACTCAAAACCAAACAGAAGAATGCACAAACTCAAGTAGTGAAAAAATAAAAAAAGACAATAACAGTGGTAATAAGCACATATATGTGAATATTATATAACAATCCCACACATATATCTCCATTTGTATGTGAACCAAACTATTAAATGGTGTACATATGGTTAGAATGAAACATAGAAATGATGGAATATGTTTCAAATGTATGATATAATGCAGTGCTTAAGGTCTAAAGCAAACTGCAAAATATAGGAAAACATATGCCACCCCTAGGAATGAGGGAATGAAAGTCTGCATATATGTACCAAATGTTCATGCAGATGACTTCAAAGCAGTAGGTGTACATTCTACGTTTTCTGAGTTGACTGTTGATGTGTTCTATACTCAAAATGGACACTCAAACAATGCTTTTAACTTCAAAGAGTAGGGAAGAGGATGAGGTACCCTTACTGGAACTGGTGGACTCACAAGCCGATGGCGGTGAGTCAAACGAGCTTGTACCGGAAAACGGTAGATGAGGATCTTATCCAAATCGATGTAGAGATGAAACTTCTCCTGGATGGGTCAGTGAATAACCAAGACACTTACTCACCACAGGAAAAAGTCAGATGTGGATGCTACCAACTGGAATACTCCATTATCACTTTCATCAAACAGCCAAAAGATGTTATAAACACCGATCCTCATATGCAATGCTCTCAATGGAAATGATGGTTCTCGAAAGAAAAAAAAAATGCTTCCACACTATGTGGAAGCATATATTTTTTTCTATTCTTTTCTTTTTTTTCTTTTGAGAACCATCGGCTTGTGAGTCCACCAATTCTGGTAAGGGTACCTCATCCTCTTCCCTAATCTTTCAAGTTAAAAGCATTGTTTGAGTGTCCATTTTGAGTATAGAACACATCGACAGTCAACTCGGAACACGTAGAACGTACACCTACTGCTTTGAAGTCATCTGCATGAACATTTGTTATACATATATGCGGACTTTCATCTGCCCTCATTCCTAGGGGTGGCATATGTTTTCCTATTTTTTTGCAGTTTGCTTTAGACCTTAACCATTTCAGCCCCGGAAGGATTTGAGCACTTTTTACAATTTGGCACTGCATCGCTTTAACTGCTAATTGCGCGGTCATGCAATGCTGTACCCAAACGAAATTTGCGTCCTTTTCTTCCCACAAATAGAGCTTTCTTTTGATGGTATTTGATCACCTCTGCCGTTTTTATTTTTTGCGCTATAAACGGAAAAAGACCTAAAATTTTGAAAAAAAATATTTTCTACTTTTTGTTATAAAAAAAATCCAATAAACTCAATTTTAGTCATACATTTAGGCCAAAATGTATTCGGCCACATGTCTTTGGTAAAAAAAATGTCAATAAGTGTATATTTATTGGTTTGCGCAAAAGTTATAGCGTCTACAAGCTAGGGTACATTTTCTGGAATTTACACAGCTTTTAGTTTATGACTGCCTATGTCATTTCTTGAGGTGCTAAAATGGCAGTACAAAACCCCCCCAAATGACCCCATTTTGGAAAGTAGACACCCCAAGGAAATTGCTGAGAGGCATGTTGAGCTCATTGAATATTCATTTTTTTGTCCCAAGTGATTGAATAATGACAAAAAAAAAAATTACAAAAAGTTGTCACTAAATGATATATTGCTCACACAGGCCATGGGCATATGTGGAATTGCACCCCAAAATACATTCAGCTGCTTCTCCTTTCTCCTGAGTACGGGGATACCACATGTGTGGGACTTTTTGGGAGCCTAGCTGCGTACGGGGCCCCGAAAACCAATCACCGCCTTTAGGATTTCTAAGGGCGTAAATTTTTGATTTTACTCCTCACTACCTATCACAGTTTTGAAGGCCATAAAATGCCCAGATGGCACAACCCCCCCCAAATGACCCCATTTTGGAAAATTTTTGATTCACTGCCTATCACAGTTTCGGAGGCCATGGAATGCCCAGATGGTACAACCCCCCCCCCCCCCCAAATGACCCTATTTTGGAAAGTAGACACCCCAAGCTATTTGCTGAGAGGCATGGTGAGTATTTTTCAATTTTCATAACTTTGTCACAAAAAGTGAGGCTTGCAAAATACTCACTGTACCTCTCAGCAAATAGCTTTGGGTGTCTACTTTCCAAAATAGGGTCATTTGGGGGGGTTTTGTGCCACCTGGGCATTCCATTGCCTCCGAAACTGTGATAGGCAGTGAAGAGTGAAATCAAAAATTTACGCCCTTAGAAAGCCTGAAGGCGGTGCTTGGTTTTCAGGGTCCTGTACGCGGCTAGGCTCCCAAAAAGTCTCACACATGTGGTATCCCCGTACTCAGGAGAAGCAACAGAATGTATTTTGGGGTGTAATTTCACATATTCCCATGGCATGTTTGAGCAATATATCATTTAGTGACAACTTTGTGCAAAAAAAAAAAATTTGTCTCTTTCCCGCAACTTGTGTCACAATATAAAATATTCCATGGACACGACATGCCTCTCAGCAAATAGCTTGGGGTGTCTACTTTCCAAAATGGGGTCATTTTGGGGGGGGTTGTGAACTGTCCTGGCATTTTATGCACAACCTTTAGAAGCTTATGTCACACATCACCCACTCTTCTAACCACTTGAAGACAAAGCCCTTTCTGACACTTTTTGTTTACATGAAAACATTTTTTTTTTTTGCAAGAAAATTACTTTGAACCCCCAAACATCATATATTTTTTTAAAGCAAATGCCCTACAGATTAAAATGGTGGGTGTTTTCTTCTTTTTTTTTTTTTTCACACAGTATTTGCGCAGCGATTTTTCAAATGCATTTTTCGGGGAAAAAACACACTTTTTTAAATTTTAATGCACTAAAACACACTATATTGCCCAAACGTTTGATGAAATAAAAAAGATGATCTTAGGCCGAGTACATGGATACCAAACATGACATACTTTAAAATTGCGCACAAAAGTGCAGTGGCGATAAACTAAATACATTTTTAAAAGCCTTTACAGGTTACCACTTTAGATTTACAGAGGAGGTCTACTGCTAAAATTACTGCCCTCGATCTGACCTTTGCGGTGATACCTCACATGCATGGTGCAATTGCTGTTTACATTTGACGCCAGACCGACGCTTGCGTTCGCCTTTACGCGAGAGCAGGGGGGGACAGGTGTGCTTTTTTTTTTTTCTTTATTTTTTTTTTTGCTTTTTTATCTTATTTTTAAACTGTTCCTTTAATTTTTTTTTTTTTTGTTTTAATCATTTTTATTGTTATCTGAGGGAATGGTAAATATCCCCTATGATAGCAATAGGTAGTGACAGGTACTCTTTTTTGAAAAAATTGGGGTCTATTAGACCCTAGATCTCTCCTCTGCCCTCAAAGCATCTGACCACACCAAGATCGGTGTGATAAAATGCTTTCCCAATGGCGCTGTTTGTAATTTCACATATTCCCATGGCATGTTTGAGCAATATATCATTTAGTGACAACTTTGTGCAAAAAAAAAAAATTTGTCTCTTTCCCGCAACTTGTGTCACAATATAAAATATTCCATGGACACGACATGCCTCTCAGCAAATAGCTTGGGGTGTCTACTTTCCAAAATGGGGTCATTTTGGGGGGGTTGTGAACTGTCCTGGCATTTTATGCACAACCTTTAGAAGCTTATGTCACACATCACCCACTCTTCTAACCACTTGAAGACAAAGCCCTTTCTGACACTTTTTGTTTACATGAAAACATTTTTTTTTTTGCAAGAAAATTACTTTGAACCCCCAAACATCATATATTTTTTTAAAGCAAATGCCCTACAGATTAAAATGGTGGGTGTTTTCTTCTTTTTTTTTTTCACACAGTATTTGCGCAGCGATTTTTCAAATGCATTTTTCGGGGAAAAAACACACTTTTTTAAATTTTAATGCACTAAAACACACTATATTGCCCAAACGTTTGATGAAATAAAAAAGATGATCTTAGGCCGAGTACATGGATACCAAACATGACATACTTTAAAATTGCGCACAAACGTGCAGTGGCAACAAAATAAATACATTTTTAAAAGCCTTTAAAAGCCTTTACAGGTTACCACTTTAGATTTACAGAGGAGGTCTACTGCTAAAATTACTGCCCTCGATCTGACCTTCGTGGTGATACCTCACATGCATGGTGCAATTGCTGTTTACATTTGACGCCAAACCGACGCTTGCGTTCGCCTTAGCGCGAGAGCAGGGGGGGACAGGGGTGCTTTTTTTTTTTTTTTTTTTTTTTTTTTTTCTTTATTATTTTTTTGCTTTTTTATCTTATTTTTAAACTGTTCCTTTCATTTTTTTTTTTTTAATCATTTTTATTGTTATCTCAGGGAATGTAACTATCCCCTATGATAGCAATAGGTAGTGACAGGTACTCTTTTTTTGAAAAAATTGGGGTCTATTAGACCTTAGATCTCTCCTCTGCCCTCAAAGCATCTGACCACACCAAGATCGGTGTGATAAAATGCTTTCCCAATTTCCCAATGGCGCTGTTTACATCCGGCGAAATCTAAGTCATGAAATGCTCGTAGCTTCCGGTTTCTTAGGCCATAGAGATGTTTGGAGCCACTCTGGTCTCTGTTTAGCTCTATGGTCAGCTGGCTGAATCACCGGCTGCATTCTCAGGTTCCAGGTTCCCTGTTGAGACAGTAGAGCCAGAGAAAAACACGGAAGACGGTGGGGGGGGGGGGCATTCCCTCCCACTGCTTGTAAAAGCAGTCTAGAGGCTAATTAGCCGCTAGGATTGCTTTTACATGAAAGCCGACCGTTGGCTGAAAAGAATGATACCAAGATGATACCTAAACCTGCAGGCATCATTCTGGTATAACCACTCAAAGTCGTGAATGGCGTACCTGAAGACATAAAAATGGTTAACAATAAAGCACAGTAAACAGTAAAGTATAAAAAATTTCATACCTGAAAAGCAAACATGATAAAACATAATAACAATAAAACATTGCAGAATAGAATACAGTAAAAAAGAGCAGAACAATAGAGAGAACAATAAAACTATTTTTTTTTTTTTTTTTTTTTTTTTTTTTTTTTTTTTTGTAACTAACTTTTATAACTGTAACCGGTTCCAGGTTCGGGTCTCTCAAAATGCGATGGCATCTTGGGAGTCCCTGTGAAAGTGTGCCTAGTTTGTGCAATGCTGTACCCTACGCTAATACTCAACTAGTGCATGGTAGCGTTCAAAACATTCACCAATGCAAAGACCAGGATTGTCAGGACAGGAGGGACAATAATAGCGGGTGTCACGCCTATATCCGCGCTTGCTGCAGACACAACATCTTTTTTGGGGGGGTTAGTTGGGTAGGGGTACTCGGGAGGACATAAAGAAAATGCCTCTCATGCAGCCGACTGCATTTGGTTGGGGATGTGAATGGGGGAAGTACGGGTGCTGCAGAAGTGGTGGGTTCCCAATTAGGATTTGCGAATGCTGCAGGAAGGGCACTATGGGCACGACAGGCCTGTTTGTCTTCTTGGTGGCAGCGGGACACTACTTGTGCTTGCCACCTCACCAGCTTGAACTGCACTTATGGGACTCGCCACATCACCAAGTGTTACTGCAGTGCTGGTTTGACTACGACCGGGGTGTACTAGGCCGCTGGTGCTTGCCAGTTCACCAAAACGCTACCAAAAAAACTGTTAGCGATCGCAGGGATCAGGCCCGACTCTGCAAACGCTGCAGTTATGTGTTTAGTGTTTTGTAAGTGACAGTGATCAATCGATACTGCACTTGGGTGGGGTGGGCTGGGCTGGGCCAGGCGGAGGGGCAAAACGCAGGTGCTAGCAGGTATCTGGGCTGATCCCGCTAACACTGCGTTTTTGGGAACCCTAAACTGCTGGGGACGCTAGTATAGATCTGATCGGATCAGATATTGATCCGTTCAGATACTACACCACTAAGGGAGGTGTACGGTGCGTGCGTGCGTGGGTGTTAGCGGTACTGGCACTAACCTGACGCTGCCTGGGGCTGGTGCTTGCCAGTTCACCAAAACGCTACCAAAAAAACTGTTAGCGATCGCAGGGATCAGGCCTGACTCTGCGAACGCTGCAGTTATGCGTTTAGTGTTTTGTAAGTGACAGTGATCGATCGATACTGCACAGGTGCTAGCAGGTATCTGGGCTGATCCAGCTAACGGTGCGTTTTAGGGAACCCTAAACTGCTGGGGACGCTAGTATAGATCTGATCGGCTCAGATACTATACCACTAAGGGAGGTGTATGCTGCGTGCGTGGGTGTTAGTGGTACTGGCGCTAATCTGACGCTGCCTGGGGCGACGCATATCACCGCCGGGCGATCAGGGGGCTAAACCTTTATTAGGTAATAAACGGCGGGTGCCCTGACACTATAAAAAATAAACTAATTAACCGTCACCCGTAACAGTTATACGGTGATCAGTGGTGAAAGGGTTAACTAGGGGGCAATCAAGGGGTTAAAACATTTATTAGGTAGTATATTGAGGTCCCTGACGCTATAAAACGCTGACGGCGAACCTAAATATTTACCTCCCTAACTAGCGTCACCAGCAACACTAATACAGCGATCAGAAAAATGATCGCTTAGCGACACTGGCGATGGGGGGGTGATCAAGGGGTTAAAACTTTATTGGGGGGGGTTAGGGGGGTATCCTAGACCTAAAGGGGGCTAACCCTAACTGTCCTAACACACTAACTGTCACAAACTGACACCATGCAGTAATCAGAAAAAAAAAAAAACTGCTTGGTGTCAGTGTGACGGGGGGGGGGGGGGGGGGACCGGGGGTGTAATGTGTGCCTGGCATGTTCTACTGTGTGTGTGTGTTGGTGCCCTCACATTCCAGTCTCCGAGCCGAGGAGAGATGACATAATTTCCTCTGCCTCTGTGTACAATACAGAGGCAGGGAAATGATCCCATTGGCCAGGAGCGATCGCGAGGGGGGGGGCCACGAATGGATGGCCTCCCCCTCGCCACCGATTGCCGGGGAGGATTTGCCGACCGCCGTAGGCACCGGGGGGGTCCGATCGGACCCCCCACCCGCGGCAGGCAAGGACGTACCTGTAAGTCCTTTTGCCTGCCCGTGCCATTCTGCCGACGTACATCGTCGTGCGGCGGTCGGCAACTGGTTAAGCACTGCAGTATATCATACTCTTGAAACATATTCCATCATTTCCAGGTTTCATTCTAACCATATGTACACCATTTAATAGTTTGGTTCACATACAAATAGAAATATGTGTGGGATTGTTATATAATAGTCACATATATGTGCTCATTACCACTGTTATTCTCTTATTTTATTCTTATTTTTTCACGACTTGAGTTTGTGCATTCTTCTGTTTGGTTTAGAGTGTCTGCATGCGACTTCATGCGACACCCTACCGTTCAGATATGCATTTTTTTTAGATTACCAGTTTATTAAGTGTTCACATCACTTCAGCACAGATTTCAGTGGTTGTAGTTACATCCAGTGATTTCATGCTATTCGCATGCGATATCTAGCCGCTCATACATACTTTCTCAGAGTATTTGTACGGTTAAGTGCTCATAACACTTCAGCATAGATTCTCCAGTTCTGGGTATCATTATCACAGTTTGCACTTTATTTTTGTGTTTTTGTGTCATACACAATTTAAATCTATTTTGTGTTGAAATACACACCAATTTTTTGAGTTTTTAGAGTTTTGGCGACAACATGCGTTTTGAGATCACATATATGGTTGTATATTTGTAGGTCTAATACACCTTTGATTCACTTCACTTGTATTTATTTTTATACACTCTAAGCTTCTAAGCTTAGAGTGTTATAGTATTTATAGCACAATCCGCCTCCAGACTTCCATTCTGGTTAGGTTTTTTTGTGTAATACAGTGGGGACGGAAAGTGTTCCGACCCCCTTAAATTTTTCACTCTTTGTTATATTGCAGCCATTTGCTAAAATCATTTAAGTTAATTTTCTTTCCTCATTAATGTACACACAGCACCCCATATTGACAGAAAAACACAGAATTGTTGACATTTTTGCAGATTTATTAACCACTTGAGCCCCGGACCATTATGCTGCCTAAGGACCAGAGGTCTTTTTCCAATTTGGCACTGCGTCGCTTTAACTGCTAATTGCGCGGTTATGCAATGCTGTACCCAAACGAAATTTGCGTCCTTTTCTTCCCACAAATAGAGCTTTCTTTTGATGGTATTTGATCACCTCTGCAGTTTTTATTTTTTGCGCTATAAACGGAAAAAGACCGAAAATTTTGAAAAAAAATGATATTTTCTACTTTTTGTTATAAAAAAAATCCAATAAACTCAATTTTAGTCATACATTTAGGCCAAAATGTATTCGGCCACATGTCTTTGGTAAAAAAAATGTCAATAAGTGTATATTTATTGGTTTGCGCAAAAGTTATAGCGTCTACAAACTAGGGTACATTTTCTGGAATTTACACAGCTTTTAGTTTATAACTGCCTATGTCATTTCTTGAGGTGCTAAAATGGCAGGGCAGTACAAAACCCCCCAAATGACCCCATTTTGGAAAGTAGACACCCCAAGGAAATTGCTGATAGGCATGTTGAACCCATTGAATATTTTTTTTTTTTGTCCCAAGTGATTGAATAATGACAGAAAAAAAAAAAAAATATTTACAAAAAGTTGTCACTAAATGATATATTGCTCACACAGGCCATGGGCCTATGTGGAATTGCACCCCAAAATACATTCAGCTACTTCTCCTGAGTACGGGGATACCACATGTGTGGGACTTTTTGGGAGCCTAGCCGCGTACGGGACCCCGAAAACCAATCACCGCCTTCAGGATTTCTAAGGGTGTAAATTTTTGATTTCACTCTTCACTGCCTATCACAGTTTCGGAGGCCATGGAATGCCCAGGTGGCACAACCCCCCCCCCCCCCAAATGACCCCATTTTGGAAAGTAGACACCCCAAGCTATTTGCTGAGAGGCATATTGAGTCCATGGAATATTTTATATTTTGACACAAGTTGCGGGAAAGTGACACTTTTTTTTTTTTTGCACAAAGTTGTCACTAAATGATATATTGCTCACACAGGCCATGGGCCTATGTGGAATTGCACCCCAAAATACATTTAGCTGCTTCTCCTGAGTATGGGGTTACCACATGTGTGGGACTTTTTGGGAGCCTAGCCGCGTACGGGGCCCCGAAAACCAATCACCACCTTCAGCGTTTTTAAGGGCGTGAATTTTTGATTTTACTCTTTACTGCCTATCACCGTTTCGGAGGCCATGGAATGCCCAGGTGGCACAAAACCCCCCCAAATGACCCCATTTTGGAAAGTAGACACCCCAAGCTATTTGCTGAGAGGCATGGTGAGTATTTTGCAGCTCTCATTTGTTTTTGAAAATGAAGAAAGACAAGAAAAAACTTTTTTTTTTTTTTTTCTTTTTTCAAATTTCAAAACTTTGTGACAAAAAGTGAGGTCTGCAAAATACTCACTATACCTCTCAGCAAATAGCTTGGGGTGTCTACTTTCCAAAATGGGGTCATTTGGGGGGGTTTTGTGTCACCTGGGCATTCCATGGCCTCCGAAACTGTGATAGGCAGTGAAGAGTGAAATCAAAAATTCACGCCCTTAGAAAGCCTGAAGGCGGTGCTTGGTTTTCGGGGTCCCGTACGTGGCTAGGCTCCCAAAAAGTCTCACACATGTGGTATCCCCGTACTCAGGAGAAGCAGCAGAATGTATTTTGGGGTGTAATTTCACATATTCCCATGGCATGTTTGAGCAATATATCATTTAGTGACAACTTTGTGCAAAAAAAAAAAAAATTTGTCTCTTTCCCGCAACTTGTGTCGCAATATAAAATATTCCATGGACTCGACATGCCTCTCAGCAAATAGCTTGGGGTGTCTACTTTCCAAAATGGGGTCATTTGGGGGGGTTTTGAACTGTCCTGGCATTTTATGCACAACATTTAGAAGCTTATGTCACACATTACCCACTCTTCTAACCACTTGAAGACAAAGCCCTTTCTGACACTTATTGTTTACATGAAAAAGTTTTTTTTTTTTGCAAGAAAATTACTTTGAACCCCCAAACATTATATATTTTTTTAAAGCAAATGCCTTACAGATTAAAATGGTGGGTGTTTAATTTTTTTTTTTCACACAGTATTTGCGCAGCGATTTTTCAAACGCATTTTTTGGGGAAAAAACACACTTTTTTAAATTTTAATGCACTAAAACACACTATATTGCCCAAATGTTTGATGAAATAAAAAAGATGATCTTAGGCCGAGTACATGGATACCAAACATGACATGCTTTACAATTGCGCACAAACGTGCAGTGGCAACAAAATAAATACATTTTTAAAAGCCTTTAAAAGCCTTTACAGGTTACCACTTTAGATTTGCAGAGGAGGTCTACTGCTAAAATTACTGCCCTCGATCTGACCTTCGCGGTGATACCTCACATGCATGGTGCAATTGCTGTTTACGTTTGACGACAGACCGCCGCTTGCGTTCGCCTTAGCGCAAGAGCAGGGGGCGACAGGGGTGCTTTTTTTTTTTTTTTTTTTTTTCTTTATTATTTTTTTGCTTTTTTATCTTATTTTTAAACTGTTCCTTTCATTTTTTTTTTTTTTTTAAATCATTTTTATTGTTATCTCGGGGAATGTAAATATCCCCTATGATAGCAATAGGTAGTGACAGGTACTCTTTTTTGAAAAAATTGGGGTCTATTAGACCCTAGATCTCTCCTCTGCCCTCAAAGCATCTGACGACACCAAGATCGGTGTGATAAAATGCTTCCCCAATTTCCCAATGGCGCTATTTACATCCGGCGAAAGCTAAGTCATAAAATGCTCGTAGCTTCCGGTTTCTTAGGCCATAGAGATGTTTGGAGCCACTCTTGTCTCTGATCAGCTCTATGGTCAGCTGGCTGAATCACCGGCTGCATTCTCAGGTTTCCTGTTGAGACAGGAGAGCCAGAGAAAAACACGGAAGACGGTGGGGGGGTGGGGGCATTCCCTCCCACGGCTTGTAAAGGCAGTCTAGAGGCTAATTAGCCGCTAGGATTGCTTTTACATGAAAGCCGACCGCTGGCTGAAAAGAATGATACCAAGATGATACCTAAACCTGCAGGCATCATTCTGGTATAACCACTCAAAGTTGTGAATGGCGTACCTGAAGACAAAAAAATGGTTAACAATGGTTAACAATAAAGCACAGTAAACAGTAAAGTATAAATAATTACATACCTGAAAAACAAACATGATAAAACATAATAACAATAACAATAAAACATTGCAGAATAGAATACAGTAAAAAAAGAGCAGAACAATAGAGAGAGAATAGAGAGAGAGAACAATAAAACGACAACTATTTTTTTTTATTTTATATATATATATATATATATATATATATATTTTTTTTTTTTTTTACACTTTTTTTGTAACTAACTTTTATAACTGTAACCGGTTCCAGGTTCGGGTCTCTCAAAATGCGATGGCATCTTGGGAGACCCTGTGAAAGTGTGCCTAGTCTGTGGAATGCTGTACCCTACGCTAATACTCAACTAGTGCATGGTAGCGTTCAAAACATTCACCAATGCAAAGACCAGGATTGTCAGGACAGGAGGGACAATAATAGCGGGTGTCACGCCTATATCCGCGCTTGCTGCAGACACGACATCTTTTTGGGGGGGTTCGTTGGGTAGGGGTACTCGGGAGAACATAAAAATGCCTCTCATGCAGCCGACTGCATTTGGTTGGGGATGTGAATGGGGGAAGTACGGGCGCTGCAGAAGCGGTGTGTTCCCAATAAGGATTTGCGAATGCAGCAGGAAGGGCACTATGGGCACGACGGGCCTGTGTTCGTCTTTTTGGTGGCAGCGGGACACTACTTGTGCTTGCCACCTCACCAGCTTGAACTGCACTTATGGGACTCGCCACGTCACCAAGTGTTACTGCAGCGCTGGTTTGACTACGACCGGGGTATACTAGGCCACTGGTGCTTGCCAGTTCAATAAAAAGCTTCCAAAAAAACTGTTAGCGATCGCAGGGATCAGGCCTGACTCTGCAAACGCTGCAGTTATGCGTTTAGTGTTTTGTAAGTGACAGTGATCGATCGATACTTCACTTGGGTGGGCTGGGCTGGGCCGGGCGGAGGGGCAAAACGCAGGTGCTAGCAGGTATCTGGGCTGATCCCGCTAACACTGCGTTTTTGGGAACCCTAAACTGCTGGGGACGCTAGTATAGATCTGATCGGATCAGATATTGATCCGTTCAGATACTATACCACTAAAGGAGGCGTATGCTGCGTGCGTGGGTGTTAGTGGTACTGGCGCTAACCTGACGCTGCCTGGGGCCGGTGCTTGCTAGTTCACCAAAATGCTACCAAAAAAACTGTTAGCAATCGCAGGGATCAGGCCTGACTCTGCGAACGCTGCAGTTATGCGTTTAGTGCCTTGTAAGTGACAGTGATCGATCGATACTGCACTTGGGTGGGCTGGGCTGGGCCAGGCGGAGGGGCACAATGCAGGTGCTAGCAGGTATCTGGGCTGATCTCGCTAACACTGCGTTTTTGGGAACCCTAAACTGCTGGGGACGCTAGTATAGATCTGATCGGACCAGATATTGATCCGTTCAGATACTATACCACTAAGGGAGGTGTATGGTACGTGCGTGGGTGTCAGTGGTACTGGCGCTAACCTGACGCTGCCTGGGGCTGGTGCTTGCCAGCTCACCAAAATGCTACCAAAATCGGGGTGTTTTGTGTGCCTGGCATGTTCTACTGTGTTGTGTAGTGTTGGTGCACTCACATACCAGTCTTCTCTCCTCGGCGCTGCAACGGAATACCGAGCCGAGGAGAGATGACATCATTTCCTTTGCTGCTGTTTAGCATACAGCAGCAAAGGAAGTAATCTGATTGGCCGGCGGCGATCGCGAGGGGGGGGCCACGAACGGATGGCCTCCCCCTCACCTCCGATCGCCGGGGGACAAAACGGGACCGCCTCGGGCATCGGGGGGGGGGGGTCCGATCGGACCCCCCACCCGCGGGAGGCAAATCATGTACATGTACGTGATTTTGCCTGCCCGTGCCGCCTTGCCGACGTAAATCGGCGTGAGGCGGTCCTTAAGTGGTTAAAAAAGAAAAACTGAAATATCACATGGTCCTAAGCATTCAGACCCTTTGCTATGACACTCATATATTTAACTCAGGTGCTGTCCATTTCTTCTGATCATCCTTGAGATGATTCTACACCTTCATTTGAGTCCAGCTGTGTTTGATTATACTGATTGGACTTGATTAGGAAAGCCACACACCTGTCTATATAAGACCTTACAGCTCACAGTGCATGTCAGAGCAAATGAGAATAATGAGGTCAAAGGAACTGCCTGAAGAGCTCAGAGACAGAATTGTGGCAAGACACGGATCTGGTCAAGGTTACAAAAAAAAAATTCTGCTGCACTTAAGGTTCCTAAGAGCACAGTGGCCTCCATAATCCTTAAATGGAAGACGTTTGGGACGACCAGAACCCTTCCCAGAGCTGTCCGTCCGGCCAAACTGAGCTATCGGGGGAGAAGAGCCTTGGTGAGAGAGGTAAAGAAGAACCCAAAGATCACTGTGGCTGAGCTCCAGAGATACAGTCGGGAGATGGGAGAAAGTTGTAGAAAGTCAACCATCACTGCAGCCCTCCACCAGTCGGGGCTTTATGGCAGAGTGGCCCGACGGAAGCCTCTCCTCAGTGCAACACACATGAAAGCCCGCTGGAGTGTGCTAAAAAACACCTGAAGGACTCCAAGATGGTGAGAAATAAGATTCTCTGGTCTGATGAGACCAAGATAGAACTTTTTGGCCTTAATTCTAAGCGGTATGTGTGGAGAAAACCAGGCACTGCTCATCACCTGTCCAATACAGTCCCAACAGTGAAGCATGGTGGTGGCAGCATTATGCTGTGTTTTTCAGCTGCAGGGACAGGACGACTGGTTGCAATCGAGGAAAAGATGAATGCGGCCAAGTACAGGGATATCCTGGACGAAAACCTTCTCCAGAGTGCTCAGGACCTCAGACTGGGCCAAAGGTTTACCTTCCAACAAGACAATGACCCTAAGCATACAGCTAAAATAACGAAGGAGTGGCTTCACAACTCTGTGACTGTTCTTGAATGGCCCAGCCAGAGCCCTGACTTAAACCCAATTGAGCCTCTCTGGAGAGGCCTAAAAATGGCTGTCCACTAACGTTTACCATCCAACCTGACAGAACTGGAGAGGATCTGCAAGGAGGAATGGCAGAGGATCCCCAAATCCAGGTGTGAAAAACTTGTTGCATCTTTCCCAAAGACTCATGGCTGTATTAGATCAAAAGGGTGCTTCTACTAAATACTGAGCAAAGGGTCTGAATACTTAGGACCATGTGATATTTCAGTTTTTCTTTTTTAATAAATCTGCAAAAATGTCAACAATTCTGTGTTTTTCTGTCAATATGGGGTGCTGTGTGTACATTAATGAGGAAAAAAATGAACTTAAATGATTTTAGCAAATGGCTGCAATATAACAGAGTGGAAAATTTTTAAG
This sequence comes from Aquarana catesbeiana, assembly GCF_042186555.1. NCBI lineage: Eukaryota > Metazoa > Chordata > Amphibia > Anura > Ranidae > Aquarana > Aquarana catesbeiana. The sequence continues at coordinate 469,234,992 of NC_133327.1, forward strand.
GGGATCTGAATACTTTCTGCCCCCACTGTACATACATTATCAGCGTTACACTTTTGTTTTACATTTCACTGTACAATTAGTCTGATTGTTATTTTTGACTGCTCACATTCAAAGTCGGCACGGTATTTCCACTTTATTTTTCACATATATTTATGGAAAGACGCTAGCTTACAGGGGCATGCCTTTGGATGATGGGAGGAAACGCACACAAACACACGGAAAGCTTTTTATCCGATGCTGTAATTCTCTAGATCACACTACCCACTTTGTCAGGGATATGGTTATCTAAGAGACCCTCCTTCTAACCTGTTGTGATGCAGAAGAGGTATTCCCAAAGTCACCATTTGCAGGACCTTTAGGCTACATTTACACTAACTACCTGTGCTTGGTTTATTTAAATCCAGGAGAAATTACCTGGGAAGTATGAACAAAATGTATGCTTTCCAGATCGAGTCCTTCAATAAAATGTATGTGCATTTATATGCAGTCATATTATTTCATCTAGCTGCCCCTGGACACACAGATTTCTGTTATTACTAAATTCAGCTAAACTGAACACACCTAAATGCACAGTGTGAATTATGCCAATAAAAAGCATTACATGCCTTTTTATAAATGTTTACAGTGTTTAATTTTAAATCCTCCCTAGGCCCATGTTTTATGTAATTTACATTTTTTTTCTTCTTTTTTTTTATAGAATCCAGAAAGAAGAACAAAGAAGCTGAAGCACCTTTAACTGCATTTAGGGAAAAACATTTTTTACCACTCTGACTTTTCTTAAACTTTAATGAAAAGTATATGTGTGCAATATGCTTCTACTTTTATAAATATTCAAATAAAATTGCTATAACACCTGCAGATGACATGTATTTGTGTGTGTTCTTTAACCCCCTACATGCCAACAGTACGCACATAGGCAGCCTCTTGACAGGTGGGCCTTAACGCAGAGTGGCCGCATATATGCAGCCATGTGTAAACAACTTGCTATGCTGAGAGCACGAATCAGTAAGCTCCCCATGCATACTTGCAAGCGCGAGCTTTTCGATTATGTGACCGCTATGACAGCCAATCACAGCGGTCACATGACCCGAATGTCCGCTTCCCAGCTTTTAGAAGACTTAAAGGGCCAGGGGGCAGTCTGCAGGAAGGGGTCAATAATAGCACATGTGTTCTTTAACCAATTCAGCCCCGGAAGATTTGGACCCTTAATGACCAGGCATTTTTTGCGATACAGCACTGCGTCGTTTTAACTGACAATTGCACGGTCGTGCGACATTGTACAAAAACAAGATTGATGTCCCCCCCCCCCCCCCACGAATAGAGCTTTTTTTTTTTTTTTTTTTTTTTTGGTGGTAGTTGATCACCTCTGCGATTTTAATTTATTTTTAGCGCTATAAATAAAAAAGAGCGACAATTCTGAAAAAAACTTTTTTTTTTTTTTTTTTGCTATGATAAATACCCCCCAATTTAAAAAAAAAAAAAAAAAAAAAAAAATTCTTCCTCAGTTTAGGTCGTTATGTATTCTTCTACATATTTTTGGTAAAAAAAAAATCTGTAATAAGCGTATATTGATTGGTTTGCGCAAAAGTTATAGGGGATAGATTAATGGCATTTTTATTATTATTTTTTTATATACTAGTAATAGCAGTGATTTTTATTGGGACTGCAACATTGAGGTGGACAGATCGGACACGTTTGACACTTTTTTTGGGACCATTGACATTTTATACAGCGATCAAAGCTAAAAATAGCCACTGATTTATACAGTAATGTCACTGGCAGGGAAAGGGTTAAGACTAGGGAGCGATCATGGGGGTTAATTGTGTTCCCTAGATGTGTTCTAACTGAGTGGAATGTGGCTGACTAGAGGAGGAGACAGATCGTTGTTCCTACTTCGTAGGAACACACAGTTTGTCTCCTCTTCTTTGGCAGGACCGGGACACAGATCCCGGTTCTCGCTGTCGCGAGTGCCCCGGCGGTCATCGCGCCCGCCAGGCACATGCATCGGCTCCGGGGACACGCTGCGGGCGTGCGCCCCTGTTACAGCATCTGAAAGAGCCGACGTACCGCTACAACGGCTTGTGCAGTGGAGCCAACCTGCCGCAGTAAAACTGCGGCGGCTGGTTGGGAAGGGGTTAAAGTGTGCCTGTACTCAGACTATGAACATTAACCCATTGATGATGACGTAACATATATGTGGGGTTACAGCTGGGCTTGACAAATTTTCTTTGAATCTAGGAGCCAGCTAAAATAGGAACCAGTTTTTTAAAACCGCTGCCCAGCGCCCAGAAAATAAAGAAAGGGAGAGAAAAAAAAGCATGGAAGAAAGAGAAAAGAGAGAGAAATAGAAAGAAAGATACAAAAGGGGAAAAAAAGAGTGAGGGTAAGGGGGGGGGTAAGGGGATAAAGGCAGGGGGGAAGGAGAGAGAAAAAGTCTGTCAGACATGTATATGTACAGTAAGGCCCCCTCAGCTCCATGGAGTGTACAGAGCAATCCTCCAGAAGTGTGGCACTCCCACCTCCACCTTCCTCACATACACCCATAAATGACCTGCTGTGCTCTCCCACACTTTACACTCCCACACCCGGCCAGTAAAAGGTAAACTGTGCCCCCTCAACTACTTGTAGATGGTGCCCTTGGCTCAGGCTCGACAGGATGGGTTCGGTCCACACTCCCACCTCCCCAGGGGCTGAGAAAGCAGTGACACCCAGGCAGGCAGGCGGGAGCGGCTGACACATGGAAATCTGTGCATGGCCCAGGACCGGTGTTCTGCAGAAAACTCCTACTGGCCGAGAACTCCAACAACGTCAATTCCGGTTGAAGAACCCAATGAGTTGTCGCTACTGCACATGGGCACACGCACGCACCTTAAATAGCTACAGAAAGCTGGAGAGAGTTGGAGTTTTCGGCAGAACATTTGGCGCTACTGTGCATGCGACCACGCGATATTGACAGAAAGCCCGTGCACACACAGAGCTATCTACCACATTACCTAAGAGTTGGAGTTTTTGTCAAACTCTGCACACACAGCTATCCACCACAGTACCTGTATAAATGTGAACGTCCCTATTTGCTGCTTGAATGGACACAGACAGGCGGCAGCCGAGCCTGAAAGGACATACTGGGATTTATAGTTCCTCTCCATATAAAAAAAATGCCACAGGAGGTAGCAGAGCTGGGCCTGAAAGGACATGGTGGTATTTACAGTTGTGCTCATAAGTTTACATACCCTGGTAGAATTTATGATTTCTTGGCCATTTTTCAAAGAATGTGACTGATAACACAAACTTTTCACTCATGGTTAGTGTTTGGCTGAAGCCATTTATTATCAATCAACTGATTAAGGGATGTGGTGCAGAATTCATGCTAGATAAGTAAAAATTTCTTCTCCTATCAATCAACGGTGTTTACTCTTTCACAACAGAAACTACCCAAATGACCCTGATCAAAAGTTTACATACTCTGGTGCTTTTGGCCTGATAACATGCACACAAGTTGACACAAAGGGGTTTGAATGGCTATTAAAGGTAACCATCCTCACCTGTGATCTGTTTGCTTGTAATTAGTGTGTGTGTGTGTGTGTATGTGTATGTATATGTATATGTGTATATGTATATATATGTATATATATATATATATATATATATAATCAGCAGTGTTCAAACTCTAATCAAGAAGTGGAAAATGGGGCGTGGCCGAGAGATGGCAGAGTGAGGACGCACACCTCGGAGCTCTGTGTGGGGAAGCCCTGAGAACGTTCAGTAAACCGTGTCAGTGAGAGCCGGAATTAATTCCAGGGGACCGCAAACACCCGCTGAACTTGGGGGCACAGAAGGGCTCGGAAATCACCCACTACTTTCTCAGGCAGCACGCTGCTTCATCCCCCGCCGCGCCGGCCAAGATGGCGCCGCCTCGTGTGCCTCCGACGAGCGCCGCCGCCTCATCTAAGAAGGGCACCCAGCCGGGACCCAATGCTGGAGGAGATCGAGCTGCTTCAGAGGACAGGTCAGCCTCCCCTATACTATCCCCTGTGATCCCAATCACGGACGTCCCACCCAGCTGCAGCCATACAAGGGAGACAGGCAGTGATGTGGAGGGCTCTCTTAGAGACATTGTGTCCAGCCTACCTACAAGGCAGGATCTGCAGGAAATGGCGGCATCCATAGTAAATGCACTTTTCAGGGAATTGCATGACTTGCGCCAACAGGTGGACACAGTAGAAGAGAGGGTCACTGTGCTGGAGTCCTCTACATCCACCTCTGATGCCCGCATTACCGCCATAGAACAAGAGCAGCGTGGCTATCGCCGCCATCTTGTGGATATACAACTAAAGCTAGATGACGGCGAGAACAGGAGCAGACGCAACAATTTGCGCCTCCGCGGCATTCCTGAAGCCACAATGGGGCCAGACCTACGCGCAACGGTGGTAGCTATCCTGAACCAGGTGCTCGGAAAACCGCCTACCGCAGAGTTGGAGCTGGACAGGGTTCACCGTATTCCAGGACCCAGGGCACCCCCCGCAGCATCCCAGGATCCTGATGCCACAGACCTCCCACGGGATGTCCTGTGCAGGGTGCACTTCTTCACTATAAAAGAGGAAATCCTGCGCCTGGCTTGGGAACGCGGCCCAATTGACTTTGACGGTGCATTGATCAGGAACTACCCGGACATCTCCAGGCAAACAAGAGCATTGCGGGGCCTTCTGAGACCGCTGCTGGAGGTAATCCGTTCGGCGGAGGTGACGTATCGCTGGGGACACCCCTTCCATCTCATTTTGCGGAGGCGAGGAGCAGAATTCTACTTACGCTCACCAGATCAACTTCCAGACCTGTTCAGCTTCCTTGCCAAGCCTGCTGTAAGTGTCCCCAACTGGTTTGACTACCTGTTGTCCCTGGAGGCCCTGGGCCCACCTCTGCCCAGGCCGCAACGTGTCCGCAGACCGCGCTCACGCGCCACTAGTCGAGAAACTGTTAGATCTCACCCGAGGTCCTCCGAAGCTTAATCTTTCATCTCATCCCAAGGACCGGTAAGATATGATGAACGCTCACACTACATTACCTCCCTGGGTATCCCAAGAACACTAGATCTTCCCCTACAAGAGGTCGGGGAACCCGTTTTTGATGGGCGACTTCCCGGGTCCGAGTTGACTACCCTACATAGTACATTCTCAGGATTCCTGTACCCAGGATGTGCCTTTGAACCCCACTCGGGAACTATGGGATGTCAACTGACTCTTGCTAGCCTGCACAGGGAGGTGCTGGGTCAACTCAGATTATTATCAGCCTTGGCCTGCTTGCATGCACGCCAATTCTCCCATATGGACTCACTACTGGGGGCCGGTTGGGGGGGGGCGGATGCAGTGGGGGGGACAGCAAACGGGCATATAGTCCCGGCACCTCAAGATGTTTTTGCTAAATTTTATTTTCTCCCAGACAGGTGGGCTCCATAATCTCAGATAAGAGTCATGGAGATCCGGTCTGTTACTCTGCTCTCCCCCCCCCGTTTTATTGGTTTACTGATTTATTGGTTCATTGGGTACGTTGTTAGTCACCCGGGGTATCTCCAAGACCCTCTCCTCCCCTTAGCTCCTTCCTGGAGGATATGCAAGTAGCAACGCATTAGGAGGGGGAGGGAGGTGTAGTATTATAATGTGAAACAATCCAAGAGACGTGACAACTGTAGGTAACATGTTCTGTCTGTTATGTTTTGTTGTGACACCTACAACGGTTTATTTCATTCTTTTATTATCTTATTGTTTTACATTTGCAATGTTGGTTCTGACCCCGCCTTTCACGATTCGCTTCGGTACTCCTCGATGCGAAGGTAAAAGACCCTTGGTCATGGCGCTGCGGGCCATACCGTGAGGCGCCAACATGGACCCTGCCAGCAATATTTATTGATTGCACTGGCTATGGGGTTCGTTTTAACGTCCATGGGCCTCCCGGAGACGCCGTCACCACATGGTCGCGGCGGAGGTTGTTCAGCAGCATCGCTGCAGGTACCATTCAGTAGAGGTTATGTTTAACTGTTTTAGTTCTCATATTAAATACACCAAGATTCTCAGAGGCGCTATTCCCACACATCTCCACCTTTTATGTTCACTCAGATTACTGCCTAAATTCTACTTATTCTAGAGTAGATCTCAACGCACTTTTCACCCCCACATTAGGGCGGACTCCTGATTGGACACTTCTAGTGTGCAACGGGGGCCCATAGTTAGTCTACGACAGAAACCGTTTACTCCCCTCACCCCATCCCCCTTCCCCTTTTTATTTTTCACCTTACTATTCTCCCCCCCTGGTCTATTTTCTCCTCTCTTTGGCCTCTGCCTGAAGGGAGTTCTGTTTTTGGGATTCTCCCACACATATACTGTCATCCATTTCCCTGCCAGAAGACACAATGGGTCACCTTAGGATCACTTCCCTAAACGTGCGTGGCCTTAATATACCGGAGAAGCGCTCACAGCTTCTGGCTGACCTGCGCAGGGGCAAAACACATGTAGCCTTTCTGCAGGAGACGCACTTCCGTGCTGGTTCTATATCTAGGCTGACTAATGGGGCCTTTCCTGTAGCATACCACAGTGTCTCTCCGGTCTCCAAGTCGAAAGGGGTCAGCATCATTTTGGCCAAATCGGTTCCATGGGTGTTTGAGGCACAGCGGGCAGACGAGCAGGGTCGCTTTCTTCTCCTAAAGGGAAGGGTGTCTGATGTGCAGGTCACCTTCGCAAATGTCTACTTCCCTAATGTGAATCACCCTCAGTTTTTGCGCAAGCTCCTCTCTGAGCTCTTGGAGTTCTCAGAGGGGATGCTTATCTTTGGTGGAGACCTTAATTTTGCCATGGATCCGGCCTTAGACGTCTCGCGTGGAGCCTCACACATGTCCTACTCTTGTCTGAGGCGTCTTAAAGCGGACCTCCATACCCTACACCTAGTTGACTCGTGGCGGTTGCTCCACAGCCAAGACAGAGACTATACATTTTACTCCCAGGTGCACCACACCTACTCACGGTTAGACTATCTGCTGATGTCACATAAGGATCTTGACAAAGTGGTATCGACATCCATAGATGTCATATCTTTCTCTGATCATGCACCAGTTCATATGACTCTCCAGCTGGGGCCAATGAATAGACCTCCCCCATCCTGGCGACTGAATGAAGCACTGCTTCAATCAGAGGAAACCCGTTCGGAGATACTGACCGCATTGCGGGAGTACTTTGCTGTCAACGAGGGGTCAGTTCCCAACCCCCTTGTGGTCTGGGAAGCCCACAAGACGGTTGTGAGAGGTGCACTGATCAAAATAGGAGCCCGCCTCAAGCGGGATAGAATGAAACGCACGGAGGAACTCCTAGCATCAATTCGCAAGCTAGAGATTGTACATAAAGCTAGTCTTGCCCGCGCAACTTTCCGAGATCTACAGAAGGCCCGTGAGGAACTTTGTACACTGTTATTCCATAAGACCAAACAGAAACTAGCATGGGCATGTCGTACTATGTTCGAGTTCTCGAACAAACCCGGATCACTCCTGGCCAGAGCCCTGCAGGGCCCTCGCACAAAAACATATATCCCTCACATACAGTCATCCACGGGACGGAAGCTAAATACCTCTTCAGACATGGCAGAGGAGTTCCGCTCCTTCTATACAGGCCTATACAACTTGGACAGACCGCAACCCATGGACCCCCCTTTGGAGGGCAGGCATACTCCCCAAACATATGTAGCTGCCTCAGGCATGCCATCACTACCAGAGGATGCAAGGGAGGAGCTAGAGGAACCCTTGACGGTTGAAGAACTGGGTGTGGCACTGGCCTCTTCGAAACCAAAAAGGCCCCTGGCCCCGACGGTCTAACCCCAGTGTACTACAAAACCTTTTTTGTCATACTGTCGAAACCTTTGGTCTCTGCTCTTAACACCCTTACAGAGGGGAACTTCTTCCCAATAGACACCCTAAGGGCCTATATCTCCCTCATCCCGAAAGAGGGTAAAGACCCGTCACTTTGTGGGAGCTATTGCCCAATTGCACTCCTGAATTTGGATCTTAAACTTTTTGCCAAGATCTTAGCTAATAGGCTGCTCCCCCACATACCGAGTCTGATTCACAGAGACCAGGCAGGCTTTGTGCCGCTACGAGAACCAAGGGACAACACTATCCGAGTTATTAACCTGATACATGCGGCAAAGACCACTAAAAGGGCTCTTCTCCTGCTGTCAACCGACGCGGAGAAGGCCTTTGATCGCGTCGACTGGTCCTTTATCTGGCCAACTTTGGAGCACATAGGCCTTCGCTCATCCATGTTGCAGTGGATACTCTCCTTGTATACCCACCCCACTGCATCGGTTAGGGTAAATGAGACGAGATCGGACTTTTTTGATATCCGAAATGGTACACGACAGGGATGCCCCCTTTCCCCTCTGATCTTTATCTTGTCCCTAGAACCCCTGTTGTGCACGATAAGGGCGAACTCTGACATTGTAGGCTACCCGAAACCCTCAGGATCCCATAAGGTGGCCGCCTTTGCGGACGACCTCATCTTCTTCTTAATGGAACCACTTACTTCTCTCCCCAACCTGCTATGATCCCTTAAAGAATATGGCACTCTCTCCTCGTTCCAGATCAACTTAACCAAATCCTCCATTCTTAACATAACGGTGGAATCAGGAATTGCCCAACGGTTACGATCGTCCTTCCCACTGAGATTGGCAACCAAGCTTATACGATACTTGGGCGTTGACATCACATCAAATCTTACGGAACTGTACTCTGCAAATTTTGCCCCACTACTTTTACGTCTTAAAACTGACAACCTACACTGGCACTCCCTGACGCTGACGTGGTTCGGCAGATGTAGTGCCCTTAAGATGACTCTACTACCAAGGGTGTTATACCTGCTCCAGGCACTCCCCATCCGATTGCCTCCAGCGTTTTTCAAACGAATTGACTCCATGTTCCGGGCCTTTGTCTGGTCACACCACAAACCGCGAGTTAGACTCCAACTTCTTTATCTGGCGAAAAGTAGGGGTGGGGTGGGCCTGCCGGACATTAAGGCTTATTACAGAGCAGTCCACCTAACTAGGTTGGTGGACTGGCACTGTCACGCGGAGGCGAAACACTGGGTCACAATGGAGGAAGAAGATTCCGGGGGTTCGGCCAAGAGTTGGCCCTGGATCACATTGTCACTGCCTAAGGAACTCGCAGAACACCCCACCCTGGGCAACTCTTTAACAGTGATCAGAGATGCTTTTCGGCGTTCATCGGTGTCCCCGCAGCCATCCCCCATGGTGCCGATTCTAGATAATCCGGAATTCCCACCTGGAGTACAGAGCCCACAGTTTAAACGACTGGCAATGGGCACCAGGCTTCGTCTATACGATTTCCTGGAGCCCAATGGCCAACTTTCCTTAGATGCCGGGACGTTGGTGACGGACCCTCCCCTAGATTTTTGGAGTTGCTTACAGCTGCGAAATTTTTTACGCAGCTGTCTGAGGAAATCAGGCATTACCCGCAAACTAACTGAACTGGAGCTCATTTGCCATCGTGGGGAACCGATACGACACTGCCTCTCACTGATATATTCATCCCTGACCCAACCAGAGGAAGGGTACGTACCCCTGTTTCTCACTAAATGGGAGGGGGAACTTGGAATCCAATTCACTGATGTGCAGAGACAAAAAATTCTTTACTTTGCCCAGAAATCCTCCATTGCGACTAGGGTTCAAGAAACTTGTTACAAAATCATGACACGATGGTACAGGGTCCCTGCCATTCTACATCGCTTTTTCCCTCAAGTGCCCAGCCTCTGTTGGCGGTGTGGTGCTGAGGAGGGGACGATGTTACACATCTTCTGGTCATGCCCCAAGCTTGCCCCATTCTGGCTCGGGGTTGCCCGCACAATCGGACATCTCACAGGTGTTTACCTGGAGGGAAACCCTGCAGCCTGTCTGCTCCATCTATCAGAACGACCCATTAAGAAATATAAGACCTCTCTCACCATCCAACTTCTGAATGCCGTAAAGGCATGCATTCCCTTGTGTTGGAGATCGGAGAGACCACCGGCGAAATCCATGTGGTTTACTAAAGTAAACGAATTAAGGGATATGGAGGATCTTACGGCTACCCTACACAATAGCGAGGAGACCTTTTGGGAAACCTGGAGACCCTGGCAGCATTTTATATACATGGAAGCCTATCTTCAGGAAATGGCGCAATCTAGCTAGCTGAATGGACCTGCTCCATACCTCAGGCAGAGGTCAATACACCCTACATATCATATTCTCATACTTCCTGTACCCTTTTTCTCTAATATCTCAACCTCCCAGTTTCTACTCCCCTCTCTGTCCCCTCCCCCTCTCCTTGCCACCCCTTCCCCTCCTATCCCAGTAATATTGCTCTCCTACCCCCGGGGATACCAGTCTCTGTATAACGCATCCTTATGCATGGGTTTCTTTTTGGCCAGATACAAAGAAAATCTTAAAATCCACTACCTTCTCATTGGTCCCATGTCTAGGCTTCATAGCTTTTTAGATCCCTACCTTTACCAATCATTCGGAAAAATCTCATTTATCACTGAGTTATGCAATCCAACACTTAAGGAAGTCAGCATTAAATCAAACAACTAAGATCCCAGAGCACCTCCACGGTCTCATACTTAGGCAATAGTGTTCATTTGGGGTACTATTCCCACAAACCGTGATTATGGTGCTAATTTAAGTGATCAGATCTACTGACCCTGTTGTTTCTGATATCTCGGGTTGTAAACTTATTTTTGTATTTCCTGTGCTTGATTCTGACATTGTTATATAAATGAATATGTAACTGGTTGTACATACTCAGTGTGAAAATAAAGGAATTAAAAAAAGTGGAAAATGAGAGGGGAGTGGCCAGGACTGGCATGTGAGCAGCTGCATCTCACAGAGCCTCTTGTGACCCCATGGCATCCCCCGGTATGCTCGGATTCGTATTGGTTACCCAGGGAAAGGGGAAAGAGGACATCCAGCGTCTGGAGATCTAAAATGGTGTCGCCGCGAGCCTCCAGCAGTACGGACTGCATGGCACTGAGAAGCCTAAGGAATCCCCGAGTAAACCTCCAAAAACCCCTAAGAACACTGGCGGGGATCCCCCTAAGGACATGAGGTACTATGCACTGAAGCTGGCAGGCACACTGGTGCTCACAGACCGGCAAAGGTTGGGGTAGAACCTGAGAGGGAAGCTGCAGAGCAAGAGGAAGACATGATAAGAGGAGCAGACACAGAACACATGAGGGCACAGACAGAGGAGATGGCAGGAGACAGTGGAGGAGAGGAATTTGAACAGCCGACCCTAGCTATGATTCTGAAAGCAGTTAATAAATGTACTGCCTCAGTTAACACATTACAGGAACGCTTTGGTGGTCTGAAGGATGTGATGTCTCTAATAAGACAGGATCTGCAAAAGATCAGTGGGAGAACCACTGCTGCTGAAAGCAGCATAAGTGACATAGAAGATAAACTTCCTCCATTAATCAAAAATGCACAGGCTGGCTACAGCGGTCGATCGATGCGCAGACGATCTTGAAAACAGGCTTAGATGCAACAATGTGCACATGGTGGGTCTCCCTGAGAAAACAGAGGGTAGAGACCCCACTGATTTTGTGGAAAGGTGGCTGCTGGAGGTCTTTGGGAAGGAGTCAATTAATGCGCTGTACACGGTGGAGAGAGCCCACAGAGTTCCCACGAGGCCCTTGCCACCAGGGCACCCTCTTCGCCCCATTTTGGCACACATGCTGCATTACAGAGATAGAGAGATCATCCTGCACCTGGCCCAGGAGAGGCAAAACATACGGTTCAATGGAGCATGTGTCTCCTACCCTGACTTTTCCTCTAACGTCCAGAAACGCAGGGCCTGCTTCACTGAGGTAAAAAAGGCTGCAGAAATTACAGGCACCTTATGTGATGCTCTACCCTGCCAGGCTTCAGATCACTGCAAGAGGTCAGGCCCATTTCTGTGAAAGTGCTACAGATGCCTCTGGGTGGCTAGATACCAGTGAAAACACCTTTGTCAGGCCAGAAGACAGGCGGCTAAAGAGGATTGACATAATCCAGGTTCCAGAAAATTACTTTCCTCTATATGCCTTGGAAATACCCTGTTGGCTCCTTACATTTTCCTGTTTTTCTATTCTATCTACTCCACTGCTCAAAGCCTAGTTGGGAACAAAAGTTGATTTGATGTGCTATTTCTCCCTATGGAGAGCATGTGCGAAGCGACTTTCTACACGGAGTTAAATGTACCATGTTCTGACAGATGTGGTTCTTCTGCTGGTAGTTGTGTGACCAGTGGATGGCAGGACCTGTTGTCCTATTTACAATCCTAATGTTTAATGCTTATTGGCAAGTTACATCCGGAACAGCATATGGGTCTCTGCAGGGGCCAGGGCCTTGCGATACATGCCTTGGTCCTGACCCATGCTTTGAACCAACAGATTACACAGACTAAGTTTTTAGAGTGACGTTGCACTCATTGGTTCAACTTGTTTGGAACTATCTTACTGGAGCAATACAGAGAATTCAACCCTGCAGAACTGAGTCACTTTGGACTTTTCACCGCATACTCGGAACCTTGATGGTACTAGGCTGGTGGGACTGGGGAGGGAGGGCAGGGCAGGGCATTTGGTTCTATGCAAAGTGATGCCTAATGTATACCCTGATGTAGATATCTTTTATGTGGGATGATGACTACAATACCTGTGGTGTCTTGGAACGTTGAAGGGTTGGGTGACCCCCTCAAGCGTGCTATGGTATTTTCATCCCTGCACAAGTATCTCCCTGATATCTGTGCTTAGCAGGAGACTCACCTCACACCTGATTCCTTGTCTTGCCTGAATTATAGGTAGGTGGGTAAGATCTATCACTCCACTCACACCACCTCCTTTTCTAGGGGGGTGAGTGTTTTGATACACGGGTCACTTGACTACCAGGAACTTGACTGTATGGTAGACGAGGGGGGGAGATGTCATTTAATACTGCCGCCTATTTTCCTTAAAATGTGTACTTGCGTTTGTGTATATTCCACCCCCATATAACCATCAGGTGTTGAGGGTGGTACTGGAGTACCAACTGGGTCATCCAGATGTGCCATTGTATATCCTGGGTGACTTCAATTGCTACCTAGATCCCTTTTAGACAAGCACCCCCCCCGGTGGTGCAGGGAGAGGGTCCCGCACAGCCTTGAAAAGATTGGTTGATGAAGTGGGATGGTGTGTTCCATGGAGGAGTATAAACCCTGGGGAAAGACAATTTTCATGCTTTTCAAAATTCCACTTCTCATTATCCTGTATAGATCTACGCCTTAGCTCGTACATTGCTGTCAGATCTGTGTCAGAGATTAAATATGCAATTAGGGGGATTTCAGACCATTCCCCACTGGTTCTCACTCTTTGGGTATGCCCCCCCTCAACACTGTCTAGGGCCCCATGGAAACTAAATACCTTTTGGCCTAATCTTTTCCCGGCTCAGGCCCAGATAGTGAAGAAAATTGCAGATTTTTGGCAGGATCACGTTGAGCACCCAGATGCAGGAGTGGTGTGGGAAACCTTCAAGGCTTTCCTTAGGGTTATGATTTATACCAAACTCGGCAAACTTACATGGAAGATTCTTTACACGCATCTCGGGGAAGTGGATCTACCGACTTTGTTGGATAGTGCAAGGCTCATCTAGATGCCCCTCTGACTTTGGAGGAGCTTCAAGTGGCGACCGGGATGTCCCCCAACTCCAAAGCACCGGGGGAGGATGGTGTTCCTGCAGAGGTGTATAAGCAACATGACGAGACCCTATTTCCTAAATTGTTAGCGACATTCAACAAAGCCAAAAAAAATAGGTGCCTCCCACCCTCTATGACTAAAGCCATTATAGTCTTGAACAAGGTAATATCCTCCATAATTCATTCCGATCAAGCAGAATTTATGCCGCAGAAACCCACGGCTATAAATCTACGCAGGCTGTTAATAAATATACAGTCCAGGTCTGATAACATGGGGGATAGAGCTTTGCTCTCTCTTGACGCCCGCAAGGCCTTCGATAATATTGAATGGTCATATCTATGGGCTATCCTTCACAAATTTGGACTGAGGAAGGAATATATTGCATGGGTTCAATTATATAGCTCCCCGAAGGCAGCAATCAAAGGGTCAGGGAGAGTATCTCTGTACTTTAGCCTATTTAGAGGCACAATGCAGGAATGCCCTCTATCCCCTCATTTGTTTGCTCTCGCTATCGAGCCATTGGCAGCCTGTATTTGCTCTAATTCGGGAGTACAGGGGTTTTCGGTATGCATTGAAAAACTGATGCTGTATGCAGATGACACCATGCTCCTACTGGGAGACACGTCGTCTTCCCTGAGGGAGGCCATGGGTGTCATTCAAAGGTTCGGCCACTTCTCTGGTTTGGTGATCAACTGGACCAAGTCGTCCCTTATGATGTTGGATAAGAAACCGGACCCACAATTGGTATCCCTAATGGATATCCCTGCATCCTCTGAGTTCAGATATTTAGGTGTACAGGTCACACCCCACCCTCTGGAATATATCACCTTGAACCTGTCCCCGTTGCTGAATCGTTGCCGGGACCGGGTCAAGGTGTGGTCCCGATTGAAAATCTCTCCAGTGGGTAGGATAAACTTGATCAAAATGATCCTAATGCCATGGATCCTATACATACTCCACAACTCTCCGATGGTTGTTCCACTGAAGCAGTTTTGCATCATTCAATCTTCCGGTCTCTCACCTGGCACAATTCGACTGCCAGAGTGAAACTGGAACAGTTGCAGCGACCCAAGAAGGCAGGTGGGTTGCTCTTCCAAACCCATGGCTTTACTATCTGGCCTCGCAATTACAACACATAGCCAGAGTTCTAGGCCCAGATAAAGAACCGGTATTGAACTTGGTAGACCCAGCTGCGCAACTTCTCCATATTGCCACTGGGGGGGGTTGCAGAGGACCTGGAGGCATTGCAGTTTGCTAAATCAAATATGCTGTACCCCACTTACATTTTTCATGCAGAAAGTATGGAGTAAGGTCAGAGCAGTACAAGTTGAGGGATACTCCAGGATCTGCCCAATTTGGGGGAATAAGCGGTACGTGGAGTTGGAGAAACTACAATATAGCGCAAAATATAAACAATATGGGATTACTCATATGACTCAAATATATAGGGATGGCAAGCTACGCCTCTTCCATGCTCTACAACTAGAAGTTACACTCCCCGCATCCATGCAATTTTATTATTACCAGCTTTAGCATTCTGTTAAGGCCCAAATGGAAATTGACAAGTGAACACAGAGTCCCACACCAATTTTCAATTACATGCGTGAGGTGACCTCTTACAAGGGGTTTATCTCATGCAGCTACTCCATGTTACTTAATAAGTCCCTTCCTGATAACACTGCAGAGGTGATATCCAGATGAGAAAGAGATGTCTGAGAATTTGAGGAAGACCAATGGGAGGATGCTCTGGCGCCAGTTCCCCTGTGTTCTTTGAATGTGGCCCAAAGGTTATCACAATTATATGTGCTTTTATGTGTCCACTATACACCGGCACTCTCAGAATGGGAGTACGTGATGATCCATCTTGCACTAGATGCATGAGGGATCATAGCGACTTGATCCATATGTTGTGGAGGTGTCCCAAACTGCACATATATTGGAAGGAGGTGATGGGGATTATTAACTGTGTATTTCAGATTCAACTTCACACCTTCAGCTGTTCTACACACCCTAAACTATGCCTGTTGGGAATTATAGATGAAGTCCCGGTGAAGGAGACCTCTAGACTAGCTATAGCTCGGGCCCTTTTTTAGGCCAGGAAATTAATTTCGAGGCACTGGAAATTGACATATCCCCCCACGGTGAAGGAGTGGTTGACGCAATTGGGCGACACTATAAGGCTGGAAAAATGTATCTACCAACACATGGGTAGTGCAACAAAATTCAAAAAAATTTGGGCACCATGGCTAGCTGTCCCTGGTTTAGCCCCTGTAGATCTAATTATGGACCGCTTACTTATGTAACGTGGCTGTGGTAGTGAATGTGCTGGGTCCTCCAGTCGGGGGCCTTGGTTGTTTCAGTTACTCTGTGAACGAATGTATTCCATTGCTGCAACTGAATCTTATGCGGTTGAGACGTGATTATGTGCCGACCCTGTATACTAAATACAAGGTGTTTCAGCATAATATGTATCAATATAGAATTCTGTATTGTTTCTCTGTTTTATTGATTTTTCAATAAAGTTCCTTTTAACCACTTCAATACCAGGCACTTAGACACCTTCCCGCCCAGACCAATTTTCAGCTTTCAGCGCTGTCGCAATTTGAATGACAATTGCGCGGTCATGCTACACTGTACCCAAACAAATTTTTTATCATTTTGTTCCCACAAATAGAGCTTTCTTTTGGTGGTATTTGATCACCTCTGCGGTTTTTATTTTTTGCACAACAAATAAAAAAAGACCGAAAATTTTGAAAAAAAACAAGTTTTTCTTTGTTTCTGTTAAAACTTTTTTGTAAATAAGTACGTTTTCTTCTTCAATGACGGGCACTGATACGGCGGCACTGATGGGCACCGATGAGGTGGCACTGACGGGCACTGATGATGGGCACTGATAGGTGGCACTGGTATGCGGCACTGATGGGCACTCATAGGTGTCACAGATGGGCACTTATAGGCGGCACTGATGGGCACTCATAGGTGGCATTGATGGGCACTCATAGGTGGCATTGGTTACTTATGGGTGGCACTGATAGTTGGCATGGATGGGCACGGATGGGCACTGATGGGCACAGATGGGCACTGATGGGCATGGATGGACACTGATGGGTGGCACTGATGGCACTGCTTGTTTGCAGTGATGCCCCTAAGGGTGGCATTGCTGGGCATCACTGCAACATATTGGTGCCAATCAGTGCCCATTTGTGGGCACTGATTGGCACACTGGGCACATGTGGATGGCCATGGGGTACATACCTGGCCATCCACATGTTGCCCCTTCCCTGGTGGTCCTAGTGGCGATCCCTGGTGGTCCAGTGTGGTGATCTGCGGGGGGGCTGCGCTGATAAACAATCAGCACAGACCCCCCCTGCCAGGAGAGCCGCCGATCGGCTCTCCTCTAATCGCGTCTGTCAGACGCGAGTGAGGAAGAGCCGATCAACGCTAGAGGAAAACGTAGTGGGAAACATTTTGAAGGCAACACACAGCTCGGCAATAGATATAAAAATGATAGAAACAAACTATAAGTGTTTATCCAGATGGTACACAACTCCGGAGAAAATTAACAAATGCCAACCAGATAGGTCCCCGAACTGTTGGAGGGGGTGCAGGTTGTTGGGGACTATGGCCCATCTTTGGTGGAGCTGCCCGGTTGTTAAAAAGTACAGGCTGGAAGTAATCGAACTCATAGAGGAGATTACGGGTAAATCAATTCTTTACGACCCTTGGGTATGCTTGTTTCACAGCTTGGAGGGAGGAAATAGAGAGTATAACGTGTCCATTATCCCCGTGCTATTGAATGCAGCAAAAAGCAAAATCCCTAAAAAATGGCAGAAGGTCGAAGGCCCCAAGATCAGTGATTGGTTCCTAAGAGTGCAGGAAACATATAATTTAGACAAAAGGGAGATAGATCCGCCAAATAGGGAGCATGAGACAGTGGGAGGGCAAGCTGGGCAAGCTGGGTGGCCTTTAAGAAGTCTGCGAGGTATGCTGAGAAGAGGCTGAGTTAATTTGACACCAGTGGGGCAGGTAGGCGAAGGTAGCTGGTTGGAAATACAAGAGAGGAGTCTGCGGGGGGGCTTGGTCTAGGTGGGTGGGGGTGGGGGGGTTTAAGGGGATATGAGGGGAGATATTATTGTATTGGAGTATGATTAAATGCTATTTTTTGTATGGATATATATAATTTAAATAAAGATTAATAAAAAAAAAAAAAAAAAAAGCAAGGCACAGCAGTGAGGGGTGTCTTTTCTGTTTCTCATTGTTCTACCTTGCTGCTTCCTAACCACTTGACCACTGGGCACTTAAACCCCCTTCCTAACCAGACCAATTTTCAGCTTTCGGTGCTCTCACATTTTGAATGACAATTACTCAGTCATGCAACACTGTATCCATATGAAATTTGTGTCCTTTTTTTCACACAAATAGAGCTTTCTTTTGGTGGTATTTGATCACCTCTGGGTTTTTTATTTTTTGTGCTATAAATGAAAAAAGAACGAAAATTTTGTAAAAAAATGAATTTCTATTCTAT
This sequence comes from Aquarana catesbeiana, assembly GCF_042186555.1. Taxonomy (NCBI): domain Eukaryota; kingdom Metazoa; phylum Chordata; class Amphibia; order Anura; family Ranidae; genus Aquarana; species Aquarana catesbeiana. The sequence goes on from NC_133327.1 coordinate 469,253,250, forward strand.
TTGGGCCAAAATTTATACTGCTACATATCTTTGGTAAAAATAACCTAAATTAGTGGATATTATTTAGTCTGTGTGAAAGTTATAGAGTCTACAAGCTATGGTGCCAATCACTGAAAATTGATCACATCTGATCACACCTGATGTACTGAGGCCTATCTCATTTCTTGAGACCCTAACAAGCCAGGAAAGTACAAATACCCACAAAATTACCCCTTTTTGGAAAGTAGACATTCCAAGATATTTAGTTGTTATTTTTTCCCACAATTCTTTGCAAAATGAAGATTTTTTTATTTTTATTTTTTTTCACACCAAATTGTCATTATAACAGGTTATTTCTCTCACATGGCACGTACATTACACAAATGACACCCCAAAATATATTCTGCTACTCCTCCTGAGTATGGCGATACCACATGTGTGAGACTTTTACACAGCCTGGCCACATACAGAGGCGCAACATTGAAGTAGCACATTCAGGTGTTCTAGGAGCATAAATTACACATCTAATCTCTCAACCACCTATTACACTTTTGAAGGCCCTGGAGCACCAGGACAATGGAAATGCCCACAAAGTGACCCCATTTTGGAAAGAAAACACCCCAACGTATAATCTATGAGGCATAATGAGTCTTTTGAACGGTTCATTTTTTTCCAGAAGTTTTTGGAAAATGTGGAAAAAAAATTAAAACGCATTTTTTTTTACACAAAGTTTTCCATTTCTAAGATATTTCCAAAACATAGCATGTACATAGCAACAATGACACCCCAAAATATATTCTGCTACTCCTCCTGAGTATGGCGATACCACATGTGTGAGACTTTTACAAAGCCTGGCCACATACAATGGCGCAACATTGAAGTAGCACATTCAGGCGTTCTAGGAGCATAAATTACACATCTAATTTCCTTACAATCTATCACATTTTTGAAGGCCCTTCATATTTCTAACACATAGCATGAACAAACCAAGAATTACACCCTAAAATACATTCTGCTGAGCAAAGGGTAAACAAAAGATTACCTGTGGTTTTAGTAGTGCAGATGTCCACAGGAGGAGAGCCCTGATCCAGGCAGCAGGTAGGGACATGGTCAGCGACAGTGAATGGAATAGTCCAGGCAGCAGGCAAGAATATTGTCCATAGTACAGGCAGGGATATTGTCCCTATACAGTCCAGGGTCAGTGCAAGCAGAGACATTGCCAGCAGTGCCAAAATATTGGTCCTGGTAGTAAGCAGGAACATGGTCCAAGTAGCAGGCCAGGAAAGAATGGGGACAGGGGTAGAGGCTTCTCCCACCCAAATCTCTTTGAAGCCTCCGAGTCTCCAGACCCTAAATCTGGGAATGAGAAAACTAAAAAAATTAGTTTTCTTCATCCAGAAAAACATTTCTGGAGCCCCTCACATATGTGAGACCCCTGTGTTCCCACAGGCAAAAACGTGGTCAAACAGTCCAGGGTCAGTTCCAGAGCAGGCAGAGGTAGGTACAATTTAGCGTTAGGCATAAGCTTGGTCGTATAACAGGCCAGGGTCAGTTCCGGAGAAGGCAGAGGTATGTACAGTTCAGTGCAGTGGCATAAGGGGTGTAGGGGAAAATGACAGGAAATGAGAATTACGTTTACCATACTTCCCTAATAATGTAGAGAAGTATGGTAACGGCGGAAACATTCACCTATACAGAGGCCTGGTTGGGAAGGACATTGGGGACAATAATACGTGGTGTCTCTTCTAATTCCTCCTCTGGAGCACACCCGGCACCTCTTCTGACGTCTGTGGCCTGTTTCACGGGAGGGGATTTTGTCAGGAAAGTGGCGTTCGTGGAGTCTGCTAACGGAATCAGAGCGAATATTTTCTGGTGGGCTTTCAGGGTACAAAAGGGAGGAGATGACTTGTTCCTGGTAGTGCAGATAGGATACGGGGTTCTCAGTAGATTTTTGGTAAATAACATAAGTGTTATACATGGCCAAACTGAAAAAATAAATGGACACTTTTTTATACCAGTGGCGGGATTTTCTTGTGGGGAGGTAGGGTTCAATCATCTGATCGTTGAAGTCCACTCCCCCCATAAACAAATTATAATCATAGATACAAGCTGGTTTCTGAACTGGGCCGTTTCTTCTGTGCACTTCCACGTAGTTGTCATTATGGATTGTCGTCAGCATGTGGACGTTTCGTCTGTCCCTCCACTTGACAGCCAATAGCTCCTGGTTCCGCAAAGACGCCGTCTTCCCTCGGCGTAGCCTTTCATTGACCAGTTTTTGCGGGAAGCCTTTTCTATTGGTTCTTACGGTGCCCGAGGCGGTTGGCTTCTGTCCGGGAGCGATCAGAGGTGAGGGGGAGGCCATCCATTCGTGACTCCCCCTCGCGATCGCTCCCAGCCAATGAAATCCTTCCTCTGCTGCTGTATAGTAAACAGCGGCAGAGGAAGTGATGTCATCTCTCCTCAGCTCAGTATTTTCCGTTACGGCGCCAAGGAGAGAAGACATCGATGTGAGTGCACAAAACACACACACAGTAGAACACGCCAGGCACACATTACACCCCCCAATCACCCCACTCCCTCTGTCACAGTGACACCAAGCAATTTTTGTTTTTTTCTGATTACTGCATTGGTGTCAGTTTGTGACAGTTAGTGGGGTAGGGCAGTTAGGGTTAGCCCCCTTTAGGTCTAGGTTACCCCCTAACCCCCCCAATAAAGTTTTAACCCCTTGATCACCCCCCATCGCCAGTGTCACTAAGCGATCATTTTTCTGATCGCTGTATTAGTGTCACTGGTGACACTAGTTAGGGAGGTAAATATATAGGTTCGCCGTCAGCGTTTTATAGCGTCAGGGCACCCCATATACTACCTTATAAAGGTTTTAACCCCTTGATTGCCCCCTAATTAACCCTTTCACCAGTGATCACCGTATAACTGTTACGGGTGACGCTGGTTAGTTAGTTTATATTTTATAGTGTCAGGGCACCCGCCATTTATTACCTAATAAAGGTTTAGCCCCCTGATCGCCCGGCGGTGATATAACTTAGGTTTTAGGGTCAGAGTCACCCCAGGCAACATCAGGTTAGCGCCAGTAGCGCTAACACCCACGCACGCAGCATACACCTCCCTTAGTGGTATAGTATCTGAACGGATCAATATCTGATCCGATCAGATCTATACTAGCGTCCCCAGCAGTTTGGGGTTCCCAAAAACGCAGTGTTAGCGGGATCAGCCCAGATACCTGCTAGCACCTGCATTTTGCCCCTCGGTCCAGCCCACCCAAGTGCAGTATCGATCGATCACTGTCACTTACAAAACACTAAACGCATAACTGCAGCATTCGCAGAGTCAGGCCTGATCCCTGCGATTGCTAACAGTTTTTTTGGTAGCGTTTTGGTGAACTGGCAAGCACCAGCCCCAGGCAGCGTCAGGTTAGTGCCAGTAGCGATAACACCCACGCACGCACCGTACACCTCCCTTAGTGGTATAGTATCTGAACGGATCAATATCTGATCCGATCAGATCTATACTAGCGTCCCCAGCAGTTTAGGGTTCCCAAAAATGCAGTGTTAGCGGGCTCAGCCCAGATACCTGCTAGCACCTGCGTTTTGCCCGTCCGCCCAGCCCAGCCCACCCAAGTGCAGTATCGATCGATCACTGTCACTTACAAAACACTAAACGCATAACTGCAGCGTTCGCAGAGTCAGGCCTGATCCCTGCGATCGCTCAGTTTTTTTGGTAGCGTTTTGGTGAACTGGCAAGCACCAGCGGCCTAGTACACCCTGGTCGTAATCAAACCAGCACTGCAGTAACACTTGGTGACGTGGCGAGTCCCATAAGTGCAGTTCAAGCTGGTGAGGTGGCAAGCACAAGTAGTGTCCCGCTGCCACCAAGAAGAAGACAAACACAGGCGCGTTGTGCCCATAATGCTCTTCCTGCTGCATTCGCCAATCCTAATTGGGAACCAACCACTTCTGCAGCACCCGTATTTCCCCCATTCACATCCCCAACCAAATGCAGTCGGCTGCATGAGAGGCATTTTCTTTATGTCCTCCCCAGTACCTCTACCTAACGAACCCCCCCAAAAAAGATGTCGTGTCTGCAGCAAGCGCGGATATAGGCGTGACACCCGCTATTATTGTCCCTCCTGTCCTGACAATCCTGGTCTTTGCATTGGTGAATGTTTTGAATGTAGTGTATTAGCGTACAGTATTACAGTATTGAGTATTAGCGTACAGCATTGCACAGACTAGGCACACTTTCACAGTGTCTCCCAAGATGCCATCGCAATTTGAGAGACCCGAACCTGGAACCGGTTACAGTTACAAAAGTTACAGTTAAAAAAAAGTGTAAAAACAAAAAAAAATATAGAATTTAAAAAAATAGTTGTTGTTGTATTGTTCTCTCTCTCTATTCTCTCACTATTGTTCTGCTGTTTTTTACTGTATTCTATTCTTCAATGTTTTATTGTTATTATGTTTTATCTTTTATACTTTACTGTTTACTGTGTTTTATTGTTAACCATTTTTTTGTCTTCAGGTACGCCATTCAGCTGCAGCGCTGATTTATTTATCTTGACAGCAACAGCATTTGCTCCCACGATATATAAAGCCGTGACTTCAGCGGAGGTGATATATGTCGAAGCATGGGGGCAGCAGGGGCGGAGGAGTGATTTGCTCCTACCTTTTGAGGGAGGATGCCCCCATGCTTCAGCATATATAAATGGTGCATGTATGCCCATCATTAGAAGTGGGTGGATGAAGGGAGGTATTCTAATGATGGGCATACCCACTGATCAATCTCTTTTTTTCGTTCAGCCCACAGGCTGCATGAAAAAAAAAAAGATTACAATATATGCCCAACAAGGACCAGCAACGTACTGGTATGTTGCTGGACTTTGAGTGGTTATACCAGAATGATGCCTGCAGGTTTAGGTATCATCTTGGTATCATTCTTTTCAGCCAGCGGTCGGCTTTCATGTAAAAGCAATCCTAGTGGCAATGGGAGGGAATGCCCCCCCCCCCCCCCCACCGTCTTCCATGTTTTTCTCTGGCTCTCCTGTCCCAACAGGGAACCTGAGAATGCAGCCGGTGATTCAGCCAGCTGACCATAGAGGTGATCAGAGACCAGAGTGGCTCCAAACATCTCTATGGCCTAAGAAACCGGAAGCTACGAGCATTTCATGACTTAGATTTCGCCGGATGTAAACAGCGCCATTGGGAAATTGGGAAGGCATTTTATCACACCGATCATGGTGTGGTCAGATGCTTTGAGGGCAGAGGGAGAGATCTAGGGTCTAATAGACCCCAATTTTTTCAAAAAAGAGTACCTGTCACTACCTATTGCTATCATAGGGGATATTTACATTCCCTGAGATAACAATAAAAATGATTTAAAAAAAAAAATGAAAGGAACAGTTTAAAAATAAGATAAAAAAGCAAAAAAAAAAAGAAAAAAGGAAAAAAAGCACCCCTGTCCCCCCCTGCTCTCGCGCAAAGGCGAACGCAAGCGTCGGTCTGGCGTCAAATGTAAACAGCAATTGCACCATGCATGTGAGGTATCACCGTGAAGGTCAGATCGAGGGCAGTAATTTTAGCAGTAGACCTCCTCTGTAAATCTAAAGTGGTAACCTGTAAAGGCTTTTAAAAATGTATTTAGTTTGTCGCCACTGCACGTTTGTGTGCAATTTTAAAGCATGTCATGTTTGGTATCCATGTACTCGGCCTAAGATCATCTTTTTTATTTCATCAAACATTTGGGCAATATAGTGTGTTTTAGTGCATTAAAATTTAAAAAAGTGTGTTTTTTCCCCAAAAAATGCGTTTGAAAAATCGCTGCGCAAATACTGTGTGAAAAAAAAAATGAAACACCCACCATTTTAATCTGTAGGGCATTTACTTTAAAAAAAATATATGTTTGGAGGTTCAAAGTAATTTTCTTGCAAAAAAAATAATTTTTTCATGTAAACAAAGTGTCAGAAAGGGCTTTGTCTTCAAGTGGTTAGAAGAGTGGGTGATGTGTGACATAAGCTTCTAAATGTTGTGCATAAAATGCCAGGACAGTTCAAAACCCCCCCAAATGACCCCATTTTGGAAAGTAGACACCCCAAGCTATTTGCATGTCGAGTCCATGGAATATTTTATATTGTGACACAAGTTGCGGGAAAAAGCCCAATTTTATTTTTTTTTTTTTGCACAAAGTTGTCACTAAATGATATATTGCTCAAACATGCCATGGGAATATGTGAAATTACACCCCAAAATACATTCTGTTGCTTCTCCTGAGTATGGGGATACCACATGTGTGAGACTTTTTGGGAGCCTAGCCACGTACGGGACCCCGAAAACCAAGCACCGCCTTCAGGCTTTCTAAGGGCGTAAATTTTTGATTTCATTCTTCACTGCCTATCACAGTTTCGGAGGCCATGGAATGCCCAGGTGGCAAAACCCCCCAAATGACCCTATTTTGGAAAACACTGAGACAAAGATCAGAAGAAATGAGCGACATCACTGTCCTTTATTCCTATGCTTGTCTTTTGAGGACTTAAAACACCTGCTTCGCCTCTTTTCAGCCGTTCTTCAATTCCTGGGCTTAGATCAACCTTCTTTATCCTGCTAGCATGGATCCAGGTAGGACTTTCCTCGGTAAGGATGGCGGTCCGGGTGACGGCTACCACTTTAGTCAATGGTCCGAATGGAACCTCTTGTGGCTTTCGACCTTTCTGAAGCCTCTGGACCACAACTTGATCACCGACCTGGAACGGGTGGGTTGGTACCTGTGAAGAAGGAGAGGTGAGAGCTACTCTTCTTTCAACAATATCAAGAGTTTCAATCAGTTTTTTTACATATTCCTCCTGTATCTGTTCCAAATCACCTTCCTCCACCATCAAAGGATGATTAGCCCACGCTGTGGGGAATGGCCTACCCATGAGTACCTCAAAGGAGGAATAACCCGTCACACTGTGAGGGGTCATTCTGATTTTAGCTAATACAGCTGGGAGAACTTTTCTCCATTTGCCAAAATTCCCACCAGTGGCGGCTGGTGAGATTTTTGGATGGGGGGGCGCCAGACCCCGCCCATAAATTTTGACCCCTCCCACTTCTCATAAACCACACCCCTTATATAATCCACCCACTCCGTCCCCTGTATTCCACTTGCTTCCACCCATAGTGTCAGGAGTATACAGCTCAGATCACAGGGCAGAGTATACAGTTCCAGCATCACAGGACAGATTATATATCTAGATAAAATATTGAAAATGTTTAAGTCAACTGTTAAAGAATGCAATAAATGTACCACGAATCAGTGAATTTTTTTACAACAGCAAACAAACTTTATTGTACAACAAACAACAACAAAAAAACTGGTGATTGAATACAAATGCACGCCACATTCACATTAGTGCCAGTAGAACTATTTGAAAATAAATTTTGCTCTCCTTTCTTTCTGGCTTGCAAATTTCTCTATGACCTTCTGGTTGAAGTCAATCATCTCTGTCACCACTCTCTTTTCCATTGACAGCATGGCCAATGCATTCAGCCTCTCCTGGGTCATGCTATTTCTCAGAAAAGTCTTAATTCTTTTTAAGGTTGAGAAGCACCTCTCAGCTTCTGCTGTGGTCATGGGTGTGGTGATGAGGATCTTTAGCAGAGTGACAGTCTCTCTAAATACATGAACAAGATTGTTCTCCACAAACAGCTGGAATAGGTCCACAGCACCATTGCACTTTTTGAACTCTTCTGTGCAGTAGATGAGATCAAGCTCTGTCTTTAACTTACTCTTATTGAGCATTGGATAGGCCTTCAAAGTCTCACTCAGTGCATTCTCCGGAAACTCCTTTGCGTACTGTTCAAACTTGTCTGCTTGAAGCAAGGTGGCACTAACAAGGTGTTTTGTGAAGGATAAACGTCGCATGGTGTGTAATAGTATGGTATCACAGACCTATAGAGTGAAGCATAAAAACAAAAATTAGGTAGTGATCACAAAATGTCAATGTCATCTGTGTTAGCTCCCTGAGCATCAGAAATGCATGAAACTTATACATATTTACTAAGAATGTCTTGTCCAATTGTATGGAGTTCTGAGAAATTATGGATTCAAAAACACTGAAACTGATCTCCCTTCATAACATTAAAACTGGCCATTTTAAAATATTCAGTTTTAAGTTATAAAGGGAGATCAGTTTCAGTGGTTTTGAATCCATAATTTCTCAGAACTCCATACAATTGGACAAGACATTCTTAGTAAATATGTCAAGTCTCATGCATTTCTGATGTTCAGGCAGCTAACACAGATGAAGGCTGTAATACTAATGTTATCCACTAGAGGGAATAACAAATCCTTTTAGATCACATCATTTTTATATGAATATTGTAAGAAAAATATTTTTCTTTCCAATCTTCATATCTATAAGTGCAGGTTCACACAGTGGCGACTTGTCAGGCGACCTAGCCGCCTGAAAAGTCGCCTCCCGTTCTGTACTATGGAACCGTTCTAATAGGAGCGACGCAAGTCGCTCCGACTTAGAAAAAGGTTCCTGTACTACTTTGGGGGAGACTTACATAGACCTCTATACAGAAGTCGTTTTGCAAGTCGCCGTGGAAGTCGTGTGCAGGTCGCCTCGGTGAGGCGACCTGCAAGTCGCGCCGCTCTTGTGTGAACCGGGGCTAAGTGAGCTAAGAAAAAATACAAATATTGCAACAAATTAAAACTCACCTCGGTTGCAATGCGTTTCTGTTCTCCTGGATTCAGCGAGCCCCGCCTCTTCGGTTGAGAACCACCTTGACTGCTTTGCTCAACCAGGGATGGCATAGAATCTCTGCAAAATGTATGAGCAATAATAATAATAAAAAAATAATATTAATAACAACAACACATGGAAAAGGAGGAATGCAGCTGCTACCTGATCTGCTGTATGTCCCGCTGGAACTGCTGGATGCTCCCCTTAATGTGGACTGAATCTATGTCCTTCTTCTGGAGTTTGGCATAGAGGAGGTCCACATGTGGCATGATGTTGTGGAAAAGCGTAAGAGTATTTAAAATCTTGATCCTCCAGCAGCGCGGCAAAGCCTGCTGCCTCTCTCATGGTAACAGAGTCAAAGTCATCTGAGTCTCGCATGGTTTCAAAACAGCGGATGAGGTCCTCTCTGTGCTCAAACACTGTATTGACGGCACGGCTGTGGAAGTTCCATCTGACACTGCTTGATGTTGGTAGTCTATGGGCAACTACTTTATCAAGTACATCTGTGCGCTTGGGTGATCTTGCAAAAAAGCTGGCAAATCCTCCAAGGTTAGCAAAAAAAAGCCTCACTTTGGGTATTTGAGAAGTGGCCTGTTGCATTATCAGATTGAGCTGATGTGCATAGCAGTGGATATAATAGGCATTTGGGTACAAATCCTGAATCTGCTTTTGAACCCCTGAAGTGGCACCCCTCATCACGCTGGCTCCATCATATGCTTGGGAGATAAGTTTATGTTTCTGATCCCCTGGAAGGATGACAGCAAGACGCTCTTGTAGTGCTGTAGCAATGGAATCTGCATTAGCGGAATGTAGAGGAATAAACTCAAAAAACCTCTCCTGCACGTTGTTTTTGGCATCAATGTAGCGCAGCACAAGTTGGCACTGTGTGGCAATATCAGTGGTCTCGTCAGCCTGGATTGAAATGAAATCGCTGCTCCGTGCTTCTTGAATAATGTGCTCCTTCACTACAGACAACATACAGTCCAACAGCTCGTTCTGCACAGTTTTTGAAGTTCCCTTAAAAACAGTGGCATTCTCAAGGTCCTCTTTCAAAACTCCATCAAGAGAAGCAACAAAATCGATCAAGCCACGGAATATCCCAGGATTATCGGAGCTCTCACTCTCATCATGGCCACGCAAAGCCAGCTCAAATGCACCACAAAATTTCACACAGTCTATTATTCGAGATAGGATGTGTCTATTTTTTGTGACCTCTTCATTATGTTTTCTAATGGCAATTCTGTAGCCTGCATCTAGCTGTTCACTAATGCTACGCTTCCCAAAAAACTCGAGCCTCATAACATTGTCAAGATGGCTTTTGGTAATTTCATGCCGCTTGCACTTTTCAGTGAGATGCTTAAGGTCGTTAACCCCTGTTGATATCCACAGCGTGTCGGTGCCATGACTTTGGAATAGCAAACAGGGAAAACAATAATAGGCATGAGTCACATCACATCCAGCTAGCCAACTCCATTTTTTATAAGAAGCAGTGGAAAAGCTTCGAGTGTAAACTTGACCACGATCACTTGACCTCTGCTGAATTTGCAAGTTGGGTTGATGTGGTCCAAGCTCCTTTATCCTCTTTTTTTCCTCATCTGAACGCCTTGTGAAGGGAAATAGTTTCAAAGATGGAACCGAATTTTCACTCATTTTCAAAACAAATTCTACAATGATCAATACCTACGAGTCAAATGAAAATATGGGTAAGTTTAAAAGAGAGATGGCACTGCCAAATGCAAATGTCTATTTCATCAAATGCAGCCTCACTGTGCCCATCCATTGCAGCCTTACTGTGCCCATAATGAGGGGTTCCCACCATCCCTGTGCAAAGTTCCGGGTCTGTACAGCTGCTGGCTGCTGTGCCCATTATAAGGGGTTCCCCCCATCCCTGTGCTGAGCTCCTGGCTGGCTTTTATACTGTGGCAATAGACTTCAGAGGACAAGTGTACAGGGTACATTATGTAGGTTCAATCTGATCACTAAATTTTTCCAGCTGTTCTGGATGCATGTTTATTCAATATTGCCATGTGAAAAACACAGCCAGAAACTTTAAGTTTATCTTGGAAAAACAATAGCTATCAGTTGTTATTTTGGGGTATTTCCCTTTAGATTGCACACTTGAAAGGCAGTATAGACTAGGGGTCTCCAAACTATGGCATGAGAACGACATCCGACCCACTACAAGATTTTACCCGGTCTGCAGCAACTCTGATATGATGGGGGCTTCTGACATAAAGGGGGGAGGGGTGGCTCTTGGATGTGATGAGGGGGCTTCTGATTTGAAAGGGGGATCCTGATGTGATAGGGGGTGTCTGGTGTGAAAGGAGGGACTCTTCTGTCATGGGGAGCTTCTGATGTGAAAGAGGTATTCTGTACATCATATACCAGGCTGTACATTATACACAGGACTCTGCACATCATATACCAGGCTGTACATTATACACAGGGCTCTGTACATCATATACCAGGCTCTGAATGTGAGTGACTCCCGCACTGTCACGAAGAACCTATACTTAGCCCCGGTTCACACTGGGACGACTTGTCAGGCGACCTAGTCGCCTGACAAGTCGCCTCCCATTCTGTACAATGGAACCGTTCTAATCGGAGCGACGCAAGTCGCTCCGACTTAGAAAAAGATTTCTGTACTACTTTGGGGGCGACTTGAGGCGACTTGCATAGACTTCTATACAGATGTCGTTTTGCAAGTCGCCGTGGCAGTCTTGTGCAGGTCGCCTCAGTGAGGCGACCTGCATGTCGTGCCGCCCCTAGTGTGAACCGAGCCTAAAGGATACTGCTGCAACACCTGTGTGACTGATCCAAACAGAGTGTAAACAAAAAGTAAATGGTAGTTGCGCTGTGATAAAAGGGGAAGGGGAGTGGTATGTGGAAGGGGCTAAGTATATAATAAATGTGATAGAGAGGTGAAAACAGGCCAAATGGGGCCACAGATACACTAAAAAAGAGGTATCGATATAAAAAATGATGAAATCAAATGTAAAGTGTGTAACAAATGTGGCAATTATGTGGCCTAGAACAAATACCTAAAAAAATGAATATAGAATGGGTGAAATTGATCAACTTTAAATGAAACACTCAACAAAAAGTACAAATGGTCTAGTCATAAAACTAGCACAAATTGGCTGACATAAATAAGGAGCTGAGTACAGTGAGTCCATATAGGTGAATATATAGCAGTCCCACCATCAAGCAGCATACAGATCTTCAGTGTGATCAACTCTGTGTTTATAAGCAGCTATAAGGGGGAAGGGATGCACTCGCTTTTTAAAAATGAGTGTGGGCATCAATCCACGAACGCCGAGTTTGAAGATATCTACTAAGGCATATGAACTCGGCGTTCGTGGATTGATGCCCACACTCATTTTTAAAAAGTGAGTGCATCCCTTCCCCCTGGTCCGTCCCCCCTCTGGTCGTCACAGTGTTATACTTGATATATTGCTTATGTCATTTTTCATTATCGTTCTATATATCCACCATTGGAACCATTTCAAACACTGGATGGGATATCCATGTCCGCACGTGGTCTGCATTTAAGCACACGCTGTATACCTTACAGCAGTAAGGTGAGCTGCTTATAGACACAGAGTTGATCACACTGAAGATCTGTATGCTGCTTGGTGGTGGGACTGCTATATATTCACCTATATGGACTCACTGTACTCAGATCCTTATTTATGTCAGCCAATTTGTGCTAGTTTTATGACTAGACCATTTGTACTTTTTCTTGAGTGTTTCATTTAAGTTTGATCAATTTCACCCATTCTATATTCATTTTTTGAGATATTTGTTCTAGGCCACATAGTTGCCACATTTGTTACACACTTTACATTTGATTTCATCATTTTTTTATATCGATACCTCTTTTTTAGTGTATCTGTGGCCCCATTTGAGCTGTTTTCAGCTCTCTATCACATTTATTATATACTTAGCCCCTTCCACATACCACTCCCCTTCTATCACAGCGCAACTACCATTTACTTTTTATATACCAGGCTGAGGCTCTAGATTATACACAGGGCTCTGCACATCATATACCAGGCTCTACATTATACACCGGACTCTGCACATCATATACCAGGCTCTACATTATACACAGGGCTCTGCACATCATATACCAGGCTCTACATTATACACAGGGCTCTGTACATCATATACCAGGCTCTACATTATACAAAGGACTCTGTACATCATATACCAGGCTTTACATTATACACAGGGCTCTGTACATCGTATACCAGGCTCTATATTATACACCGGACTCTGCACATCATATACCAGGCTCTACATTATACACAGGACTCTGCACATCATATACCAGGCTCTACATTATACACAGGGCTCTGTACATCATACACCAGGCTGTACGTTATACACAGGACTCTGCACATCATATACCAGGCTCTACATTATACACAGGGCTCTGTACATCATATACCAGGCTCTACATTATACAAAGTACTCTGTACATCATATACCAGGCTCTACATTATACACAGGGCTCTGTACATCATATACCAGGCTCTACATTATACACCGGACTCTGCACATCATATACCAGGCTCTGTACATCATATATAGATTTGTGGGTTGCAAATATCAGTCCAGCCTTTTGCATCTGAAATTCGCCCTTTTGATGTTCAGAGAAAAATATAGCCTCTTTCTCCATTTCTTTTTTGGACATTATTAGCATTCATTTATTTAATTATTACTACTGAAATAGTTTTGACTATATAAGAGCCACCACCTTCCTCTGTTACCCTGTTTCCCCCTAAAATAAGACCTAGCATGATTGTCAGTGATGGCTGCAATGTAAGCCCTACCCCCCAAAGAAAGCCCTAGTTAAAGTCCTTGTAGGTCTTATTTTCAGGGAAACAGGGTAGTCAAAATTATTTTCAGTAGTAATAATTAAAATAAACATAATCTGCCCCAAGTGTTAAGTACACCAGATTACACCCCTGCTTGCTCTAGGTCAGTTCTACGGCTAGAGACAGCCTGGCAAGTGGCAACTAGTACTTGTCAGCATGAAAAGCTCTGTATATTATCAGGTACAGATTTTCTTTAACCGCTTCAGCCCCGGAAGATTTTACCCCCTTTCTGACCAGAGCACTTTTTGCGATTCGGCACTGCGTCGCTTTAAATGACAATTGCGCGGTCGTGCGACGTAGCTCTCAAACAAAATTGACGTCCTTTTTTCCCACAAATAGAGCCTTCTTTTGGTGGTATTTGATCGCCTCTGCGATTTTTATTTTTTGCGCTATAAACAAAATAAGAGCGACAATTTTGAAAAAAACGCATTATTTTTTACATTTTGCTAATAAATATCCCCCAAAAATATATAAAAAAACATTTTTTTTCCTCAGTTTAGGCCGATCGTATTCTTCTACAGATTTTTGGTAAGAAAAAAATCGCAATAAGCGTTTATTGATTGGTTTGCGCAAAAGTTATAGCGTTTACAAAATAGGGGATAGTTTTATGGCATTTTTATTAATTTTTTTTTTTTTTTACTAGAAATGGCGGCAATCAGCGATTTTTATTGTGACTGCGATGTTATGGCGGACATGTCGGACATTTTTGAGACCATTGTCATTTACACAGCGATCAGTGCGATTAAAAATGCACTGATTACTGTGTAAATGACACTGGCAGTGAAGGGGTTAACCACTAGGGGGCGGGGAGGGGTTAAGTATGTCCTAGGGAGTGATTCTAACTGTAGGGGGGAGGGGCTGTGTGTGTCACTATGCTGATCAAAGCTCCTGATGACAGGGAGCAGAGATCAGTGACACTTGTCACTAGGCCTCTCCGTGAGGCGATCGCGGGGATCCCGGCGGCGATCGAGTCCGCGACCCGACTCATGGAGCGCCTGCTGTGGCGCGCATGCAATGGCACGGCGGGGAATTCAAATGGACGTACCTGTAAGTCCATTTGCCCAGCCGTGCCATTCTGCCAACGTACAACAGCGTGCGCCGGTCGGGAAGTGGTTAAGGACACTGCTGCGATGTGGGAACCCTGCGAATCTAATGCGGGTTCCCGCATCGCATGTCTCCTGGCGGCAGTTCACACTGCCCTATGCGAACTGCTGGGAGTGTCAGTTAAAAGTTAATGACGCCCCCAAATCAGTTCGCATATTGCAGTGCGATCTGCAAAGTCGAACAGGAATCGGAAAAAGGGTCCTGTGCGAGTTTGGCTCAAATGCGATGCGAATTCAGTCATACTATCTCTATGGCTGAAATCGGATTGCATGTGATTTGCACTGCAGTGCGGTGCGAATCACATCCGATCCTGGACATCGCAGCAGTGGGAACCGGCCCTAACACTTGATAAAATTTTTTTTTTTTGGTCTCTTTTCATGAGTATTTAAAACCAGTTTTTTTTTGCTATAAAATTACTTAGAACCCCCAAACATTATACATTTTTTTTTCTAACACCCTAGAGAATAAAATGGCGGTCGTTACAATGCTTTTCTTGCGCAGCGGTCTTACAAGCGCACTTTTTTTTTTAAAAATACACTTTTTTGAATTAAAAAATAAGACAACATTTAAGTTAGCCCAATTTTTTTTATATTGTGAAAGATAATGTTACGCTGAGTAAATTGATACCCAACATGTCACGCTTCAAAATTGCGCCCGCTCGTGGAATGGCGACAAACTTTTATCACTAAAAATCTCCATAGGCGACATTTAAAAAATTCAACTGGTTGCATGTTTTGCATTACAGAGGAGGTCTAGGGCTAGAATTATTGCTCTCGCTCTACCGATCGCTGCAATAACTCATGTGTGGTTTGAATACCGTTTTCCTATGCAGGCGCTACTCACATATGCGTTCGCTTCTGCACGCGAGCTTGGCGGAACAGGGCGCATTTAAAAAAATTTTTTTTCTTATTTATTTTACCTTTTATTTTTACACTGTTTAAAAAAAAAAAAAAAAGTGTCACTTTTATTCCTATTACAAGGAATGTAAACATCCCTTGTAATAGAAAAAAGCATGACAGGTCCTCTTAAATATGAGATCTGGGGTCAAAAAGTCCTCACATCTCATATTTGGACTTAAATGCAAAAAAAAAAAAAAAAATAAATACATTTTTGTCATTTTGAAAAAATGACATAAAAAAAATGTGCCTTTAAGAAGTATGGGCAGAAGTGACGTTTTGACGTCGCTTCTGTCCAGCTATGGTATGGAGACGGGAGGGGGCCATCTTCTCCCTCACTCCTCTCCATACCTAGGAAGGAGACACGTGCGATCGCCTCCGCCGCTGCCGACAGCTCCGGTAAGTGGCGGAGGGCACCGGATCGCGGCGGGAGGGTGGCCCTCTCCCGCCACCGATAAAAGTGATCTTGCGGCGAATCCGCCGCAGAGATTACTTTTATCTTGTAGCCGACCACCGGCTGAACACGGGGATACTGGGGTTATGGCAGCTAGCTGCTGCCATAACGATATCCGTCCCCAAACCAGGGATACATCAGCGTGTGGCGGTCAAAAAAAAAAACAGTGAAAAGTTGAAGTTTTAAAAAATAACTGTAATATAAGATATTTAAATGTGATGACGTAGATTATTATATCCCACAGAATCACTATTCTTCAATCAGATATTTTTTACATTGGATTTAATTGACAGAAATGTGTGTGAAAAAAAAGTGGATGCACCAAAGCCTCTCATTAATGTGCAGTAACACTAACATGGGGTTTAATACTTTATCCATATTGTGTCAGTCTGTTCCATTTTAAGACATTTCAAATGTCTTAAAATGGAACTGACTGTGACTGACACAATATGGAATAAAATAATAAACCCCATGTTAGTGTTACTGCACATGCTTGGGTCAGGTGCTTCTACTTTTCTTTCACATTCACAGTTTCACACACATTTTCTGTCAACTAAACGCCTTGCTACAGGCAGCCAGTCACGTAATCCGTTTCCACTGTCAGGGGGGCACAGGGAGATGAATGATTTGTCACATTTCTATAAAATTATAAAAGTCATGCAGGCACAGGCAGCGGCGCGCTCTCTCTCACCTTATGCAGCTCCGCTCAGGCTGAAGAACGGAGCTGCCGACGTGACGTCACTTCCGGCTTTTAGAAAACCCGGAAGTGACCTCGAGAACTTCAACAACAATGCTCCCGCCCGTAGAATCACAGTGATTTTACGGGCGGAAGGCCGGAAGCTACTCAGCGTTCTTCATTGCGCCCCAAGGCGGGTTAAATCCCCGCAAATGAAGCGCCATGTCTGCAATCTCGTGATTGCATTGACGTGGCACTTCCCATAGTACACTGTGTCCGGCGCCACAGTGCACTATGTTAAGGTTAAGGGATTTTTTTTTTTTTTTTTTTTCTTAAAGGGCCGGTTTTAAAAAAAAATTTTTTTTTTCCAAATTTTTTTTTTTTTTTTTTTTTTTTTTGTGACTGCAGGAGGGGGGGGGGGGCGGCGCCCGGGCGCCCCCTATGGACGGGCCGCCACTGATTCCCACCCGTAGCTTTCCTTATCCTGTCTTTAATTGTTCTATTCATTCCTTCTACAATCCCTGAACTCGGTGGATAGTAGGGGAGGTGAAATTTCCAGTCTATTTTTCGTACTTTTACAAGATCTTGGCAGAATTTAGCTGTGAAGGCTGGGCCATTATCTGAATTTATTTGTAATGGACATCCCCATCTAGGAATAATTTCCTGTGTGAGGATCTTCACCACAGTTTGTGCGTTTTCATTGTTGGTGACAAAGATTTCTGGCCAGCGTGACATCATGTCCACTATGACCAAAAGGTATTGTTGTTTCTTTCCTTCTTTGGGCATATGTGTAAAGTCTATCTGTAAATGGGTAAACGGTGTTCTTGGGTACTCAAGATGTTCATGCTTTGATTTCTTTGGATTTGTTGGATTGTTCCTAATGCAAGTGACACATCTCCGTACAAAAGCTTTGACTAGATTAGGTAGTCCTGCAATGAAAAAATCTGCATCTAGGAGTTCACATGTGGCCTGCCAGCCCTTGTGTGGGATTGGCAAAAGAGCCACTAGAAACTATGCGACTAGAAACCATTGGATGTCGCTACACTAGTGCAATTAAAAAATGTGAAATATAAATTGACATTATTTGGTGTTCATTTCTTTAGAGGTGTATACACCTGTATTTGTGGTCACGCATGTCAATTTATATTTCACATTTTTTAATTGCACTAGTGTAGCGACATCCAATGGTTTCTAGTCGCATAGTTTCTAGTGGCTCTTTTGCCAATCCCACACAGTCTACACCATTTGTGCATATCTAAATTTATTTGCCTTTATATTTAATGATTTATTAATTATTATATGGTGAGTTGCCAGCGCAGGTTTTTTGTTTTATTTATTACTAAAGTCGGAGCACTTGTATCCAGCAGCTGCAACACGTTAGATAGATCTTAATATTTTTTTGCGAGCGCTGTTTTTTATTCTTTTATCTGCCAGCCCTTGTGACCCAGTCCATGGTATTGTGCAATGAACAGGGGGGGCACTAGCAACAGGAATACACGGTCTCACCTCTTGGCAGATTATTCCTGTTTTAGGATCCTTTTGCACAATTCCATCACAGTTCCATTGCACAATATCATCATGGGTGGCAAAAGCCTGCAGTTCCGTGAGCCAATGTGTCTCTTTCAGGGAACATGGCTGAGGTGTTAGCATGGGCATTTGAATGTTTGCCTTTTGTGTAGATGCAGTTTCTTTGGAAAATCTGTCAGCTAGTGCATTCCCTTTGGCTATATCAGTCATTTGGCCTATATGTGCCTTACAGTGCATGATAGCTAGTTTTGAAGGCAACTGAATTGCATCTAGTAATGCTGTGATTAAGTCAGAATGTGAGAAGCTCTTTCCATCTGCTGCTACATATCCTCTGCGAAGCCATATTACACCATGGTCCCAGACCAAACCATGAGCATATCTGGAATTGGTGTAAATGTTTACCTGTTTTCCTGCAAACAGCTGGCATGCACGGGTTAATGCTATCAATTCAGCAGCCTGTGCAGACTGATCGGGTATTGGATTGGCCTCGAGGACAGTATCCGGCAGTTGGACCACAGCATATCCCGCGTGATAGACATTATCACTTGGTCTGCTGCAAGAGCCATCAACAAAAACTGTTTGTGCAGTAGGGATTGGTACTGAAAGCATATCTGCTCTAGGTGAAGTGTCCTGATGTATTGATTGTGTACAGTCATGAGGTGGTGGTAAGTCATCAGGTTCTCCTTTAAGACCCAATAAGGCATTCAAAATTGGAGCTGGGCCAGAGTTTGAACACTCAGTCTCTCTGTTGACATATGCTGAGTATGTAAAGTTTTGAGGAGTGTGTTGACATTGTGTGTAGTATGTAAGGTGACCCAAGGTAAAGGGTGTTGCCATCTCTACAACCATTGCACAAGAAGCCAGTGCTCTGAGACACGCGGGCATGCCCTGCACCTGTACTGGAACCACCTTTGAGAAAAAAGCTACAGGGAACAGTCTCCCACCATGTTCCTGGGCCAGTACTCCCACCATGGTTCTGCAATTTTCCCTGGCAAACAAGTGAAACATTTTGCCATATTCAGGGAGGCCGAGGCTCTGGCTGGTAACCATTGCACATTTCAACATGACAAAAGCATTTAACATTTCATCAGACTATTTTACAATAGCAGACATTTCAGAGAGGGTTGCTTGTCACAATATATTGTCATAGAAAGAACAGTCAGGTATCCATTGGCGGCAGTAACCAATCATTCCAAGAAAGGTAAGTATGTCTTTCTTGGTAAGTAGGCGGGGCAGACCCACTAGAGCAGCAGCTCTTTTGTGACTGACTTTCCTAACTCCCGGAGACAGCACAAACCCTAGGTACTCAACCTCCTGTTTACACCATTGTAACTTTTTCTTAGACACTTTGTGACCACATACATGTAACCATTTCAATAAGGATAGGCTATCATCTTGGCAGTCCTCCTCTGAAGAATTATAAATCAAAAGATCATCAACATATTGCAACAGTACAGAACCATGAGGGGCAGTCCAAGGCCTGAGGGTGGCTTGGAGTACTATAGAATAGACCACAGGTGAGTCTATGTAACCCTGGGGCATTCTACCTCAGGTAAACTGGCGATTGTGTTGGTCAATCGACACAGTAAAAGCAAAGAGTGGCCCTGTCTCCTCATCTACAGGGATGGAGAAAAAAAGCATTCTTTAAATCAATCACAGTAAAACATTTGGCTGTTGCTGGAATGGAGGACAGGAGTGATGGAACATCAAGTACAATGAGTGCTATTGGGACGAGGTCATTTATGGCCCTCAAGTCCTGTACAAACCTGAAGGAGCCATCCGGCTTCTTTACAGGGTTAACAGGTGTGTTGGCCTTTTTCACCATTGGCACTATGCCATCCATCTTTTCTTTAGAGAGTGGATATTGTTTGTGACAGATAGCAAATGCCCCTTCTTTGAGAGTGGCTTTGTATGGTGTACATGAAATAAGTCCTACATCCAGATCTGATGTAGACCAGACCTGGGAGTCTATATCCTCAAAATCTTCTTCACTACTTTGTTGTGACCGCATCAATAAACCTGGTTTACATGCTACTATAGTGATTTTGTCTAGACCTCCTTCTGAGTTGGTTCTAATTGTGATTCCTGGTGGCCCAAACAAGTCTCTTCCCATCAAATTTACAGGGCACCTTGGTATTATCCCAAAAGAGTGTGTGTACATATGGTGTAACCTTCATCATCCTCTATTGGTAGGGGTGGGGTCCTATGTTTTTGTCAGTATCCCATTAATTCCCAAAGAGGGTCCCGCTGGTTCCCATTTGCCTTTGAAATGATATTCACAAATAGTACTCCTAGTAGCACCGCTATCGACGAGATAGGGAAGGAGCCTCCCATTTACTGAAATAACCATTGGACTGTCAGTGAAATCATTTGAGACAAAGGGAAAAGCTGGGACACTGCCCTCCGGGCCCCATCATTTTTGTTGATTTCCCCATTTGATTGGAAATGTTGGACCTTGTTGGGTGGATGCCTGTGGTTGTTGTGTCTGGTTAGGGGCAGAGCTGGAGTTGGGAGTCTGAGGAGAGGTGGGGTGAAGACACTGACTCGCCCAGTGATCCTCGGCACTGCAGTTGAAACATCCTTTGTTTCTAGGGCAACTCATCCCTCTTCCATTTCTGCCTCTAAACCTGCCTCTACCTCTTCCTCTAAAGTTTCCCTTCATATTTCCTTGGAAATGTTGTGTGGAGACAGGTGATGGCTTTAGTATATCAAAACAACCTGCTGCATCTTTCTGTGAAAGTGCTTTGCCAAAGTCAGTTCTAGGAAGGGTTGACCATTCAGTAATCATTTGTTTGACTGGGACCACTAAATGGGGTTTGAGATTACTCAGGAAAGTCTGGATCAATAATGGATCCATAGTTGGCAGAATACCCAAACCGGCTTCCTGTGTCCACACATCATTGAATCTTTTCCAAAATTCAAGAACTGATTCTCCCGTCTTTTGTTTGCATGCTATGGTGGTGGGCAATGAAGATTTTGGTTTAAAAATCTCTAACATGTGAGTTGTTAATTCAGTCCACATATCATCTCTCCCTTGTTCTGTGTTAAGCTTGTAATCGGTTGCAGCTGTACCCGCCGGTTCTACAGTAGATATAGTTCCGACCTTGGTCCAGTCCCAACTTTTACCTGTCCCTACAACACCCTCAATAATTAACCTCATATCTTCCTGTGTGTAGTTTCTGCCTTTACAAGCTCTTTTCAGGTAGGCGAGAGTGGCGGATTTATGTCTTTATTTTTCTTTCTAAACATTCTGATTAGGTTCTTGTAGATACTCTGAGTCTTTTTTTTTTTTTTTGGCAAAATGCCAATAAACACTCCTTGTGGTCAGAGGTTCCCCTGATCACAAGCAAGCTTTGTACGTTATTACTTTTCTTATTTTTATAACCAATTTTTATCTATATTTCAAATTTTTTGGCAAAACAGTGCCAACAGGTTCAAACAGTGCCTTCAATTGTGGTAGTACTAATGCCGCAGACAATGCCCCACTATCTATTATGGTTAAGGAGATATCAGCACTTGAACCCTGTTGGCCAAAAAGCCAAATATCCAAATGTTGCACCTGACTTCCCCTGTGCAAGAGATGTCAGTAGCAAAAAATTATTCAAATAGCATGTTTTGATCAAGAGTTAGCCTCAGAGTATCCTGCCATTTTTTTTTTAAAGAAGATATATTTGGAACAATTTCAAGAGTCCTTGGACACACATTAAATTCACAACCTTGTTCACGGACCTGCTGTCTTGCTTCATATAACCTCGGAGACATTACTCACCAAATATGCCCTGTGGTTCTTGAAACAAAATAGCAGTCCACATATACACTCAGCGCAATTCATCCAGCGTGATACTTTTAAAGCAGCTATACAATCATACACCGAGTTTACACAATATATCGATTGTCAGTCTCTTGTTCTGCCCCAAACAGAACTAAAAACTCTAGAGTACTCTATAAATTCTCTTAAGGTCACCAAAACCTTTTCAAGTGTCCCCAAAACACTATTTATATGACCGGTCAACTTTTACTTATGAGAGGTTCTATAACCCAGCAGCAATCTCTATGGAGTGGAAGCCATACAGGCCCCCGGCAAGTCAATTTAATTCAATAAGAATAAGATTCACTTACCGAGTCCGTTGCTGTAAAGGTAGCCTTCCATCCCGGACGAGCCCCCAGTGCTGAAAGAGTTAATCCTGTGTCGGGGGGGTCCCCTTTAACCTCTCAGACCTCAGATTGATATATTATGCATTTCAGATATATCTGGAATCAGTTCCCCGAGAATGAAAAAATGACACGCACACAATGTTACATTCTCTGAACTGATTGTATTGGTAAGCCAGGAGGCGGTTCTTATATCAATTTACAAGTCACACAAAATAAGACATGTGCAGTAGATATTAAGGCAATTACAGCTGATCAAGACAAACAGTATTTGTTCTCTGTTTCTCAGGCTGTTGGATACAAAGGAATGTGAGAACAAGATAAAGCGTGAAACAGTTCATTTTACAAGACTCTCCAGTTGAGACAAATATTTGTGAAGCTTAAATAAGTAAGCTCCATTGAGTGACATTGGTGTAACCAGTCAGGGACCAGCACTGCTGGAGATGAGGGACTCTCCTAGCTGCCAGGGGAAGAACTCCTCCAGTGAGAGTGGGGGGGCAGCAAAGGGAAAGGAAAGACAGATTCTGGTGGTAGGGGACTCAATTCTTAGAAGGACAGAGAGGGCAATCTGTAACCAAGACCTGAAGCGCCGAACAGTATGTTGTCTACCGGGCGCTCGGGTTCGGCACATCACGGATCTTGTGGACAGATTACTGGGAGGGGCTGGGGAAGACCCGGCTGTCATGGTGCACGTTGGCACCAATGACAAAGTCAGAGGCAGATGGAGTGTCCTAAGAACGATTTTAGGGACTTAGGAGCTAAATTGAGGAAAAGGACCTCCAAGGTAGTATTCTCAGGAATACTACCGGTACATCGAGCCACACCAGAAAGGCAGAGGGAGATTAGTAAACAAGTGGCTGAAGAGCTGGTGTAGTAAGGAGGGGTTTGGGTTCCTGGAGGACTGGGCCGACTTCTCAGTCGGTAACCGGTACTATAGAAGGGACGGACTGCACCTAAATGAGGAGGGTGCAGATCTGCTGGGAATGAAGATGGCCAAAAAGTTAGAGGGGTTTTTAAACTAGGCGATGGGGGGGAGGGTCCAGAGACAGTGATAGCCAGCGCGGAAGATATTCCAGAGGGTAGTATTGGGGGCATTAGTGGTAGGTTAACCAAAGCACAAAAACACAAGGTGAGTATAGTAGCAAGTCCTAGTTGCAATCTTGAAACACCCAATACGAGGACAATATGCGACCGGTCTAAACTATGTGGCATGTTCACCAATGCCAGGAGCATGGCGGACAAGATGGGTGAACTAGAGATACTGTTGTACAAGGAGGATTTGGATTTTGTGGGAATTTCAGAGACCTGGTTCAACAGCTCTCATGATTGGCTGGCAAACATTCAAGGGTATACCCTATACCGCAAGGATAGAGAGGGTAAAAAAGGGGGAGGGGTATGCCTATATATCAAGAATAATGTACAAGTGAATGTGAGAGATGACATCACTGAGGGGGCTAGGGAGGAGGTGGAATCTTTATGGGTAGAGCTCCAAAGGGATGAAGCTAAGGGGAAAATAATACTGGGAGTATGCTATAGGCCCCCTAACCTGAGGGAGGAAGTGGAGACGGATCTCCTATCACAAATTGGATTAGCAGCAAGGATGGGAAGTGTTATCATAATGGGGGATTTTAATTATCCAGACATAGACTGGGTGGAGGGAACCGCTCATTCATTTAAGGCTCGCCAGTTCCTTAGTGTCTTGCAGGACAATTTTATGGGTCAGATGGTAGACGCACCAACTAGAAATAAAACATTACTAGATCTACTGATTACCAACAATACAGACCTGATAACAGATGTGGAAATACGGGGCAATTTAGGTAACAGCGATCACAGGTCAATTAGTTTCAGTATAAATCACACAAATAGGAAACATGAAGGGAACACAAAGACACTGAATTTCAAAAGAGCCAACTTCCCTAAACTACAAACCTTGCTAAAAGGCATAAATTGGGATAAATTATTAGGAACAAAGAATACGGAGGAGAGATGGGTTTGCTTTAAGAGCATATTAAATAAGGGCATTAGCCAATGTATCCCATTGGGTAATAAATTTAAAAGAGCGAACAAACATCCTGGATGGCTTAACTCCAATGTAAAAATGCATATAAAAGCAAAGGAGAAGGCCTTCAAAAAATACAAGGTTGAGGGATCATCCTCAGCATTCAGAATTTATAAAGAATGCAATAAGAAATGTAAGGGTGCAATTAGGATGGCTAAGATAGAACATGAAAGACACATAGCGGAGGAGAGCAAAAAAAATCCCAAGAAATTCTTTAAGTATGTAAACAGTAAAAAAGGGAGGACAGACCATATTGGCCCCATAAAGAATGAGGAAGGACATCTGGTTACAAAGGATGGGGAGATGGCAAAGGTATTGAATTTATTCTTCTCCTCAGTCTTCACGAGTGAATCGGGGGGCTTCAGTAACCAAAACTGCAGTGTTTATCCTCATGACACAACACAGGAAGCACCTACATGGTTAACAGAGGACGGAATTAAAATTAGACTTGAGAAACTTAACATTAATAAATCACCGGGACCAGATGGCTTGCATCCGAGGGTACTTAGGGAACTCAGTCAGGTGATTGCCAGACCATTGTTCCTAATTTTTACAGACAGTCTATTGACTGGAATGGTACCAGCTGATTGGAGAAAAGCCAAAGTAGCACCAATATTTAAAAAGGGCCCAAAAAACATCCCTGGGAATTACAGACCAGTTAGCCTAACATCAATAGTATGTAAACTCTTGGAGGGGATGATAAGGGACTATATACAAGATTTTAGTAATAAGAATGATATCATTAGCAGTAATCAGCATGGATTCATGAAGAATCGTTCTTGCCAAACCAATCTATTAACCTTCTATGAGGAGGTGAGTTGCCATCTAGATAAAGGAAGGCCCGTAGACGTGGTGTATCTGGATTTTGCGAAAGCATTTGACACAGTTCCCCATAAACGTTTACTGTACAAAATAAGGTGCGTTGGCATGGACCATAGGGTGAGTACATGGATTGAAAACTGGCTACAAGGGCGTGTTCAGAGGGTGGTGATAAATGGGGAGTACTCAGAATGGTCAGGGGTGGGTAGTGGGGTTCCTCAGGGTTCTGTGCTGGGACCAATCCTATTTAATTTGTTCATAAACGACCTGGAGGATGGGATAAACAGTTCAATCTCTGTATTTGCAGACGATACTAAGCTAAGCAGGGCAATAACTTCTCCGCAGGATGTGGAAATCTTGCAAAAAGACCTGAACAAATTAATGGGGTGGGCGACTACATGGCAAATGAGGTTCAATGTAGAAAAATGTAAAATAATGCATTTGGGTGGCAAAAATATGAATGCAATCTATACACTGGGGGGAGAACCTCTGGGGGAATCTAGGATGGAAAAGGACCTGGGGGTCCTAGTGGATGATAGGCTCAGCAATGGCATGCAATGCCAAGTTGCTGCTAATAAAGCAAACAGAATATTGGCATGCATTAAAAGGGGATCAACTGCTCTACAAGACTCTGGTCCGGCCGCACCTGGAGTATGCTGTCCAGTTCTGGGCACCAGTCCTCAGGAGGGACGTACTGGAAATGGAGCGAGTACAAAGAAGAGCAACAAAGCTAATAAAGGGTCTGGAGGATCTTAGTTATGAGGAAAGGTTGCGAGCACTGAACTTATTCTCTCTGGAGAAGAGACGCTTGAGAGGGGATATGATTTCAATTTACAAATACTGTACTGGTGACCCCACAATAGGGATAAAACTTTTTTGCAGAAGAGAGTTTAATAAGACTCGTGGCCACTCATTACAATTAGAAGAAAAGAGGTTTAACCTTAAACTACGTAGAGGGTTCTTTACTATAAGAGCGGCAAGGATGTGGAATTCCCTTCCACAGGCGGTGGTCTCAGCGGGGAGCATTGATAGCTTCAAGAAACTATTAGATAATCACCTGAATGACCGCAATATACAGGGATATGTAATGTAATACTGACACATAATCACACACATAGGTTGGACTTGATGGACTTGTGTCTTTTTTCAACCTCACCTACTATGTAACTATATGTAACTATGTAAAGAGGTATTCTAACTGTACATACTATTTAAGATGGTTGACAGAACAAAACGGATGCCTAGCATAACCTTTCACTCACTGGGCCGCAAGAACCGGTAGTAGGCCAGGTAGATGGCCGCTTGTACGACCAGGCTAGGGAGAAGGCCCAATGGAGAACTAGCAAGGATGGTAGACATATCCCTGAAGACAGCACTTGTTATAGGTAGACGTTTGGCATTTGTTATTGGTTGTCGTTTCTAGATGCCACGTAGGATGGCTCGGATCCCACGGGATGCGAACAAGAATGGTTTTGCGGGATCTCGTAGAGCCAGAAAGTGTTGGGAGCCAGCTAAGTATAGGCGGATAGTATTATGGGATAGGGCCAACTGAGTATGGCAATATGAGATAAAAGCCAGCATATGCTTGGCGTCTGTTGTCCCTGCAGAGCAGGATACAAGGAATTTGTTGAATACGTTCCAAGCCGTATGGTAAGCTTTAACCGTGTTGTGGGACAGAGACTGGTTGATGAGCTGGGTCGCTCTGTGCAGATGCTGTTCTAATCCAGGGTCAGCTGAGACCAAGCGTGGATAAGGGCTGATACTGGATCAGCTCCAGGAATCTTCTGGAAAAAGGAGGTGTAATTAAAGCGTGACAGTGCGTCTGCTGCGAGGTTGTACTTGCCCGGAATGAATGTACAGTGGACATTAAATTGATGCTGTAGAGATGGTTGTACCAGCCTGCGTAGGAAGGACATAACCGAGAGCGACTTGGACCTGCCTTTATTAAAAATATCGGCCTTTATTAAAAATATCGGCCGTGGCCTGGTTGTCAGTGGTGAAAGCCACGGTTTGTCCTGTCCAGATATGACCCCAGAGCTGGGCGGCTGCCACGATCGGGTAAAGGTCGAAGAGGGAGGAAGTCCGGGTAAAGCCGGGGATTGAAAGTATCTCTGAAGGCAAGGGTCCTGCAAACCAATGGTGAGCAAAGATTGCAGTGAAGCCTGTGGAGGCTGCGTCATCTGTCACTACCTGCGGTGATAGGGGCGATATTAAAGGTATAAACATGGATATACCATTCCAGGTGGAAAGGAACTCCTCCCACATTGATAGTTCCTCTACTGCTGTGGTGTCTAAGTTGAGGATCTGATCAGGGTCCTGTGCCTGTGAGAGAAAGACCAGGAGGCGTGACACAAAGGATTGACCCTGGGGAATGATCCGCATAGCGAAATTGAGCATTCCCAACAGAGATTGAAGCTGCTTCTTGGTACACCCCCTTGTATGGGTGAAATCTTGGAGAACTGACCTGATGTGGGTCAGTTTGTCGGGGGGGGGGAGGCTGGCCTGCATGGAACAAGTGTCTAGGTTGACTCCGAGGAAGGTGATGGAGTGTGCTGGTCCATCAACCTTGTGTTCAGCAATGGGGACATTGAGATTGCCAAAGATGACTCTCAATTTGTCGAGGTCTGCTGGGGGCACGCTGGGCTGTTTGATTAACCAGAAGTCGTCCAGGTAATGGATGACTTCTTGACACTGAGCTTTATGCAACAGTATCCAGGTGAGGGACTGTGCAAAAGTGTCAAAGAGCCAGGGGCTACTCTTCGAGCCAAAGGTCAGTTTGGTACCGTGCCAGCACCAGAGGGACGGGTGGATAGGTAGGAGCTTGAAAGCATCCGAAATGTCAGCCTTGGAGAGCCAGGCACTTGTGCCCGCTTTGATAATGGCCTGAATTGCCATATCTACAGAGGCGTACTTCAGGGAGAACTCCTCAGAGAGGATTAGGGAATTCAGGCTGGGAATGTGTGAAGAACGAGGCGCAGACAGGTCGTACACCAAACGGACTTTATTCGAGAACTTGCCCTTGACAAGCCCAATAGGGCTAACTCTCCAAGTGTTGAAAGGGGGCTGAGTGAAGGGACTTATGATGAAGTCTTGTTCTAGTTCAGCCTGTAACAGCTGGTCAATGGCCTGCTCGTCGGTGGCCGCTGAGTGGAGGTTCCTGCATTCATAGGTTGTGTGAGGTAGAGAGATGAGGCTGGTATGAAACCCTGCTGTGAATGCTTGGATAAGGAAGATGGCCAGGGAGGGGGTGGGGTGTGAGGTGAGATAGAGCCCTAGCCATAGGACATTAACTCAGCCTAATCATAATTCCTTTAGCTGCCTGACCTCACATAAGTTTCTTGGATGTGCCCTATGGCATATGATGTAGATGTGGAGCAGGCGGCATTGGCTGAAATTGCACGAGCCATAATTGAATTTGTTGCAATTGGCTGCTCCTCCTACGGTCCAAACAGTGCGTCCGAACTTGTCCACCTAAGGCATCTGTACAGGGTCCGATGGGCCTGTAACTGCACCGGAGGTGGAGGGGAACTAGAAGGGGCGACTGACAGCTGCATTGGCACACCAGGTGGTGGTGTGGGTGGAGGACTGGCAGATGGCGCACAGTGGTGAGTGCAAGCCAGCAAAGTGATGTCAGAACAATTCAGTGTCCATGAGGCTCCAATTCGTGCTTGTTTGAAATTGTGCAAGCCTGGCTGCTGCCTTGGGGAAGAAGGAACGATGGTAATCGTAGAACAAAAAAGTACCAGTTACTTACCGGTAACTAGCTTTATAGAAAATCTTCCAGGACGGCACACCTGAGAGATGAGAGGCTCCTCCCTACAGGAAACACAATCATGATTAAGGAAAGTGAGAGTGTAGAGACGCAGTCGCAGTTGCTGCTACTGACGACTCCTGTCTTGACCCCCCTAATAAGTAGAAAAAGTGGGACTATTCCGGTACTCAAATATTGGTGTATCGTAATTGATGTAAGGATAAGTTAAAAAACCTTATAAAATTATATAAATTTTAATCAAAACAACAGAATAGAATTACAGTTACAATTGCAATTATAGACAATAACACTCCATATCATCATAAAAGGGAAATACCACACAAACAAAACAGGTGGATTCCGCAAAATTTGGATGAGAAGTGTATGTGGAGCTTTAAATCTCGACCGGTTTCGCGGTTAAACACCGCTTCCTCAGGAAAGCAATCTAGAACATGATGTAACATAGTTTTAGCATATACAGGCAAATACAAAAATTACAAAAAATCATTGCAGCAACATTGTTTACCAAAAATAATCAAATACATCATACATGTATAATAAAAATAAGGACAAGCTCACCCAGTCAGGCGGTTTCCGTAAGCATGCAGAAACCAATAAAAATCCCCCCGCGGCGGACACAGGGGATGACAGACAGCCTCTGATGGATAAGAGTATAATTAACCAAACTGTAAGCATCTCAGTGCCAGTGGGATCCTAAAGAAGTGTGCCATAGCCGTAAGATTATAAAGAGCCTTCAGTGGTTGTGTAAGGATAAGTCTAAATTCCAAGGAATTCCAAGCACTGCAGGTGCTACTTAGAACCACTAAAAATAAGAGACCGTCTTGTAAGACAAGGACACTACATTGATCAATAAGAGGGTCTGCCTTAACACTACCCTGTTCAGGGAAATAAATCTGCAAAAAGGGGGTCACTGACAGACAATCTTTTTTGTTCATTTTTATCTTTACCTCAGTGAAGACTAAAGGGAAAGCCTACTTAAGGGTAACAAATTAACAGAATCTTGATCCCTGGGTTAAGGCATGCCCAATCTATGACTTTCCTTATGCCTGAATGCCTACTTCAGGAGATTAAGTCCATAGCAGGAATAGAACGCTCATATTGCTACATCTAGTTCTGTAGGAGGGTGAAATGAAGGCCATGTACCAAGCCGTAACCTATTCAGTCCGGTATAAAGGTTAGGCGATATGTTTTTATAGAAAAAATAAGAATTGCGCTAATACCTATATAAGTATAAATGAAGTGAATCTAAAAACCTGTGATAATGATCAAAAAAAAATCTCATTGAATGAAAAGTCAATACAACATCCTAAGTATAAATGAAGTGAATCTAAAAAACATGTGATAATGGTCAAAAAAATCCCATTGAATGAAAAGTCAATACAGCATCCTAATGGCTGCAAAACAGCAGCGTAAATATAAAACAAGTCCACGTGATAGTAAGTGTTAATCCGTGACAACAAGGGAGGGTCCACCACCGGGAATGGAAGGGGTTACTCCTTACCAGATGGCCGTGACCCCCCACTACAGAGGATCACAGCAAGCAGATAACTTTGTGAGCCGGAGAATGGAAACTGTTAGCGGCATCCACTAGAGGTCATCTCATCATCAGCCATACCAGCGAAACCCAGGGCAAGGGTACCATAAAATATATGGAGGAAACTCACATAGTGTAAAACTGACAAATTTATTCAAAGTTAAAAAACACAGAGTGCACACTTACAAACATAGTAGATCAAAAAAGCCTAAAGTCCGGTTCCTTGGCCACAGGAGCGCGGACAAACCCGTCCTACTGGAATGCGATTAGCTTGGGGGTGACGTCAGCGCGTCGTCTGGCTCCGCCCTACGCGTTTCGTGACATCATCACGTCTTCCAGGGGCACAGGCGGCGCACTGCGTCACCTCCTTAAATAATCCCAGAGCGAAACCAAGCCTCGCTGTGGATTACTACACGCTGCGAGTCACCTAAGACGCTATAGATACTTCCAGCATCCGGATGTACTTCACAGCGCAAGCAGTCAGCAAAGGTTGTCAGTTCCTATCAATCTATACGGACCAATACATGTCTGCAAGAGCCATATACATCTGGGTAACAAGTTCATGTACGGACATTTTGCAAATACATATCATATAAAGGTATCATGTAAATACATATCGAACTCAGTATACATATAAAACGAAACATGAAATGAATAAACTAAAATAGACAGTTCCTATGTGTCCCAACAATAGTGAACTCCTACTTGGTAACTAATACTCCAAATCTGACGATTTAGACTTATCTAATATGGGCACTAACAAAACCTATCTGGAACACAAAAACGAACCCCTTAAAGGGGAATAGAAGTGTGAGTGCCTATATTCCCACATCCTTTATCTGGGTCTGAACTTTAGGGACCGGAAAAAGGATAATTGGTGCATAGTAGTCTCCGACCTAGCCACCCCACATGAATGCAGCAGCGCCATCTAGTGGGTGAATCCCAAAAGCCTGCTACAGGGAATGTATCATTTAATAAACCGTCAAAGTCACGTAATTAAATTGAGGTGGCATCTAATGGATAAAATTGAAACTGTAGAGGAAAACAAGTTCCCCAGAGAACTTCTATCCAATTATTCTTTGTGGATAATAAATATTCATCACCACTCTGAACCTAGGCTTTCCAAAAAAACCCGGAAGTGGAGTGAATTAATCATTGTAGTCTCCAGCTAAGTGGCTCCACCACTACTCGGTAGCACCATCTAGTGGATATATCCAAAAGCGCTACAGACACTTGCGTAGCGGACAAAACCATCGAGATGTTTCCATCTAGTGTGAATCAACTTCAATGGATGTCAAAAAGATCGCAAGACATAAAACACCTAAAGTATAAAAGTTACGCAAAAATTGAATAAAATTTAAAGAATAAAAATTAAAAATCAATTGCTAAAAATAGGAATTGGGGACAGTATGGTATGGAAAATGGGGAAAGAAGAACCAGTCAGAACCAACAGTGTCATACAGGGGATCTACGACAGATAATTGGATATGTGTAACATACACTTAGGCCCCGTAAACACAGATAGCCAGATGCATTAAGAATTATTGATGAATGCATTTACGTCCGTGTCTACGTTTAACCCGAAAGGGGCATAAGTTTTTAATCTGTAGATCCAAGACATTTCACATTTGGAAATTTCCCTCACGAGAGAGCTCCCTCTCCAATGAGGTCTGTATTTGTCGATCCCAACATATAGAGTGTTGGAGGGATCCCTTCCATGTACTTCGTCGAAGTGTCTTGACACAGGATGTCTATCAAAGCCCCTACGGATATTATTAATATGTTCAGTCAATCTGACCTTGAGGGCCCTCTTGGTTCTGCCCACATATTGCAATCCACAGGGGCATTGTATAAGATAAACGACCCCCACGGACGTACAGGTTATAAATGGTTTAACCTGATAAGTCCGTGAGGTGCTAGAGGACATGAACTGGCAGATTTTCCTTCCCCTACAGCTATTAAGGGAACAAACTTGACAGTTCCTGCATTTGTAGTACCCTGTGAGATCATGGAAAAAGGATCTATTAGTAATCGGTGGGTCCTGTACTGTAGGGGCTATTCTATTCCCTAATGTGGACGCACCCTTAAACACAATCCGAGGGTTTGTGGGTAGAATTGGACCAAGGACTGGGTCCGTGGTCAAAATGTGCCAGTGTTTTTTTATAAGATTCTTGATCTGGCGATGTTGGGTGGAGAATGTGGTGATAAAAGGTAAGTTAAAATCACCCTTGACCTCCTGACGTTGGCCTTTACCCAATAGCAAGGATCTGTCTTTACTCCTAACTGTTTCCAACGATCTTGATAATGTACATTGATCGTAACCTTTCTCAATAAACCTCTTAGTAAGGATAGTTGCTTGGTTGTCAAAAGTCTCAATTTCTGTGCAATTACGCCGAAGGCGTGTATATTGCCCTAGAGGGATCGCTCTCAACCAGGGTTCGTAATGGCAACTATCAAGGGGAATAAATGAGTTCTTATCGGTTGCCTTAAAGTGAGTGGACGTCACCAGTTTATCATCTTGGACCCTGATCTTAAGGTCAAGGAAACTGATCTCCACTACACTGGTCTCATAATTCAGTTTAATACCCCTGTCATTCTCATTGAGAAAAGTCATGAAGCTCGCAAGCTCTGTCTCACTGCCGTCCCATAGGAGGAGGACATCGTCAATATATCTGGCCCACAGGACCACCTGGGGTCTATCCCAAGCCTTGACGACGTCCTCCCACTTGGCCATGAAAAGATTGGCCAAGCTGGGGGCATATTTCGCCCCCATAGCCACACCCCTATCTTGGCGAAAAAACTGATGGTTAAACCAAAAATAGTTGTGGCTCGCGGCATAGTTGAGCAGCTCCATGATAAAATTCCTCTGAGATGTGACAAGATCAGATTCCCTGGTCAGGAACATGTCTACTGCCTCAAATCCTAGATCATGGGGTATGATGGTATAAAGTGAGGTCACATCTGCTGTGACCAACCGAATACCCGGCTTCCACACAATATGAGACAGCATGTTTATGACCTGTGTGGTGTCCTTCACAAAAGATGGAACTTTCTGGACTAGAGGTTGCAAAAAATGGTCTATATACTTGCCCACCCGGGACGTAACCGATTCAATACCACTGACAATCGGCCGTCCCGGGGGGCAAGTAAGACTCTTATGGACCTTGGGGAGGTAATAAATAACCGGGGTGCGAGGAGCACGCGGTACCAAAAAACATTTCTCCCTCTTATAGAGGATCCCCTGACGATAGCCTCTGTCCACTATCACCTCCAGTTCCTTTTTGTATTTGACCACAGGGTCCCTACTTAGGGGAGTGTAAGTGTCCGGGTCATCCACGATGCGATGCATCTCCTCCAGATAGTCACTCCGATCAAGGATGACTATCCCCCCGCCTTTATCTGTGGGGCGGATGACCAGGGATTTGTTGTTGCATAGGGACTCTAGACCTGCTTCCAGGTTCCCACACATTTTTGATTTATTGACCCTAATGAGTTCCAGATCTCTTAATATAACCTCTTTAAATGTTTTAATAGCTGGAGCGAGGGAGCCTGGAGGATTAAAAAGGGAGGCATTGGCAAGGCCCGAGTGTCTATAGCCAGAACCACCATTAGCGTCACTGGTAATGGGGTTGTTTAGTATATACCTTTTGATATTAATTTTGCGTATATATTTGTGTATGTCCATATAGGTTTGGAATTTGCACAGGCTCCTGGGCGGAGCAAACCTCAAACCTTTGTCCAATAGCTGTAATTCAGAGTCCGTCAATGACTGTTTGCTTAGATTAAACACTCCAGTGCCTAATGTCGCTTTCTTTTTTGTCGATTGGACCCGCCTCCCCCCTCTGACTCCTCTTTTCGTTCTCCTGGCCTTTTTTGGCCCTGATTGGTCCTGGGAAAACCCCAATTAGAACCGCCCTGCACCCCTTGTGACCTAGGGGCAGGGTTCGGTCTGGGTTGATCATAGCCACTTTCATGTCTTGTGGGGTAATGGGGTCCCCCATTTCTCTCAACTTCATTATAGGAGTATCCCTGGGAATATTGGTCATAAAAACCCGGAGCTTCGGAATCTGAAAGAGGAAAAAAACGATTCTGAGTGGGGACATTAGACCCAAAGTCACCATTCCGAACTGGATAGTGAGTGTAATTATTAGAGTTGGGGCCAGGACGATGTTGAGAAGCACCTGGTCTCAGTCCGCCCATCGGGGTACCCCATGGACGTGGGGAATTAACCCTCTGGTGGTTGGACTGGTTAGGAAAATTATAATCATAGTGATTGTTATACGTGTTGGGGGGGCATGTCTAAATAAGGCTGCATGGATGTGGGTCCAAGGGATCTACCCCTGGTCCTATTGTTCTTCTTGTTATGATTCCTCTTAGGGATGTTACTAGTGGGGGAGTCTTGATACCCCCTCTCCACTCGGACAGAAGTGGGTTTCAATACAGGCATTACACCCACCCCATTAACAGGTTGTGTGTCCATAGCCATATCTCCCGCTTGTTCTGAGGCGAGTTTTTTCTGCCAGACAAAGACTAGACCCGCTTGATAGTCTTCCTTATCTCTTATATATTTTTTCTTTTTTTTGACCTTTTGGTCTCTCTCTTCCTTCTCTAGTGTTTTGAGTAGAGTTTTGGAACATTCTCTATACTCATCACTAGTAGAGGTAGGTGTTAGTTTCTCCTTAACTATCTTAATTTCCTCGTCCAGACGAGCCAATTTATTGGTCTTCCTCTGGATGAGGAACCGCAGGAGACTGACCCCAGAGTCGTTAAAGTACTTAAACCACCCCTCTAAGTCCACATATCCTTTCTGAGGGGGTACTTCCCACCTCAGACTCCTAGGGACCATGGCCTCCCTGATGTAAGTCTCCAGGTAGGCTATGTCCCATTGTGTGTGTAATTCGGATACAGTGAGGTTCTTTAAACGAATAAAGAGTCCACTTGTTCCTGAGTCTACAGCAGTGGGGTTAGAATCGAAAACCCCAGTGGTATCGACCACCCTCTGAGCCCTGAATTCAAAGATATCCATTTAATAAACTGGTGAAGTTACTAAAAACGTCAAGCAGCAGTTAGTTGAATGTTTACAAGTAAATATGAAAAAATTGAAAAAAACTGCGCTAAAAACCAAGTGAATAATTAAATCATTTGAAAAGCTGCAAATCCGACAATAAACATTAATTGTAAATAAAGCATAGAAAAAATAAGAATTGCGCTAATACCTATATATCATACCATAAGAATCTACAATGAAAGAAGATAGTGATGGTAAGTATAAATGAAGTGAATCTAAAAACCTGTGATAATGATCAAAAAAAATCCCATTGAATGAAAAGTCAATACAACATCCTAAGTATAAATGAAGTGAATCTAAAAAACATGTGATAATGGTCAAAAAAATCCCATTGAATGAAAAGTCAATACAGCATCCTAATGGCTGCAAAACAGCAGCGTAAATATAAAACAAGTCCACGTGATAGTAAGTGTTAATCCGTGACATCAAGGGAGGGTCCACCACCGGGAATGGAAGGGGTTACTCCTTACCAGATGGCCGTGACCCCCCACTACAGAGGATCACAGCAAGCAGATAACTTTGTGAGCCGGAGAATGGAAACTGTTAGCGGCATCCACTAGAGGTCATCTCATCATCAGCCATACCAGCGAAACCCAGGGCAAGGGTACCATAAAATATATGGAGGAAACTCACATAGTGTAAAACTGACAAATTTATTCAAAGTTAAAAAACACAGAGTGCACACTTACAAACATAGTAGATCAAAAAAGCCTAAAGTCCGGTTCCTTGGCCACAGGAGCGCGGACAAACCCGTCCTACTGGAATGCGATTAGCTTGGGGGTGACGTCAGCGCGTCGTCTGGCTCCGCCCTACGCGTTTCGTGACATCATCACGTCTTCCAGGGGCACAGGCGGCGCACTGCGTCACCTCCTTAAATAATCCCATTGCGAAACCAAGCCTCGCTGTGGATTACTACACGCTGCAAGTCACCTAAGACGCTATAGATACTTCCAGCATCCGGATGTACTTCACAGCGCAAGCAGTCAGCAAAGGTTGTCAGTTCCTATCAATCTATACGGACCAATACATGTCTGCAAGAGCCATATACATCTGGGTAACAAGTTCATGTACGGACATTTTGCAAATACATATCATATAAAGGTATCATGCAAATACATATCGAACTCAGTATACATATAAAACGAAACATGAAATGAATAAACTAAAATAGACAGTTCCTATGTGTCCCAACAATAGTGAACTCCTACTTGGTAACTAATACTCCAAATCTGACGATTTAGACTTATCTAATATGGGCACTAACAAAACCTATCTGGAACACAAAAACGAACCCTTTAAAGGGGAATATAAGTGTGAGTGCCTATATTCCCACATCCTTTATCTGGGTCTGAACTTTAGGGACCGGAAAAAGGATAATTGGTGCATAGTAGTCTCCGACCTAACCACCCCACATGAATGCAGCAGCGCCATCTAGTGGGTGAATCCCAAAAGCCTGCTACAGGGAATGTATCATTTAATAAACCGTCAAAGTCACGTAATTAAATTGAGGTGGCATCTAATGGATAAAATTGAAACTGTAGAGGAAAACAAGTTCCCCAGAGAACTTCTATCCAATTATTCTTTGTGGATAATAAATATTCATCACCACTCTGAACCTAGGCTTTCCAAAAAAACCCGGAAGTGGAGTGAATTAATCATTGTAGTCTCCAGCTAAGTGGCTCCACCACTACTCGGTAGCACCATCTAGTGGATATATCCAAAAGCGCTACAGACACTTGCGTAGCGGACAAAACCATCGAGATGTTTCCATCTAGTGTGAATCAACTTCAATGGATGTCAAAAAGATCGCAAGACATAAAACACCTAAAGTATAAAAGTTACGCAAAAATTGAATAAAATTTAAAGAATAAAAATTAAAAACCAATTGCTAAAAATAGGAATTGGGGACAGTATGGTATGGAAAATGGGGAAAGAAGAACCAGTCAGAACCAACAGTGTCGTACAGGGGATCTATGACAGATAATTGGATATGTGTAACATACACTTAGGCCCCGTAAACACAGATAGCCAGATTCATTAAGAATTATTGATGAATGCATTTACGTCCGTGTCTACGTTTAACCCGAAAGGGGCATAAGTTTTTAATCTGTAGATCCAAGACATTTCACATTTGGAAATTTCCCTCACGAGAGAGCTCCCTCTCCAATGAGGTCTGTATTTGTCGATCCCAACATATAGAGTGTTGGAGGGATCCCTTCCATGTACTTCGTCGAAGTGTCTTGACACAGGATGTCTATCAAAGCCCCTACGGATATTATTAATATGTTCAGTCAATCTGACCTTGAGGGCCCTCTTGGTTCTGCCCACATATTGCAATCCGCAGGGGCATTGTATAAGATAAACGACCCCCACGGACGTACAGGTTATAAATGGTTTAACCTGATAAGTCCGTGAGGTGCTAGAGGACATGAACTGGCAGATTTTCCTTCCCTTACAGCTATTAAGGGAACAAACTTGACAGTTCCTGCATTTGTAGTACCCTGTGAGATCATGGAAAAAGGATCTATTAGTAATCGGTGGGTCCTGTACTGTAGGGGCTATTCTATTCCCTAATGTGGACGCACCCTTAAACACAATCCGAAGGTTTGTGGGTAGAATTGGACCAAGGACTGGGTCCGTGGTCAAAATGTGCCAGTGTTTTTTTATAAGATTCTTGATCTGGCGATGTTGGGTGGAGAATGTGGTGATAAAAGGTAAGTTAAAATCACCCTTGACCTCCTGACGTTGGCCTGTACCCAATAGCAAGGATCTGTCTTTACTCCTAACTGTTTCCAACGATCTTGATAATGTACATTGATCGTAACCTTTCTCAATAAACCTCTTAGTAAGGATAGTTGCTTGGTTGTCAAAAGTCTCAATTTCTGTGCAATTACGCCGAAGACGTGTATATTGCCCTAGAGGGACCGCTCTCAACCAGGGTTTGTAATGGCAACTATCAAGGGGAATAAATGAGTTCTTATCGGTTGCCTTAAAGTGAGTGGACGTCACCAGTTTATCATCTTGGACCCTGATCTTAAGGTCAAGGAAACTGATCTCCACTACACTGGTCTCATAATTCAGTTTAATACCCCTGTCATTCTCATTGAGAAAAGTCATGAAGCTCGCAAGCTCTGTCTCACTGCCGTCCCATAGGAGGAGGTCGTCAATATATCTGGCCCACAGGACCACCTGGGGTCTATCCCAAGCCTTGACGACGTCCTCCTCCCACTTGGCCATGAAAAGATTGGCCAAGCTGGGGGCATATTTCGCCCCCATAGCCACACCCCTATCTTGGCGAAAAAACTGATGGTTAAACCAAAAATAGTTGTGGCTCGCGGCATAGTTGAGCAGCTCCATGATAAAATTCCTCTGAGATGTGACAAGATCAGATTCCCTGGACAGGAACATGTCTACTGCCTCAAATCCTAGATCATGGGGTATGATGGTATAAAGTGAGGTCACATCTGCTGTGACCAACCGAATACCCGGCTTCCACACAATATGAGACAGCATGTTTATGACCTGTGTGGTTTTTTTCCATGATCTCACAGGGTACTACAAATGCAGGAACTGTCAAGTTTGTTCCCTTAATAGCTGTAGGGGAAGGAAAATCTGCCAGTTCATGTCCTCTAGCACCTCACGGACTTATCAGGTTAAACCATTTATAACCTGTACGTCCGTGGGGGTCGTTTATCTTATACAATGCCCCTGCGGATTGCAATATGTGGGCAGAACCAAGAGGGCCCTCAAGGTCAGATTGACTGAACATATTAATAATATCCGTAGGGGCTTTGATAGACATCCTGTGTTAAGACACTTCGACAAAGTACATGGAAGGGATCCCTCCAACACTCTATATGTTGGGATCGACAAATACAGACCTCATTGGAGAGGGAGCTCTCTCGTGAGGGAAATTTCCAAATGTGAAATGTCTTGGATCTACAGATTAAAAACTTATGCCCCTTTCGGGTTAAACGTAGACACGGACGTAAATGCATTCATCAATAATTCTTAATGCATCTGGCTATCTGTGTTTACGGGGCCTAAGTGTATGTTACACATATCCAATTATCTGTCGTAGATCCCCTGTACGACACTGTTGGTTCTGACTGGTTCTTCTTTCCCCATTTTCCATACCATACTGTCCCCAATTCCTATTTTTAGCAATTGATTTTTAATTTTTATTCTTTAAATTTTATTCAATTTTTGCGTAACTTTTATACTTTAGGTGTTTTATGTCTTGCGATCTTTTTGACATCCATTGAAGTTGATTCACACTAGATGGAAACATCTCGATGGTTTTGTCCGCTACGCAAGTGTCTGTAGCGCTTTTGGATATATCCACTAGATGGTGCTACCGAGTAGTGGTGGAGCCACTTAGCTGGAGACTACAATGATTAATTCACTCCACTTCCGGGTTTTTTTGGAAAGCCTAGGTTCAGAGTGGTGATGAATATTTATTATCCACAAAGAATAATTGGATAGAAGTTCTCTGGGGAACTTGTTTTCCTCTACAGTTTCAATTTTATCCATTAGATGCCACCTCAATTTAATTACGTGACTTTGACGGTTTATTAAATGATACATTCCCTGTAGCAGGCTTTTGGGATTCACCCACTAGATGGCGCTGCTGCATTCATGTGGGGTGGCTAGGTCGGAGACTACTATGCACCAATTATCCTTTTTCCGGTCCCTAAAGTTCAGACCCAGATAAAGGATGTGGGAATATAGGCACTCACACTTCTATTCCCCTTTAAGGGGTTCGTTTTTGTGTTCCAGATAGGTTTTGTTAGTGCCCATATTAGATAAGTCTAAATCGTCAGATTTGGAGTATTAGTTACCAAGTAGGAGTTCACTATTGTTGGGACACATAGGAACTGTCTATTTTAGTTTATTCATTTCATGTTTCGTTTTATATGTATACTGAGTTCGATATGTATTTGCATGATACCTTTATATGATATGTATTTGCAAAATGTCCGTACATGAACTTGTTACCCAGATGTATATGGCTCTTGCAGACATGTATTGGTCCGTATAGATTGATAGGAACTGACAACCTTTGCTGACTGCTTGCGCTGTGAAGTACATCCGGATGCTGGAAGTATCTATAGCGTCTTAGGTGACTTGCAGCGTGTAGTAATCCACAGCGAGGCTTGGTTTCGCTCTGGGATTATTTAAGGAGGTGACGCAGTGCGCCGCCTGTGCCCCTGGAAGACGTGATGATGTCACGAAACGCGTAGGGCGGAGCCAGACGACGCGCTGACGTCACCCCCAAGCTAATCGCATTCCAGTAGGACGGGTTTGTCCGCGCTCCTGTGGCCAAGGAACCGGACTTTAGGCTTTTTTGATCTACTATGTTTGTAAGTGTGCACTCTGTGTTTTTTAACTTTGAATAAATTTGTCAGTTTTACACTATGTGAGTTTCCTCCATATATTTTATGGTACCCTTGCCCTGGGTTTCGCTGGTATGGCTGATGATGAGATGACCTCTAGTGGATGCCGCTAACAGTTTCCATTCTCCGGCTCACAAAGTTATCTGCTTGCTGTGATCCTCTGTAGTGGGGGGTCACGGCCATCTGGTAAGGAGTAACCCCTTCCATTCCCGGTGGTGGACCCTCCCTTGTTGTCACGGATTAACACTTACTATCACGTGGACTTGTTTTATATTTACGCTGCTGTTTTGCAGCCATTAGGATGCTGTATTGACTTTTCATTCAATGGGATTTTTTTGACCATTATCACATGTTTTTTAGATTCACTTCATTTATACTTAGGATGTTGTATTGACTTTTCATTCAATGGGATTTTTTTTTGATCATTATCACAGGTTTTTAGATTCACTTCATTTATACTTACCATCACTATCTTCTTTCATTGTAGATTCTTATGGTATGATATATAGGTATTAGCGCAATTCTTATTTTTTCTATGCTTTATTTACAATTAATGTTTATTGTCGGATTTGCAGCTTTTCAAATGATTTAATTATTCACTTGGTTTTTAGCGCAGTTTTTTTCAATTTTTTCATGATATGTTTTTATACTTCATCTTTAGGCCATAAGACTCCTCTGAACAGAACTTCCCAAGTTCTTACTAAACAGGGTGATTTTTTTTTTTATCACCTTCCTCCAGTGTGCTATAACCCTACTGGGCTTCAACCCTAGAAAATGGTTCTGGCATCCCTGAATGTAAGGGTCTGAGGCTTTCTGACATGTGACATCTGCAGCCAGAACTCCTGGTCCCTCCACGGAAAAGAAGGTCTAAAATAAGAAAAAGGTGATACATGCATTATTAATATCACAAATATAAAGGCCATAGATTGTGGGCACAGCCCAATAGATTTATACAGAAGGGACACAAGCATAGACAACAATGTTGTGCTAGTGTGGCTAGCTAAACCAACATATCAAATATGGAAAGAGACCCAAATCTGAACTTCAACGAAGACAAACAGTCTTCACAGTCTGGTTTTCTGATGTGCAGCCAGGATGTAAAAACATTAAGACACAAGCAAACCCTAAATGCTGCGTATTTTGAAGTGCAGCTAGCTAGGTCATAACTGATATAAATACAGAAAGGGCGGGAACCCCCTTTACTGTGGTATTTTACTTATGTACAGCAAAACAAGGCAATAAATATAAGACAGAAAGACCCAAACTTCTATGTTGCGTATTTCTGACAAACCACCAAGTTATAAGCTCAATATGAACACGGAAAAAAAAAAAAAAACAACTCCCATGTTGTGCATTTCTGCTGTGCCATAGGGTAAAATAATATGGAACACATGACAATCTTTTCTATTATAAAGTTCTGTAGTGCAGTCAGATAGAACCAACACTGAGAAAGGACATAAGCAACCCACAGTATTGTGTTTTTCTGAAGTGCAGTAAGGTAAGGCAATATGAAACAGAAAGCACCAACAAGCTTCAATGTTGAATATTTCTGCTGTGCAGCAACATAAAAACAGAGAAAAAACAGACAGTCTTCACAGCTGTGATCTTTCTGGTGTACTGCAAAATAAGGCAATAACTCCATGATGTGTATTCCTGCTGTGTAGCAAAACCTCACCCAGAAGGGACAGATAAGCTTAGGGCTCCCACACCCGTGCGACCCAACCTGCGACTTGGGACTGCAAGACGCATGAGAAAAGTCATGCACTATGGCTTCCAATGGGTACCACTCGTGTCTGTGCGACTCCAGGCCATAGCGCCTCCAGCAATCCCTGCTTTCTGGATCCACAGACCTCAAGATTACACAGGTCGCAGGAAAAAAATTGCAATTTTCAGGTCGAACAAGCGAGGGGTCCCCAATGCTGTGACTCCCTGGAGGAGTACAGGCAACAACCCCTGCTGTGTATCCCTAAGAAGCAGCAAGGTAGAACAATGAGAAACAGAAAAGACACCGCTCACTGCTGTGCCTTTCTGATATGCAGCCGATAAGGCAGTAAATATAGGGCAATATACCAATACTGAGCAGAGATACCACCATCCTCAATGTGTCTCCCTGCTGAGCCGCAAAAACCAATCAGAAAAGGACAATCAACCTTCACTGCTGTGTCCTTTCTGATATGCAGCCAATAAGGCAGTATAAGACATAATGGACAGACAACCTTCAATCTTGTATATGTCTGATGTGCAACAATATAACAATTCTGAACAGAGATAGCACATCCATATTGAAGTGATTTGGCATGCCACTCAACATGTAAAATCGCATGCCTAAAATGGTCAGCCATTGCCGTTAATAGCACAATGCCACTTAGCGGTGCTGCACCGATTACCAAAGGCAGTATATGTACTACCCCTAGCCCAGGTTCAATTTGCATTTCTGCTATGTAGCCCAACAAATCAGGACCATCAATATTCACTGCTGCCCTTCTGATAAGCAACCAATAAGGCAGTAATACAGGACACAAAACCCCACAGACAGACCTCAATCTTGTGTACGTCTGATGTGCAGCAATATAACAATTATGAGCAGAGAGGTCACCAGACTCAATGATGTGCGTTTCTGCCGTGCGGCACAAAACCAGAAAGTACAGACCACCTTCACTGTTGTATTTTTCTGATCTGTAGCCAAATAAAGCAGTACCTTTAGGATATAAAGGACACCAAACAAGCTTCAGTGCAGTGCATTTCTGATGTACAGTAATATACCCCTTATGAGCAGAGATGTCACAAATCTCAATGTGTATTTCTGCTGTGCCACAAAACATCCCAGCAAGGACAAACTTTCACTACTGAGGTCTGCTGGTGTGCAGCCAAGAAGGAGTCATGGTGTATCCCTTTATGAAATAACCAACAGGGGCAAATTATTCTACAGGCATAGCCTGGGCTGTAGATACTAACCCTTCACCACAAGTGAAGGAGCAAATCCTAAAATGGTTGGACACTTTACTATAGTAGCTGTTGTCCTACCTTACCTCCGTTCCCTGAGACTGAGCAAACGCTAGTCAGCTAATACACAGGTGGGGCTAATCAGCAACTGAAGTCTGAATGAGCCCAACCCTAGAGACCAATTAAGACAGCCTCTAGAAGAGGTGGTCACCAATTTAGCCTGGAGGTAAATAGCTTCCTGCAGGCCTTAAACAAGCAATCATGTAGCTCTTGCATATGTTTGCACAGAAAATCCTCAATTAAAGGATGTAGGAAGCAATTTATGGTAAATCGCCTTTAGATCTGCCACTGAGTGGACTGTAGCCCAAACCAACAAAAAGGTTTTTCTTACCTCCTGCACTATAATATAACCACAGTGTAAAGGTGGAGTGGGAGGTTGGAGCTTATGAAAAGTTACCCATAGCAAGCAACCCCTAAAAGGAGGATCTGTCACAAGGGAACCCCTACTGTGCCACACAGAAGCTTGGTCCCTGCCACGTCATTGAAAGTTAGGTCAGTTTTTAAGCATCTTGGAGCAACTTCAGATTCCTAGCAGCTGGGCTAATAGGGCCGGATAACCCACCTGCTGACAAGAGGAGCTTATTCCTGAATCCTCCAGCCACTGCACAATTAATAACTTGTTCAGTGGTATACCTGGCCTGTAAGGAACTCTTTGTATCTACCAGGTCCCCCCTCTTCACTATATTCACCCCTACTAATATACCACAACCGGGCATGTAGGGAGAGGCTGGCAACCTACTGTTGTGATAACCACAGTGTCTCTGATGTAAGAGGGAGCTGTGGCTGGTAGTTTTAGCAGTAGCTTCTGGGCTATTTGTATCCAGACCCCAGGTCCTGTACTGCACCAGTCAGTATGTACACAGGG
This sequence comes from Aquarana catesbeiana, assembly GCF_042186555.1. NCBI lineage: Eukaryota > Metazoa > Chordata > Amphibia > Anura > Ranidae > Aquarana > Aquarana catesbeiana. The sequence continues at coordinate 469,298,177 of NC_133327.1, forward strand.
AAGGGGGGGCAATGCCTTACCTCTTTCCCATCTGAGGTGGTTTAGGCACACTCGCTCCTCTGCATCACTTGTCCACCATACAGTCTCTCTGATGTAAGAGGGAGCTGTGGCTGGTGTTTTTAGCAGAAGCTTCTGGACTATTTGAATCCAGACCCCAGGGGAGATTATCTCAAATGCCCAGAAACCATCTGGCTGGAATTGGGGATTTTGCAGCTAAATTCCCAAGGCAAAGGAAAGTACTCACCGTTGTCATCTTCCTCTTTTCCCACAGCCATCGGGCTTGCTTTTCCATCCTTATAGTCCACACACAAGGAGGATAGCCGCCAAAGTGCCCCCCCAACTGCTGTCCCCATAGGGAGCTGCAAGGTTAGGCTGTGTCCTGCACTGTACCAGTCAGTATATACACATGGGGGGCAATGCCTTACATTCCTCATTCCCATCTGAGGTGGTTTAAGCAGACATCCACCGTAGTGAACTGGTGCCTCCTCAACCTAGCGAAAGGAGGATGTGGGCACCTGCTCCTGCTGACTCTCAGCTTTCCCTCCTGGGTAAGAACACCACCGCCATTTTCCCGAAGTTCAAAAATGACGTGGGTACTTGTCTCCGCGTGTCGGCCAGTGCCCTCCCCAGCAGCCCATGCGAGCTACCAGGGGCCCAGGAGTCGGGGGACACGCTCCCCCTGGAAAGAACTGACGGCCAGCACCCCATCTGAATGGACTCCCAGGCAGGTAAGGGGGTAGGCAGGATAATGGCCCCTGAAGTTCTGGGTACACCACTGTACCCAGGGTCCTTCAGCTCTCAGGGGAGCTCTTCCAATTGCTGCCCCCCCTGAGGAAAAGATAGGGAGACCCCCCCCAGGAAGGACAAGAATATCCTACCAGACCCAGAGGCTTCCCAAACTTGTGGTCTGGCTCCCACGGGGAGACCACCAGCTCCAGGCTTCGGGTCATTTGGAAAAAAATGGTTTTGCTGTGTATTGAGAAACAATCAAAAACTGAGGATCAAGGGGAAGGGTGGGGACTTAAACAGCTATCAATTGATTGTGTTTCCTGTAGGGAGGAGCCTCTCATCTCTCAGGTGTGCCGTCCTGGAAGATGACTAGAGAAAACCTCCGTATTTATAGCCCAGGTCCACCACAGTGTGAAGGTACAAGTCCAGCTCTTCCCTCCTGCTGGGAGAAGCTGAGCATAGGACATCCCTCAGCATCCCGAAGGCCAAAGCAAATTCTGGGACGGACAATTGGTGGTTGAGCCTGGGATCTTTGGCCTTGAGGACCACTGACACGTCTCCCCAAGTGTAAGCTTCGTTCTCGGCCAGGTTGTGGACCGAAATGAGGAGAGAGGCAAGGTTGATGTCCTTGCCGTCCAGGATGTCCTTCCTAATGCTGGCTGGAACCAAGTGGGATGGGTAGACAGTGGGACTCCACCCTGTGGTACCTGCAGGAAGGGGTGTCAGAACCTGAACTGTGGTCGGGTCAGGGATAGCCGTGGCCGGGCAAGCCTCCATGTGTGCCACTCTGGCTTGGACATCCGTGACCATGGTAGACAGAGATGAGATCATGGTGTGGAGTTGAGAGATGGCGGTAGATATTGATTGGAGGGACGCCTGCTGGGTGCTGGGCCCGGCTATGGCTGGCGGAGGGAAGAGGAGCCTGAAGAGCTCAGCCTTCCTGGCTTGTAGCGGGGAAAGGCACACCCCTGTGCCTCAGTTCCGCCATCAATTTGGGGATGGTCCATCCCCTAAGGGACTGCATGCTGCCGCTCTCTGAAACCGGAGAAGGTGACAGAGTGGCCGTGAGGTCTTCACTGCTGGCCTGAGACATGGCTTCTGGGTGACTTGTGCCCTAAATGCGATGTCTTATCTTGGGGTCGAAAGTTGGTCGACCGGAACCTATTGAGGGTGACATGAAATTCAAGTTTCCTTCTTTTCCCTAAATAGGCATACGTACCCATCTCGTGCCCTTTGGGTTTTTTTTTTTTTCGTTTTTTTTTTTTACCTGGGGGAATATCATCCAACCTGGTGCAGGGTGGACCTACTGAACTTGACTGACCTGGAGGAGAAATGACAGATGACAACTGGTGAAGGGTTTGACTACCAGTGACTAATTTATGTAACTTGTAATGTGTTTAGGCAACTTGTTGGTTGGAGTGGATTTGACACGAAGCGACAGGTGTGTGAAATGAAATGAGTGAAATGTTTGTCATGATAGAGGCACGAATCGGTGTGCCGCGACTGCGACAAGCAACGAATCAAACTGTGGAGCCTGGAATGAAATGAGACCAAGCCAACTAGGGCATACCGGGGTGAATCGATGCATTGCGGATGCCATTGGATTTGAATCGGAGCACAGTGGGTGACAGTGAAACGAATGAAATGTTTTGCCACGAAGTGAAATGAAATTAAATGTTTTGCCATGACAGAGGCATGAATCGGTCATGCCGCAACTGTGACTCACAACGAACCGGACTCTGGAGCATGTACTGAAATGAGGCCAAAACAACTGGGGCACAAAAGAAACAATCGGTGCATCACAGATGAGACTGGATTTGAATCGGAGCACGGTATGTGACAGTGAAATGAAGAAATGATTGCCATGACAGAGGCACGAATCGGTCATGCCGCTACTGTGAATGACAACGAACCAGACTCTGGAGCATGTACTGAAATGAGGCCGGAAATACCTGGAGCATGCCGGAACGAATTGGTGCATCATGGATGTGACTGGATTCGTATCAGAATGTGATACGTGACAGTGAAATGATATGCCATGAGTCCCATGACAGAGGCACGAATCGGTAAGCCGCAACCTGGTACTGACAACGAACCAGACTCTGGAGCATGTACTGAAATGAGGCCGAAAAAAACAACTGGGGCACACCGGGACGAATCGGTGCATCAAGGATGCGACTGGATTTGAATCGGAGCGCAGTACGTGACAGTGAAATGATTTAAATGGTTTAGCCTTGATATGGCATGGATCGTGTGCCGTAAATTGAGACTGACAACGACCTGTCTGTGGAGGATGGTACAGACATGAAAACGAGTGAGACACGCCTGAACGAATCGGTGTCTACGCGTCAGAGTGAGGTACGTGAAATGAAGAAATGTTTGGTAAAACAACGATACGAGTGAGTGACAAACGCTACAGCTATGTGTAGGGTTTTAATGAATGATTGGTAAGTTTGATATCGAGGTTTGGTGACAAGATATCTAACAAAATGCATGAAATAAAAAGGTCAACCGAAACCCTACCTGCGACAGCCGAGCCAGACATGTACGAAAACTGCAAACGGGAACGAGAGCCTGGAAAAACTTCGAACACGGAACTCACGGACGCTAACGAGATTTGAATAGTCGGCCTAGTGACGTAGTATCACACACAGGAAACGGACAAGGACCAAAGGCGAGTGGGCTGGTTAAATACCCCCCGGGCTCCTCCCTAAAATTCAGGCCACCATACTGGCCTTCTTACATATATAATGTTTTCATGTCCCTTTATTTTTGTGCCCCTGTATGTTCCTAGAATTCTGTGCTGTTCGTTCTGCCTTCTTTCTGTGCCATGTGGCACAGAAAGATGGCCCTGCTCTGTGCAGAAATCCCTGCAGTGACCTGTTTTTAAAAACGGTGACATAGAGTTTGCAAAAAGCTTTACCAACATATAGACATGTTGTTAGGCACTTGATTGCATTTCGTTCCATACCATTGGGTGCTAAGATGTTTATTATTGATTTTGGAACAGGAGAAAAGACGAAAAGCTTCTCAGCAAGTGACTGAGACAAATGTCACAGCATCCGATGACACACAGAGCAGCCAGACGGAGAATCCTCAAGAACAGGAGGTGATTTTGGAGTTTTTGGAAAGTGTCACAACCACTGGTAAGTTGGTAATACCATCAATGTTTTGGAATCATGCATGCCTGGATCAATAATGTTTTTGTTTTTGTGTTTGTTGAAGAAATGGAGATCTATGGACAAGACCATTTTACCAGTGCCAGCGCACGAGTGCTCATCGATGAACTTATAGCCTGCAAGGCTGAGCTTCAGAAAATTACCAACCAATGCCAAGTTGTACAGACCAGAATCAGTGGTGTTACTGATATGTTGGGGAAGGTGTAATTTTTTTGTGCATATGTTAAATTTAACATGTCAAGCACCTGTTGTGCAATACAAAAAAATAATGCTGCTGATGTGCACTTTTTTCTAGACAATCCCAAACAAAGTTTATTTCCTGGCCAGCCTCACGTCAGCACACAATGGGTTAACCCCTTCCTCCAGTCTCTCAGTACCACCTTCTCTGATAAAAGGGAGCCTAAGATCTCTAAACCACTACATTGATCCCAAGACATTCAAAATGGAATCAATATTTACAGTTATATCAATTCTGCAACCAGGGGACTGGCTAATATCAGTCGATTTAGCAGATGCCTAACTTCATGTCCCAATCAACAGGCATCACCAAAGATACCTGAGATTCATGGTAGGGGAAGATCATTTCCAGTTCAAATGTCTGCCCTTCTGAATCAGCACAGCACCTCAAGTCTTTTCCAAGATCTTGCTAGCTACCATCGCTGTTATACATTTGAGGGGCATAAAAATTTTCCACTACTTAGACGACATCTTGGTAGTGGCCAGTGAGGAGTTGACGGCACAAAGTGAAGTGGTGCTGAAAATTCTATCTGAATTCGGCTGGATTATCAACAAGCAGAAGAGCCAGTTGATTCCCTCCCAAGAGATGGAGTACCTAGGGCTTGTTTTCAACACAAGCAATGGGCAGGTCTCGCTACTACATCGCAAGATAGCCGAGCCAGTAGCTTGCGTGAACAGCGTGATGGAGTCCTCGTCGCTGTCGGCGAGGGACTGTATGACGCTTCCGGGAATGTTTACTGCAGCAACCCCAGCTGTTCCCTGGGCAAGATTCCATACAAGGGCATTCCAAACATCGTTTCTGAACCAGTGGGATAGCGTATCACTCCACCAAAGGATCTTCATACCAAGACGGATCCGCCAGGGCTTGGCATGGTGGATAGTGCCAGGAACTCTGTCGCGGGGCATGCCTCTCAGCCCCAGAGATTAGATCCAAATACCTTGGATACCAGTCTCCGGGGCTAGGGCGCTCACTGCCTCGGCAGACGGGTTTTAAGGCAAATGGAGCAGGATGGAGTCCAGACACTCCAACCTGTTGGAGTTACAGGCAGCATACCTAGCCCTACTGGCATTCGAGAATCTGATTCAGGGAGTTCGGGTCAAGCTTATGTTGGACAACCGGACGGCGGTCGCTTATATAACCAAACAGGGAGGAACCAAGAGCTTGCCACTGCTGCAGTTGGCAACCGAGATATTCGTCTGAGCCGAGGCACATGTGGAAGCCTTGATGGCATCCTACATTCCGGGCAGTCAAAACTACATAGCAGACCAATTTGAGTTGGGATTTTCCCAACAAAAACGAGTGGGCACTCAACAAGGACTATCTGAAAACAATCTTTTAGAGGTGGGGTACACCCTCGATAGATCTGATGGCAACCCCATGGAATGCACAAGTACCCAAGTTTGTGTCAAGATTCCACTGCAACGAAGTGCTAGCTCAAGATGCCTTCTCAATCCCGTGGGAATTTCCCCTAGTCTACCTTTTCCCACCGGTACCTCTGATAATGAAAACCCTATTAAAAATTGCGAGGGAGAACGTCCATGCAATTGCAATCCTACCCTTCTGGCCACGAAGGCCATGGTTCCCACTGCTCCTGCAGATGGCGGCAGTTCCCCCAATATGGCTGCCGCTAAAGAAGGACCTCCTACAGCAGGACCAATGGTGTCACCCCAACCCAGGCAGATAGCAACTGACAGCATGCTTGTTGAATCAGCCAGACTGCAGTCTCAGGGCATCTCAGATGAGGTCATCGCGACATTATTGAAGTCAAGAAGGGCCATAACTAATGCCACATACACCAGGATTTGGAGGAAATTTACAGCATTCGCTTTACAACAAAAATTTGCCCCATTGTTCGCAAACATTGCTCAGGTGCTGGAGTTTTTACAGTCCGCTTTAAGTATGGGCTTAGCATACAACACCATAGGTGCAGGTGTCAGCCTTTTCTTGCTTCACAGGCCACAAGTGGGCAGACAAGCCGCTAATAAAGCAATTTCTCAGTGCGGCCATAAGAATAAGACCACCAAGGAAGCCCCTGTTCCCAGCCTTGGACTTGGGCACAGTGCTAAAAGCTTTGCTCCAGCATCCATTCGTGCTTGCGGAGACATGCCCACTATGGTTCCTGACAGTCAAGCTGATTTTCCTCACAGCCATAACATCAGCGAGGAGAGTTTCAGAGCTGGCAGCTCTATCTTGCAAAGATCCTTTCTGCATCATTCTCCTGGACAAAGTGATCCTAAGGCCCTCGCCAGCCTTAACCCCTAAGGTGGTTTCCCAGTTCCATGTAAATTGGGAGGCGGTCCTACCCAGCTTCACGCAACCGCCAAGACAAGCGGAGGAACTAGATCTCAGACCATTGGACATGGTCAACCTATTTTCAACCTACTTAAACCGCAATCTCTACAGATGCGCAAAATGGATATTTTGTTCGTCCTGCCGTCAGGACCTAGAAGAGGAGAAGCGGCATCAGCTAGAATTATAGCTACCTGGATCACCAAGGTGATAAGCCTCACGTATGAGAAACAGGGGCTGACGCCTCCACAGGTTATTAGAGCTCATTCAACAAGAGGGGTGGAAGCCTTATGGGCAGCTTCTGCTAAAATATCGGTTGAAGACATATGCAGGACCGCTAGTTGGAGCTCCTGCGAAACCTTCGCAAGACATTACAGTTTAGATGTCACAGCAGCTAGCGCATCAAATTTTGGAAACGCAGTGGTGTCAGCACCCTTCCATGCAAAATAATATATAATAATATTCACTAAAGCAGCATTACCAGTTGTTTTTCGAGTCTTTGTTATCCCGCCCTATATCAGCTAAATCAAATCCCATTGTGTGCTGACGTGAGGCTGGCCAGGAAAACGGAAAATTGTTACCAATACTTACCGTAATTTTACTTTCCTGGCCTGCCCTCACGTCAGCACAATCTTTTTTCCCTCCCTACAAGCCTGTCGTCCACTAGTTAATAGAACAAGTGCGGGGGAGGAGGGGCTCCCTTTTATCAGCTAAGAGAAGGTGGTACTGAGAGACTGGAGGAAGGGGTTAACCCATTGTGTGCTGACGTGAGGGCAGGCCAGGAAAGGAAAATTACAGTAAGTATTGGTATCAATTTTCCATTTTTTATATTTTGAACACTGCTGGATACAATGTTCTGTACCCCAAAAAATAAAAATAATGTTTTATGCATTTTTCTGTGTTCTTGTTTTTTTTTTTTAACAGGGATAGAGCTACTTAAAGCAGTTGTAAAGGCAAAATGATGATAAAACCTTCTGTGTGTAGCAGCCTCCCCATCACCCCCTAATTACCCTGAACCCCAATCTCTATGTACGGTGTAGGTGCATCATAGGTTGCAAATACAGCAGATTATGGGCATGATTTAATAAAAATGATGCACACAGAATCCGGGGCAGCTGTGCATAGCAACCAGCCTGCTTATATGTTTTTTTGTTATCACAGCTTAATAGAAAAATTTGAACAGACGCTGCTTTTTTACTATGCCCTACTGCACCACATTCAGAGTGCTTCAGTTCAAGTAAATTTACCATCTATATTTTCTGGTACAATGTTTTTATTGAAATATGAAAAAGGGAAAACCAGATAACAAATTCCCACGCAGGGGATATGAACAAAAAACATAAGAAAAGGGTTTACATAAAAGTACATAAGAAAAAATATATTATGAGGGTGTAGATTATCAACTGACATTGACCTGCCAGCCAGGGATGGGGGTCAGTGCGCTATGCTCGAGCCTTAAGACCCAGGGGCTGAGGCAGACAAGGTGGAGCGGAGTTGTCCGCAGAACAGGGAAGAGGGAGACAAACAAACACAAGAAAAAAAAAAGAAAAAAAAAAAAAAAATCACATACACAACAGTGGGGGGGGGGGATGGGGGGGTAAGTGTAGAACAGAGCGGAGGGCGAGAGGCCCAGAAGTAGAGGAAATGGGAGGGAGAAAAGGGGGTCCCCCAGGCTGGAGGCTAGTTCAAGTTGAATTTACAATCCTAGACTAGTCGGATTTAGATTAGGGAGTGCGTAGGACCACCACGGGGCCCACACCTACCATCTATATTTTCAAATAGGTAAAGTGTATACTGTAGTACAGTGTTTATGGCACCATGTCTCTCTGCAAATGTGACAATCATTTGAGCACAAAAAAATACATAAACACATTTGTTGCCTGGTCTGCCAATATGGCAACAATAGTTTTTAACAGGTGTTGCCTCATGTGTTTTTTAAAATGCATTTTGAAAATCAGACAATGTAATAGGTACAATATTTTCTATTTGCCGATGTGAACAAAAAGTCGATAACTAGAAAGATCTTTCTGTTCGTTGCTTGTTGAATTGACTTCCGGGGTTACATTTTAACATGCGCTGTCGATTTTTCAAACTATTTTCGATTGATTACACTACTAATCGTTCGAAACGCAATCGTTTTTGTGAAAAAAATCCAACATGTTGGTTTGGTTTTTGGGCACAAAATTTGCATTTCGAGAATCGAAAATGTAACCACTAACGTTTCGAAAGTCGCACGATTTTCTATACGTGTATGGCCAGCATTAGTGTAGGTAAATTTTAAGGCTTGGCTGACAGCCAAGCCTGTGCGTTTTCCTGGGTTGGGCAGAGATCCAGGGAGAGCTGGATGACTCAGAGGCAGCATTACTGAGACCTCCCCCTACTTCTAGAATGTAATAGGTAGAAGAATGGGAGGGGAAGTAAGGTGGAGCTGCCTGGAGTATTTTGAGGGCCCTGACTAATCCGCAACAGAAGGGTAAGAAGGGCAGAAGGGCAGGGGGCAGGCCCCCTCAAATACTCTGGGTCAGCCCAGCTGTGGGCAGTGTGTTCGTTTGGAAGATGGAGATTGAGTGTTATGCCCCGTACACACGATCGGACATTGATCGGACATTCCGACAACAAAATCCATGGATTTTTTCCGACGGATGTTGGCTCAAACTTGTTTTGCGTATACACAAAGTTGTCTGAATTTCCGATCGCCAAGAACGCGGTGACGTACACCACGTACGACGAGACTAGAAAAGGCCAGTTCAGAACCAAGTACGGCACCCTTTGGGCTCCTTTTTGCTAATCTCGTGTTAGTAAAAGTTTGGTGAGAGACAATTCGCGCTTTTTCAGACTCGTGGTTTTCAGATCGTTTTCTGCTGTTCAGTTTGTGCTTGTGGGTTTGTATCTGCTCTTCAGTGCATGCAGCAAGCTACGTGTGACTCTGTCATTGTGTTCTTGTTCGTTACTGTTTTTCAGGTCGCTCTTCACAGGCCTTGCTGTTCTTCAGTGCGTTCTGTTACTTCGTTCTGAGCAGCTGACCGTTTTCTAGCCATGCTGCCTATACATACTCCTCGTAGAGTTCGTGCTGTGCGGGGGCTTGGTGTTGGGGTCCTTACCTTGACACAAGTCCAGTCCATGAACGGTGGGGAGGAGTTCATGGCCCAAGAATTGGTTGCTCCAGCGTGACCAGTTCTGTCACATGCCTTTGCTCCGTGAGATCCGTGAGAATAATCCTGATGATTTCAGGAACTTTCTCCAGATGACGGACCCGGTATTTCACCATTTGTTGGCTTTGCTGACCCCCTATATCAGCAGGCAGGATACCTGCATGAGGCAAGCCATCACTCCGGAGCAGAGGTTAGTCGCCACCCTGCGGTACTTGGCGACGGGGAGAAGCCTGCAGGACTTGAAGTTCTCGAAAGGCATCTCCCCCAGGCTCTGGGGATCATTATCCCAGAGACCTGTTCTGCCATCATCCAGGTCCTGCAGAAGGAGTATATTAAGGTAAGATTTTTATCCTTTAACATCACATTTTATTGTATATAATGTTTGATAATATATTGTATTTCTTTCCACATTCCATAATTACCATGATTGTAATATGCTGTGAATGTCCCCTTTGTCCTCATGCATGCTGGATTTTTAGGTAATTATTTTTTTTGTCCTTCATACATATTTGCCTTCACTTGCCTCCCCAGCATGGTCTCCTGGCCCTATATTCACCTCATGTATTCACTTAACAATGTATTTTATCAGCTCCATAGTAGTGCTTTACCCTAAATACCCCCTAAAATGTTTATAAATGTGATTTGTGCTTTAAATTCAAGCAGAGTGCCAGAGGCTTTTTTTGGGTGTCCCCAAATCATTTTTAACCCTACCTCTCCCCAACTGCTAAGTCAGCTGATACCAATTCTCTATCTATCCTCAATCATCTATCTGCTGACGTTGGCAAACCCATACACACTATACCCATCTCTTTTGTGGTCAGATTTATGGATGGATTCCCCAAAGCATGTAGTGCAGGGCCTGCCTGTATACTTTTAGATGGTACTGTTTAAAGTTTTTGTATCCTATTATTATCTTGATAGGTAATAGCAGAATGTCCAAATGTGCTCAAATGTGTATTTATATCTTTGTATTATTACACTTCTTACCTGTCCAGTGGGCTACCAATAGTGTAACTAAGGAGGGGCTGTTCAAAGCAATACCCATTATTTAGGCATTCATCTCTCAATGAAGTGGAGAGGGTTACCTGTCCAAGAGCTCCCCCCCTATAATGTTAGAAATGGCCCATGGGGGGGGGAATCTGATAGGTGTACCTTATTCTTTGGTCTTTAAAAACTCCCTCAAATAAATGCTATCTTGATGTTGGCCAAGAATGTTTGTGTCTAATCTGCTTTCCCTGTTTTCTTTTAGTTTGACTCCACAGTTTCCTTCCACGCCACAGGAATGACAGACTGTGGCCTCCCACTTTGCCCAGCGGTGGGACTTTCCTAACTGCGGAGGGGCAATTAATGGGAAACACGTCCACATCGTCCCACCACCACCCAACTCGGGGTCATACTATTATCATTATAAGGTGTTCAATAGTATTGTGATGTTGGCGGTGGTGTCGGCTACTTATGAGTTCCTGTATGTGGACGTGGGGAAGAATGGCCGGATGTCCAATGGTGGACTCATCACTCCACATGGAGTTCTACAGGCGTCTCCAGAATAGCAGCTTGGACTTGCCACCTCCAGAAGACAATGTGGAAGGACTCCCATTTGTCTTGGTTGCGGATGAAGCGTTTGCGCTGGGGGACCATCTTATGCGGCCATTCCTGATGAGGACCCTCACCCCAGACCAGAGGGTTTTTAATTACCGGCTGGCCAGAGCCAGAAGAGTGGTGGAGAACATGTTTGGAATCATGGCCAGCAGGTTCTGCCTATTTCTTACACCCATACACATGGCGGAGTACAAACTGAATCATATTATCCTGGCGTGCTGTGTTCTACACAACTTTTTACGGCAACATTCTGCCAACTATGCTGGCTCAGTTGGGCCTGAGGCTGGACTTCAAAATTAAACAACCCTGACGGCACTTGAAAGTGGCCCATCCTGGCTTGCCCCCTCTGAGTGCCCATGATGTCCGTCTAAGATACCTTGAATACTTTGGGGGTAGGGGGGCCATCAATATGCCAGACAATGTCTGAAACCTTTTTCAAATAAAAAAAAACAAATAACTACTCAAATCTTTGGTGACATTTACTGCTTGTGTTTGTTTTAGCTGACCCTGACAGAAATGTGATGAGTCCTGAAAATGGTGTGATTGTGTAACCTTACAAAGCACTGGTGGGTGTTATTTACTAAAGGCAAAGACACTTTGCACTACAAGTGCACTTGAAACTGCACTTGTAGTGCAAAGTGGATTTGCCCTTAGGATATAACACCCATTGTCACAGAAAACACCAATTAGAGCACCACAAAAGTGTTTGAGCGTTGAAACAAATATCCACACATTCTTGATTAACAATCTTTTTAATACCAGCACAATCACATGTGCATTTAGAAAAGGTTTTTAAAACAAACCAACATGTTTGTTGTATAACAATTTATGGGGTCACATTAGAAAAAGTAGAAATGTCCATTTAAGATAAAACAGGCATGTTTAAAACCAACAAGAAAGACACAAATCTTGAACTTACAAAGTTCACATTTGGTAGAACTTGAAGGCAATATCAGACATGAGTATTTACAAACTGTGTTTGATATTGCGTTCAGATGGGGTGAAGTCATCCCAGGAAAAGCCAAATTTTAAAGAGGCACACAAATTTCCGAATGTCAACATGTGCTACCTGCCATCACAAGGGGATCAAGAGACGTGTTTTGGGGGTGCAACCCCTTCCTCACAGCTACTTTATTATTGAGGAAAGGGTTGCACCCCCAAAAGGCGTCCATTGATCTCCCGTGATGGCAGATAGCACATGCTGACACACTGTGTGCATCTTAAAAATGTGGCTTTTCTCCAATTTGTCTAAAAATGTCAAAAATTTGTAGCACACAAAAAACAAAGGGATTTTGAGGGGTTTTAAACTCTCCCTAAAACATCAATGATGTTCTTCATTTTTTGAAGAACATCATTGATGTTTTTCAAGTCCTTATTACACCCCATGATCTCCCCGATCAGGATCTGTGCACTTTCCGAGGTGAAAGGATCTGGATCCACAACATCACGATCACCTAAAGAGATAGAAACAAAAAAACACCATGTATTATAAATATGCCAGCATCCATCTCTTACCTGAGCCTGTGGTCGCAGACACTCACCTGTTGTGGTGCCAATTTCCACCACGTCTTCCTCCTCCTGCTCTGCTTGTTCTGGGTGAATTTCCCCTTCTTCCAGAGGTGGGGGGGTCTCTGGTCTCCTTGGATGAGGGGTGTCCTGCGAGTCTTTTCTCCCCTATGTAAAAAAAAAAATAGGTCTACTTAGCACACAGATATTTGATGGCAGAACTATAAATATGAAACATTGCTTGGAAGTGGGGTACAATTGTCTGTCTTGGCAGAGTTCCAAGATGTTGCATTTTTCTTGTCCTTTGTGAAGCTTCAATACTTACCTGTTTTGTACAAGCTTCACAGATGGAGACACCTATATAGTATACACTGGAGCACCTGTGTGGGCCCCCTAATAAAAAGGGTGTTCTGGGGTCCCACACTAGTGCTTCAGCGTCCAGATGTGTAAACGGCTGCTGAGTGTCCTCTCCTTACACAGAATCTAGTTTGCATTTCATTCTAGTTACAAACCCATCTACACAAGCAAATTAGTTTCACACAAGTAGGCCCTAAAAAATGTGGGCAAATGCATATGGCCAAAACAATGGTGTTTTATAGGCCAAAAGAAAAATGTTTGATACAAACGAATAATGTGCCCATGAACATGAAAGTTGACATTTTAAACTGAATTTCTCCCCTCTGACTAGGAGAGCTAGTCAATTACTTTACTCAAGTTTTCTGATATTCCTCCATTCCCGGAGACAATTGGTCGTCCGGGGGGTTTTGTTTGGCTCTTATGGATTTTGGGCAAACTGTAAAACGTAGCCATACGTGGATGCTTGGTTCGAATAAATTCATACTGGTCTCTGGTGATAACTTCCTTGTCCAGAGCGGACTGAATTAGATCATAAAATTTAGTATAGGATCTTTGTATGGTTTTACTTGAGATGGTTTTATACCATTCATTATTATCTAAGATATCTTGGCACATACATACGTAGTCCTGATTGTCCATCAGGACTACGTTGCCTCCCTTATCGGAAGGTTTTATTGTGATTTCTACATTATTGCACAAAGAATCAATGGCTGCCGAGTGTTTGCTTAACAAGGATCTCTATATTTGGATTCAAACTGAGTGACGGAAATTTTCCAGAGGGTTTTTTAAGATTTATTACAGAATTCTGAGTAGGTTCATTGGCACTTTCAAGTAGGGTTTCCAAGTCGATTTGATCTATAAGATCTAAAGTATTATTTTCTTGGAACAAAAGCGTCAAATCGCGCAGGGCTTTGAATTCCTTCATACTAAAGGTGGTCCACTCGGTCATGTCCATATTGGTGTCAGTTTTTGCATGAAGGCTCTTCAAGAGTAGCCGACGTGCAAATATTTGTAGATCAGTGACAACCTCGAATAAATCGAAGTTTTCCTGTGGGCAGAAGGTCAATCTACGCGATAATACATAAATTTCCGCTGGAGATAGCGAATAGGATGACAGGTTGATCACGCTAAAGGATTCTGTGGAATCCGCGTGACATACACGTCCAAATTCCCTACTCCCCTGTTCATTTGGGATGGGGAGGATCCCTGTAATTGGTTTAAAGGATTCTGTAATCCAAATTTTGACATCCCAACGATGGATTTGGATGTGTTTTAATTACTGAAGTATTGGGTGAAGCATCTGTTTCATTCGTGGCTATGTTTGATATATCAGATTTGGGTCCTACATGTCTCACCTCACCAGTATGGACCTCCGGGCTAGGCTCCGAAGTGGCCTCCATAGTCCGTTTTTTTCTATCTTGTTCTGGGGAGCCCTTATTATTACGGCTCCTCTTGAATTTGCCACGTTCATTGGATTTTTTTGGATTCTGGTTAGAATCGAAGTCTTTTTTAGGCTTCGATGTGCTATTGATTTGTTTAGATTGTTGCTGTGACGCATATTGCTTGTTTTTTTGGTAGTTTGTTTGGGAATTATTGTTCCATTTGTATGCTCGTCCTTCCGAGAAGGCGGCATGATCCCTCCAGAACTTCGACTCCTTTTTCTGCAAAACATTCCTATTATAGGTCGACAGGCAATTCGAATACAGGGTGTGTTGCATAAAGGGTCTCAGAGAGGTATCTATATTGTCAATTTCCATATCCAACAGTACCATTTGTTTGTTATATTCCCTGGTAAGAATGGCCATCATCTCCTGGGAGCAGGCATTCAAATTAGCCTCCCATTCACTTTTACATTCGGCGCTAATTTGGTCCAAATTGGGAAATATTTGGATCCGTAAGCCTAAAGGGTTGATTTTATCTTCTTTATATCTGTTCAAAGTTTTGATGTGCCAGAATAATGCAGATTTTTTCTCCAGTGTTCTGTTTAATTTATGAAAGAGGGATGAAATCTGAGTTTTAGCTCGGTCCCCTTGTTCAAAATCTGTTTCATAACCTGACATTAAGTTCACCCATTCCGCACCCTGAAAATGACTCATGTTGACATCAAATCTGATAACTCTTATAAAGGTACCAACAACAAGTGAACGATCAATCCTATATACTGAAGCTCATGTTTCCACTCTCATGTGTCATAGGGGAAGGGGTGTTTAGCCACCCAATTATATTTCAAAAATGGAGGGGACACTAGAGGGAAGGAAAGGGAATTGCTGCTCACCCCTTAAAAACTAGAACAAAAAAGGAAAACATTTCCCCATAGTGGGGTTTTTTGGCAGCACAGTAACAGATATAGTCAGTAATGTATGAAAAAATATACAATTTTATTGGATAATATACCATAAAAGTTAAAACAATGAGCTCCAGTGGGGAGTACTTTAAAATTAAGTTGCCTGAACATACATTGGCAGACATATATTCATAACAATACTTCATATCATGAACATTAAACCTGACGCGTTTCAACCCCTATAGTTGGGGTCTTCTTCAGAGGGTCAGTCTGCTGGAAAAGACACGTAAATAGAATTGATATACACATATAAATTCCATTGGTATAACAATAACTACTTTCACCATGTAATATATCAATACAGTATAGTTACCCAATAATGTATGTCCAACAGAGGAGAAAACTTTCCACATGGAGATCCCTTAAAAAGATATGTTGCTTTTCAGACACCTGTACCGCCACCGCAGCCCAGACCAGGGCAGTGAGAAGCAACGTGACTTACAAGAGGTCACCCCCTTAGGCGCCGCCCGCCAGGTCAAACAACTGGCCAGAAAGCACAAAAACACACCTGCGATGAAAATTTACAAGACGAACTAAGTGAACGCCCATAATAAGGTAGTCAGGTTTATTCCGTGGACAAAAAGGCCACTAGGGGACTGAAGTCACCTATATTTATTATAAGTATAATGCATAAGGCTCAAAACGAAGAAATTCAAGACCATATTTATATGATATATTTTGAAAACTAATATGAACCTAAGTGATTCATACCTGTAAGGGTATTGGTAAATACTCTATCTGTGCTCAAGTAAAAAGTGGTGGTGAGGGAGTGAGAGAGTGTGGGAGAATGAGGAAGAGTGGAAGGGGTGAATGGTGAGATAAATCGTGCAGTATGGGTGTGTAGTAAACAAATAAACTGGTGCAAACGTGTGTGGATAACAGTTAAGAAAAGCACATGGAGCAGCACAAACGTAATAAACATAAATAGAATAGGAACACCGCACAACTACTTACTTTTTTGCAGCGCACTCCAGATCTTTCTGTACTGCTCGTGCTCCCTTAATTTCAGGTCCAACCACCGCTTCCTGAGCTGATCTTTCGATCGTCGTACCCTGAAATTCCGATGCAGACTTTTGACCACTTTCGCCATGATCTTGGCCTTTCGGACATTGGGGTTGGGGTGAGCAGTCAGATGGATGTCGTGTGAGTCTGGGAGGACTGTGGAGAAGTAGCCAGGGGGGCTAGTGAAAGGGGCATCTGCAGCCAGGCGGGCTGGTAGTGCCTGAAAAGGTGGTAGTGGGAGCAGTAGCCATGGGAAAAGGACAGATAGCACCAAAGACCTCTTTATTTTTGCTACTCCAAAAGGGGCCCACCATCTCTGCCTGCAAAGGGCATTCTCAAGAATCTAACTGAGTCTGTGTTAGATCATAGCAACTGTGCTAGTTGGTCCTGGGAGTAGTAGTTCTACAAGCAAGTGAGCTGGAGGTAGAAGAGGGGTGTGTATATACCAAATGTATATAGGTTGAGTCCCTGAAAAGTTCTTCTGATCAAGTGGGCATCCCATATTAACCCTCCCCCATCCAAGTTCAAATCCCTTCAATAAAAAAAAACAAAAAACAAAAAAAAAACAAAGCTTAAAGTGGATGTAAACCCAATGTCATCCTTTCTAAACTACTACCATAGGGGTTATCTATAAGGATATACATGCCTCCTGCATGTATCTTTACCTGTCAAATGTCTCCCCTCTGTCTGTTATGAGAGCTGAAAAACTGCATATTTTGTGGGTGGGTCTGTTATCTGGAGCTCGGTGGGTGGAGTCATGATGTCAGTAGACTCCCCGCCCACCTCTACACTCCCCTTGTCAATATGCATTTTCTCCTGTGTATTTCTAACTGAACTTCTGCTATGATCTCTAACATCCAGTGAAAAGACAGGAAAGTAACCACATGACTTCAGCCTGCCAAATCATGCTGAGGTGTGGAACAGCCAATCCTTGCAGAGCTGCTTAAGAATGGAGTGGGGGAGGGAATTAAAAAATCATGCCTGTGTCTTAGGCTGTCACTCACAGCAAGGGGGAGTATTTGACAAAGTTTTTGTCAGTTTGTCAAGATTTCTCTCACTCAACAATAAAAGAGCATTGCTCAGAGATGGATTAACTCTGTGTGGCAAGACTGGGCTCAAATGATAGGAAATCTTATACTCTACAATATGATAAAAAAAAAAAAAAAATGTTCGGGTTTACATCCACTTTAAGGACTGCTTATTGACTGCAGAGTGTATGGAAAATGAATGTGCTTGGCTGTGCAGGGTGGGGGATAACCAACATTCACAAGCAGCTTCTACGGGGGTAGCGTTACAGTTACATTGGTGGATTTATTTCCACTTTACCAATTAGTGACAGGAGCAGTGAAAGGTAAACATGTCACTCTGCTACACAGCATACAGAGAAAGGCAAATCGATCATTTATCAGCACATTTTTGGCCACCACATGATTGATTGACAGTATTACTAAATGAATTCCTAAATGCACAAAATACTACTGGATATTAACATTCATAAGTAATAACACCAGGGGTGGTTGATCCAGGGAATATCATTGCCTTCTGGCAGGGATGTAGATAGAGGGGGGTGGGGGTTAGGGGGGTCTGAACCCCCCCCCCCAGAGCAGAGTTGCCAATGGTCCCTTGTAGGGACAGTCTGTATAAAACAGTGGGCACAGTTTTAATCTGGCCACTTGTGCAAGGTGCAGTACCGATATCAGCTGAGGTCAGAGCACTGGCAGACTGTGTCATGCAATTGCTTCCACCTCCCTCCTCCGTTCAAGCTGTTTCAGATTACATCTCTCCATCATGCTCAGTGACTCTTTCCTGCTACAGTGTAGGGCTCTGTCTTTGTAAAATGGAGAACACAGGTGAGCCTTACGGCAACAGTTTGGCTGGAGGGCATGAGAACAACATGGCAACTACATTACATTACAGGAGTCCTCATTGACTGCTGATAATCAATGCGAGTGCTGCTGGCTCCCTTCCTTCTACAATCTTCTTCTACAGCGCTACATTAACACAGGCATGCAGCGGTAAATAGTTTGCTGTGTTCAGAGATGGTTAAGGGCAGGTTGGGCAGCATTACAACCGCTAAACATCTACTGATTCTTGCCAGCAGCTGCCCCTGGATGTAGCCTTTATCCTCCCTAAGCCTGAGTTCACACTTGTCCACTGCATTATGTTAAGGCAAATGATTGATTGCGCTGTCATTCAGAAGGGACCAGCCAAATTTGAACCCAAATTGTTCTTGCTTGACAGACATTGATCTAACGATCAACGTTTGTTTAAAAAGAATGTGGGAAAATCAGTGGCTGCAGCGCTGATCAGTGTATTTTGATAGGGGAGGATTTCTCCACCCACCTCACCTGAGTGGATGGAGGAATCCATTGTTTTTTGTTTTTTTTTTTGATCAGCCCACTGGCTGTTCAGAAAAAAAACAATCCCTGTAAGGCCAATCTTATACTTGCACTCTATATATTTTTTGTGTTCCAGTCTGATTAAAATGTGTTTTCTATTTTTCGCAACAGTTGCCCATTGCTGTGTAGTTTGCAACTGTTTCAATGAAGTTCATCTTCATGGTAGGCTCAGACAAAGGGTTAGCACTTTGTCTTTATTCTGTTTATATTTATGCATCTGTGTATTTCAATAAAGCCAGAGTAGTAAAGAGGATCCAAATGCAGGTGATCCAAAAGAGGATCAGGGGTCAGCAGAATATACGGATAAAATTAATCTGAATCCAATTTAATTAAATGGTGAGAGGGCTCAACCAGTAGTAGGGTGTTACGGATTCATCGGTTAGGACAGGATACCTCCAAAGCAAATAAATCACTGGAATGTAGGAAAGGGGGTTGGGATAAAGAGATATCCCAAGAAAGCAATAAGGAGAATCCACCATGGTATATCATTGAAAATATCTAACAAGCTTTATTGATCTTTAAATAGTATGTTAAAACCCACTAAAAAAATGACAGAAATAACATTAATGTGGAGTAGTTTCCCAAATACCCAAAAATAAAAAGAAACACACGTACAAGTGGACAAGGTTGTCACAAAATGGCGGCAGAACTTGAAACCCCATGCACACTGCACATGCACACCCAGTACACAATGTTAGGCTCGATTCACACCTATGCATGGTGCTTTTGAGCGTTTTTGGAGGTTTTTTTTTCATGCTTGCCACGTTTTTGAGCAGCGTTTTTGCGGCGTTTTTGCTGCAATTTGCGCTTTTTTTTTTTTTTTTTTTTACAGTTTTTTTTTACAGTCTTAAAAAAAAATTTAAAAAAAAAACAAAAAAAAAAAAAAACGGCAAAAACGCATCAAAAACGCACCAAAAACGCTGCAAAAACGGTGCACTTGCGTTTTTGATGCTTGTCCATTGAATTCTATTACATGCAAAACGCTGCATTTTGCATGAAAAAAAGTCCCTGACCCTTTCCAAAAATGCAGAGAAACAAAAAGGCATTGATGTGAACATGTTCCATAGGAACCCATGTTAAAAAAATTCCCGTGCATTTCTGCAAAATGCATCAAAAAACGCGCTAGTGTGAATGGAGCCTTATTCTATGGTGCTGCTTTGGTATTAAGCCAAAAATATCATATATATATATATATATATATATATATATATATATATATATATATATATATATATATATATATATATATATATAATATGCGCATCTCACATGGATGATATAGAACCTGGATATGCTAATATGCTCATGGCTAGATATCCATTAAAGATTAAATATTGGGACCAGTGTCTGTTAGTTGATGGAAAGCCTGGAGAGTTGATAAATTAAAGTTGATATGATAGTAGTTGTAGGATGATTAATTGTAATGCGTTAGTAGTTGTTTGCTGATCGAATGTAATGCATAGATAAATGTCCCATATCTAAGATACAGTAGTAGTAATAGGCTGATCGAATGTTATGCATGGATGAGGGTCCCGGATCTGAAACAGGGCGATCACAAAATGATATGAACAAGTCCTTTAACCACTTGACGACCGCCGCACGACGATATACGTCCACAGAGCGGCACGGGCAGGCAAAAGGACATACATATTCGTCCTTGCCTTCCCACGGGTGGGGGGTCCGATCGGACCCCCCCCCCGGTGCCAGCGGCGGTCGCCTTTGGTCTGGCAGCGATCAGAGATGAGGGGGAGGCCATCCGATCGTGGCCCCCCCCTCGCGATCACTCCCAGCCAATGAGATTCTTCCCCTGCCTCTGTGTAGTACACAGAGGCAGAGGATGTGATGTCATCTCTCCTCGGCTCGACAGTTTCCGTTCCGGCACCGAGAAGAGAACACTGCAATGTGAGTGCACCAAACACACACAGTAGAACATGCCAGGCACACATTACACCCCCCTTTACCCCCCGATCCCCCCCCCCCCGATCACCCCTCCCCCCCCCCCCCCCCGTTACACTGACACCAAGCAGTTTTTTTTTCCGATTACTGCATGGTGTCAGTTTGTGACAGTTACTGTGTTAGGGCAGTTACTGTTAGCCCCCTTTAGGTCTAGGGTACCCCCTAACCCCCCCTAATAAAGTTTTAACCCCTTGATCACCCCTGTCACCAGTGTCGCTAAGCAATCATTTTTCTGACCGCTGTATTAGTGTCACTGGTGACGCTAGTTAGGGAGGTAAATATTTAGGTTCACCGTCAGCGTTTTATAGCGACAGGGACCCCCATATACTACCTAATAAATGTTTTAACCCCTTGATTGCCCCCTAGTTAACCCTTTCACCACTGATCACCGTATAACCGTTACGGGTGACGCTGGTTAGTTCGTTTATTTTTTATAGTGTCAGGGCACCCGCCGTTTATTACCGAATAAAGGTTTAGCCCCCTGATCGCCCGGCGGTGATATGCGTCGCCCCAGGCAGCGTCAGATTAGCGCCAGTACCGCTAACACCCATGCCTGCAGCATACGCCTCCCTTAGTGGTATAGTATCTGAACGGATTAATATCTGATCCGATCAGATCTATACTAGCGTCCCCAGCAGTTTAGGGTTCCCAAAAATGCAGTGTTAGCAGGATCAGCCCAGATACCTGCTAGCACCTGCGTTTTGCCCCTCCGCCCGGCCCAGCCCAGCCCACCCAAGTGCAGTATCGATCGATCACTGTCACTTACAAAACACTAAACACATAACTGCAGCGTTCGCAGAGTCAGGCCTGATCCCTGCAATCGCTAACAGTTTTTTTGGTAGCATTTTGGTGAACTGGCAAGCACCAGCCCCAGGCAGCGTCAGGTTAGCGCCAGTACCGCTAACACCCACGCACGCACCGTACACCTCCCTTAGTGGTATAGTATCTGAACGGATTAATATCTGATCCGATCAGATCTATACTAGCGTCCCCAGCAGTTTAGGGTTCCCAAAAACGCAGTGTTAGCGGGATCAGCCCAGATACCTGCTAGCACCTGCGTTTTGCCCCTCCGCCTGGCCCAGCCCACCCAAGTGCAGTCTTGATCGATCACTGTCACTTACAAAACACTAAACGCATAACTGCAGCGTTCGCAGAGTCAGGCCTGATCCCTGCGATCGCTAACAGTTTTTTTGGTAGCGTTTTGGTGAACTGGCAAGCGCCAGCAGCCTAGTACACCCCGCTCGTAGTCAAACCAGCACTGCAGTAACACTTGGTAACGTGGCGAGTCCCATAAGTGCAGTTCAAGCTGATGTGGCAAGCACAAGTAGTGTCCCGCTGCCACCAAGAAGAAGACAAACAGGCCCGTCGTGCCCATAGTGCCCTTCCTGCTGCATTCGCCAATCCTAATTGGGAACCCACCACTTCTGCAGCGCCCGTACTTCCCCCATTCACATCCCCAACCAAATGCAGTCGGCTGCATGAGAGGCATTTTCTTTATGTCCTCCCGAGTACCCCTACCCAACGAACCCCCCCCGAAAAAGATGTGTCTGCAGCAAGCGCGGATATAGGCGTGACACCCGCTATTATTGTCCCTCCTGTCCTGACAATCCTGGTTTTTGCATTGGTGAATGTTTTGAACGCTACCATTCACTAGTTGAGTATTAGCGTAGGGTACAGCATTGCACAGACTAGGCACACTTTCACAGGGTCTCCCAAGATGCCATCGCATTTTGAGAGACCCGAACCTGGAACCGGTTACAGTTATAAAAGTTAGTTACAAAAAAAGTGTAAAAAAAAAAAAAAATATAGAATAAAAAAAAATAGTTGTCGTTTTATTGTTCTCTCTCTCTCTCTCTCTATTCTCTCTCTCTATTGTTCTGCTCTTTTTTACTGTATTCTATTCTGCAATGTTTTATTGTTATTATGTTTTATCATGTTTGCTTTTCAGGTATGCAATTTTTTATACTTTACCGTTTACTGTGTTTTATTGTTAACCATTTTTTTGTCTTCAGGTACGCCATTCACGACTTTGAGTGGTTATACCAGAATGATGCCTGCAGGTTTAGGTATCATTCTTTTCAGCCAGCGGTCAGCTTTCATGTAAAAGCAATCCTAGCGGCTAATTAGCCTCTAGATTGCTTTTACAAGCCGTGGGAAGGAATGCCCCCCCACCGTCTTCCGTGTTTTTCTCTGGCTCTCCTGTCTCAACAGGGAACCTGAGAATGCAGCTGGGGATTCAGCCAGCTGACCATAGAGCTGATCAGAGACCAGAGTGCCTAAGAAACCGGAAGCTACAAGCATTTCATGACTTAGATTTCGCTGGATGTAAACAGCGCCATTGGGAAATTGGTGTGATAAAATGCTTTCCCAATCTTGGTGTGGTCAGATGCTTTGAGGGCAGAGGAGAGATCTAGGGTCTAATAGACCCCAATTTTTTCAAAAAAAGAGTACCTGTCACTACCTATTGCTATCATAGGGGATATTTACATTCCCTGAGATAACAATAAAAATGATTAAAAAAAAAAAATGAAAGGAACAGTTTAAAAATAAGATAAAAAAGCAAAAAAATAATAAAGAAAAAAAAAAAAAAAAAAAAAAAGCACCCCTGTCGCCCCCTGCTCTCGCGCTAAGGCGAACGCAAGCGGCGGTCTGTCGTCAAATGTAAACAGCAATTGCACCATGCATGTGAGGTATCACCCCGAAGGTCAGATCGAGGGCAGTAATTTTAGCAGTAGACCTCCTCTGTAAATCTAAAGTGGTAACCTGTAAAGGCTTTTAAAGGCTTTTAAAAATGTATTTATTTTGTTGCCACTGCACATTTTTGCGCAATTGTAAAGCATGTCATGTTTGGTATCCATGTACTCGGCCTAAGATCATCTTTTTTATTACATCAAACATTTGGGCAATATAGTGTGTTTTTAGTGCATTAAAATTTTAAAAAGTGTGTTTTTTCCCCAAAAAATGCGTTTGAAAAATCGCTGCGCAAATACTGTGTGAAAAAAAAAATGAAACACCCACCATTTTAATCTGTAGGGCATTTGCTTTAAAAAAATATATAATGTTTGGGGGTTCAAAGTAATTTTCTTGCAAAAGAAAATAATTTTTTCATGTAAACAAAAAGTGTCAGAAAGGGCTTTGTCTTCAAGTGGTTAGAAGAGTGGGTGATGTGTGACATAAGCTTCTAAATGTTGTGCATAAAATGCCAGGACAGTTCAAAACCCCCCCAAATGACCCCATTTTGGAAAGTAGACACCCCAAGCTATTTGCTGAGAGTCATGTCGAGTCCATGGAATATTTTATATTGTGACACAAGTTGCGGGAAAGAGACAAATTTTTTTTTTTTTTCTTTGCAAAAAGTTGTCACTAAATGATATATTGCTCAAACATGCCATGGGAATATGTGAAATTACACCCCAAAATACATTCTGCTGCTTCTCCTGAGTACGGGGATACCACATGTGTGAGACTTTTTGGGAGCCTAGCCGCGTACCCCGAAAACCAAGCACTGCCTTCAGGCTTTCTAAGGGCGTAAATTTTTGATTTCACTCTTCACTGCCTATCACAGTTTCGGAGGCCATGGAATGCCCAGGTGGCACAAACCCCCCCAAATGACCCTATTTTGGAAAGTAGACACCCCAAGCTATTTGCTGAGAGGTATAGTGAGTATTTTGCAGACCTCACTTTTTGTCACAAAGTTTTGAAAATTGAAAAAAGAAAAAAAAATATTTTTTCTTGTCTTTCTTCATTTTCAAAAACAAATGAGAGCTACAAAATACTCACCATGCCTCTCAGCAAATAGCTTGGGGTGTCTATTTCCAAAATGGGGTCATTTGGGGGGGGTTTTGTGCCACCTGGGCATTCCATGGCCTCCGAAACTGTGATAGGCAGTGAGGAGTGAAATCAAAAATTTACGCCCTTAGAAATCCTGAAGGCGGTGATTGGTTTTCGGGGCCCCGTACGCGGCTAGGCTCCCAAAAAGTCCCACACATGTGGTATCCCTGTACTCAGGAGAAGCAGCTGAATGTATTTTGGGGTACAATTCCACATAGGCCCATGGCCTGTGTGAGCAATATATCATTTCGTGACAACTTTTTGTATATATATATATTTTTTTTTTTTTTTGTCATTATTCAATCACTTGGGACAAAAAAAAAATATTCAATGGGTTCAACATGCCTCTCAGCAATTTCCTTGGGGTGTCTACTTTCCAAAATGGGGTCATTTGGGGGGGGGATTTGTACTGCCCTGCCATTTTAGCACCTCAAGAAATGACATAGGCAGTCATAAACTAAAAACTGTGTAAATTCCAGAAAATGTACCCAAGTTTGTAGACGCTATAACTTTTGCGCAAACCAATAAATATATGCTTGTTGACATTTTTTTTTTTTTACCAAAGACAAATGGCCGAATACATTTTGGCCTAAATGTATGACTAAAATTGAGTTTATTGGATTTTTTTTATAACAAACAGTAGAAAATATCATTTTTTTTCAAAATTTTCAGTCTTTTTCCGTTTATAGCGCAAAAAATAAAAACGGCAGAGGTGATCAAATACCATCAAAAGAAAGCTCTATTTGTGGGAAGAAAAGGACGCAAATTTCGTTTGGGTACAGCATTGCATAACCGCAAATTAGCAGTTAAAGCGACGCAGTGCCAAATTGGAAAAAGTCCTCTGGTCCTTAGGCAGCATAATGGTCCGGGGCTGAAGTGGTTAAGCACAGTGATTCATGCAATACTGCAACTATAGTTAGGCACATTAACACAGCTGATAGGTGCATGGTATATTTAAGTATATCTCAGTGTTCATTTCATTGGTAAGGGGGAACGGGTATGGGAATTGACGGCAAACACATGATACAGCCCGGAGGCTCTCACCACTCTGTTGTAGTGTTTAAGGCTGAATCCATTCAGTACGATCCGCGCTTTCCCAGGAATCACTGAGATGAAGGTGAATGCTGCTGCATTAATTGAAATTTGAAAAGTCTTCCGTAGTGTCCTGATTGTGCATAGGAGTTGTCGATCAGCTGACCGGGAAGTGAACTACGGTGGCTCGTGAGTTCAAAAATCAGTAGCAGACATGTCCATAGAAAGCAAAGGAAGATGACAGTGTGGCCAAGCCATACAAAGTTGCTGGGGCGTATGGCAGAGTAGTCTGGTGCTACCTCCACCAATGCATTTCGCATACACAACCCTGCGCTTTTTCAAGACATATGACATGGATTATCCCAATCAGCAATCAGCAGTTACCATGTCATAATACTGTTTAGAGGCCATCTTGTGGTGACAAAACATTGCATGTTTTAAAAAAAAAAGCAAAACAAAAGCAAGAAAAAGGAATTTCAAGTTCTGGCACCATTCTGGCGCCATTTTGTGACAACGTTGTCCACTTGTACATGTGTGTTTCTTTTTATTGTTGGGTATTTGGGAAACTACTCCACATTAATGTTATTTCTGTCATTTTTTAGTGGGTTTTAACTTGGCTGTTACTGATTAAAATTTTCGTGTTCGATTAATCGTTTTTTTTTAATCGACTAATTTCGATTAATTATAATGCACATACAGATCCAACTACTTTTAGCTGATTTAGCACTGTTTTATGGCAATGGCCGAAGCCGGACATAGCAGGACATGGCTAGGACGTCACACGTCATAAACTCAGCCTCTCTGTGCCCATAATCTCAGCCTTACCTTGCCTATAATTGCAGTCTCACTGTGCCCATAATCGCAGTCTTACCATGCCCATAATGCAGTCTCACCGTGCCCATAATCTCAGACTTACCCTGCCCATAATCGCAGCCTCGCCGTGCCCATAATCGCAGCCTCGCCGTGCCCATAATGCTGTCTCACCGTGCCCATAATCGCAGCCTCACCGTGCCCATAATCGCAGCCTCACCGTGCCCATAATGCTGTCTCACTGTGCCCATAATGCTGTCTCACCGTGCCCATAATCGCAGCCTCGCTGTGCCCATAATGCAGAATCACCGTGCCCATAATGCAGAATCACCGTGCCCAGAATGCAGTCTCAACGTGCCCATAATGCAGTCTCACCGTGCCCATAATCGCAGCCTCACTGTAGTCAGTGCCTCTGCCTGGATTACACAGTCTGCGGGCATCTCCCGCTGTGTGCTTCGGAGCTGAGTGTGAAAACTTTGGCCGCGCTGTGAGAAAAGTCCCGCCCCCCTCCTGGATCAGCTTGTGTGATAGACATAACACCGCATCTATCACACAAGCTGATCTAGGAGGAGGGACTTTTCTCACAGTGCGGCCAAAGTTTTCACACTCAGCTTGGAGACACACAGCAGGAGATGCCCGCAGACTGTGTATGACATATAGTGGAGGAGGGAGCGGAGCACTGCAGCTACAGCTTGGCCCCAAGCGGCCCCAGGGCAGGCAGCCTACCGATCAAAAAAAATTTTGATTGATCAAAAAAATTAACGATTAATCGAGAAATTAATCATTAATTTCCGCAGCCCTAGTTTTAACATACTATTTAAAGATCAATAAAGCTTGTTAGATATTTTCAATGATATACCATTTTAGTGTAAAGAAGCCTGAGGCGAACCCCCGTACTCTTGAGGAGTATGTCCGCCATATAAGCTTACCCTGCCCAGGACCAGCAAAATCCAAAATCCCTTAGCCCACCCAGTCACTTGTCGAGACATCAGTGTAAGGTGGAAAAAAGCATAAGACTTTTATCGAAGAACAGACACAAGTATATATCTCTGGAGACAATCCCCTCTCCTTGTTGGCATAGAGACACAGGGCAGGGTAAACTTTACATCCAATAACATAAGGCACAGGTACATTCCAACATTTCAACACACCTTATAAACAAAAACTGGGCACGCAGCCAACTTTGTCAGTGGAAAGGACACTTGAGGAAACTCTTACGTCCAATGTCAGTGTTCTAAACATAGACAACCTGACTGGTTCAGGGGTAAAACGAAATGCTGAGTCCAGGGTGGTTGTACTGAGTCTGGTTAGATCAGACCCAACTGGGGTTCTCAGTTACACTGTGCCCCTAAAAGGCACAGGGTGATTTACACATAAGAGGGGCCTGGGGAGCTGAACAAGGAGTTTCCCAACCTTTCTACGGTAAGCTGGGTTCCACGGGCCCCCCCGCCCAAAGTGACTCCCGTCACATATCTCCCCTTTCTGTAGGAGACTAACACAGAAGGAGACCCCAGATGGTTTGACTTTTCAGTTAGTCCGTAGTCTCAGTCCCCCAATGCCTGTACCCAAACAGTACCCCAAACAAATTGTCCAAAACAGGCCATTACTCACCTAGCCAACCCCTCTTGTAGAACATACCCGCCGCTGGGGAGAAGTGTGGACTTGCCCTTCTCCCTGGAGTCCTTTCAGCTGATGGAGAGAAGACAAGGTGGCTGGGCTCACTCCGTCATGCTGTTGGGAATCTGGACCAACTGTCCAGCATCCCTGGGGTATACAAGTAGAGCCTGTATACCCCACAGTCTTCTAGATGAAAATCCCCCAGTGTTGTCAGAGCAAGGCTGATATTCTCCTATCCCAATGCCAGACCTTTTTCTGGGGTTGTGTCAGTGGAAACCGCAGTCCCATCCACTACCACAGAAAATCAATTTTTTGTTAGTTGAGGGCAGAGGCCAGCAGCACTCTGCCCTGTTGTAAGCTCTTCTGCAGGGTTGCTGTCAGTGGACACTGCAGTCCCATCCATAGACACCAGCTCAAGCTGCAGTTGGGAGGTGCCGTTTGCATTCCCTCCCTTGTTGTGTGCAGAGGTCAATAGTCCCATACTCTGAAGCCAGCTCTTCTGCTGGAGGCTCATCAGTTGTTCCTCTTCAGCAAAAAAGTCTATTAAATCCCCAGTCTCTGGAATTGGTGTCTGGGGATAGAGATTCACCATCTCCTGTCCATGTAACCCAGAAGATGTTATCGGTGCTGGGCAGAGGCAATCTCCAGAGTTTCTGCTGCCAATTCTGGGGCATGCTGCTGAATGTGTTCTAGCAGTTCCCTGTATGCCTTTTCCAGGTGTTGTTCTTTCCTTAGCAAATATTCCACATCAGATTTAAGCTCTGAGACCCCTGTGAAACCGAGCATAGCCTCTCTGTATTCTCGCAGGTCTTCAAGGGGAGGTTCCCCTTCATCACCAAACACAAAACCATCTGTAAGGCTCTCCTACAGCAATCCAAGGCCACCAAACTTATATTCCTCTGGAGAGCAGTCTGTTGTCTCCCGTAAATATTCCTGCTCTGCGTGCCATTGCAGAGCCCGATATCAATTGTCTATGTTCTCCGACACATGAGATGTAGCTGAAAATTTGTGTCGGGGAGGGTGCTTAAAGGGAGACTAGCAGGGAGCTTGTCTATTCAGACTACAGCTACAGTTCCTTTATTTACCTGCCTATGTGGCGGCCCCCCCTGTGACTTTCCTCCAATCAGCTCTCACACAGTGTAAGCCCAGTCTCCACATCCACTGCTGAAAGAACAAGAAAGATTTCTAACACGATCTGCACTTTCCAAAGAGTGTAGAAAGGGAAAGACAGTAGATATACTAGTAAAACTTATGTGGGGAGATTTGTTTCATCTCTGTGTATCATCTGAGGCTATTCACTTCACTGGGTATATGTAAAGGTTTACAACCACTTTAAAGTGAATAACTCAACACCAAGTTCACAGTATGGACCACTTATATATTTATACATGTTGATCATATCCCCACTTATGTATTTATACATGGTGATCATATTCCCCCTTAATCTCCTCTTCTCAAGAGAGAACAAATTCAGTTCCTCTAATCTTTCCTCATAGCTGAGCAACTTCATGCCTCTTATCAGTTTGGTTGCTCTTCTCTGCACTTTCTCCAGTTCCCTGATATCCCTTTTGTGAACTGGACCCCAAAACTGAACTGCATATTCAAGATAAGGTCTTACTAATGATTTCTCTCTCTCTGGAGTCTATACCTCTCTTAAAATAAGAAAGGATTTTGCTCACTCTGGAAATCGCAGCTTGGCTATTGCGTGCCATTAATAAAAGAGAAGTATTAGATTTGGGTTTTTTTTTTCAGACTCGCACTTACCTAGGTGGATGCTACATCTATCCCCCACCTGCTCTAACACTGAGAACTGAGCAATCAAACACCACTGATTGCTTGGTGCTCAGAGCTCCCTGAGCAGAGAGCCGGTAACTGTCAGTCACCGCTCTCTGCTCTGACCCCCCCCCCACGCTCACTGGGAGTGCTAAGCTGGGGAGGGGACGGGAGCGGCCAGCTCAGCCTCTCAGCGACTCGCTGAGAGGCTGAGCCAGGTGCCGGTTGGATCTCGACCATTTGGTCGTGATTCTTCCGGAGCCTGGACTGGCTCTGTGACGTCAGCCGACAGCAGGCTTCAACCCACTGCTCAGCTGAAAATGGGTCACAGGAGTGTAGAATGAACTATCCACATCTGCTGCCTGTAGAGCTCAAGAGGGAGCAATTTGGGGGCTAAATGCAGCTAAACCCCCCCCCAATTAAAAAAAAATATCTACAGCCCTGGATACTCCATAATCCTTTTTAATTTTGTTGCCCTTTGCTGAGCTCTTTCTAATTCAGCAACAACTTTGAGGATTGGTGACCAAAATTGAACTGCATATTCAAGATGAGGTCAAACCACTGTTTTGTAAGGCCTGGTTCACACCTATGCAGGCTGCGGTTGATGTGTTTTCTGGGTGCTTTTTTCACACATGTTTTTAATGCTTTTCTGGAGTTCATTGTCTTGCGGGAGATATGTGTACAATCAGAACCTATTTTTTTTATTTTTTTTTTGCTTGTTCATAGTACCAGCAAAAAAAAATGCTGTTCCTCTGAAAAGCGACCCATGCTCAGATCGCTTTTCAGAGGCATTTGACAGCCAGTAAAGAGGCAATATGTTGCCTACTGACCGCCTGTTTTAACCCCTTAAATGCATCATCACTATGCTGCAACTGCATGCAATGCACACAGTTGCAGGGTGGTTGCAGTGTAGCTCCATTCACCTAGGGGTATACTTCAAGGGTGCCCTGACTGGAAAAAGATTGGGAAACACCGACATAGAGGAACCCATCTCACCATTTTCCTCCTGCAGCCGCTGAATGCCTATGGGAGGGAGAGGAGGAGAAGTGGGGGGAAATGGAGAAATCAATTCCTTTATATGCAGCCACGCACTTGGGACCGGGCCCTGTTGTTTCGCCACCGGGCTTGGAGAAAAGAGCCCTGTCCGGGGGTCAGGGGGGCCCTTCATTGTTTCTTGCATTGGGGCCCTAAAGGTTCTAGTTACGCCTCTGATTTGTTTCATTAATCATGCATTTAATTGGCTGGCTTTCTTTCTTTCTTTCTCAGTGTTATTTCAGCAGTGCGCAGCTGCCCTTAGTGTTCTCTCCT
This sequence comes from Aquarana catesbeiana, assembly GCF_042186555.1. Classification (NCBI taxonomy): domain Eukaryota; kingdom Metazoa; phylum Chordata; class Amphibia; order Anura; family Ranidae; genus Aquarana; species Aquarana catesbeiana. The sequence goes on from NC_133327.1 coordinate 469,329,298, forward strand.
TGTGGCGACTCGGTAGGTTCCCTGGTGGCGAGAAGGCCAACCCTAGTTGGAGTCGCCGGTCCGCCCACTTGCACATGTCCCGGCCCGGGCCCCTCCCAGTGGATATTGGGCCTGTGCACAGACGCGCGCACGGCTTTTTCACGCATACGCACTGCGGGACCCTTGACCGCGCAACGCAGTACGCCGGGTCAGACCGGTGTTGGGCTTACGTCGCGGGGTTGGGACTTTAAATAGCAGGCATGTGCCTGCTGATCAACCAGGCTGGTGTCGAACCCGGAGAAGGTACCCATCATTTCCATCTGACGGTAAGTCCACGATCTGTGGATGTGCCACCGCATTTATGTAGCTCTTCCTATCGATATATTGGCCATTACCTCGGCTATATTACCCCCATTAATTTGGACATGCTACCTTTCCTTACAGGACAGGCAATGCACTCTTGAGACGGTGCACTGTTTATTATCCCCTTCATCTCCTCCATCGTTACTATTGATATATACCTGGTATATATCTTGCTACCAGTGGGACATTTCCATCCGGGTCCCTGTATTTCGGTACTCTGCCAACTAGGTACATATTATTTCACCTGTTCACCTTTGCACCTGCACTGTCACACCTCACCACCCTGTGTTTTATACCCACGTCCCAGCCACCTCCCCCCTTCGTTCCCTTTTAGGGTGTCTTTCTTACACACCTCTGATCTATATAATTTTTTTTTTAGTTCCTTTCCTCTCCCCCCTTTTTTCTCCTTCTCTTCTCTTTTTTTTTTTTCTTTTTCTCTCTTTCGTTTCTTCAATTTTTCCCCCTTCCCTCCTCCCCCTCCCCCCTCCCATCCCCTCTCCCTTCCCCCCTCCCTTCCCCTCTCCCTTCCCCCCTCCCTTCCCCTCTCCCTTCCCCCCCCCTTCCCTCTCCCCATCCTTCTCTCCCTATTCCCCTTTTCTTTCCATTAATCCCCTTCTCCCTCCCTTTCTCTCTTTCTCGCTCCCTTTTCTCCCTTCTATTTTTCTTTTTCTCTCTTCTTTTTCCCATACCCCCCTTCCCCCACCCCTTTTCTCTCCTCCCTTTTCACTGTCCCTTACTTCTTCCCCCCCCTTTTTCTCCCCATATCTTTTATCTGTCTTGCCCCCCCCTTTTTTTCTTGACTTTTTTTTTGTTTTGCTCTGCATCTACAGCCCTTTTCTCTTTTTTTCCCCCTCCATCCTTCTATGTTACTACATTTTCTTCATTCACTTTTGATCTCTACTTTTCCCAGCATTGTGTATGCTTTTTGCGTCCCTCTTTGGGTTTGTTTGCACACATTTTTAAGTGTGCTCTGGTTTCCATTTTCATTCACGGGTTGCACAAATTGCTGTCCCCCCACCATCACTCCCTTTTTTGTCACCACCTCACCTTTACCCCACCACTATTTTTCCATCATCCCCCACTTCATCACATCACTGAGCACATTCCTTTTCTTGGTACCCTCCAGCTCTGGCATTTTTACATTACGTACTTTATTCCATTCAGACTCCAGTCCCTTGATCTTTAAATTCCCCCAGTCGCCACGGGAAGCTCCACTGGGCACGCCTTGTGCGCTGTTTACACAGGGACTTGGGTAAGCAGCCTTATATTAATAGTTTCATTACCCTTTCCCCCTTTCTAATCAATTGTATTATTTATAACCCCCCCCCCCATGTATTGTTGACTATTCTGTGATTGATCTTATGTCTACTTACAGATGTATTTTCTGATGAAGTGGTTCATCCCCCAAAACTAGTAGAAGTGCTATGTATGACCAAGTCACCTGTGTTTTAATTCTATTGTAATGTATTTTGTACTAATTAATTTTTTGTAAATTTTTATTTCTGTCCACACATTCTATTTGCACATTTTTCCATATTGTACCGAAATAGTCCATTTGCTTTCTTGCTTCTGGTGAGCCTTGTGTAGGGACCAGGCTCCCAAACCTCTATCCCATTAAATTTTGGATGATGGTACAAACTTTGTTCTAAATTTCATACCCATTGATCTTACTCTGTGAGGCCACTCATTTCTTTGCACTATATATTATATAAATATTGATTTATCGTTTGAGTGTATTTCTATTGTAATTATAATGTATCTATGTTTTAATGCGTCAATGCTTGGTGCTAGCATGCTATTGCTAAATCGCACAAACCCCCACTCCACGCTAAATAGTGAGAAAAACCCCAAAGTCAAAATATTATATATAGTGTGAAAGCTGGCTCAATAACAACCCCTCAATAGATGACTACTGTATAAAGCTATCCCCCTTTTCTTATGGTGCTAAATCACTTAAAGTGATATTATGCCGCGTACACACGATCAGACTTTCTGGCATACTTGGTCCGGCACACTTTCCGATGGACTTTGTCCGCCAGGTGTGCCGGACTTTAAAACGGACGGACTTGCCCACACACGACCGGACTTTCCGGCGGGCTAAATCCGCCCGTCTTTCCGACGGACTTTCGCCGGAATTACGGCAGACTTTCAGAATGAACGGACTTGCCCACACATGGACAAGTCCGTTCATTTTGAACGTGACTCAGGTACGACGGGACTAGAAAAGGAAGTCAATCTTGCCGCTTTTATCGGCGAGATTGACACCTTGCGAGCCCCGTCGCGGGTCATACCAGGCCCTTAGGTCTGGCATGGGTTATAAAGGGAAGCCCCTACGCCGAAAAAATGGGGGTGGGGGTGAGCGAGCGCCCCCCCCTCCTGAACCGTACCAGGCCGCATGCCCTCAACATGGGGGGTGCTTTGGGGGAGGGGGGCCCCCCACCCCAAAGCACGTTGTCCCCATGTTGATGAGGACAAGGGCCTCTTCCCGACAACCCTGGCCGTTGGTTGTCGGGTCTGCGGGCGGGGGGCTTATCGGAATCCGGGAGCCCCCTATACTAAGAGGGCCCCCAGATCCCGGCCCCCCACCCTATGTGAATGAGTATGGGGTACATGGTACCCCTACCCATTCATCTAGGGAAAAAGCGTCAATAATAAAACACCCTACACAAGTTTTTAAAATAATTTATTAAACAGTCCTGGGGGGTCTTCCTCTGGCTTCGGGGGTCTTCTTCCGGCTTCGGGGGTCCTTCCGGTTCCTCTTCTCCCAGTTGGTTCTTCTCCGCTCCCTCCGGCCTCTTTTCCCAGTGTTCCAGTTCTTCGGCCGGCTCCTCCGCTGTCTTCAGGCCGCTCTTTTGCCAGCGAAAGGTCCGGACTTCTGGGCTTCTGGGCTTCTTGGCTTCTTCCCTCTTCTCTTCTCCAGATGTTGACACGACAGTCTCTCTGGCTGGACTGCTCTCTGAGCGCTCCGTTGTGACTTATATAGGCAGAGACCCTGCCCCCTTATGATGTCACAGTCCCTGGGCATGCTGGGGCTGTGATGTTTTAGGGGGCGTGGTCACCGGGTGATGTTGACCACGCCCCCTAAAACGTCACAGTCCCAGCATGCCCAGGGACTTTGACATCATAAGGGGGCAGGGTCTCCGCCTATATAAGTCACAATGGAGCGCTCAGAGAGCAGTCCAGCCAGAGAGACCGTCGTGTCAACATCTGGAGAAGAGAAGAGGGAAGAAGACAAGAAGCCCAGAAGTCCGGACCTCCGCTGGCAAAAGAGCGGCCTGAAGACAGCGGAGGAGCCGGCCGAAGAACTGGAACACCGGGAGAAGAGGACAGAGGGAGCGGAGAAGAACCAACCGGGAGAAGAGAAGCCGGAAGAAGACCCCCGAAGCCGGAGGAAAACCCCGGAGCTGTTTAATAAATTATTTTAAAAACTTGTGTAGTGTGTTTTATTATTGATGCTTTTTCCCTGGGTGAATGGGCAGGGGTACCATGTACCCCATACTCATTCACATAGGGTGGGGGGCCAGGATCTGGGGGCCCTCTTATTATAGGGGGCTCCCGGATTCCGATAAGCCCCCCGCCCGCAGACCCCGACAACCAACGGCCAGGGTTGTCTGGAAGAGGCCCTTGTCCTCATCAACATGGGGACAAGGTGCTTTGGGGTGGGGGGCCCCGCAGGGCCCCTCCTCCCCCAAAGCACCCCCCATGATGAGGGCAGGCGGCCTGGTACAGTTCAGGAGGGGGGCGCTCGTCCCCACCCCCTTTCCTGATCGGCCGGGCTGCGTGCTTGGATCAGGGTCTGGTATGGATTTTAGGGGGGACCCCACGCTGTTTTTTCGGTGTAGGGGCTTCCCTTTATAACCCATACTAGACCTAAGGGCCTGGTATGCCCCGCGCTCGCCGCAATAGGAAAATTTGTTTTTCCTATTGCAGCGAGCGCGAAATCCAATACCCTGCCCTTGCGTCGTATCTGATCCATTGGACCAGCATACAGACGAGCGGGCTTTCCGTTGGACCAGCACACAGACGAGTGGACTTTCCGCCAGAAACTGAGTCCGACGGAAAGATTTAAAACATGTTTCAAATCTAGGTCCGGCGGGCTTTTGGGAAAAAGTCCGCCGGAAAAGTCCGCCGGAACCTAGACACGGTTGGATTGTCCGGCGGACTCTGGTCCGCTGGACCAAGTATGCCGAGAAGTCCGCTCATGTGTACGCGGCATTAGTCTCGTTTTTTTCTAATTTAAAAATAATAAACATGTAATATGCTGTTTTGCACAGAGCAACCTGGATCCTCCTCTTCTCGTGTGCCTTGCCGGGGTTCTGTCAATATAGCCAATTCATTGAGATCTCCAATCATGTCACTTTCGGTTACTGTAAAGCATCAGTAATTGGAGATTTAGGCAAATTGCTGTTTTGACACAACACCGGCAAACGTGTACACTCCAGTACACGAAGAGTTTGCTGTTTTGACAGAACTGCGGCTAATGCCGCGTACACACGGTCGGACTTTCCGGCATACTTGGTCCGGCGGACCAGAGTGTGCCGGACAATCCGCCCGTGTGTGGGCGGCGGCGGACTTTTCCGGCGGACTTCTTCCCAAAAGCCCGCCGGACCTAGATTTCAAACATGTTTGAAATCTTTCCGTCGGACTCAGTTTCGGGCGGAAAGTCCGCTCGTGTGTGTGCTGGTCCGACGGAAAGCCCGCTCGTGTGTAGGCTGGTCCGACAGACCAAATACGACACGAGGGGATGGTATTGCATCTCGCGCTCGCTGCAATAGGAAAAACAAATCTTCCTATTGCGGCGAGCGCGGGGCATACCAGGCCCTTAGGTCTGGTATGGATTATAAAGGGGAACCCCGCTACGCCGAAAAAACGGCGTGGGGTCCCCCTAAAATCCATACCAGACCCCGATCCGAGCACGCAGCCTGGCCGGTCAGGAAAGGGGGTGGGGACGAGCGAGCGCCCCCCCCCCCTCCTGAACCGTACCAGGCCGCATGCCCTCAACATGGGGGGTGGGTGCTTTGGGGGAGGGGGGCGCCCTGCGCCCCCCCCCCCCCAAAGCACCTTGTCCCCATGTTGATGAGGACAAGGGCCTCTTCCCGACAACCCTGGCCGTTGGTTGTCGGGGTCTGCGGGCGGGGGCTTATCGGAATCTGGGAGCCCCCTTTAATAAGGGGGCCCCCAGATCCCGGCCCCCCACCCTATGTAAATGAGTATGGGGTACATGGTACCCCTACCCATTTACCTAGGAAAAAAGTGTAAGTAATAAAACACTACACAGGTTTTTAAAATATTTTATTAAACAGCTCCGGGGGGGGGATCTTCCTCCGGCTTCGGGGGTCTTCTTCCGGCTTCGGGGGTCCCTCCGCTTCATCTTCTCCCGGCGTCCGGTTGGTTCTTCTCCGCTCTCCGGCCTCTTCTCCCGGTGTCGCAGGTCTTCGGCCGGCCCCTCCGCTCTCTTCATGTAGCTCTATTGCGAGCGGAGGTCCGGGCTTCTGGGCTTCTTGGCTTCTTGGCTTCTTGGCTTGGCTTGGCTTCTCTTCTCTTCCCCCAGATGTTGACACGACGCTCTCTCCGGCTGGACTGGTTTCTGAGGGCTGCGTTGTGACTTATATAGGCGGAGACCCCGCCCCCATATGATGTCACAGTCCCTGGGCATGCTGGGACTGTGACGTTTTAGGGGGCGTGGTCGGGGGGCGTGGTCGACCACGCCCCCTAAAACGTCACAGTCCCAGCATGCCCAGGGACTGTGACATCATATGGGGGCGGGGTCTCCGCCTATATAAGTCACAACGCAGCCCTCAGAAACCAGTCCAGCCGGAGAGAGCGTCGTGTCAACATCTGGGGGAAGAGAAGAGAAGCCAAGCCAAGAAGCCAAGAAGCCCAGAAGTCCGGACCTCCGCTCGCAATAGAGCTACATGAAGAGAGCGGAGGGGCCGGCCGAAGACCTGCGACACCGGGAGAAGAGGCCGGAGAGCGGAGAAGAACCAACCGGACGCCGGGAGAAGATGAAGCGGAGGGACCCCCGAAGCCGGAAGAAGACCCCCGAAGCCGGAGGAAGATCCCCCCCCCGGAGCTGTTTAATAAAATATTTTAAAAACCTGTGTAGTGTTTTATTACTTACACTTTTTTCCTAGGTAAATGGGTAGGGGTACCATGTACCCCATACTCATTTACATAGGGTGGGGGGCCGGGATCTGGGGGCCCCCTTATTAAAGGGGGCTCCCAGATTCCGATAAGCCCCCGCCCGCAGACCCCGACAACCAACGGCCAGGGTTGTCGGGAAGAGGCCCTTGTCCTCATCAACATGGGGACAAGGTGCTTTGGGGGGGGGGCGCAGGGCGCCCCCCTCCCCCAAAGCACCCACCCCCCATGTTGAGGGCATGCGGCCTGGTACGGTTCAGGAGGGGGGGGGCGCTCGCTCGTCCCCACCCCCTTTCCTGACCGGCCAGGCTGCGTGCTCGGATCGGGGTCTGGTGTGGACTTTAGGGGGGACCCCACGCCGTTTTTTCGGCGTAGCGGGGTTCCCCTTTATAATCCATACCAGACCTAAGGGCCTGGTATGCCCCGCGACGGGGCTCGCAAGGTGTCAATCTAGCCGATAAAAGCGGCAAGATTGACATCCTTTTCTAGTCCCGTCGCACCTGAGTCACGTTCAAAATGAACGGACTTGTCCGTGTGTGGGCAAGTCCGTTCATTCTGAAAGTCCGCCGGAACTCCGGCGAAAGTCCGTCGGAAAGACGGGCGGACTTAGCCCGCCGGAAAATCCCGGCGTGTGTGGGCAAGTCCGTTCGTTTTAAAGTCCGGCGCACCTGGCGGACAAAGTCCGTCGGAAAGTGTGCCGGACCAAGTAGGATAGAAAGTCCGCTCGTGTGTACGCGGCATTAGGGAAAAGTTGTTGCAGCCTCGAAGGTGGCCATGTTGTTGGTTCGTATCGGATGGACTAACAATGTCCGCTCATAATTTAGCGTACTGGAGTGTATACGGTTGCCGGTGTTGTGTCAAAAAAGCAACTCGTCTAAATCTCCAATTACTGGTGCTTTACGGTAATCGGAAGTGGCGTGATTGGACATCTCAATGAATTGGCTATTTTGACAGAACACCAACGTAAGCCCTCCTTCCTGCTGAGTGCCTCTACATCAAGCAGCTTGCTATGGGGGCACCCATTCAGACATGGAGCAGCGGTTAGGCCCTTTCTCTCCTCAATGGCTCACTGACTTTGATTGACAGCAGTGGGAGCCAATGGCAACATCGCTGGATCGAGATGGGGCTCAGGTACTTACCTGGGGCTGAGGGGGGACTGCTGCACACATAACGTTTTTTATATTATTGCATAGAATTGCATTAAGATAAAAGAACTTTCTGATTTTAGAACCACTTTAAATAAAAACAAAAAAAATGTATATAAAGAATTATATATATGTACAAAATACTAAAGTACCACCCAAACCAAATGAGTCGATGTCAGCACCTAAACATCTACTATTATTATTATATTATTATTATACAGGATTTATATAGCGCCAACAGTTTACAAATCGCTTTACAATATAAAAGGGAGACAATACAGTTATAATACAATAAGATACAGGAGGATTAAGAGGGCTCTGCTCAGAAGAGCTTACAATCTAATAGGGTGGGGCAGGTGGTACAAAAGGTTGTAACTGTAGGGAATGAGCTGATGGAAGTGGTAAAAGATTGGTTAGAGACGTTATAGGCTTTCCTGAAGAGATGAGTTTTCAGGGATCGCCTGAAGGTAGCAAGAGTAGGGGATAGCCGGACAGGGGGAGGTAGCGAGTTCCAGAGGATGGGAGAGGCTCTGGAGAAATCCTGGAGATGAGCATGAGAGGAGGAGACGAGAGAGCTTGAGAGTAGGAGATTTTGAGAAGAGCAGAGAGGACGATTTGGGTGATATTTGGAGACAAGATTGGTGATGTAGCTCGGGGCAGAGTTGCGAATGGCTTTGTATGTTGTGGTTAGTATTTCGAATTGAATTCGCTGGGTGATTGGGAGCCAGTGTAGGGATTGGAGGAAGGGGGTTGGCAGACACTGAGCGGTTGGTGAGGTGGATAAGTCTGGCAGCAGCATTCATGATAGACTGAAGAGGGGATAGCCTATGGAGAGGCAGGCCAATGAGAAGGGAGTTGCAATAGTCAAGGTGAGAGATAACAAGGGAGTGAATGAGGAGCTTGGTGGTTTCATTTGTTAAAAAGGGGCAAATTTTAGAGATGTTACGGAGGTGGGGATATTAATAGCTCAGTTTTAATAAAATTTAGTTTAAGGAAGTGGTGTGACATCGATGCTCATATGTCAGTTAGTAAGTTAGTAATGCGAGAGGAGACTGAATGAGTGAGGTGCGGAGTAGACAGAAAGATTTGGTTGTCATCAGCGTATAAGTAGTATTGGAAGCCGTGGGCGGTTATCAAGTAACCAAGGGAGGAGGTGTAGATACCTAGATCAACTAGACACCTTCAGTGCAGAAATCGACACCAGGTAGTGCATTGATATCCCAATTATAGGATAAAATATTATAATTTCTTTTATATAAGTGTGAAATAACAAATGAACAAATAAGTCAAAGAATATCAGTACATTAAAGCGGTAGTAGGGGGGTTGTGTCCAAGATGGTGACGGATGCCTAACTAAGGAGCTCTGCTGCTGTGGGGGAGATTATATCCTGTTAATCCCATCCTGTCCCTCCTGCTGATCCGGGATCCACTGCTAAGACACCCGCTGTCGGATGATAAGAGGGCGGCATCAGTTTGAGCCTCGGCGACAAAGTACAGCTGCAGTTAAAACCGCCGGGCGCCCACATGGCAGGCTCCAGCAACATGGCGACACAGAAGATTCGGAGCTGGCTCTCACAGAACAAGCAAGCTTTACGGCACTTATGCAGGCCATTACAGGCTGTCAAAATACTCTTACCACTAAGATTGATTCTCTGCAGATAGATGTGGATCTCCTGCGGAGGGACATAGATAAGATTCAGGGTCGCATCACGGAGGCTGAGCGTCGAGTCTGGATCTGCGACCACTCAGCCTGCCTGCACAGGACTAAGGTAAAAGCCCTTGAATCCAGAGCTAAGGATTCCGAGAACCGCAACCAGCATAACAACCTTTGCATCCCGGGGTTGCCAGGGGGTGCAGAAGAAGAAGCTGCATTTACCGAGCAGTTGCTGAGATCTCTGTTCCCGCCGCTTTCTCACCTTTCTTTGCGGTGGAGAGAACCCATTGAATGCCACCTACCAGAGGCCCCCCTGGGACGCGAGCCCGCACTTTTATTCTTTGCCTAATGATATTCCCGGATTCCTCCGTGGGTACACAGAAGCAACACTAGTCATTTGATGCTGTAAGTCAAGCCCTTCACTACAAAGGCCTGAAATATCACATGTTATTCCCAGCCCGTCTGCGGGTACAAGACAGAAAGTCTGTCTGCTTCTTCAATGTACCGGAGGATGCCAGTGGATACCAGTGGATCAACATGTTTCCAAGCTTGTAAATTCTTCTTTCTACCTTTTGGCTTCTCTGCTATGGTTCCTCTCTGCTATGTATCTGGGCCTTTAATGGCAGCCCTCATCTGATCTGCACTGTTGAGAGATGGCAGGCTACCCTTTCTGTGCCTTACTGTGTGCCTATCATGGCTCCTTGTCTATGACCTCTCTGTTACAACACTTAACTATCTTACCTGCATTGCCACTCTGGAATCTGCAGCGGGGTCTTCGACTTGGGGACAACAGGAATATATATGTTTTGACCAGGGCTCTGGACCGGACTGTATCTTTGTCCTCCTGCCTGCTGTTATACATCTTATGCCGCATACACACAAACAGACAAACAGACTTGCCAATGGGCTAAACTCTGTCTGCATTTCCGATGGAAAGATTTAGAACATGTTCTATATCTGAGTCCGTCGGAAAAGCCGACAGAAAAAGTCAGATGGGGCATACAGACAGTCAGAATGTCCGACCAAAAGCTTCCATCGAGCTTTTTCTGTTGGAAAGTCCGGCCGTGTGTACGCAGCATAAGATGTATTTCTTATACTCCAGCAGTCTCCCTGCTTTGTCATCTACCTTGCAAACAGGTGTTCACAATGCTATTTGCTAGGACTATTGTTTCTACTATGATTTAAGTTGGTGCCAAAAGCTAAGGCCGGGTGTTGGGAAAGTTTATAACCCCCTCATTAACAGCATCTCTTTATGGGAACTAATTCCTTTTGACATTTAACTACACTCTCACAAGTTGAAGGTTGTGGACTGTTCATAACCCTGATTGATTTTTGACCATGTTTGGTTTTGGGTAAAAGGTGCTGTCAGATGTTTATACTGAAATATTAAAAGTATTATATTTATGAAATTGTGCAAAAATCTGTGGTTAAGGAGATTTTCACATTTTTCCACAAATCAAACAAAAAAATTCAAGTTTGTTTATCCATGCTAGTTTGAAGACAAGAACGAATACAGCGATGTGCTAAAATATATATATTTATTAACTATAATTTCAGTGCAAAAATAATATCAGATATATTTGGTGATAATACAAAAAGATATAACTTCAAATATCAAATATATGGGTGATGCAAAATGTTACCACAAGCTTTTGTTACAAAATACCATGTTTCAACACTTTGTCTTAGTAAACTTAGACTTAGTAAGACTTAGTAAATAGCTTTCTGTGGCTCTACAAACTTTTGAAAAGAAACTAGGTGTTGAATTTAACACATGCAATTTCTTCTCAAAACAAAGATCTTAAAGCTTAAACCTCTTTTATAGTATATGGATAATTTTGTCAACCACATACAAATCTGGTAATTTAACCAAGACTTATTTTTAAATACAGATATATTTAGAATGAATCTATGGTTCAACACATACTATAACTAATCCAATTCTAAGACTTTTTGAAGTTAGTTTTGTTGAGATCAGGGATGAGCCAACACCCCCCCGGTTTGGTATATAATTTTAGGTGTATAAAGGTGGCCATACATTATACAATCTGATTGTACAATCTCCTTTAGATTTACCAAATTTATATAATAGGAGGAAACCTCTATCTAGCCAATCACTCTATATTCAATCAGGCAGGCCCTTGCACTACATGATTGATGGCAGAACTAAAGGAGATTGTACAATCGGATTGTATAGTGTATGGCCATCTTTATACACCTAAAATTACTAGTTGTGCTTTCAGTGCCATTAATTGGTAACAGCACATCAAACACAGAAGCAAGCACACATTTTGCCATGTGAAAAAACGAGGGGCTAATGCTGCAAAACGCATAGTAAAAAATACGCAACCCATAAAACGCCAACATGTCCCATAAGTCACATATAGCACAGCCCATTTAAATCAGTAGGCTGCCCTATGCGTGCTACAGGAAAAACGAGCCACAAAACGTTCACTCCCATTATGTAAGATGTGAATGGGGCCTGAAAGTGAAATTGGTGCGGTAACACAAGAACAATTAGGCTCCATTCACATCTGTGTGTTTCCTTGCATTTAAAAAATGCTCTGCACCAAAACTCGCAGTAAAAACGCACCAAGCTCTGCTCTCAAAAAAGTTCCCGAAGCTTCTTTGGGGTGATTGCTGTGTGTGTAGGACACAGCAATTCAGCCCATTCAGGTGGATGATCTGCCCTATGTGTGATAAGTGAAAATGCTGCAAAATGCCTCCCCCCACAAAAAAAAAAAAAACGCATGTGGGAATACAAGTTCCCACTATGCAGAGATGTGAACGGGGCTTGACAGAAGAGTGATTCCACTCTTCTATGTACTTGTATAAAGATGGCCATACACTATGCAACCTGATTGTGTAATTAGTGAGAAGGGTGATCACTGATTGGTTGTATTTCATTTAAAAAATGTGCACCTGGGAATAGGAGGGTAGATGATGCAGGTTGTGTGCTAATGATGTCAGCTGGTTAACTCCTTCCTGTGTCATGACCTACAGTCTGTGAGGATGTAAGACAGAAGCAATAGATACATTTGGAATCACTGATGAAGGACAGTAAGGTAAGTGTCTGTAGATTTTATGGAAAGCTTTGATATTTTTACAAAAAAAGTATGTTAATGCTATATCAGTGCATAGGGGAGCTGGAATTTAGAAGAAAAAAAAGGTGAAATTAGCCTTTAAAGTGAAGCAATAAAAATAAAATATTCCTTTAAATATCATGTCCTTAGTATGCCTGTAAAATAGAGCATTTTTCCTGTGTTTAGAACAATGCCACAGCAAATGACATTTCTAAAGGAAAAAAATGGCATTTAAAACTGCTTGCGGCTGCAATGAATTGTCGGATCCTGGCAATATAGATAAAAATCATTGAAAAAAATGGCATGGGTTCCCCCCCAGTCCATTACCAGGCTCTTTGGGTCTGGTATGAATATTAAGGGGAACCCCGCACCAAAAAAGAAATAAATGCGTGGGGTCCCCCCAAAATCCATACCAAGCCCTTCAGGTCAACATGGGGAGGGTGCTTCGGGGTCCCCCCCAAAGGACCTTGTCCCCATGTTGATAGGGACAAAGGCCTCATCTGAAAAGTCCCCCGCCCACAGACCCCCACAACCACTGGGCAAGGGTTGTGGGGGTCTGCGGGCGGGGGACTTTTCAGAATCTGGAAGCCCCCTTTAACAAGGGGACTCCCAGATCCCACCCCCCATGTGAATGGGTATTGGGTACATTGTACCCCTACACATTCACCAAAAAAAGTGTCAAAATTGTAAAAATGACAGTAGACAATTTGGTACAAGTCCTTTATTAAAAAAAAAACTGTCCCGCGATGTCCATTCATCTTTGATCCCAGTGCTGACGGACTGAGAAAAGAAAATCAACAACTCCGCCTCAATGGGAAGCTCCCGCCAACTAAATCCTCTTTGCGATGACAGATGTTATACAATGTACCCCTACACATGGGGGGCCGGGATCTGGACCTTGTTAAAGGGGGCTTCCAAATTCCGATAAGCCCCCCGTCCGCAGACCCCCACAACCACCGGGAAAGGGTTGTGGGGATGAGGCCCTTGCCCCAAAGTACCCCTCCCATGTTGCGGGCATGTGGCCTGGTATGGTTCAGGAGGGAAGTGCTCTCTTGTCCCCCCTTTTCCTGCGGCCTGCCAGGTTGCGTGCCTGGATAAGGGTCTGATATGGATTTTGGGGGAGACCCCTATGCCATTTTTTTAAATTTTGGCGCAGGGTTCCCCTTAAAATCCACACCAGACCCGAAGGGCCTGGTATGGATTTTGGGGGGACCCCTACGCCATTTGCGCAGCGTTCCCCTTAATATCCTTACCTGACCCAAAGGGCCTGGTATGGATTTTGGGGGGACCCCCATGCTTTTTTTGTTTTTACATTTTAGTGCGGGGTGCCCCTTAATATTCATACCAGAACCAAAGGGCCTGGTAATGGACTGGGGGGGAATCCATGCCGTTTTTTTCAATGATTTTTATCTATATTGCTGGGATCCGACAACTCATTACAGCTGCAAGTTTTAAATTAGATTTCGTTTAGAAATGTAATTTTGCTGTGGTATTGATCTAAGCACCTGGGTCCCCATACACTTTTTATGGCAATAACTTGCATATAAGCCTTTAAAATTGGCACTTTTGGTTTTTCATGTTAGTGTCCCATAGACTTTAACGGTGTTCTGCGGCTTTCGAATTTGCAGCGAACACAGCATAATGTTAGCTGTTCGGCGAACAGGCAAACACCCGATGTTCCAGTCGAACTTACGTTTGACTGGAACGTAAGTTCCACAGGCGGTGGTCTCAGCGGGGGGGCATCGATAGTTTAAAAAAACTATTATGCCCCGTACACACGGTCGGACATTCAGACAACAAAATCCTAGGATTTTTTCCGGCGGATGTTGGCTCAAACTTGTTTTGCGTACACACGGTCGCACAAAGTTGTCTGAATTTCCAATCGCCAAGAACGCGGTGACATCAACCACGTACGACGAGACTAGAAAAGGCCATTTCAGAACCAAGCGCGGCACCCTTTGGGTTCCTTTTGCTAATCTTGTGTTAGTAAAAGTTTGGTGAGAGACTATTCGCGCTTTTTCAGACTCGTGGCTTTCAGATCATTTTCTGCGGTTCAGTTTGTGCTTGTGGGTTTGTATCTGCTCTTCAGTGCGTGCAAGCAAGCTACGCGTGACTCAGTCATTGTGTTATTGTTCGTTCGTTACTGTTTTTCAGGTCGCTCTTCACAGGCCTTGCTGTTCTTCAGTGCGTTCTGTTACTTCGTTCTGAGCAGCCGACCGTTTTCTAGCCATGTTGCGTATACGTACTCCTCGTAGAGTTCGTGCTGTGCGGGGGAGGAGTTCATGGACCAAGAATTGGTTGCTTCAGCGTGACCAGTTCTGTCATATGCCTTTGCTCCATGAGATCCGTGAGAATAATCCTGATGATTTCAGGAACTTTCTCCGGATGACGGACCCCGTTTTCACCGTTTGTTGGCTTTGCTGACCCCCTATATTAGCAGGCAGGATACCTGCATGAGGCAAGCCATCACTCCGGAGCAGAGGCTCGTCGCTACCTTGCGGTACTTGGCGACGGGGAGAAGCCTGCAGGACTTGAAGTTCTCGACAGGCATCTCCCCCCAGGCTCTGGGTATCATTATCCCAGAGACCTGTTCTGCCATCATCCAGGTCCTGCAGAAGGAGTATATTAAGGTAAGATTTTAATCCTTTAATATCACATTTTATTGTATATAATGTTTGCTAATATATTGTATTTCTTTCCTCATTCCCTAATTACCATGATTGGAATATGCTGTGAATGTCCCCTTTGTTCTCATGCATGCTGGAATTTTATGTTTTTTTTTTTTGTCCTTCATACATATTTGCCTTCACTTACCTCCCCAGCATGGTCTCCGGGCCCTATATTCACCTCATGTAGTCACTTAACAATGTACTTTATCAGCTCCATAGTAGTGCTTTACCCCAAACAACCCCAAAAATTTTTAGAAATGTGATTTGTGCATTAAATTCAGGCAGAGTGCCAGAGGCTTTTTTTTGTGGTGTCCCCAAATCATTTTTTACCCTCCCTCCCCCCAACTGCTAAGTCAGCTGATATCAATTCTCTATCTATCCTCAATCATCTATCTGCTGACTTTGCCAAACCCATACACACTATACCCATCTCTTTTGTGGTCAGATTTATTGATGAATTCCCCAAAGCATGTAGTGCAAGGGCCTGCTGGTATACTTTCAAATGGTACTGTTTAAAGTTTTTGTATCCTATTATTATCTTGATAGGTAATAGTAGAATGTCCAAATGTGCTCAAATGTGTACAGTGTGTATTTATATCTTTGTATTATGACACTTCTTACCTGTCCAGTGGGCTGCCAATAGTGTAACTAAGGAGGGGCTGGCCAAAGTAATACCCATTATTTAGGCATTCATCTCTCAATGAAGTGGAGAGGGTTACCTGTCCAAGATTCCCCCCCCTATAATGTTAGAAATGGCCCATGAGAGGGAGGGAGGGGGAATATGATAGGTGTACCTTATACTTTGGTGTTGTAAAATTCCCCTTAATAAATGTTATCTGGATGTTGGCCAAGAATGTTTGTGTCTAATCTGCTTTCCATGTTTATGTGCAAAAATACTACTAATACTGCGGAGGGGCAATTGATGGGAAACACGTCCACATCGTCCCACCACCCAACTCGGGGTCGTACTATTATAATTATTATAATTACAAGGAGTTCAATAGTATTGTGATGTTGGCAGTGGTGTCGGCTAATTACGAGTTCCTGTATGTGGACGTGGGGAAGAATGGCCGGATGTTCGATGGTGGAGTCATCGCCCAGACAGAGTTTTACAGGCATCTCCAGAATGGCAGCTTGGACTTGCCACCTCCAGAAGAGAATGTGGAAGGACTCCCATTTGTCTTCGTTGCGGATGAAGCATTTGCGCTGGGGGACCATCTTATGCGGCCATTCCCGATGAGGACCCTCACCCCGGACCAGAGGGTTTTTAATTACCGGCTGGCCAGAGCCAGAAGAGTGGTGGAGAACACATTTGGAATCATGGCCAGCCGGTTCCGCCTATTTCTTACACCCATCCATATGGCGGAGTATAAACTGAATCATATAATCCTGGCTTGCTGTGTTCTACATAACTTTTTATGGCAACATTCTGCCAACTATGCTGGCTCAGTTGGGCCTGAGGCCGGAATTATAAATGAAACAACCCTGACGGCGCTTGAAAGTGGCCGTCCTGGCTTGCCCTCCCTGAGTGCCCGTGATGCTTGGCTAAGATACCTTGAGTTCTTTGCGGGTAGGGGGGCCATCAATATGCCAGACAATTTGTGAAACCTTGATCAAATAAAAAAAAATTAAGCAAATCTTTGGTGACATTTACTGCTTGTGTTTGTTTTAGCTGACCCTGACCAAAATGTGGTGAGTCCTGAAAATGGCGTGATTGTGTAACCTTATACAAAGCACTGTTGGGTGTTATTTACTAAAGGCAAATACACTTTGCAGTACAAGTGCACTTGAAAATGCACTGAAACTGCACTTGTAGTGCAAAGTGGATTTGCCCTTAGGAAATAGGGATGAGCCGAACATCCCCCGGTTCGGTTCGCACCAGAACCTGCGAACGGACCGAAAATTCGCACGAACGTTAGAACCCCATTGACGTCTATGGAACTCGAACGTTCGAAATCAAAAGTGCTCATTTTAAAGGCTAATTTGCATGGTATTGTCCTAAAAAGGGTTTGGGGACCCGGGTCCTACCCCAGGGGACTTGTATCGATGCAAAAAAAACTTTTAAAAACGTCCGTTTTTTCGGGAGCAGTGATTTTAATGATGCTTAAAGTAAAAAAAAAAAGTGAAATATTCCTTAAAATATCGTACCTGGGGTGTGTCTATAGTATGCCTGTAAAGTGGTGCGTGTTTCCCGTGTTTAGAACAGTCCCTGCACAAAATGTCATTTTTAAAGGAAAAAATCTTGTTTAAAACTGCTTGCGGGTTTAATGTAATGTCGGGTCCTGGCAATATGGATGAAAATCAGTGAGACAAAGGGCATGGGTACCCCCCGGACCATTACCAGGCCCTTTGGGTCTTGTATGGATATTAAGGGGAACCCCGCACCCAAATTAAAATAAGGAAAGGTGTGGGGCCACCAGGCCCTATATACTCTGAACAGCAGTATACAGGTGGTGCAAACAAGACAGGGACTGTAGGTTTGTTGTTAAGTAGAATCTGTTTGTAATTTTTAACGGGTACATTTTTAACGTGTTTAGCTCCAGCCAAAAAACCTTTTTTAAGCTTTTTGGAAAACATAGGGAAGGGTTATCACCCCTGTGACATTTGTTTTGCTGTCTTTCCGCCTCTTCAGAAGATTTCACCTCACTTTTTTTCCCAATGACAAATGTTTTTTGAAAATTTGGGTTTTTTTGTGGAACAAGGATTGGAAAGCATCAGTGGAAAGGAGAAATGTTTTTCCCATATTAACTCTTACAGGAGAGAATTTCCCTTCCTAGGTGTAGATTTCATCTCACTTCCTGTTGTCTCCTTCCGTTTGCAAGTAGGAGTCGTTTGTAAGTTAGATGTTTGAAAGTAGGGGCCTGCCCTATATACTCAGCAGAAATTTGGGCCTTAGGTGTTGTTGTGGGTACAACACTGTAAGCCCTCACAGGGCCCTGCTGTGAAATATTAGATCAAGAATTGTAATTACATGCCCCTGTTGAACAAGGGCAGAAAAATTGGGCCTTTGGTGCCACAACACTGTAAGTCCTCACTCGCTCTTTGTGGGTGCAGAAATGGGCCCTGCTGTGAAATATTAGATCAATAATTGTAATTACATGCCCCTGTTGAACAGGGGCTGAAAAATTAGGCCTTAGGCACTGGTGCTGGTGCCACAACACTGCAACCCCTCACAGATACTCTAGTTGGAATGCAGAAATGAGCCCTGCTGCAAAGTATTGCATCAAAAATTGTAATTACATGCCCCTGTGAGACAGGGGCTGAAAAATTGGGCCTTAGGCACTGGTGCTGGTGCCACAACACTGCAACCCCTCACAGATACTCTAGTTGTAACGCAGAAACGAGCCCTGCTGCAAAGTATTGCTTTAAAAATTGTAATTACACGCCCCTGTTAAACAGGGGCTGAAAAATTGGGCCTTAGGCACTGGTGGTGGTGCCCTGAACCAAAAATGTTCTTACAAGCTATCAGCGTGATGATTGAGGAGGAAGAGGATAATTACTCAGGGATAGTCACTCAGCATCAGCATAGGCAGTCTTTGAAGGGATCTGAGATTTCAAAAAAAATTATTCGGTTACATCAGCATCAGGTGCTTGGTAGCTGGTGGTGATCCAAGACTGATTCATTTTTATGAAGGTCAGTCGATCGACCGAGTCGGTGGACAGACGCACCCTGTGATCGGTTACAAAGCCTCCAGCAGCACTGAATGTGCGTTCCGAAAGAACGCTGGATGCAGGACAGGCCAGTAGCTCATTGCATACTGTGTAAGCTCTGGCCAGTGATCCATCCTCAAGACCCAGTAACCCAGAGGATTTTCAGTGGGAAAGGTGTCCAAGTCAGATCTTGCCCCTAGGTATTCCTGCACCATGTAAAACAGACGCTGGCGATGGTGGCTGGAACCGATCATACCTTGGGGCTGCGGACCAAAAAATTGTCTGAACACATCGGTCAGATGGCCACCTTCTCCACCGCTCCTTCTTTGACTGACCGAAGCCTCAGCAACACGTTGTCCAGAAACAGGAGTTTGTAACCTCCCAGTCTCTGGGAACGCGTTGCACAGACCTTTCTGCAAGGCCTCCCGAAGATGTTTCATCCTCTGCTCCCTCTGCGATGGCAAGATAAGGTCCGCAACCTTACCCTTGTAACGTGGATCAAGGAGGGTTGCCAGCCAGTATTGGTCCTTCTCCTTGATACCACGAATACGAGGATCCTTCCGCAGGCTTTGCAGGATCAGGGAGGCCATGCAGCGTAGGTTTGCTGAGGCATTCGGTCCGGAGTCCTCTGGGTCACTAAGGACGACATGGTCTGCAGCCACCTCCTCTCAGCCAAGTACAAGTCCATGTGTTTCTTGGGACTGATCCCTTAAAGACTGCTGCTGATGCTGAGTGCCAGGCTCCACCTCCATACTGACACAATCTTCCTCCTCCTCCTCCTCTTCCTGTGTGATCGACGGGCACGCAGGAACACTGTCTGGATAAAGGGGGCCTTGAGAGCTAAGGAAGTCCTCCTCTTCCTGCCTCTGTTCTGCCTCAAGTGCCCTGTCCATTATTCCACGCAGCGTGTGCTCCAACAGGTGGACAAGGGGGACAGTGTCACTGATGCATGCACTGTCACTGCTCACCATCCTCGTGGCCTCCTCAAATGGTGACAGGACAGTGCATGCATCCCTGATCATGGCCCACTGGCGTGGGGAAAAAAAACAAGCTCCCCTGACCCTGTCCTGGTGCCATAGTCGCACAGGTACTCATTGATGGCCCTCTGCTGCATGTGCAGCCGCTGCAGCATGGCCAACGTTGAGTTCCACCTGGTGGGCATGTCACAGATTAGGCGCTTCTTGGGCAGGTTAAACTCCTTTTGGAGGTCCGTCAGCCGAGCACTGGCATTATATGACCGGTGGAAATGCACACAGACTTTCCTGGCCTGCCTCAGGACATCCTGTAAGCCCGGGTACCTGCCCAAGAACCGCTGCACCACAAAGTTAAGGACGTGAGCCAAACAGGGCACATGGGTCATTTGTCCCTGTCGGAGGGCAGAGAGGAGGTTGGTGCCATTGTCACAAACCACCATTCCTGCCTCAAGCTGGCGTGGTGTCAACCACCTCTGAACCTGCCCCTGCAGAGCTGACAGAACCTCTGCCCCAGTGTGGCTCCTGTCCCCCAAGCACACCAGCTCAAGCACCGCATGGCATCTTTTGGCCTGCGTACTTGCGTACCCCTTGAACGGCTACGGAGCACCGCTGGTTCCGAGGACAAAGCACAGGAAGAGGCCATGGAGGAAGAAGAAGAGGAGGGGGTGGAGGAGAGAGGTGTGTCACAATCATTAGCATTTTGGAGGCGTGGTGACGGAACAACCTCCAACACTACTGCACCTTGTCCTGCATCCTTCCCAGCTGCCAGCAGAGTCACCCAATGCGCTGTGAAACTTAGGTAACGTCCCTGTCCATGCCTGCTGGACCATGAGTCAGCGGTAATATGCACCTTACCGCTGACCGCCCTGTCCAGCGAGGCATGGACATTGCCTTCCACATGCCGGTAGAGAGCCGGAAAGCCTTCCGTGAGAAAAAGTGGCGTTTGGGTACCTGCCACTGAGGAACCGCACATTCCACAAACTCACGGAAGGGGGCAGAGTCTACCAACTGAAAAGGCAGCAGTTGAAGTGCTAGCAATTTTGCCAAGCTAGCATTCAACCGCTGGGCATGTGGATGGCTGGGAGCAAACTTCTTTCGGCAGTGCAGCAGCTGGGGCAGGGAAATTTGCCTGGTACAATCTGACGTCGGTGTACCAAAAGCAGATTGCCCACAAGTACTTGGCTGTGACACACCTAATTCTACACCTTCATTCCTCTCAGTGCAGGTCTCAGAGAGGACTGAAGGTATAGTGGGGTTGGAGATCTCAGCTGATGAGGAGCAAGGAGAGTTCCTCTTTGTTCTTTGGTGTGGGTCTTTTAGATACGCTTGCCAATGAACTGCATGGCAGGTCAACATATGTCTGGTCAAGCATGTGATACCCAAGCGGGAGATGTTTTGGCCATGCGAGATACGCTTGAGACATATGTTGCAAATAGATTACAGATGCTGTGTGTGTGAATGCGCTGCTCCCATCTAAATACGCTTATATCCTATCCATAAAGTGCAAACTTATTCCATATACAACATGGATCCATATAGAATCATTACATTAAAAAATAAATTATATCAAAAATTATATCAAAAAAATCCAAAAATTCAACAGTTCAATGAACGAGACTGCTATACCTACCCGTCCCTAACTGTTGGAATAGCTTGGTGCCGGCTCAAGGGCACATATAAATGTGAGTGCACAGTTTTTATTTGTTTTTTACAATAAACAGTTTAAACGGTATTGCGCGATGATCATTTTATTCATGTTTTATGAGGAACAATAAGGTCCAATCATAACTGTTGAAGAAGTTCCCTTTGAGTGGAGTGGTTATCCCTATGAATGAACCAAAGGTGTAGTTTTAAAGAAACATCTGGTGAGTGGCCAATCTCACAGGTGGTGGTGGAGCACTAAGTCACTAGTACATTGAATTAGCACAAGAGCACGCCAATCACGGCAATTGATAGAAGATTTGAATACATCACTGGGAGACTTTGCCACAAATGTGACACACATCATTGAACTGTTGAATTTTTGGATTTTTTTGATATAATTTTTGATATAATTTATTTTTTAATGTAATGATTCTATATGGATCCATGTTGTATATGGAATAAGTTTGCACTTTATGGATAGGATATAAGCGTATTTAGATGGGAGCAGCGCATTCACACACACAGCATCTGTAATCTATTTCTATGAGAAGTTTTTTGGATGCAGCAGCTAAGGCAATCACTATTAAAGTAATCGGTAGATATTGGTTTTGCGCCGGTGACACACACATACTAGTTTATTTATATGTTGCAAATAGCAGCGGTGCGATCTGATGCACTCGTCTCAAAAAAGGCCCACACCAAAGAACTTTTTGAATAACGCGCAGAGACTGCAGCGCCCTGCACATGTGGAGCTTTGGGGTGTGATGCAGTCAAGGTGCTGCCCTTAGGCTGGCCCCTGGAGGGCATCCTGCCTCGTTGGTGATGTGCCGCCTCCTCCTCCTCCTCTCCCCTATCAGGCACCCACGTTGAGTCAGTGACCTCATCATCCCCTCCCTCCTCATCACTGGAGCAAACCTGGCAGTATGCTGCAGCAGGGGGAGCATGACTGCCAGATTGCTGTCCTTCTTGGGCACCCCCTCTGTCCGTGCTCACGTTACTGCTTTCATCGAGCTCAGTATTATCATCAGAGCCTTCCAAACGCTGGGCATCCTCCTGGAGCATGTACCCAACACTGTGGTCAAACAGTTCAAGGGACTTCTCAGGAGGACATGGTGGGGCTAGGGAAGGAGTCACTGATGACATTGAGCCAAGGGAAGAGGCCGCTGCTTTGCCAGACAAAGTACCCTGGGCATGGGTGAGAGAGGATGAGGAGGATGAGAACGGCTTGGTCATCCACTCGACCAAGTCTTCCGCATGTTGCGGCTCAACACGGCCAGCTGCCGAAAAAAAGGCCAAGCGTGTCCCACGGCCACATGCTGATGAGGATGCACCATCTCCATGACCAGCACTAGACACAGAGCCTGCTTGCCCTCTATTATTGGCTTGTGACTGTCTGCCTCTCCTTCTTGGCCTTCCAGACATACTAATGGCCTGTAGCTGCACTAAGCTGGGATATATATATATATATATATATATATATATATATATATATATATATATATGTACTGATACTGCAGCTAGCAAAATCAACTGCCTGCCTGTAGTATGAGAACACCACCAACCTTCTACAGGTAGCTTTAGCTGAACACTGTGCAGAGCTCGCAAAAAACTAACTTGTAGCTTTTTTAGCTGCTTGCGGTAGTGATAGGATCAGGAAAACACCACCAACCTTCTACAGGTAGCTTTAGCTGAACACTGTGCAGAGCTCGCAAAAAAGTAACTTGTAGGTTTAGCTGGACACTGTGAGGAGGACGCACCACACTAACTTGTAGGTTTAGCTGAACACTGTGAGGTGGATGCACCGCACTAACTTGTAGGTTTAGCTGAACACTGTGAGGTGGACGCACCACACTAACTTGTAGCTTTAGCTGAACACTGTGAGCAGGACGCACCGCACTAACTGTAAATAGTCTAGCTGCCTGACTGTGGTACTAATAGGATCAAAAGAACACCAGCAATTTTCTTCAGGTAGCTGTAAATACTGTAACAAGACAAGCCTGCCTGTCAGTAAGAAGATAACAGGAACGGATCTAGCTGAACACTGTGAGCAGGACGCTCTGCACTAACTTGTAGCTTTAGATGAACACTGTGCAGAGGTCTCACTACACTAACTTGTAGGTTTAGCTGAACACTGTGAGCAGGACGCACAGCACTAACTTGTAGTTTTAGCTGAACACTGTGAGCAGGACGCACCGCACTAACTTCTAGGTTTAGCTGAACACTGTGAGGTGGACGTACCCCACTAACTTGTAGTTTTAGCTGAACACTGTGAGCAGGACGCACTGCACTAACTGTAAATAGTCTAGCTGCCTGACTGTGGTACTAATAGGATCAAAAGAACACCAGCAATTTTCTTCAGGTAGCTGTAAATACTGTAACAAGACAAGCCTGCCTGTCAGTAAGAAGATAACAGGAATGGATCTAGCTAAACTGAATACAGTGTATATATATATGCAACACCTGGGATGCATATATTTACACAATACACTGTAAGTGCAGCTAACTGACTGACTGTTCTGCCTAAACTATCTAACTCAAATCAAACGACACTGTCTGTCTCTCTCGATCTCTCTATCTATGAACGCCGGAACACACACTACACAGGGCCGCCGTGTAGGCGGCCTTATATAATGTGGGGCGTGTGCTAAATCCCCTGAGCCATAATTGGCCAAAGCCTCCTTGGCTTTGGGCAATTACGGCTCTCTGTTCAGACGGCGCTGTGATTGGCCAAGCATGCGGGTCATAGTGCATGCTTGGCCAATCATCAGCCAGCAATGCACTGCGATGCCGCAGTGAATTATGGGCCGTGACGCGCCACACGAATTTGGCGCGAACGGCCCATATCGTTCGCAATTCGGCGAAAGGGCGAACAGACGATGTTCGAGTCGAACATGGGTTCGACTCGAACACGAAGCTCATCCCTATTTGGAAATAACACCCATTGTCACAGAAAGCAGCAATTACATCACCACAAAAGTGTTGTAGCGTTGAGACAATAATCCACACATTCTTGATTAACAATCTTTTTAATACCTGCACAATCACATGTGCATTTAGAAAAGGTTTTTAAAACAAACCAACATGTTTGTTGTATAACAATTTTTGGGGTGGCATTATCAAAAATAGAAATGTCCATTTAAGATAAAACAGGCATGTTTCAAAACAATAAGAAAGACACAAATCTTGAACTTACAAAGTTCACATATGGTAAAACTTGAAGGCAATATCAGACATGAGTATTTAGGAACTGTGTTTGATATTTTGCGTTCAGATGGGGTGAAGTCACCCCAGCAAAAGACAAATTTTGAAGATGCACAACAATTTACGCATGTCAACATGTGCTAGCTGCCATCACGGGGGATCAAGGGACGTGTTTTGGGGGAGCAACCCCTTCCTCTCAGCTACTTTATTATTGAGGAAGGGGTTGCACCCCCAAAACGCGTCCATTGATCTCCCGTGATGGCAGATAGCACATGTTGACACACTGTGTGCATCCTCAAAATGTGGCTTTTCTAAAAATCGCTAAAACATTTTTAACATTGTAGCACACCAAAAAACAAAGGGATTTGGAGGGGTTTTAAACTCTCCCCAAAACATCAATGATGTTATTATTTTTTTGAATAACATCATTGATGTTTTTCTTGAGGTTTTCCAATGCTAAATTACACCCCATGATCTCCCCGATCAGGATCTGTGCACTTTCCAAGGTGAAATGCCCAGGATCCACAACATCACGATCACCTAAAAAGAGAGAAACCCCAAAAAAAACAGGTATTATAAATATACCGGCATCCATCTCTTACCTGAGCTTGTGGTCGCAGACACTCACCTGTTGTGACTAGTTCCACCACGTCTTCTTCCTCCTCCTGTTCTTCTTGGGTTGGGGGTATTTCCCCTTCTGCCCGAGGTGGGGGGTCTGTGGTCTCCTCGGATGAGGGGTGTCCTCCGAGTCTTTTCTCCCCTATGTAAAACTAAAATGGTATACTTAGCACACAGATATTTGATGGCAGAAATATAAAGATGAAACATTGCTTGGAATACAATTGTCTATTTTTGCTGAGTTCCAAGATGTAGAATTTTTATTGTCCTTTGTCAAGCTTCAAGACTTTACCTGTTTTGTACAAGCTTCACAGATGGAGACCCCCCTATAGTATCCACTGGAGCACCTGTGTGGATCCCCTAATAAAAAGGGTGTTCTTGTGTCCCACACTAGTGCTCCAGCATCCAGATGTGAAAACAGCTGCTGAGTGTCCTCTCCTTACACAGAATCTAGTTTGCATTTCATTCTAGTAACAAACCCATCTACACAACCAAATATTTTTCATACAAGTAGGCCCTAAAAAATGTGGGCAAATGCATATGGCCTAAACAATGGTGTTTTATAGGCCGAAAGAAAAATGTTTGATACGAACGAATAATGTGCCCATGAACATGAAAGTTGCCATTTTTAACTGTACAACACTTAAGAAAAGCACATGGAGCAGCACGAACGTAATAAAGATAAAAAGAATAGGAACACAGCACAACTACTTACTTTTTTGCAGCACTCTCCGGATCTTTCTGTACTGCTCGGGCTCTCTTAATTTCAGGTCCGACCACCGCTTCCTGAGCTGATCTTTCGATCAACGTACCCCGAAATTCCGGTGCAGATTTTTGACCACTTTCGCCATGACCTTGGCCTTTCTGATATTGGGGTTGGGGTAAGGTCCATACTTTCCGTCATAGTCGGCCTTCTTCAGGATGTCGACCATCTCCAACATCTCACCGAAGAACATATTTGAGGCCTTAAATCGTCTCCTTCTGGATCGGGACATTTCCGGATCCGGGCTTTCCTCCTCCTCCTCCTCGTTGCTATAATTAGCACACACCTGCTCTGACTCCGTCATGTGCTCTTCACCCACTGCGCAGAGCGAAAAGGGGCAGGGAATAGACTAGAAAGAATGTCAGGGGCGGGCGGAGTTACATGCATGCGCAGTGTGTATAAAGCGTAACACGTGTGCGTAGTACGTACGATCTGTGAGCGGAGCAAGGAGTATCGGAGGCACCAATCGTGATAACGAAAGTAAGAGCCAAACTTGGGCCTATACTGCTTCTAAATTGAGGCCTATATTGTAACAAGATTATGAAGGTTTTGCCTGACATTAGGGTTTGTCTTGTGTTGTGTCTTGCAGTGAAAATGGATATCTTGAAAGATACCGACTTTATGGCAATCTTTATAGATATGTTCAGGGAGCTGCCTTGTCTTTGGTAGATAAAACACCCTGAATATAAGAACCAAACAAAGAGGAAGGCAGCACTGGATCAATTGCTGGAATTTGTGAAGACGGTGATCCCCACGGCAAGCATGACCTATTTGAAGCTCCTAATTAGTGGCCTGAGGAGCACTTATCTAAGGGAGCACAAGAAGGTCCAGGATTCCCAGAGATCCGGAGCAGCAGATGACATCTATGTCCCCAGGATGTGGTACTATGACAGGCTGCATTTTCTGGCAGGCCAGACTGAACCCAGGTCATCACTCTCCAGTCTTCCTTCCCCCCCAGCTGAGGCTTCTGATGTCCAACCTGGGCCTTCCAGGCAGCAACATGTGGAGGAGCCCAGCTTGAGCCAGGTATAGCATTCTTCTAAATATTTCTGCTTGTCCAATCAATGATGTTAACTAGATGTTAGTTTGGAGTACTAATTTATGATTGGGATTGATGATGCAAAAACTAAAACCAATTCTCTTTTTCATACACAGGGAAGTCTCAGCCAGGAGGTGGCCGGCCCGAGCAGGCTGCCTGATATGCAGGTCCCTCCCATCCACCTATAAAGAGAAAGTGGCAGGAAGAGGAGTACCCTGAAAGAGGCTGCCATAGGCCTCTTTTGGAAGGCTACAGAGGCCCTGACAGCCCCCCACACTGTGGAGGAGGACTTTGCTGGCATAATTGCCTGCAAAATGCAGCGGATGGAGGAGGGCCAACAACTCATGTGTGAGTCCTTAATGTTGGAAGCTCTCAATAAGGGGTTGAGGGGCCAAATAACATCTGCTACCCACATTTGTGACCTCACACATGGTCCTCCTCCTCCAGGTCCTACTACTCCTCCTCCTCCAGGTCCTACTCCTCCTCCTGCCACATCTCCAACACCAGAGCCACAGCCAGGAAAGAAGCGTGGAAAGAAGACCAGAAAGTGATGACCCTGGGTCCAGTCTGGTCTGGCAAAAGATGCAGGCTCTTGTAGTACCACAGCCTGGGGACACAGATGTCATCTGCTGCTTTCCGCATCTCAGGGGCTTCTGGACCAGACTGCACTCCCTTAGATATGGACTCCTCGGGCCACCAATTTTGATGTTAAAGAATTGATGTCTGCCCTGGGGGTCCAAGGCTTCGCCAATTTCTGCTGTTTATTCAGCGTTGCCTCGCTCTTTGTTTGGTTCTGAGCCCTTAATAAAGGAATTTTTGTTTCAATTATACTTGCCTATGTGTGTTTTCCTTCAAAAAGGACAGTTGTTTGGGAGGATTCAGGTACATTTCTAAAGTACAATGTGAAATTAACAAGAGACACCAACACCAAGCAATCTCCTTGAGATTAAGTAATATAAGATATCGATGGTGTTGTGGTAACTTGACACACAAAACACACACAAAAATATTCTGGAGTAAAACCTAAAATAACATAAAACAAAGATCAGCCTTAAAAAAAATACAAACCTAAAAAATATTTGAAAAAATTATGCGTTAAAAGAAAAAAAAAAAGAAAACAACCCAAAAATAATTTTGCCAGATGTGACAAATCAAAATATATTGAGGGAATCCCGATAAATAATAAAGAAAGAAGTTTGAGAGAAGTCTGTGTGAATCTGAGCAGCAAAACTACTTCATTCTTCTCACATTATAAAGAAGAAGAGAGTGCGCTGTTTTAAACCATTTTTAACATTGCACCGTGACGAAAGTGTTGTATCCATTGTGAACGCTAATTTTACCAGACCGAGCGGTTCCGTCTCGGAATTTCTTCTGAGCATGCGTGGCACTTTGTGCGTCGGAACAGGCCACGCACGGTCAGAATTGACGCGATCGGATTTTGTTGTCGGAAAATTTTATAGCCTGCTCTCAAACTTTGTGTGTCGGAAAATCCGATGGAAAATGTCCGATGGAGCCCACACACGGTCGGAATTTCCGACAACACGCTCCGATCGGACATTTTCCATCGGAAAATCCGACTGTGTGTACAGGGCATTAGACCACAACATACAGGTTTGTACAATGTAATACCGACATATAATCACACACATAGGTTGACTTGATGGACTTGTGTCTTTTTTCAACCTCACCTACTATGTAAGATAAAACAGGATGTGTATCTCCCTTGGTTTAAAAGTGAAACAAATTCGTACTGCAGTTAGAATTCAATTCACTCCAAAACTGAACTACCAATATTGATTGGGTTAGTTAAGCATATACTCAACTTAAATTACCCAGAAGGTAAAAATATAAATGAATATATTACCAGAGATTTAAGAAATCTGTTGTTTTGAGAAGTATCAGCTGGGTGTCCCAAAAGGACTTCTCCAACAATCCTACATTTTTCTGTACTGCTTTTCTCCTGCTCGTCTCTCCATCTTAAGATCCCCTTTCAAGACCCCCTTTCAAGCTTTTCCAGATCCCCCCCGGCTACGTGAATCCAGTCTATATTCCCCTCAGGAATGGATGTGGAAATGCCTTTCACGTCGTAAAAGTGACGTCAAGTACATGTCATTTCCTGGACAGACCTATAGGCAAATTGTAGTGTCCTTACACATAGTTTTCAGTAGGGGCAGTATAGGATTAGAAATTGATATTGATAAATGTTATTTTTCATGTCAAATTCATTTTATGAATGACCCTTGACTTAGGCTTAACAGAAAACTATTAAATATCTAGAGCTGTCAAACATATGTCAAATTTGGTAGCCTTTGCGTCTAAAAAAAGGATATATGGTTATGAGACAATTTGGATAAGGTCATTAACTTAACTTCTTGCATACCTTGAAAGTCAAGTCATGACTAGGGATGGGCTTTATGATCGGGTCGAACATTGGCTGTTCACCCGTTCGCCGAATAGCGAACAATTTGGGGTGTTCGTGGCAAATTCGAAAGCCGCGGAACACACTTTAAAAGTCTATGGGAGAGAGCAAAAGTGCTAATTTTAAAGGCTTATATGTAAGTTATTGTCATAAAAAGTGTTTGGGGACCTGGGTCCTGTCCCAGGGGACATGTATCAGTGCAAAAAAAAGTTTTAAAAACGGACGTTTTTTCGGGAGCAGTGATTTTAATAAAGCTTAAAGTGAAACAATAAAAGGGAAATATTCCTTTAAATTTCGTACCTGGGGGGTGTCTATAGTATGCCTGTAAAGTGGCGCATGTTTCCCGTGTTTAGAATAGTCTGACAGCAAAATGACATTTCTAAAGGGAAAAAAAAGTCATGAAGTAATAGCGGCTATAGTGAATTGTCTATGGGAGTAATCAAAAGTGCTAATTTTAAGGGTTAATATGCAAGTTATTGTCATAAAAAGTGTTTGGGGACCTGGGTCCTGTCCCAGGGGACATGTATCAGTGCAAAAAAAGTTTTAAAAACTGCCGTTTTTCGGGCGCAGTGATTTTAATAATGCTTAAAGTGAAACAATAAAAGTGTAATATTCCTTTAAATTTCACACCTGGGGAGTGTCTATAGTATGCCTGTAAAGTGGCACATGTTTCCCGTGTTTAGAACAGTCCGAGTGCAAAATTACATTTCTAAAGGAAAAAAAGTCATTTAAAAGTACTAGCACTAGCGCCGGCTATAATGAATTGTCAGACCGGCAATACACATAAAAGTTCATTGATAAAAACTGCATAGGATTTCCCCTCAGGGGAACCCCAAACCAAAATTAAAAAAAAAATGCGTGGGGGTCCCCCCAAATTCCATACCAGGCCCTTTAGATCTGTTATTGATATTAAGGGGAACCCGTGCCAAAATTTTAAAGAAAATGGCGTGGGGGTCCCCCTCAAAATCCATACCAGATTTTAAGGGGAACCCTTTGCCAAAATTTTTTAAAAAATGGCGTGGGGTCCCCCCAAAAATTCATACCAGACCCTTATCTGAGCACGCAACCTGGCAGGCCGCAGGACAAGAGGGGGGACGAGAGAGTGCCCCCCTCCTGAACTGTACCAGGCCACATGCCCTCAACATTGGGAGGGTGCTTTGGGGTAGCGGCCCCCCCAAAGGACCTTGTCCCCATGTTGATGGGGAGAAGGGCCTCATCTCCACAACCCTTTCCCGGTTTTTGTGAGGGTCTGCGGGCAGGGGGCTTATCGGAATCTGGAAGCCCCCTTTAACGAGGGGACCCCCCAGATCCCGGCCCCCCGTGTGAATTGTTAATGGGGTATTGTACCCCCACCATTTCACAAAAAAGTGTCAAAAAGTTTAAAAAAGATAAGAGACAGTTTTTGACAATTCCTTTATTAATTTCTTCTTCTTTCCCCGCTTCTTCTTCCATCTTCTTTCGTCTGGTCTTCCTTCGGTGCTCTTCTTCTTCCTCCATCTTCTTCTTCCCCCGCTTCTTCCTTTGGTCTTCTCGTCTGGCATCTTCCTCTGGCTTCTTCTCCGCTTCATCCTCCACACGATCCGCCTCAGTGGGATACTTCCGCTTTGTGACGCTTCTGTTCAGGTGACAGTCCTTATATAACAGTCACCTGTTT
Source organism: Aquarana catesbeiana (assembly GCF_042186555.1). Taxonomy (NCBI): domain Eukaryota; kingdom Metazoa; phylum Chordata; class Amphibia; order Anura; family Ranidae; genus Aquarana; species Aquarana catesbeiana. The sequence goes on from NC_133327.1 coordinate 469,360,295, forward strand.
GTGACTCCACCCCCCTATGACAACACGGGGAAAGCCACAAGGAAGTACCCATGTGTCAGAGGGGTGCGGGGTCACCGGTCGGCCCCGCCCTCTGTTATATAAAAACTGTCACCTGAACAGAAGCGTCACACAGCGGAAGACTCCCACTGAGGTGGATCGTGCGGAGGAGGACAAAGCAGAGAAGAAGCTGGAGGAAGATGGGGGACGAGAAGACCGGAGGAAGAAGCGGGGGAAGAAGAACACCGAAGGAAGACCAGAAGAAAGAAGATGGAAGAAGAAGCAGGGAAAGAAGAAGAAATTAATAAAGGAATTGTCAAAAACCGTCTCTTGTCTTTTTTAACCTTTTTGACACTTTTTTTGTGAAATGGTAGGGGTACATTTGTACCCCATTACCAATTCACATGGGGGGGGCCGGGATCTGGGGGTCCCCTTGTTAAAGGGGGTTTCCTGATTCCGATAAGCCCCCCCGCCCACAGAACCCCACAACCACCGGGCAAGGGTTGTGGGGATGAGGCCCTTCTCCCCATCAACATGGGGATAAGGTGCTTTGGGGGGGGCCGCTACCCCAAAGCACCCTCCCAATGTTGAGGGCATGTGGCCTGGTATGGTTCAGGAGGGGGGCCACTCTCTCGTCCCCCCCTCTTTTCCTGTGGCCTGCCAGGTTGCGTGCTCAGATAAGGGTCTGGTATGGATTTTTGAGGGGACCCCATGCCATTTTTTTTTTAATTTTGGCACGGGGTTCCCCTTAAAATCCTTACCAGACCCTTCAGGTCTGGTATGGATTTTGAGGGTGACCCCCGCGGCATTTAAAAAAAAAATTGTCGCGGGGTTCCCCTTAATATCCATACCAGACCTGAAGAGCCTGGTATGGAATTTGGTGGGACTCCCATGCATTTTTAAAAAAAATTTTGGTTCGGGGTTCCCCTGTGGGGAAATCCCATGCCGTTTGAATCAATTAACTTTTATGTGTATTGCCGGACCGACAATTCATTATAGCAGTCGCTAGTGCTAGTACTTTTGAATGACCTTTTTTCCTTTAGAAATGTCATTTTGCACTCGGACTGTTCTAAACACGGGAAACATGCGCCACTTTACAGGCATACTATAGACACCCCCCGGTATGAAATGTAAAGAAATATTACACTTTTATTGTTTCACTTTAAGCATTATTAAAATCACTGCTCCTGAAAAAACTGCCATTTTTAAAACTTTTTTTTGCACTGATACATGTCCCCTGGGGCAGGACCCAGGTCCCCCAAACACTTTTTATGACAATAATTTGCATATTAACCCTTAAAATTAGCACTTTTGATTTTTCATGTTCATGTCCCATAGACTTTACTGGTGTTCGCATGTTCGAACAAAGTTTTTGCCTGTTCGCATGTTCTGGATGTGAACCGAACGGGGGGTGTTTGGCCCATCCCTAGCCATGACACAAGAAACATCTTGGTTATTCAAAAATACAAGGATTATTACACAAGTATAGTTTCTATACTCTAAAATATAATTGGCCTTACAAACATGCTCTATTCACTATGTTAAGATAAAGATATGCCAATACATTTTAAATCAATATGTTTTTATTGAATATTTCACAGAACATAAGTGAAAAACATATAGAAAAATAGTCACTCAGATATGCACTTCAGTCTGTATACAATAGACACGTAAACCAAGGTAAAAATGTGATATATAAAGTATATCTTGCTAGATCAAGAATGAGGGACACCACTCCCCTGTCCAGGCACCCCAACTGGGAACACGCTGTGCTCAGGAGGGGAACGGCGACCCCCAACCCTCTTTGAGGGTTGTTGCATTGTTTTCATTGTTAGATAACGTCTAGTGTTAGACTAAGTAATATATGAAATAGACATTGGTGTTCAAAAAAAAAAGTATGAAATATGAAAGTATAACATAATATAAAATAAAATTAGGAAAAAAAAGGAAAAGAAAAACACAGTCTGATAGTTACTTCCCTTTATTAGTACAGTATGGTTTATAAGTAATACATTTAAGTCTTATGTTTCATTGTGTACCAATCTACCCATTTTTCCCATGTTTTTTGGGCTTTAATGTAAGTGTTTTGAGTTGATGCATATAACATCTCGTACGCTGTGTGAGTGTTAGTCGTATTGATTACTTCATGTAGAGACGGGGTTTGTTGATCTCTCCAATGGCGCATTATCGTTAATCGTGCACTCAAAAGAATGTGAACGGCTATGGTCCTGTAGTCTGGTGGAATTAACTCTATGTCTAAGGATAAAATTGCATTTCCCGGTGACATGGGTACTTTAATATTCAAAACTTGTGAGATTACTCCATAGACTAATTTCCAAAAGTATAATATAGTGGGGCAAGACCAGAGTATATGGTACAATGTTCCCACAGCACCACAGTTTCTCCAGCAGGTATTGGAACTTTGTGGTGAGAATATGGCTATTCTATGGGGTGTGAAATACCATCTGAAGAAGATTTTCTGCAATAATTCTCATAAGTTTACACTCTTTGTTCCAGCGTACGTGATGTGTAGTGCCTTTCTCCATTGTTCCAGGGAGTAAGACATATCTAATTCCTTCTCCCAGGCAATCATATGAGTTGTTTTCAAGGGTATATCCTTATTTTTTAGTATATTATAGAACAACGATATACCTTTAATCTTGGTGGTAGGGTTTGTGTAGTATTGGAATACTCTCCATGGCATCTCAATATTTGTTTTCAGGTTGGTGCGTAATAGATGTGTGATCCTATGGTATGTGTAATATTCTGAGTTAGCTAGGTTGTATTCTATCTGTAAGGACCTGAAGGTTTTTGGAGTTGGACCTATCATTATATCTTCAATTTTTTCTATCCCCTTTTCCACTCAGCTTGAGAAGTTTAAGTCAGGTATTATGTGTGTCAAGCTATAGGTGGGCATTGATAGTGTGGAGGTAATGGAGTCCTGAAATGGAGTGTTTGACAAAGCTCTCCAGGCATAAAGTGATGCTGTGACGGTGGGAGAAAGTGATACGTATTTAGGGGTGTATTGTTGGCTAGTAAGAAGAAAGTGATAAAGATCACCACCTTTAAGTTGTATATTTTCGGGTTCCTTCCATCTGGTATTGGGGCTTTTGGGGAACCATGTTTTAATTTGAGCCAATATTGAGGCAATGTAATAGTCTTTAAGAACTACTAAGCCCACTCCTCCTGCCTTCCTAGTATTGATTAGTTTAGAGAATGCACATCTCGCCCTCCTTCCTTGCCAAAGATATCTGTTGATCATAGATTGGGCTTTAATAAAGAAGATGTTAGGTACTGGGATAGGGATGGTCCTAAATAGGGTATAGAAATTGTGGTAGCAGTACCATTTTAAAGGCTGCAAGTCTCCTGGACCAGGATAATTCTGTTTTTGCTAGATCTTGGAGTTTGGGTTGTAGTTTGTCTAACAATATAGAATAATTAGCTTTGAACAATTCTTTTGTCTTAGGTGTTAAGGTGATGCCTAAGTAATTTATACCAGTGGTGCTCCACGTGTATGGGTATAATTTTTCCATTTTGTGGTTAGTTTTATGAGGTATATTGATGCCAAGGATGTATGACTTAGTGTCGTTTACTTTGTAGTAGGATATACTGTTAAACACTTTGAGTGTTTGATGTATTGAGGCTAATGAGGTCTTCACGTCTGTGATCATGAGTATAACATCATCAGCAAACCTATGTCCTGTAATTTGAGGGTGGTTGCGTATGTAACTTGCCAGAGGTTCCATGAGAAGGTTGAAAATTAACGGTGAAAGTGGACACCCCTGGCGAGTTCCATTTGTAATATTAAATGGAGTGGAAAGTGCCCCTGAGGTGTAAACCTGGACAGAGGGCTTGGAATATAATACCATAATTTCAGAAAATATGGTGCCTTGGAATCCAAACTTCTCCAATACTCTGGCAAGGTATGCCCAAAATATCAGATCGAACGCCTTCTCTGCATCCAAAGCAAGGAGCAGAGAAGGCGTTCCCTTCAGATTTGTGTGGTGGATTACATTAATTAACCCCCTTTAGGCGTCAGTGGTTTGACGTCTATTTGTAAATCCGGATTGGTCCATATCTATTAGCTGTGGAAGTATGTTTATCAGCCTTAGTGCAATCAGTTTGGCATATAGTTTCAGGTCGATATTAAGTAATGATATCAGCCTGAAATTCTGTGGAAGAGATGGTTCCTTCCCTGGTTTAGGCAGGGTGATTACGAGTGCTTTCAACATTTCTGATGGGAAAGCGGAAGAGGCAGCTGCAGTGTTGAAAATATTGGTTAGGTGGGGTGAGAGGATGTACTTAAATGTTTTGTAGTATTCTCCTATGTATCCATCAGGACCTTGGGACTTGTTTAGTGGTAGCGTATCTATAGCATGAGATACTTCGTGGATTGTGAAGGGAGAATTAAGGTGCTGTAGTTGTGTTGGGGTTAATTGGGGAAGAGATACTTTCTTCAGAAAGCCCTTTATAGCCTCGGGGGTTGGTTGTATGGTATTTGGATCATCTGCTAGGTTGTGCAGAGATCCATAATAATGTCTAAATGTGTCGGCAATTTTTTGTGGGTGTTGATGTTTATCTTTAGTGATCGGGTGTTGGATGTACAGTACCTTGGTTTTGTACCTGTAGTCCCGTAAGCGTTGTGCTAGGAGTTTCCCCGCCCTGTTACCATTTACATAGTAGTTCATATTTAGACGTCTAGTAGGCTTTTCAAAATTTCCTAATAGCAGCAATCGAAGATCATAACGGTGTTGTGATAATTGTTTAGAAATTGAGAGTGTGGGTTTTTGTTTATTACTGATTTCTAAGTTGTGAATTTTGTTTGTGAGATCCTGTATTTGCTGTTGGTGCTGCCTCTTCCTCCTTGCCCCCAGTTTAATAAAGATACCCCTCATGAATGCCTTATGGGCATTCCACAATGTAAACTTATCATCCACAGAATTCACATTATCGCTAAAATATTGCGTTGATCCAATATAGTTTTAGTAGGTTTTTCCTGTAAAATAAGTGGGTTAGCTCTCCAGATGGGAACAGGGTTCGAGGAAAATGAGTCTGATTGTCAGCACTACAGACGCGTGATCTGATCACGTATTATCATTTATAGATACTGCTACAGTTCTGGACAAGGTCCATTGATCTACTAGGAATAGATCAATTCATGAGTATGACCTGTGTGGAAAGAAAGTGAAGTCTTTTTCCCCTGCGTGAAGGCATCTCCAGGCATCGTATAAGTTTTGCTGATGTATGGTGTTTTGAAGCATCTGGATTTTCCTGATGGGGGTAGAAGTGGAATCTAGTTGTGAGTCTGGGATAAGGTTGAAGTCCCCACAGATCACCAGAGCTCCTTTTTGGTGGACCCGTATCTTCCAAAAAGTTCTGTTAAGAAAGCGTATTTGGTTGGAATTCGGGGCGTAAAGGTTCACAATAGTGTACGTTGAGGAGTTGATATCGCAAATTAATATTATTAACCGTCCTTGTGGGTCTACAATCACTTCATGGAGTTGAAATGAGACAGTGTCCCTTATTGCAATAAGGACTCCTCTTTTTTTTAAATCTGCGTTTGCAGTAAAGATATGGGGAAACTGTTTATTTGTGCATTTTGGGGGGGGGGGACGAACTATTAAAATGTGTTTCCTGAGCACATAGGAAATCGCTTTTAAATTGTTGAGCTTCCTTCCATAATGACTTACGCGTGACAGGATGGTTAAGTCCTTTGGTATTTATAGGAAGAAATGTCACCCCCATGTGGACAAAGTAGGTTTAGATGTTTGACATTCTGTGTTCATGTAAATTCTTTTGTGAGTGGAGAGTGCCCTCAAGTGGTCAGAGCTGGTATAGATCATTTTGTTAAGTGCTAGTGCAGACCATAGATTTGTTGTACTCACAGTTGGAAGTGCAGGCATCTTTCCAGCCTGGCGGTGCTGGTGAATTCTCTTTGGAGGTGTTGACCTGGGAGAAACAGTAGTGGCTTCATCTGAGAACTGTAAAGTAAGCTGTAAGTTCTGACTGTGGTGGAAAAATATAACAAGAAGAAAAATAAAACTGACTGTGAACATAAAAACTTGAACTTTGAATAACATGTTTGAACTTTTCAAGTAACATTGTGATCCAAGTATGGATATTTCATACCCGTATGCAACATTTGCTGCTCAAGTAGTATCGGGGGGTGAGTTCGTGAGCCAAGAGAGACTGCTCTCACCATAGAACAAAAGATAATACTTATTAGCTTTCCAGGTAGTCAGTGCCTTTTAGCATTCTTAGCTGTTAACTTTTGCCATCCAGGATCTGCATGGGGAACACTCCCAGGGGAGCCAGGCCTGCCGGCAGGCTCTGGAGGTATCTGCCAGTCCTTAAGCAGGGACAGACCTTTTTCCAGGGAGTCTATGATGAAAGTATGACCCTCTTTGGTAAAAGTGATTTTTGTGGGGAAGCCCTATCTGTAGTTGATCCTATGATTCCTAAGGGCTTTGGTAATTGTGGTGAGGCTTCTTCTTTTTTGGAGAGTGTTCTGCCATAGATCTGCAAAAAATTGCAGATTTTGATGCTGTGGAGGAATATTATCCTTAGTGTGCATTGCAGACATCAATTTTTCTTTTGCATGGTAAAAATGTAACCGTACTATTACATCCCTAGGGATCTGATCGGGGAGGTATGAAGGTTTAGGCAGGCGATGGATCCTGTCTATGATCACATCTAGATCCTTGAGGTCAGGAAGGATTTCTTTAAACAGAGTAGTGGCGTACTCACGCAGGTCTTCAGTCTGGCCAGCAAGTGCGCACAGACCACAGCTACGCGCTAGGTCGGCCATGACATAGTCCCACTGGACAGGGGCTGGCCCTGCGAGTTAAACGTCTCGCGAGGTCGCGTATGACCAGGTCTCGGCCTGTGTTGCAGCATTCCTCATGGCCGACAGCCCCCCACTTCGGTGGCAAGGAGAATCTGTCTGGGAGCGTTAACCGCGCTTTTCGCTGGAGAGGTAAGAGGTCCCCTCCTCTCCTTCCCCAGAGTGGTGTGGGGCGCGGGTACTGCCTGGGGTGGTCGGTCCCTCTGGGGTTCTCCTTCACCCCCTCATCCTTCTCCCCTTCCCCCCTATCCCAGGTGAGGCCCAGGCTCCCAGCCTAGAGGCTTTGTGGACATTGTTTTCCACCTTCGGGTTTTACTGGGGGGACATCTAGTGGTTGGGCCTGGGAGCCGAGTGGTTGCTCACATGATTTAGGCTGCGGCTTTGTGGCCTACCAGCTGGGGGTACTCGCGGCGGCAGAAAATTTAGGCCACAGCCTTGCGGCCTACCGCTCTCGCAGCCGGCGGCCAAAAATTTAGGCCACGGCTTTGCAGTCCACCGTACTCGTGGCTGGTGGCCAAAATTTAGGGCGCTGCTTTGCGGCCTGCTGGCTTGGAGGTCCGCGAGTGGTCTCCGGCTCGCGGGGGGCTGCCAAAATTTAGCCCGCTGCTTTTGTGGCCTACAGGGCCCTGTTTTTTTTTAATTATTGAGCCGCGGCTTCTGTGGCCTCCTGGATCGGTGCCCCTGCGAGGGGCCCCGGTATGTGCCCCCTGTAAAGGGGCCCCGGTATGTGCCCTCGGTAAGGGGCCCTGGCCTGTGCCCCCTGTGAGGGGCACCGGTATTTGCCCCCTGTGAGGGGCTCCGGTTTGCGCCCCCGGTGAGGGGCTCTGGTTTTTACTCCCTGTGAGGGGCCCCTGGTCTGCGCCCCCTGTGAGGGGCCCAGGTCTGCTCTTCCTGTTAGGGGCTCTGTTTTGTGCCTCCTGTGAGGGGCCCCAGTCTGCGCCCCCTGTTGGGGGCTCTGTTTTGTGCCCCCTGTGAAGGGGCCCTGGTCTGTGCCCCCTGTGAGGGGCCTCGGTCAACATCCCATATGTGGACCTCGGGCGGGGGGTTCCAGTTGGTGGGCCCCCCCTGTGTTTTTTGGGGTAGCTCTTAGGCACGAAAAAGTGCTGGTTATCACACTTATTACATCTGTGCAGGAACCTTTTCAGATGGGGATGCAGCGGTGGCTGCGACAGAGAGCCGATACCTCATAAGCCATCTTGCGCAGTGAAAGCATTCCCTTTTCCCTCTTATCTTGACAAAATTGTCCTTGAAGACTGGGAGGGTCTAGAGTGCAATTGGGTTTCTTAAAAAAAAAAAAAAAACGCTTGCTCTGAGGGACCCATTTGGGGGAGCGGAATCCCCCTGCCTTTGCTGCATTGCCGGACCTATTGGTCTAGGCACTGCAGTATGTCAGCTACGCCTCTTGGCCGTAGTTCCCCTGGTTGCTGAGCTTCTAAGGTCTCATCAGTGGTGCTTAGACAGGTATTTTGGGGGCTACCCGGGATGTCAATACTTCCAATGGGTGTCTGCTGTCGGGCCGCTTGCTGTTCTCCGTGGGGGGGATGTGCAGGCTCCGTTGCTGCAGAGTGTGGTTGTCACGGTTCCCATGTCATGAACAGAATAAAGGCCCTGATCTGCCTTGTGTGGGTACAGAAGGTCAGGATGGAGTCCGTTAGCACGGCGGTAGCACCCCTTCATCATGGGGACCTTCTGGTTTCTATCGACATCACGAATGCTTTGCCTGACTCCAGCACTTCATCCGTTTTGCTGTGGGTGCAGTGCATGATCAGCGCACCTTAATTGGCCAGGGTTGGACAACGGATGGGCCCTTCACCGGGCCATGTTTTTCCTCGGGTTTGTTTCCACTGGGACACTCATGAGGTAGTTCTCTTGGTGTCCTGGTTCAACAGGACGGTACCAAGTTTTCTGGTAAGGTCACGGGTTGCTCTGGCAGCTCTGGTGGCCCATGGGGCCAGTGACATTTTCCCTACGCCTTTCCTCCTCTCCAGCTTCTGTTATGGCTATTACGCAAGATCACGGCTGCGGGGGTTCCGGTCATTATACCCAGATGGGTCCAGTCGGTCTGGGTGCGCCTGGTCGCCGGCGTTCCTTGTCGACTGCTTCTCAGGTAGGATCTATGGTCCCAGGGCCGTTCTTTGATCCTGCCTTAGAGTCACTGGTTTTAACGGCCTGGCTGTGTTGAGCCAGGAGCGGCAGTTCCGACACTGTTGATGGCTAGGGAGTCCATCTTTTAGGAGGTTTTAACCTCCGGATGTGGAGAGCGCATATATCCTGATGTGAATCACCGGGCATTAATTGTTGTTCTTTCTAGGTGTCTCCAATTCTGACCCCCATTTACGATGGTTTGAGCAGGATTGCGTCTCAAGTACCATCGAGGGCCAGGTGTCAGCCTGGGTGGTCGTCTTCAGCATTCCCTGGTCTCGTGCTCCCTGTTGCGTACCTGTATTCAAGGGGTTAGACGTCTGTTTCCACCGCTGCAGGTTTTCTTCTACTGCCGTGGGATCTGAACTGGATGTTTCCAATTCTCCAGGAGCCGCTCTCTCTCCCTCTCTCAAAATATCGGGAGATTCCACTGCTTACTCTGTCTCAGAAGGTGGCCTCTTGGTGGCTTTCACCACTGCTCGCAGGGTATCGAAAACGGTGGCGTTATCTTCTCGTTCACCTTACCCAGGTTTAGGCCGTGCTTCGCCCTTTTCTATAGTTCCTTCCCTGGGTTTCCATTTGGATAAGGACATTGTGTTTCCTTTCTTGTGTCCCTGGCAACACATCCCAAGGAATTTGCCTAATCTGCCCGGGATGTGGTTTGGGGGATTCGATTGTATTTGCCAGCCACTGAGTCTTTTGGAGGTCAGGCTCTCTGTACTCATGGACGGGCCAAGAAAGGGGCTGTCTGCTTCTTCTGCGACCTTTTTCTGGATAGATCAGACAGATGATGACTCTGGGCTATTCTGTCAGGAATCCGGTTCCTGCTTTCCCTGTTACGGCGCATTCTTCTCGGGCGCCTAGTGCATCTTGGGCCGTCTGTCTTCAGGCGTTCGTGGCGCATTTTTCACTAGTTCTATGAAGTGGATGGGTTGGCATCTGATGCCTTTTTTGGCCGCAAATGTTTTGCAGGCTGCTGTTAAGAGGGTCTAATCCCTCTTGAAGCGGTATTGTTCAGGTTGGGTTTCAGCTTGTCCTGTGTGAAGCTCCTGTTACCTGGTTGGCTCTTGTGTTAGCCTTGGTATTTTTCGCTGTCCCACCCCTCATGTTCAGCACTGCTTTGGGACATCCCTATGGTTCTGAATAAAGAAAGCTGTACCGTTTACCGTAAAATCCGTTTCTCTGAGTTCATTGACAGACACAGTGCCCACCCCTCTATGGAGTTTTTTGATACTTCTATTACTGCTTGCTACTAAACTGAATACCTAGAGCAGGGAGGGGGTTATATACTGACGGAGAACAGCCCATGGGCGTAGCCAGGGGTTTTTTTTTGTTCTGCCTAGTCCTACTCCTGCGGAGATGATATAACCCTATGGTTCTGAATAAAGAAGGTTGTGTCTGTCAATGAACTCAGAGAAATGGATTTTACAGTAAGTAAAAAAATCCTATTTTTATGACTGTGCTGGGTGGGTGAGGGATGAGGAGGGTTTTTGTTTATGGTTTATTGTTTTCTGTTCCTTTTTACTTTTCAGAACTACAGCCTACTAAGCATTGTTCTTACGAATCTGTGTATTGTACTAACTGTTCTAGCCTTGGGTGCACCTCTGCTGTATATGTATGCATATATAGGATATATGCTTGTGTCCTTCAAGGTCCGGATGTCATTCCCCATGAATAGGGGCGAGCCGAACACCCCCTGGTTCGGTTCGCAGCAGAACATGCGAACAGGCAAAAAAGTTGTCCGAACACGCAAACACCGTAAAGTCTATGGGACACGAACATGAATAATCAAAAGTGCTCATTTTAAATGCTTATATGCATGGTATTGTCTTAAAAAGTGTTTAGGGACCTGGGTCCTGTCCCAGGGAACGTGTATCAATGCAAAAAAAAGTTTTAAAAACGGCAGTTATTTCGGGAGCAGTGATTTTAATAATGCCTAAAGTGAAATAATAAAAGTGAAATATTCTTTAAATTTCGTACCTGGGGGGGTGTCTATGGTATGCCTGTAAAGTAGCGCATGTTTCCCGTGTTTAGAACAATCCAAGAGCAAAATGGCATTTCTAAAGGAAAAAAAGTCATTTAAAAGTACTCGCGGCTATAATGAATTGTCTATGGGAGAAATCAAAAGTGCTAATTTTAAAGGCTTATATGTATGGTATTGTCATAAAAAGTGTTTGGGGACCCGGGTTGTGCCCCAGGGGACATGTATCAATGCAAAAAAGTTTTAAAAATGGGCATTTTTTCGGGAGGAGTGATTTTAATAATGCTTAAAGTGAAATATTCCTTTAAATTTCTTACCTGGGGGTGTCTATAGTATGCCTGTAAAGTAGCGCATGTTTCCCATGTTTAGAACAGTCCAAGAGCAAAATGACATTTCTAAAGGAAAAAAAGTCATTTAAAAGTACTCACGGCTATATAAATTGTCAGTCCCGGTAATACACATAAAAGTCATTGAAAAAAAATGGCATGGATTCCCCCACAGTCCATTACCAGGCCCTTTGGGTCTGGTATGAATATTAAGGGGAATCCCGAACCAAAATAAAAAAAAAATGTGTGGGGGTCCCCCCAAATTCCATACCAGGCCCTTCAGGTCTCGTATGGATATTAAGGGGAACCCCGTGCCAAATTTTTTTAACAAAGTGGTGTGGGGGTCCCCCTCAAAATCCATACCAGAGTCTTCAGGTCTGGTATGAATTTTAAGGGGAACCCCTCACCAAAATAAAAAAAATGGAGTGGGGGTCCCCCTAAAAATCCATACCAGGCCCTTTTCCGAGCACGCAACCTGGCAGGCCACAGGAAAAGAGGAGGGGACGAGAGAGCGCCCCCCTCCTGAACCGTACCAGGCCACATGCCCTCAACATGGGGAGGATGTCCCCATGTTGATGGGGAGAAGGGCCTCATACCAAAACTCTTGCTCGGTGGTTGTGGGGGTCTGCGGGAGGGGGGGCTTATCAGAATCTGGAAGCCCCCTTTAACAAGGGGACCCCCAGATCCTGCCCCCCGTGTGAATTGGTAATGGGGTACAAATGTACCCCTACCGTTTCCCAAAAATGTGTCAAAAATGTTAAAAAAAACACAATAGCCGGTTTTTGACAATTCTTTTATTAATGTCTTCTTTCCCCACTCGTTCCATCCTCTTTTGGTCTTCCTTCAGTTTTCTTCTTGTTCCTCCATCTTGTTCTTCCCCCGCTTCTTCCTCTATCTTCCTCTGTTTCTTCCTCCGGTCTTCTCTGGCATCTTCCTCCCGCTTCTTCCCCGCTTCGACCTCAGGACGATCCGCTTCAATGGGAGGCTCCCGCTGTGTGACGCTTCTGTTCTTGTGACAGCTCTTATATAAATTAAGGGCGGGGCCACCCGGTGACCCCGCCCCCTCTGACGCACAGGGGCATCCCTATGGCTTCCCCCGTGGTGTCAGAGGGGGCCGGGGTCACCCATTTACGCTGGCCACGCGCATCGGCTCCCACTCTGGTGGCGGCGCACGCGCCTGCTCTAGCTGTTTAAAGGGCCGACGTACAGCTACGGCGATTTGCGATATATATATATATATTTTATAAACTCTACATTTATCGATATGGACATTAAGATCTCATTTAATGTTGTGTCTTTTAAAACATCCTTGGATGAATTAACCGCTCAGTGTCTGACCGATCCATATTGTTTTCAGCTGTTTAGTGATTGCTGGTTGTGCTGGAGCTTGTTGTTCCCCAACCGGCTCTAACACATAAATAGCACTATACCAGTACTATCTTGTTAGGCCTGTAGAAGGAGGTGATGCTCCGAGCGCATAGTCTTGTTTACCCAGACGTTCTTCGCTTGATGTTTCTCTGCTTCTAGTGACGTCATCTCCCTGCGTTCCACGCCGACCCAGACTCTTCTAAACATCAGCCATACCCGTGGACGCTCGTCTGAGATGCCGGACTACATCTACACCATATCCCCATACAGATGAGCCTGTTTTTTTCTTGTTTCCTGTAAGTGCATTACTTATTATGTTAATAAACTGTACTTACCATACTACACTCAGGTGGCGCTTCCTGTGTCTCCCCTCCCCGATCTCATAATTGCACTCCGCAGGTGACAAATTCTTGGAAAAGTAGCCACAAGGATGCATAGCGCTCTCAGAGATAGGACGTTGAGACAGAAGGGCGCCAACTCCAGTCTCAGAGGCATCAATCTCAAGGATAAAAGGTAAAGTAGGATCAGGATGTGCCAACACAGGAGCAGAAACAAAGGCAGCCTTGAGACTCCCAAAGGCCTTAATAGACTCCGGAGATCAACTCTGTGGGTTAGCGTCCTTTCTGGTCGTATCAGTCAGGGGCTTGACCAGAGACGTGAAATTACGAATAAACTTCTGATAATAGTTGGCAAAGCCAAGAAAATACTGTAGAGGACGTAAACCCATGGGTTGGGGCCACTGTAGGACTGCTGAAAGTTTCTCTGGGCCCATCGAAAAACCAGCAGTGGAAATGACATAACCCAGGAATTTAGCCTGTTCACGATGGAATTCGCACTTCTCCAATTTACAATAGAGATTGTTCTCTCTTAGTTTCTGAAGCACACGACAGACATCTGTGTGGTGGCTCTCCAGAGACTTGGAAAATATGAGGATATCGTTGAGATAAACCACCACACATAACTGCAACAAATCTTGGAGGAAAACTGCCGGGGCGTTACAAAGGCCAAAAGGCATTATGAGGTACTCATAATGGCCTGTTCTGGTATTAAACACAGTTTTCAACTCGTCGCCTTCCTTAATCCTCACGAGATTGTAGGCCCCTCTCAAATCCCTTGAGGGCGATCAAATAACTCCGTACTCAATGGAATTGGATAGGCATTCTTAATCTTGAAATGATTGAGACCCCTATAATCAATACAAGGTCTCCGTTCACCACTCTTCTTTTTCACAAAGAAGAAACCAGCACCAGCAGGAGACGAGGATTTGTGGATGAAACCTCAAGAAAGTGCGTCTGCAACATACTCCTCCATGGCCTTATCTTCCAAGACCGGCAAAGGGTAAACCCGGCCACAAGGGGTTATGGCACCAGATTGAAGGTCAATTGCGCAATCATATGACCGGTGTGGAGGCAAACTACCGTCTTGACTTTTGTCAAAGACATCGCTTAAATCGCGGTACTCCTCCAGAAGGGAGGAGAGTGTAGAGGTGCACAGGACCTTGGCTACCTTCTGGAAGCTTGTCTTACTGCATTGTGGTGACCAGGAGAGAACCTCAGCACCGAACCAATCATTTAAAAGAGGGGTTGTGCCTCTGTAACCAAGGATAACCAATAACCAGCGGAAACTTAGATGAGGAAATAACTTGGAATTGGATTATCTCATTGTGAAGAGCCCCTATGACCATGGACAACGGAACAGTCTCATAAGTCACATGGGCAGGCTGTAGAGGTCTCCCATCAAGAGCCTTAATGGCAAGTGGAGTGTCATGCAGTTACAGCGGAATCGAGTGCTTTGATACAAAGGCAGCATCAATGAACAGGCCTGCAGCCCCAGAGTCAATTAGAGCCTGTTTCTAGACAGACGACTCAGCCCAAGAAAGGGTAACCGAAACCAGGGGCCTATCCTTCTGGATGAATGGGGACAAAACAACGCCACCTAAGGTCTGTCCGTGACAGGACCTCAAGGTTCGGGCGTTCCCTGGATGGGTAGGACGGATAGTCAGACAAGCCAAAACATCAAGCAGCCAGAAGGAATGTCAGCCAAGCAATGCTTTAACAGGAACACAGGAGAGCATCTCTAGAGATGTGACCAAGGCGAAGGCAGAGATCATCTGGACTGGATGGCTTAAGTAGGCAGGGCCGACTAGCAGGATCATCAACAGGTGAGTCACTGTGAAGAAATAGGAGCTGGCAATTAGCCGACAGCTGAGCTGCCAGCTCAGAGAAGGAAGGGCTGGGCCCAGCCCTGACAGTAGGGCATTGTCTAGCGGTCAGTAAGTAGGTAATGAGGTGCACAGAGGTCAGTATTTTTAGGGCCGTGTACAGGGGATCATTAGAATATAGAGCAGTGTCCAGGGGTCAGTAGTATGTAGAGCAGGGGTTTTAAAGTACCGGCCCACGGGCCATTTGCAGCCCGCGGACCGGTTACAAATGGCCCGCATGCAGGGCTGATCCTAGGCGAGTGGCAGCGGCTCTGAGTTTTCGCTCTTTGCTTCCTCTACCCTGCTTGCAGCTGCAGCCCAGCTCACAACACAGGAGAGCAGAGCGGAGGGAGGATCCGCCCATCGCCCTGCCCACCTGTTCTGTCGAGAAATGCTCCCCAGGCTGAAGTGCACATGCGCCGTACATGAAGGGGAGACGGCGCAGGCACACAATAGCTGGCAGAATTTTTTTTTTCTGTCAGATTGTGCCCCACGCTCCCGTGGAGAGTTTATGTTCATGATGGGTGGATTTCTGCACATTGTTGGTGGATTTATGGGCACTTGGGGGCGGGATTACATGTCCAGTGCTGCAAAAAAATAAAACTTTGTGATATTCCGCCCCAAAGTGCCCATATATCCACCCACAAGAAATGTAGAAATCCGCCCATCACAAAGTTTTTGTTTTGCAGCACTGGACATGTAATTCTGCCTCCAAGTGTCCATAAATCCACCCACAACGTGTAGAAATCTGCCCATTATGGACATGAACTCGCCGGGGGAGCGCGGGGCACAATCTGACAGAAAAAAAATTCTGTCGGCTATTGTGCACCTGCGCTGTCTCACCATCACAACAGCTGATGGTAAAAGCAGCTGTTGTAATGTTACGTACAGCGCATGTGTTGCGCATGCGCTCTTCAGCCCGGGCACTATTCGATAGGGGACATTTCTCGACAGAACACCTGGACGAACTACGTATGTGCCCTATGTAATACCACAACAGCTAATTTTACGATCAGCTGTTGTGTTGGTGAGACGGCGCCTGTGCACAATAGCTGACTGAAGGCATTTTTCAGTCAGATTGTGCCGAGGCACGTTCATGTAGGTGAGGGGCGGAATTTAACATGAAGGGGGTGGATGTTTTCATTGAAGGCCAGTGCTGATCTAACATGAAGGGGGTGGATGTTTGCATTGAAGGCCAGTGCTGATCTAACATGAAGGGGGTGGATGTTTTCAAGGATGGCCAATGCTGCAAAAATGGGGGCAGAATTTTAAACATTTAGCTAGCTAAATAGACCCTCCAGGAAGAATAGCAGATAAAGATTTGTTTAGCAGATTTGTTTGGGCTTTGTTAAAAATTCCACCCCCATCTTTGCAGCACTGGCCATCATTGAAAACAGCGCAAGGCACAATCTGACTTAAAAATGTCTTCAGTCGGCTATTGTGCGCAGGCTGTTGTGCTACGTATGGCGCATGCGCAGTTCGTTCTGGGCACTATTCGATAGCACACTTCTCCACAGAACACTGGCGCCGGATCCAGGGTCCTGCTGCCACCTCAGGGTGGAAGATTGTGGCTTTCTCAGGGTGCCCTGCCACTAGGCCTGTGATGAAGCCAGGACCTGACAGGAGGAGCGGACACAGGAGGCAGAAGATCAGGCCACCAGCTGACTGCCAGGAGGAGAGGTAAGTGAGCCATCACACACAGGCTGAGAAAAGTCCTTAGTTGCGTGACTGGGGTTGAAACTTGTGAAGAGGGGGTATTTGTGGAGTGTGTGGGGGGGGGATATTTGTGAAGTGGAGTGTGGGGAGGTACTTGTGGAGTGTAGGGGGTAATGCTGGGGTTTAATATTGGGGGTTAATAGTGCGTCCGCCGACACCAGTGCTGGGGGTTAATAGTGCGTCCGCTGACACCAATGCTGGGGGAAAGGACAGTTTGCATGCGGCCCCCATTGGATGTGAAAATTTGTCTTGTGGCCCTCAGGTAATTTGAGTTTGAGACCCCTGATGTAGAGCAATGTACAGAGGTCAGTGGTACTTGACCTCTGTACATTGGGTCAGTAGTATGTAGAGCAATGTACAGAGGGCAGTGTACTAGGATTGTTTTTAAAGCAGTGTACAGGGGTCAGTGGTTTCTAGGGCCAAGTACAGGGATCATGAGTATGTATGGCAGTGCACAGGGGCAGATGATAGCGAGTCAGTAGGGCAGTGTACTGAGGTCAGCACGGCAGAGGATAGCGAGTAAGTAGCACAACTTACAGAGGTGAGCAGGGTGGAAGGACCCAAACACGCTACAGGGGTCAGCAGGGCGTAGGACTTCTGGTGGTGTAAACAGTATATAATACAGTGCAACCGGTGTACAGTTTCTAATACAGTGCAGCCGGTGTACAGAGTTTAAGGGGAAAAAAAGGCGTGTTATACGCCAATAAATACAGTATATATATATATATATATATATATATATATATATATATATATATATATATACCATATTTATTGGCGTATAACACGCCTTTTTTTCCCCTTAAAATCAGGGGGAAATTGTGGGTGCGTGTTATACGCCGATCCCCTGCCGATTGTGAACTTCTCGGCGGCTTTCGGCCGCTCCCGGCTGTTCTCGGCGGCTTTCGGCTGCTCCCGGCCGTTCTCGGTGGCTTTCGCCCGCTCTCAGCCGTTCTCGGTAGCTTTCGGCCGCTCTCGGCTGTTCTTGGCAGCTTTCGGCCGCTCTCGCAGTCCTGTGTGAGCCGCCGAAAGCCGCCGAGAACAGCCAAAAGCCACCGAGAGCAGCCGAGCGCCACAGAGATATACAGGACATCCGGCTCATCATTTTTAAATGGCAAGGTACTGACAGTGTACAGACTGTCTGCAAATGACACACGGGCAAGGATGCAATGATGGACACTGACAAGGATGCAATGATGGACACTGACAAGGCTGCAATGATGGACAAGGCTGCAGATGGACACTGATAAGGCTGCAAGGCTGCAAATGACACTGACAAGGCTACAGATGGACACTGACAAGGCTGCATTGATGGGCATTTAAATGTAAGGTTTTTTTCCTTAAACTTCCCTCCTAAAATTTTTTTTCCTTTAAAATTCCCTCCTAAACTTGGGGTGCATGTTATACGCCGATAAATATGGCATTTATATATATACAGTGGGGACAGAAAGTATTCAGACCCTCTTAAATTTTTCACTCTTTGTTATATTGCAGCCATTTGCTAAAATCATTTAAGTTCATTTTTTTCCTCATTAATGTACACACAGCACCCCATATTGACAGAAAAACAGAATTGTTGGCATTTTTGCAGATTTATTAAAAAGGAAAAACTGAAATATCACATGGTCCTAAGTATTCAGACCCTTTGCTGTGACACTCATATATTTAACTCAGGTGCTGTCCATTTCTTCTGATCATCCTTGATATGGTTCTACACCTTCATTTGAGTCCAGCTGTGTTTGATTATACGGATTGGACTTGATTAGTAAAGCCACACCTGTCTATATAAGACCTTACAGCTCACAGTGCATGTCAAGCAAATGAGAATCATGAGGTCAAAGGAACTGCCTGAAGAGCTCAGAGACAGAATTGTGGCAAGGCACAAATCTGGCCAAGGTTACCAAAAAATTTCTGCTGCACTTAAGGTTCCTAAGAGCACAGTGGCCTCCATAATCCTTAAATGGAGGACGTTTGGGATGACCAGAACCCTTCCTAGAGCTGGCCGTCCGGCCAAACTGAGCTATCGGGGAAGAAGAGCCTTGGTGAGAGAGGTAAAGAAGAACCTAAAGATCACTGTGGATGAGCTCCAGAGATGCAGTCGGGAGATGGGAGAAAGTTGTAGAAAGTTAACCATCACTGCAGCCCTCCACCAGTCGGGGCTGTATGGCAGAGTGGCCCGACGGAAGCCTCTCCTCAGTGCAAGACACATGAAAGCCCACATGGAGTTTTCTAAAAAAACACCTGAAGGACTCCAAGATGATGAGAAATAAGATTCTCTGGTCTGATGAGACCAAGATAGAACTTTTTGGCCTTAATTCTAAGTGGTATGTGTGGAGAAAACCAGGCACTGCTCATCACCTGTCCAATACAATCCCAACAGTGAAGCATGGTGGTGGCAGCATCATGCTGTGGGGGTGTTTTTCAGCTGCAGGGACAGGACGACTGGTTGCAATCAAGGAAAAGATGAATGCAGCCAAGTACAGGGATATCCAGGACGAAAACCTTCTCTAGGGTGCTCAGGACCTCAGACTGGGCCAAAGGTTTACCTTCCAACAAGACAATGACCCTAAGCACACAGCTAAAATAACGAAGGACTGTGACTGTTCTTGAATGGCCCAGCCAGAGCCCTGACTTAAACCTAATTGAGCATCTCTGGAGATACCTAAAAATGACTGTCCACCAATGTTTACCATCCAACCTGACAGAACTAGAGGGGATCTGCAAGGAGGAATGGCAGAGGATCCCCAAATCCAGGTGTGAAAAACTTGTTGCATCTTTCCCAAAAAGACTCGTGGCTGTATTAGATCAAAAGGGCGCTTTTACTAAATACTGAGCAAAGGGTCTGAATACTTAGGACCATGTGATATTTCAGTTTTTCTTTTTTTAAAAATATGCAAAAATGTCAACAATTCTGTGTTTTTCTGTCAATATGGGGTGCTGTGTGTACATTAATGAGGAAAAAAATGAACTTAAATGATTTTAGCAAATGGCTGCAATATAACAAAGAGTGAAAAATTTAAGAGGGTCTGAATACCTTCCGTCCCCACTGTGTATGTGTATATATATATATATATATATATATATATATATATATATATGTGTGTATATATGTATATATATATATATATATATATATACACAGTCTAGTATGTGTGTGTGTGTGTGTGTGTATATATATATATATATATATATATATATATATATATATATATATACAGTACATTTGGTGCTGTACACAGTATATAATACAATGTAGTGCAGTGTTACAAAAAAAACATCATGTCCGGAAGGCCGATGATGCTCACAGGCCACTAAAAGAGGTCAAGCGGCCTCTATGTCTACAGTCAACAGTGGTGGTCATGGACATGGTGCATCCTCTGCAGGTGGCTGTGGGGCACGCTTATCCTTTTTTCTGCTGCTGTCCGTGTTATTGAGCCACAACATGCAGAAGAGTTGGTGGAGTGGATAACGAAGCCATCCTCATCCTCCTCATCCTCTGTCACCCAGGCTCATAGTAGTTTGCCTTCCAACGCAGCTGCCAAAGCAGCTTATTCCACCAGCTCCTTGTCCACAGTTACTCCTTCCGTGGCCCCACCATCATGCACGGAGGAGTCCCAAGAATTAGTCAACCATAGTGTCGGTTACATAAAAGATGGCTGGTGCTGCGCTGTTAAAAAAGACTAAGGTTAAACTAAAACAATCTGAACCTCATAACAGAGTATTGGCAGCAATATACAATAATGCTAAAGGTAGTAGTATAAGTGCAAAAAGAATAAATAACTATAATCTCATGAATGTACAAATAAACATATAGTGATGTGTACACTCTCTAGATGAGTGTAATAATAAAGTGACTTGTCCTTAACCACCTCAATACAGGGCACTTACACACCCTTCCTGCCCAGACCAATTTTCTCTCACACTTTGAATGACAATTACTCACACAAATAGAGCTTTCTTTTGGTGGTATTTATTCACTAGTGGGTTTTTTATTTTTTGTGCTATAAATAAAAAAAGACCGTAAATTTTGTGAAAAAAATGCCGTTTTCTTTATTTCTTTCATAAAATTTTGCAAATTAGTAATTTTTCTTCATAAATTTTAGCCAAAATTGATACTGCTACATAGCTTTGGTAAAAATAACCCAAATTAGTGTATATTATTTGGTCTTTGTGAAAGTTATAGAGTCTACAAACTATGGTGCTCACTGAAAATTGATCACATCTGATCAGGCTTTCAGTACATCAGGCGTATCTCATTTCTTGAGACACTAACAAGTCAGGAAAGTACAATTACCCCCCAAATGACCCATTTTTAGAAAGTAGACATTCCAAGGTATTAAGTAAGTAGCATGGTGAGTTTTTTTAAGTTGTAATTTTTTCCCACAATTCTTTGCAAAATTAAGATTTTTTTTTTACAAAATTGTCATATTATCAGGTTATTTCTCACACACAGCATATGCATACAACAAATTACATCCCAAAATACATTCTGCTACTCCTCCCGAGTATGGCGATACCACATGTGTGAGACTTTTACACAGCCTTACCACATACAGAGGACCAACATTGAAGTAGCACCTTCAGGCGTTCTACGAGCATAAATTACACGTCTCATTTCTCAACCACCTATTACACTTTTGAAGGCCCCAGAGCACCAGGACAATGGAATTACCCAAAAATGACCCCATTTTGGAAAGCAAACACCCCAACGTATAATCTATGAGGCATAATGAGTCTTTTGAACGATTCTTTTTTTTCCAGAAGTTTTTGGAAAATGTGGGAAAAAAAAAAGAAAACGCGTTTTTAAAAAAAAGAAAATGCTTTTTTTACACAAAGTTGTCAATTTATAAGATATTTCTATCACACAGCATGTACATAGCAAAAATTACACCCCAAAATACATTCTGCTACTCCTCCTGAGTATGGCGATACCACATATGTGAGACTTTTACACAGCCTGGCCACATACAGAGGCCCAACATTGAAGTAGTACCTTCAGGTGTTCTAGGAGCATAAATTACACATCTCATTTCATTCCTATCTATCACACTTTTGAAGGTCCTGGAGCACCAGAACAGTGGAATGACCCACAAAATGACCCCATTTTGGAAAGATAACACCCCAACATATACTCTATGAGGCATGGGAGATAGGTACTCGGGTACTCTGATGGGCTGCAGATAGGTACTCGGGTAACTTGATGAGTTGCAGACAGGTACTCAGGTACTCTGATGGGCTGGTGACTAGTACTCGGGTACTCTGATGGACTGGCGACAGGTACTCGAGTACTCTGATGGCCTGGTGACAGGTACTCGGGTACTCTTATGGGCTACAGATAGGTACTCGGGGACTCTGATGGGCTGGTGACTGGTATTAGGGTACTCTGAAGGGCGGTGTCAGGTACTCAGGTACTCGTTACTCATAGGAACTGTGACAGGTACTCAGGTATTTAGATGGACTATGACAGGTACTCGGGTACTCAGATGGACTGTGACAGGTACTCAGGTACTCATATGGACTGTGACAAGTACTCGGGTACTCAGAGGAACTGTTGCAGGTACTTGGGTACGCAGATGGACTGTGACAGGTACTCGGGTACTCAGATGGACTATGACAGGTACTCGGGTACTCAGATGGACTATGACAGGTACTCGGGTACTCAGATGGACTATGACAGGTACTCGGGTACTCAGATGGACTGTGACAGGTACTCGGGTACTCATATGGACTGTGACAAGTACTTGGGTACTCAGAGGAACTGTTGCAGGTACTCGGGTACGCAGATGGACTGTGACAGGTACTTGGGTACTCAGATGAACTGTGACAGGTACTCGGGTACTCAGATTGACTGTGACAGGTACTTGGCTACTCAGATGAACTGTGACAGGTACTCAGGTACTCAGATGGACTGTGACAGGTACTCGGGTACTCAGATGGACTGTGACAGGTACTCAGATGGACTGTGTGTGACAGGTACTCAGATACAGGTACTGTAGACAGGTACTTTGATGGGTGGTGACAGGTACTTTGATGGACTGTGACAGGTACTTTGATGGGTGGTGACAGGTACTCTTTATTGGGGGGCAATCAGTAAGCGGTAATGAGATGTTACCGCAATCTCCTTCTCATACACGATCGGTGTGTGAGGAGGAGAACCCGGTAACATCTCGTTACCACTCTATGTTTACATTTAGTGATCGGCTGTGAAAGGATCACAGCTGATCATGTGGTAAATAGCCGCTAGCCAATGGCTGTTTACCAGCATTGGTGACGAGGAGCGTGCTCGCGTTCGCACGCATGCGCCATGCAAAGTGGGGCGGTACCATCTGTGATTGGCCGTGATGGCTGTTCACCCCCCTCGGTGGCATGCCGTGTCTCCGTGACATGCCACCACCGAAGGTAAAGGGCTGCGTGCACACGATCACGTGCATGCCCTGTTTAAGTGGACGGATGTCATATGACGCCCGCCCTGAACGAGAGCCGTGCCGCCTGGCCGTCATATGATGGCCGGCGGGCGGCAAGCGGTTAAAGTGCGAAATAAATAGTACAAAATTATGCAATATGCAAGGTGCCAAAGTGATTAGTCCTCTTCAGTGAAAGAAAGGCAATGTGCAAAGTGCAAAAATAATAATATATCTTCGTCTGTGCAAAACAGCAATGGGCAAAGTGCCAGGGATTAATTCTCTCCTCTTCTGTGCAAAAACACTCTAGCGAAAATGGCCTCCTACCTTGCGGTTATGAGGCAACCGCATGTGTGTGTATAGTAATGGGAATCAGTGTTCACATTGCTTGCTTCTCAATGGCATGCTCTTGGGCCAGTGGCGTGGATCTATTGTTATCAATAGTCTTTTTTCTCCCAGTAGGTATGTATGTAGTATGAGGAAAGAAAAAATGGGAGGATTCCGGATAGTTTAGTATTTTACGCCAATAATTTATTTATAAAACAGACGATAAACGTACTCACATTTCATTCATTAATAAAAACAAAACTCCACGAGCGGCGAGCTCGTATGTAAACGTCAATTCTTGTGCCTATCCGTCCCTACGCGTGTTGTCACAGTCACATGACTTTATCAGGGGCTAATGACTGGCACTGGAAATGTCCTTAAATAGTCTAGAGCATTGGATCCAATGGGTGGCCATTTTCTTGTAGCCCAATGGAAAGTATTATAGTGGCCATGTTTCGGTAGATTTCTTCGTTGTAAACAACGCGCCCTTTTTCTAGTAGCCTGCTACTAGAGGGGAATTTAGATGAAAAAAATATACATTTTCATTCGGGACAATACATTAACTATTCGAATGACTTTAAAACAATAAAAGACACACTATTAAAAGTCTAAAACCGACGATCTACGTCTAGAGTCGTTCAAAGGAACTCTTTATGGGGCTTGACTCATGTTAAAACATAACGGCACCATGAACTTTAGATAACAGGGTAAGGGGGACACCAGAGCTGACGTCAACACATACTGCACATGCTGCATACCAAGAGAATAATATATACATGCTACATTTTTTTAAATAGAATAATATCTTCATAAATGTAAAAAAATTAAAAATGGCAATGAATAAATATTATATATAAATATTACTAAAATAAATAATAATGGATATGTGGGGGCATCGAACGATTACTGGAAGACAGATCGTCTAAATGTATTTGCACTAACAAAAGTGATTTTTTAGTCCAGGCTGAAAATAAGGGACATAGATTCATCAGGAAAAGCTATGACAACCAATTTGTAAAAAGGAAAATAATGGAGGTTGCTGAGATGAATCGCAATGATTTAATTAAAGACAAAAAGAAACAGGAGTCACCAATGGATACAGCACCAATTATCCTTGATTACAATATACAGCACAAAAAAAACAGAAAAAAATCATCAAGCGACACTGGCATATACTATTGGCTGACAGACAGTTGCAAAAGAGCACCAACCATCCGAGATAAAGTTGTAAAAAGCATATTAGACCCACCAACAAAAGGTTTTACGTTCTTCACAGGAAAGGGTTTTTATCCCTGTAAACGACGTTTAGCGTGTACAAAAAACAAACGTCCAAACGAAAAGAAACACAATTTTACATCCACAAGTACAGGGAACACCTATGAGGTTAAAGATTCTATACGTTGGAACACAGAAGGGGCTGTGTATGCCCTAGAATGTAGCTGTGGACTACAATACATAGGACGTACTAAAAGACCCTTAAAAGTGCATGTCTAGGAACACGTACAAAATATCCTTAATGGATATGACAAGCACAGTGTATCAAAACATTTCCTTTTATGCCAAAACAAAGATCCCACTCATATAAAATTTTGGGAAATAGAACCTTACAATAAACACTGGCAAGGAAGCCATAAAGTGAGAACCCTCAGCCAGTTAGAGTCTAAATGGATTTTTATATTAGATACTTTCTCACCCCGAGGCCTCAATATGGAATTCGATCTTAATGGTTTTTTCAGTGATTTTTAATATTTTTTTATTAGCTTTTATGTAGGACTTTTTCATAATTTTATAAGATCTGTTTTTCAGTGTGCCACAGTCTTCCAATAATCGTTCGATGCCCCTATATATCCATTATTATTTATTTTAGTAATATATACCCATTTATTCATCGCTATTTTTAATTTTTTACATTTATGAAGATATTATTCTTATTAAAAAATGTAGCATGTATATATTATTCTCTTGGTATGCAGCATGTATTAACCATTTCTGCAGTATGTGTTGATGTCAGCACTGGTGTCCTCCTCACCCTGCTATCTAAAGTTCATGGTGCCGTTATGTTTTAACCACATGCCGACCGGGCCATAGCCGAAAGGCGGCTACAGCGCGGTCGGCTTGTTCTTGGTGGGCGTCCATGGACATCCTCCTGAACTCTCACTCCGCGCGCCCCCGGTGGGGCGCACGCACTGAAGTGTCCGTGCTCGCAGGGTTCATAGGACCCGACGCAACACGGATCCCGGAAAAGGGCCAATGACAGCGGCCCTTTACCATGTGATCGCTCCCTAAAATGAGGGAGCTATCACAATGTCAACAAACTGGGGTCATGCAAAGGTCCCAGCTCTCTTCTCTCCTCACACCGATACAGCGTGAGAGGAGAGAAGAGAGATCGAGTGACAAACCGTAAGTGAAAAGTACAACAGTGCCATACAGTGCCACACAAGTGCCACTACAGTGCTAATCTGTGCCCTACATTGTCATCAGCGCCACTTCACTAGCCATCAGTGCCACTAAAGTGTCCATCAGTGCCACTACAGTGCCCATCTGTGCCACCAGTGCCACTACACTACCCATCAGTGCCACTACAGTACCCATCTGTACCACCAGTGCCACTACAGTACCCATCAGTGCCACTACACTACCCATCAGTGCCACTACAGTACCCATCTGTACCACCAGTGCCACTACAGTACCCATCAGTGCCACTACAGTACCCATTAGTGCCACTAAAGTACCCATCAGTGCCACTAAAGTGTCCATCAGTGCCACTACAGTGCTCATCTGTGCCATCAGTGCCACCTGTGCCCATCAGTGCCACCTCTGTCACTTCAGTGCCCATCTGTGCCGCCAGTGCCACACCAGTGCCCAGTGCCACTACAGTGCTCATCTGTGCCACCAGTGCCACATCGGTGCCATCAGTGCCACTACAGTGCCCATCAGTGCCACCGGTGCCACTAGAGTACCACATCAGTGCTCCATCAGTACCACATCAGTGCTCCATCAGTGCCACGTCAGTGCTCCATCAGTGCCACACTAGGCCACTACAGTGCCCAGTGCCACTACAGTGCTTATCAGTGCCACATTATTGCCAATACAGTGCTCATTTGTGCCATCAGTACCACATCAGCGTCACTACAGCGCTCATCTGCACCACTACAGCCCACATCTGCGCCACTACAGCGCTCATCTGCGCCACTACATCGCTCATCAGTGCCACTACAGCGCTTATAAGTGCCACTACAGTACCCAATAGTGCACATCAGTGCCCATAAGTGAGTTCTCATCAGTGCCACCATATCAGTGGATCCTCATTAGCACCCATCAGTGCTACCTTATCAGTGCCAGATAATCAGTGCATCCTCAGTGTGGTGCATTAGTGTACATCAGTGCAACCTTATCAGTTCCCAGCAGTTCACCCTTATCAGTACTCATCAGTGCACCCTTATCAGTACCCAGCAGTGCACCCTCATCAGAACCCAGCAGTGCAGCCTTTTCAGCACCCAGCAGTGCAGCCTCAGCACCCATCAGTGCAGCCATATCTGTCCAAGTTTCCCTACCACAGCAGTTTATCACCAT
This sequence comes from Aquarana catesbeiana, assembly GCF_042186555.1. NCBI lineage: Eukaryota > Metazoa > Chordata > Amphibia > Anura > Ranidae > Aquarana > Aquarana catesbeiana. The sequence continues at coordinate 469,387,170 of NC_133327.1, forward strand.
AGCCCACAGTCACCAGTATGGCAAAAAAAGTTTTTACCGCTGAGGAGGCATACCAACAGCTTAGCTTGACCGATGAGAGCAACGGGGAGCTCTCTGAGTCTGCGTCTGATTCTGGTTCAGAATATGAACCCATTGTAAGCAGTGGGTCCGATACATAATCGGAGGAAGAGCAAAGTGTGCCCGTCAAATGAAGGCGCTCTGGCATGGAGGAGCAGACTACCACAAGTAGTGCTGTGGCATCAACCAGCAGCTCCGTGCCATCCACCAGAAATGCAGTGGCATCATCTAGCAGCTCAGTGCCACCCACCAGTAGCACAGTGCCATTCAGAAGAAATGAAGTACCACTGCAGCAAAGGCCAAGAACTAGTGGGGTGTCATCTCGGCCCCAAAGCGTTAGGACCCATGCCGGCCTTCCCTATGCCCTTGAAAACCCTCTGTGGCTTCCCCCTAATTCAAGAGCAGCAAACATCCCCCCTTTCACCGCCCAACCAGGTGTTCAGGTGAACACAGAGAATTTTGCCCCTATTGATTTTTTAAATTTAATTTTTACCCAAGACCTATTATCCCCCTTTGTGGCCCAGTGCAACCTCTATGCACAACAATTTATAACAAGCAACCCTGGTTCAAGTTATGCCCGTCCCTATAAGTGGAGAGCATTAACGGTGGAGGAATTTAAATTATTTTTAGGCCTAACATTTAATTTAACATTTATGGAACTCACAAAAAAAAAAGAATTATACCCCTATTGGTCCACCAACCCCATCCACCATATGCCAATCTATTCATCCATTATGCGAAGATCAAGATACCTCATGATAATGCCTTTCCACCACTACAATGACAACACCCAGTGCCCTCCCCGAAATGACCCATCACATGACAAATTATTTAAAATTCGGCCACTTCTAAATTTTTTCTCTGAGAAATTCCCCCAGTTATTCATCCCCGACCAAAATAGCTCCGTGGATGAGTCATTGGTCCACTTCACAGGCAGGCTTGGCTTCAAACAGTTTATCCCCAGCAAAAGGGCCCGATATGGGGTTAAGCTCTACAAGCTATGTGACCGAGAAACGGGGTATATCTATGCCTTCCGGGTGTACGAAGGGAAGGACACCCAACTGCAACCCCCTGAATGTCCAGAGTACATTGGAGCCAGTGGAAAGATTGTTTGGGACCTTGTATATTCACTCCTTGGAAAGGGTTACCACCTTTATATGGATAACTACTATACAAGCTTGCCCCTCTTCCGCAATCTTTACCTCAAGGACACTCCAGCGTGTGGTACAGTGTGAGCCAATAGGAAGGAATTCCTGCAAAGGCTCGTTACTGAAAGACTACGACAAGGGGAGACGGCATCTTTACGAAATGAAGAGATATTGGCTCTCAGGTGGAGGGACAGATGAAACATCCACATGCTCACAACGATCCACAACGACACCTACGTGGAAATCCCCCGAAGAAACGGCCCAATTCAGAAACCAATCCCCTTTATGCCACTGTACCTACCTCTGCCTGCTCTGTAACTGACCCTGGCCTGTTATACAACCACACTTCTGCCTAATGCTAAACTGTACCTACCTCTGCCTGCTCTGGAACTGACCCTGGACTGTTTGATCACGTTTTTTGCCTGCCTCTTGGATTGATCTTTTACCCTGCTATGCTAGTGGGAACACAGGGGTCTCACATGTGAGGGGCTCCAGAATTGTTTTTCTGGATGAAGAAAACTAATTTTTTAGTTTTCTCATTCCCGATTAGGGTCTGGAGACTCAGGCTTCAAAGAGATTTGGGTAGGAGAAGCCTCTACCCCTGTCCCCATTCTTTCCTGGCCTGCTACTTGGACCATGTTCCTGCTTACTACCAGGACCAATATTTTGGCACTGCTGGCAATGTCTCTACTTGCACTGACCTTGGACTGTATATGGACAGTATCCCTGCCTGTACTGACTATGGACAATATTCCTGCCTGCTGCCTTGGACAATTCCATTCACTGTCGCTGACCACGTCCCTGCCTGCTGCCTGGATCAGGGCTCTCCTCCTGTGACAACTGCACTACTAAAACCACAGGTAATCTTTTGTTTACCCTTTGCTCAGAAGAATGTATTTTAGGGTGTAATTCTTGGTATGTTCATGCTATGTGTTAGAAATATGAAGGGCCTTCAAAAATGTGATAGATTGTAAGGAAATTGGATGTGTAATTTATGCTTCTAGAACGCCTGAATGTGCTACTTCAATGTCGGGCCTCTGTATGTGGCCAGGCTGTGTAAAAGTCTCACACATGTGGTATCGCCATACTCAGGAGGAGTAGCAGAATATATTTAGGGGTGTCATTTTTGCTATGTACATGCTATGTGTTGGAAATATCTTCGAAATGGACAACTTTGTGTAAAAAAAAATGCATTTTCATTTTTTTTCCACATTTTCCAAAAACTTCTGGAAAAAAAATGAACCGTTCAAAAGACTCATTATGCCTCATAGATTATACGTTGGGGTGTTTGCTTTCCAAAATGGGTCACTTTGTGGGTGTTTCCATTGTCCTTGTGCTCCAGGGCCTTCAAAAGTGTAATAGGTGGTTGAGAGATTAGATATGTAATTTATGCTCCTAGAACGCCTGAATGTGCTACTTCAATGTTGGGCCTCTGTATGTGGCCAGGCTGTGTAAAAGTCTCACACATGTAGTATCGCCATACTCAGGAGCAGCAGAATATATTTTGGGGTGTCATTTGTGGAATGTACATGCCATGTGAGAGAAATAACCTGTTATATTGACAATTTGGTGTGAAAAAAAATAAAAATAAAAAAATTTGCAAAGAATTGTGGGAAAAAATGACAACTTCAAAAAACTCACCATGCCTCTTACTAAATACCTTGGAATGTCTACTTTCCAAAAAGGGGTCATTTTGTGGGTATTTGTACTTTCCTGGTTTGTTAGGGTCTCAAGAAATGAGATAGGCCTCAGTACATCAGGTGTGATCAGATGTGATCAATTTTCAGTGATTGGCACCATAGCTTGTAGACTCTATAACTTTCACACAGACTAAATAATATCTACTAATTTGGGTTATTTTTACCAAAGATATGTAGCAGTATAGATTTTGGCCCAAATTTATGAAGAAAAATGACTTATTTGCAAAATTTTATAATAGATATGAAGAAAAATTCATTTTTTTACAAAATTTTTGGTCTTTTTTCATTTATAGCACTGAAAATAAAAAAGCCAGAGGTGATCAAATACCACCAAAAGAAAGCTCTATTTGTGTGAAAAAAAGGACAGAAATTTCATATGGGTACAGTGTTGCATGACTGAGTAATTGTCATTCAAAGTGTGAAAGCACCGAAAGTTGAAAATTGGTCTGGTTAGGAAGGGGGTTTAAGTGCCCAGTGGTTAAGATGAGTCAAGCCCTGTAAAGTGCCCCTTTGAATGGCTCTAGACGTAGATCGTCGGTTTTAGACTTTTAATAGTGTGTCTTTTATTGTTTTAAAGTAATTCAAATAGTTAATATATTGTCCCGAATGAAAATATATATTTCTTCATGTAAATTCCCCTCTAGTAGCGGGCTACTAGAAAATGGCCGCGTTGTTTACAATGAAGAAATCTACCGAAACATGGCCACTATAATACTTTCCATTGGGCTACAAGAAAATGGCCGCCCATTAGATCCAATGCTCTAGACTATTTAAGGACATTTCCAGTGCCAGTCATCCTCCCCTAAGAAGTCACGTGACCGTGACAACACGCGTAGGGACGGACAGGCACCGGAACTGATGTTTACATACGAACTCGCCGCTCATGGAGTTTTGTTTTTATTAATGAACAAAATGTGAGTACGTTTATCGTCTGTTTTATAAATAAATTACTGGCTTAAAATACTACACTATCCGGAATCCTCCTCTTACTTCTTTCCTCATACTACATACATACCTATGGGGTATTGTGGTTTTGCACAGAAGAAAAAATTGTATTATTTTTGTACTTTGCACATTGCCTTTCTTTCACTGAAGAGGACTAATCACTTTGGCACCTTGCATATTGCATAATTTTGTACTATTTATTTTGCACTTTAAGGACAAGTCACTTTATTATTACACTCATCTGGAGAGTGTACACATCACTATATGTTTATTTGTACATTCATGAGATTATAGTTATTTTTTTTTTTTGCACTTATTTATTGTATATTGCTGCCAATACTCTGTTATGAGGTTCAGGTTATTTTAGTTTAACCATAGTCTTTTTTAACAGCACAGCACCTCTTTTATCTTTTAGCAGTTAAATTATTAATATCTTCATAATAGCGTGGGAATACATATATATTTTAGTGTCGGTTACATGCTGCTGGAGGATGCGCAGGGATTTGAAGGCTCTGATGTTGGTTCCCAGGTTGAGGAAGGGAGTAACATTAGCCTAGAGACACAGGGTGCCACAGAAGGACAAGAAGCTGGCAGTCACGTTCCCCCAGCTGTAGCATACAGCCAAGTTTGCTCCAGTGACGAGGAGGGAGGGGATGATGAGGTCAATGGCTGTACTTGGGTGCCTGAGAGGAGGAAAGTGAGAAGGAGGAGGAGGCACAACTCCAGCGAGGCAGGATGTCCTCCAGGGGGCCGCTTAAGGGCAGCCAACCTATTGCATCATGCCGCAGAGCTCCGCAGGTGCAGGGCACTGCTGACTCCCCGCTGACTTTTAAAAGTTCCTTGGTGAGGGCCTTTTTCCACACGTGTGCAACCTATGTCTGAAGCGGATCAAGCATGACAAGAACAGCAGCCGCTTGGGCACCACATGCTTAACCAGACATATGACGAGCTGCCATACAGTTAATTGGCAACAGCACCTGAAAGACCCACATCATAGAAAAAGGCGGACTTCTCCTTGCTCCTCATCTGGGATCTCAAACCCTACTATACCTCCAGTCCTCTCAAAAACCTGCACTAAGAGGAATGACGGTATAGCAATAGGTGTCACAAGTATTTGCAGCCAATCTGCTAGCAGTACACCACCAGTTGATTTCAGCAAGCAAATTTCCCTACCTCAGTTGCTGAACCGTAAAAAGAAATTTGGTCCCAGCAATCCACATGTTCAGCTTCTAAATGCTAGCTTGGCCAAATTGCTATCACTGCAACTGCTGCCTTTTCAGCTGGTAGATTCTGCCCCCTTTCATGAATTTGTGTAATGTGCTGTATCACAGTGGCAGGTTCCAAAACAACATTTCTTTTCACGTAAGGCCATTTCCGGCTCTCTGCCATCATGTGGAAGGCAATGTTTTGGCCTCGTTAGACAGGATGGTCAGCAGTAAGGTTCATATTACCGCTGACTCATGGTCCAGCAGGCATGGGCAGGGATGTTATCTTTCCTTCACGGCGCACTGGGTAACTCTGCTGGCAGCTGGGAAGGATGCAGGACAGGGTTCAGTGTTGTTACGTGGCGTCACCCCTCCCAAGATCATACTGTGCCCCCCAATTAAAATGATCGGCGATTCTCTGTAGGCTCTCATCTGCTGGAGGGAGAGACACACAGAGGGCATCGCTATGTAATTGTCATGCGGATCATCCTCCGTGTCCTGTTGTGTAAACTTTGCAGTCTGGGTCTCCTGCTTGTCATAATGACAACAGGCAGAGCCAGCTCCAGCAGCCGTGCTTCCACCTCTAAGCCCGCCCCTTTGTGTGTGCACAACAACATATCCAACCCGTAATGTGTGGAGAAGTGCACACAGCAATAAGATGCAGGGCTACATGATGTCAGTGTCCCAACTCCTGACCATCAAAGGGAGGGGGATATTTGCATCTCATCTCGTTAGTCAATAATGCTTTGTCCATGCTGCAGCCCCTCCCTCTTCCCCTCCCGGCCGCCACATTTTGACTTCAGTTCCTGGAAGAAGCCAGAATCAGTCCTCGGCTTGCCAGCACCCTTGTGAGTTTTTTTTTCTTTATGTTTACTTCAGGAAGGGGGAGAAGGAGGTTCTGACGCAGCAAGGACAGTCATAGATTCATACTTTTAGGGCAGGTGATGGAGGAAGAGGGGAACAGGATCAGCATTCTCTTATCTATTTATGTTGTCATGTATTTACTCTAGCACTATTACCTAACCTGGCACTACCACCCTAACCTGGCGCTACCACCTTACCTGGCACTACCACCTAGCCTGGCACTATACCACCCTAACCTGGCACTACCCCCTAACCTGGCACTATACCACCCAACCTGGCACTATACCATCCTAACCTGGCACTGCCAAATAACCAGGAACTACCACATAGCTTAGCACTACCACCTAACCTGGCACTCTACCACCCTAACCTGGCACTACCACCTAACCTGCCACTACCACCTAACCTGGCACTATACCACCCTAACTTGGCACTACCAAATAACCTCATGCTATCACCTAACCTGGCAATACCACCTAGCTTGCCACTACCACCTAACCGGCACTATACCACCCTAATCTGACACTACCACCTAACCGGGCACTATACCACCCTAACCTGGCACTACCAAATAACCTGCCACTACCACCTAACCTGCCACTACCACCTGTCATGTATAAACCACCATACTCTTTTGCGCTAATAAGCGACCATTTCGTCTAATGGTATAATACATCTTACCTATCACTCTATTTCCCGCATATCCCCAAGCAGGTGTATGTCATGGCACCCCAAATATGTTGATCAGGCATACAGGGGTGACACAAGCACACATCTGCTAAACTGATAATGTCTTTGCAGAGCGAACACATTCCCCCAGATGAATGTCTGTGCATCGCACGGGGGCCCTTTCGCCGGCAGACATATCCTCACTCTGCAAACACCTCTCTCCAACCTCAGGAAGTTTTCCACTACCTAACGGATCTCAACCAGTGTCAGTCTGCCCCAGTCAGCTCATTAGAGCGGGTTGCGGGAGAACTAACAATGGCAGACACTATGACAATACATATTAAAATACATCTTCAGAAAATTTCCACAACACACCTAACCTGGCACTACCACCTAACTTGCCACTACCACCTAACCTGCCACTACCACCTAGCCTGCCACTACCACCTAACCTGGCACTACCACCTAGCCTGCCACTACCCCCTCACCTGGCACTATACCACCCTAACCTGGCACTACCAAATAACCTGGCACTACCACCTAACCTGGCACTATACCACCCTAACCTGGCACTACCAAATAACCTTGCACTACCACCTAACCTGGCACTACCACCTATCTTGGCACTACCACCTAGCCTGCCACTACCACCTAACCTGGCACTACCACCTAACCTACTACTACCACCTAGACAGAGTACTAGATTGGGGTGATTGGCGCTGTTCAACTATATGTGCACTGAGTAATGTCCACAAATATATAAGTGTAAAAATAAACAAAAATAAGTGTTGCAGAAGTGTGGAGAGAATTATATGTACATCTATAAAATGCTCTGACGGCAATATATATAACCATAAAGTGCAGTGTGCAATAACACATATGCTAATACATCAATAAAAATCTCTGTGAACAATACAAACACTAAAAAGATAGGTAGTGGAAAATATCCAATCTAAACCATTCCAAAAAATATATATTAAAAAATATATATTGAAAAAAACAGGTGTTGGTAAAAACTCCTAATTCATATACACAGTGGTTACGAAAAAAGCATAAAATGTGAATAATAAGTTCATAAGAAAAAGTGGTAAAGAATAAGTGTCCCCAAAAAAAAACTTTATGGAAAATTCTTCTTAAAGCACAGTGATGTGTCTCTTCATTCAAATAACACTGTTCTTGGTGTGGCAAGTGCTCCCCGCCTTCCAAAGCACCCCCACTCGTGCCCTCACTCACCGGAAAGCTTTACCCCTACTGGGGTATCAAGCCTATAGGCTGAATCCAGCAGCGATGATCCGTGGTGACAGTCCTCTGTCGTCCTCTCCTTTTCTGGTGCCCAGATCACCTCTGATCGCTCCCCGGCATTAAACATCCATCTCCAAACATGTACTTCTTACCAGCTTCTCTTCACCTCCCCTCCGCGCGCGACTCCTTTAAGCAGCTGTTCAACACGTGCGGCGCCCTGGTGACGTACAACTAACGCGACAGCCTCCGCTCTGACAAGTCCGAAGAGCACGTGACGGGAGTGCCTCGTGTAAAACATGAGGCGGTATACTCTTGGTTCACAAGGCGCGCCCGTCACGTGCTCTTTGGACTTGTCAGAGCGGAGGCTGTCGCGTTAGTTGTACGTCCCCAGGGCGCCGCACGTGTTGAACAGCTGCTTAAAGGAGTCGCGCGCAGAGGGGAGGTGAAGAGAAGCTGGTAAGAAGTACGTGTTTGGAGATGGATGTTTAATGCCGGGGAGCGATCAGAGGTGATCTGGGCACCAGAAAAGGACAGGAGGACGGAGGACTGTCACCATGGATCATCGCTGCTGGATTCAGCCTATAGGCTTGATACCCCAGTAGGGGTGAAGCTTTCCGGTGAATGAGGGCACGAGTGGGGGTGCTTTGGAAGGCAGGGAGCACTTGCCACACCAAGAACAGTGTTATTTGAATGAAGAGACACATCACTGTGCTTTAAGAAGAATTTTCCATAAAGTTTTTTTTGAGGACACTTATTCTTTACCACTTTTTCTTATGAAATTATTCACATTTTATGCTTTTTTCGTACCACTGTGTATATGAATTAAGGAGTTTTTACCAACACCTGTTTTTTTCAATATATATTTTTTAATATATATTTTTTGAAATGGTTTAGATTGGATATTTTCCACTACCTATTTTTTTAGTGTTTGTATTGTTCACAGAGATTTTTATTGATGTATTAGCATATGTGTTATTGCACACTGCACTTTATGGTTATATATTGCCGTCAGAGCATTTTATAGATGTACATATACCGTATTTATCGGCGTATAACACGCACTTTTTTCCCCTTAAAATCAGGGGAAAATCGCGGGTGCGTGTTATACGCCGATCCCCTGCGATCCCCCGCTGTCAGATCTAAAAAATCGCCGACCGCGATTTGAAAATGGCGCCGCCAGCGCCGAAATACACAGTGCCGGTCCTCGACTCTTCTCGGCCACTTTCGGCTTCACTTGAGCGCCGCCCGAACCTAGCCGAGTGTACTCGGCTAGGTTCGGATAGCTCCGCTCACCGTCACGCCCATCCCGAGTGGAGCCGAAAGTGAACGAGAGCCGCTGAGAAGAGCCGAGGACCGGCTCTGTGTATTTCGGCGCCGGCAGCGCCATTTTCAAATCGCGGTCGGCGATTTTGAAGCTCAGCGAGCTGCAAGGCTGGACTGGGGCAAGGCTGCACTGGGGAAAGGCTGCACTGGGGAAAGGCTGCACTGGGGCAAGGCTGCAATGGACACTGGGGAAGGCTGCACTGACATGGCTGCACTGGGGAAGGCTGCACTTGCAAGGCTGCACTGAGAAGGCTGCAATGATGGGCATTTAAATGTAAGTTTTTTTCCCTTCAACTTCCCTCCTAAAAGTTTTTTTTTCCTTAAAATTCCCTCCTAAATTGGGGTGCGTGTTATACGCCGATAAATACGGTAATTCTTTCTACACTTCTGCAACACTTATTTTTGTTTATTTTTACACTTATATATTTGTGGACATTACCCAGTGCACATATAGTTGAACAGCGCCAATCACCCCAATCTAGTACTCTGTTTAGAATTTCACTTAGGTGTTATTCTGTGCTGGGGGGGCTGCAGTTCCTTTACTTCCTAAGCGCGGAACTATTATTTCTTATATCTTCTACTACTACCACCTAGCCTGCCACTACCACCTAACCTAGCACTACCACCTAACCTGGCACTACTATCTATCTTGGCACTACCACCTAGCCTGCCACTACCACCTAACCTGGCACAATACCACCCTAACCTGGCACTACCCCTAACCTGCCACTACATCCTAACCTGGCACTATACCACCCTAACCTGGCACTGCCAAATAACCTGGTACTACCACCTAGCCTGGCACTATACCACCCTAACCTGGCACTACCACCTAGCCTCCCACTACCACCTAACCTGGCACTACCACCTAACCTGGCACTACCACCTAGCCTCCCACTACCACCTAACCTGGCACTACCAAGTAACCTGACACTACCACCTAACCTGCCACTACCACCCAGCCTGGCACTACCACCCAGCCTGGCACTACCACCTAACCAGGCACTACCACCTAGCCTGCCACTACCACCTAACCTCCCATTACCACCTAGCCTGCCACTACCACCTAACTACCACCTAGCCTGCCACTACCACCTAGCCTGCCACTACCACCTAACCTGGCACTACCAAGTAACCTGACACTAACACATAGCCTGGCACTACCACCTAACCTGCCACTACCACCCAGCATGGCACTACCACCTAGTCTGCCACTACCACCTAACCTGGCACTACCACCTAACCTCCCACTACCACCTAACCTACCACTACCACCTAACCTGCCACTACCACCTAGCCTGCCACGACCACCTAGCCTGCCACGACCACCTAGCCTGGCACTACCACCTAACCTGCCACTACCACCTAACCTGGCACTATACCACCCTAACCTGGCACTACCAAATAACCTGGCACTACCACCTAACCTGGCACTAACACCTAGCCTGCCACTACCACCTAACCTGACACTATACCACCCTAACCTAGCACTACCAAATAACCTGACACTACCACCTAGCCTGGCACTACCACCTACCTGCCACTACCACCTAGCCTGGCACTACCACCTAGCCTGCCACGACCACCTAACCTGGCACTACTGTATATCACCTAACCTGGCTCTATATCACCCTAACCTGGCACTATATCACCCTAACCTGGCACAAGCCCACCCTAACCTGGCACTACATCACTTAAACTGGCACTATATCACCTAATCTGGCACTATATATCATCTGCCAGTATACTACCCTAACATCATTTGACGCCAGCCGACGTGCGGTGTGCTGCTTGTCCGCCTGGAGGGCCAGATATACGATCCACCTTGGGTGCCAAACCATTTAACATTTTTCTTCCACTACATAATTAAGTTCCACTTTGTGTTGGTCTATCACATAAAATCCCAATAAAATCCATTTACGTTTTTGGTTGTAACATGACAAAATGTGGAAAATTTCAAGGGGTATGAATACTTTTTTCAAGGCACTGTGTGTGTATAATATATATATATATATATATATATATATATATATATATATATATATATATATATATATATAATTTTTATAGTTGGCCCTCCTACTTTTGTCCCTGTCCCCCCATGTGCCCCCTCTAATATTAAAACTGGAGACGCCACTGATGTTGTTGGAGCTTGTTCCACCACCATGCCCCCAAAAAGCTGGCGATTGATTCAGTCACAGCTCTCTGCTCTCCACCCCCTCCTCTTCTTTTTCCTCTGTGGCCTCTTCTGCAGAATTGTCCTCTGAACCAGCAGTGCTTCGTAAGCTTTCAAGGAGTCAGGCTAAAAGACACGCAGTCCAGTCAGGCTAAAAAGATGCCATGTGGTGCTTGAGTTGGTCTGCTTAGGGGACAGGAGCCACATTGGGGCAGAGATTCTGTCAGCTCTGCAGGGGCAGGCTCAGAGGTGGTTGATGCCACACCAGCTTCAACTAGGAATGGTTGTATGTGACAATGGCACCAACCTTCTCTTCGTCCTCTGACAGGGACACTTGACATCCTGATTTTGGTGGTGCAGCGTTACTTGACCAGGTACCCAGGCTTACAAGATCTCCTGAGGCAGGCCAAAAAAGTCTGTGGTCATTTCCGCCGGTCTTACAATGCCAGTGTTCGGTTGGCTGACATTCAAAGGGAATGCAACCTGCCCACCAAACGCAAGTGGCTACTGATCAAGGATGCATGCACTGTCCTGTCACCATTTGAGGAGGCCACAAGGATGGTGAGCAGTGACAATGCATGCATCAGTGACACTGTCCCTCTAGTCTTCCTGCTGGAGCACACGCTTCGTGGAATCATGGACAGGGCACTTGAGGCAGAACAGCGGGAGGAAGAGGAGGACTTCCTTTCCTCTCAAGGCCCCCTTTATCCAGATAGCATTCCTGCGGGGCCGCCAAACACACAGGAAGAAGAAGAGGAGGATTGTGTCAGCATGGATGTAGAGGCTAACACACAGCAGTCTTCAAGGGATGGTTTTCAGACCCCAGAAATCCAAGGAGTTGTACGTAGCTGGGAGGAGGTAGTTACAGATAATGTGATCCTTAGTAACCCAGAGGACTCAGAATCAAATGCCTCTGCAAACTTACGCTGCATGGCCTCCCTGATTCAGCAAAGCCTGCGAAAGGACCCTAGAATTTGTGGTATCAAATAGAGTGATCATTACTGACTGGCAACCCTTCTTCATCCACGTCACAAGAGTAAAGTTGCAGAACTCATCCTGCCTTTGCAGAGGACGAAACATCTTCAGGAGGCCTTGAAGAAAAGTTTGTGTAATGCCTTTCCAGACCTTGGGAAGTTACCATTTCCTGGTGCTGGACAACGTATTTCTGAGGCTTCGTTCAGTCAGAGGAAGAGCGGTGGAGAAGGTGGCCGGCTGACCGATGCCTTTAAACAATTTTTCAGTCCTCAGCGCCAAGGTCTGATAGGTTCAAGCAACCATCGCCAGTGTCTGCGTTATATGGTGCAGTAATATCTAGGGGCAAGAGCAGACTTGGAGACCTTTCCAACAGAGCATCCACTGGGTTACTGGGTCTTGAGGATGTACCACTGGCCAGAACTTGCTCAATATGCAGTCGAGCTACTGGCCTGTCCTGCATCCAGCGTGCTTTCTGAACACACATTCACTGCTGCTGGAGGGGTTTTAATTGATCAAAGAGTGCGTCTCTCCACAGACTCCGTTGATAGGCTCAAATTTATAAAAATTAATCAGTCCTGGATCAGCAGCTATCAAGCACCTGATGCAGATGTAACTGATTGAATTTGCTATGGATCTGGGATTCCCTTGAAGACTGCCTATGCTGCTTATCCTATTCCCCTTGAATCTTGATGCTAGCTTCCAACAATATTTTTGTTTTAGGGCACCACCAATACCCAAGGCCCAATTTTTCTGCCCCTGTTTAACAGTTTTTGAAATAATATTTAACAGCAGTGCCCATTCCTGCGCTCAACAAGAGTAATTGTGAGGGATTGCAATGTTCTGGCACCACCAAAACCAAAGGATACATTTTTCCGCCCCTTTTTAACGGGAGCATGTAATTACAATTTTTGAAATAATATTTAACAGCAGGGCCCGTTCCTGCGCCCAACAAGAGTAATGCCCCATACACACGATCAGACATTCCGACAACAAAATCTATGGATTTTTTCCAACGGATGCTGGCTCAAACTTGTCTTGTCCCGCCATGTCCAATTATCTTCATGCGCAGACGGACCCGAAAAATGTTTAAAAAAAACCAAAACCTCTGCCTCGATGGGAGGCACAATCACCGGGGAAGGGTTGTGGGGATGAGGCCCTTGGGGACAAGGTTCTTTGGAGGGGACCCCATAGCACCCTCCCTATGTTGAGGGCATGTGGCTTGGTATGGTTCAGGAGAGAGGAAGCCCTTAAGGGGAACCCCGCACCTATTTTTTTTTTTTAAATGGCATGAGGGTCCCCCAAAATCCATACCAGACCTGAAGAGCCTGGTATGGATTTTGGGGGAGACCCCCACGCCATTTTAAAAAAAAATTTTGGCGTGGAGTTCCCGTAAATATCCATACCAGACCCAAAGGGATCCAGCAATACATTACAGCCGCAAGCCACTTGCCACCCTGGCCAATTCTGACATTTCTCTCCTACATGTACAAATCATAATTTTTTTGCTAGAAAATTACATATACCTCCCCCAAACATTATATATGTTTTTTTAACAAAGACCCTAGAGAATACAATGGCGGACATTGCAACTTTTTATCTCGCACGGTATTTGCCTAGCAATTTTTCGAATGCGTTTTTTTGTGCTTTAAAAAAAAACCCAGTAAAGTTAGCCCAATTTTTTTGCATAATGTGAAAGTTACGCTGAGTAAATAGATACCTAACATGTCATGCTTCAAAATTGCACATGCTCATGGAATGGCGCCAAACTTCGGTACTTAAAAATCCCCATAGGCGATGCTTTAAAAATTTTTACTGGTTACATGTTGTGAGTTACAGAGGACACCATTTTCATAAGTGGGCGGAACTTACGTATGCATTCGCTTCTGCGTGGGAGCACACGGAGACAGGGGTGCTTTAAAAAGAAAAATATTTTTATTGTTAATTTTACTTTTATTTTTTTTAGTTTGACATTTTTAAAAAAAAAACATTTTCTTTTATCACTTTTATTCCTATTACAAGGAATGTAAACATCCCTTGTAATAGGAATATGGCATGATCGGTCCTCTTTATAGTGAGATGTGGGGTCAATAAGACCCCACATCTCACCTTTAGGCTGGGAAGCCTGAAATCTGAAAGCCTGAATGCAGAGGCCGAGCGTGACGTCATAACATTGCGCCTGGCCTCTGAACGATCATAGAGATTCCGGCGACCATCTGGTCTGCTGGAAATCTCTATGGTAAACATCCTGTCTCCGACTCACCGATGGAAGCGGTGACTTGGTAGAAGCACCGGAGGGCGGCGGGAGGGGGGGACGTCCGCTAAACTCAATTTTAGTCATACATTTAGTCCAAAATGTATTCAGCCACATGTCTTTGGTAAAAAAAATGCCAATAAGCGTATATTTATTGGTTTGCGCAAATGTTATAGCGTCTACAAACTAGGGTACATTTTCTGGAATTTACACAGCTTTTAGTTTATGACTGCCTATCTCATTTCTTGAGTTGCTAAAATGGCAGAGCAGTACAAACCCACCCCCCCCCCAAATTACCCCATTTTGGAAAGTAGACACTCCAAGGAAATTGCTGAGAGGCATGTTGAGCCCAATGAATATTAATTTTTTTTGTCCCAAGTGATTGAATAAAAATTTACAAAAAGTTGTCACTAAATGATATATTGCTCAAACAGGCCATGGGCATATGTGGAATTGCACCCCATAATACATTTAGCTGCTTCTCCTGAGTATAGGGGTACCCCATGTGTGGGACTTTTTGGGAGCCTAGCCGCGTACGGGGCCCCGAAAACCAAGCACCGCCTTCAGGATTTCTAAGGGCGTACATTTTTTATTTCACTCCTCACTACCTATCACAGTTTTGAAGGCCATAAAATGCCAGGACAGTTCAACCCCCCCCCCCAAATGACCCCATTTTGGAAAGTAGACACCCCAAGCTATTTGCTGAGAGGCATGTCGAGTCCATGGAATATTTTATATTTTGCAACAAGTTGCGGGAAAATGACTAACTTTTTTTTTTTTTTGCACAAAGTTGTCACTAAATGATATATTGCTCAAACATGCCATGGGCATATGTGGAATTACACCCCAAAATACATTCTGCTGCTTCTCCTGAGTATGGGGATACCACATGTGTGGGACTTTTTGAGAGGCTAGTTGCGTACGGGGCCCCGAAAACCAAGCACCGCCTTCAGGATTTCTAAGGGCGTAAATTTTTGGTTTCACTCCTCACTACCTATCACAGTTTCCAAGGCCATAAAATGCCAAGATGGCACAAAACCCCCCCAAATGACCCCATTTTGAAAAGTAGACACCCCAAGCTATTTGCTAAGAGGCATGGTGAGTATTTTACAGCTCTCATTTGGTTTTAAAAATGAAGAAAGAAAAGAAAAATGTATTTTTTTTCTTTTTTCAATTTTCAAAACTTTGTGACAAAAAGCGAGGTCTGCAAAATACTCACCATACCTCTCAGCAAATAGCATGGGGTGTCTACTTTCCAAAATGGGGTCATTTGGGGGGGTTTGTGCCATCTGGGCATTCCATGGCCTCCGAAACTGTGATAGGCAGTGAGGAGTGAAATTCAAAAACTTACACCCTTAGAAACCCTGAAGGCGGTGCTTGGTTTTTGGGGTCCCGTATGCGGCTAGGCTCCCAAAAAGTCTCACACATGTGGTATCCCCGTACTCAGGAGAAGCAACAGAATGTATTTTGGGGTGTAAGTTCACATATTCCCATGGCATGTTTGAGCAATATATCATTTAGTGACAACTTTGTGCAAAAAAAATAAATAAATTTGTCTTTTTCCTGAAATTTGTGTCACAATATAAAATATTCCACGGACTCGACATGCCTCTCAGCAAATAGCTTGGGGTGTCTACTTTCCAAAATGGGGTCATTTGAACTGTCCTGGTATTTTATGCACATTTAGAAGCTTATGTCACACATCACCCACTCTTCTAACCACTTGAAGACAAAGCCCTTTTTGACACTATTTGTTTACATGAAAAAAATAATTTTTTTTGCATGAAAATTACTTTGAACCCCCAAATATTATATATTTTTTTAAAGCAAAGGCCCTACAGAATTAAATGGAGGGTGTTTCATTTTTTTTTCACACACTATTTGCGCAGCGATTTTTCAAACGCATTTTTTTGGGGAAAAAATTCACTTTTTTTCATTTTAATGCACTAAAACACACTATATTGCCCAAATGTTTGATGAAATAAAAATGATGATCTTAGGCCGAGTACATGGATACCAAACATGACATACTTTAAAATTGCGCACAAACATGCAGTGGCGACAAATTACATACATTTTTAAAAGCCTTTAAAAGCCTTTACAGGTTACCACTTTAGATTTACAGAGGAGGTCTACTGCTAAAATTACTACCCTTGATCTGACCTTCGCGGTGATACCTCACATGCATGGTGCAATTGCTGTTTACATTTGACGCCAGACCAATGCTTGCGTTCGCCTTTGCGCGAGAGCAGGGGGGGACAGGGGGTGCAGGAAGGGCATTATGGGCACGACGGGCCTGTGTTTGTCTTCTTCTTGGTGGCAGCGGGACACTACTTGTGCTTGCCACCTCACCAGCTTGAACTGCACTTATGGGACTCGCCACGTCACCAAGTGTTACTGCAGTGCTGGTTTGACTACGACCGGGGTGTACTAGGCCGTTGGTGCTTGCCAGTTCACCAAAACGCTACCAAAAAAACTGTTAGCGATCGCAGGGATCAGGCCTGACTCTGCGAACGCTGCAGTTATGCGTTTAGTGTTTTCTAAGTGACAGTGATCGATCGATACTGAACTTGGGTGGGCTGGGCGGAGGGGCAAAACGCAGGTGCTAGCAGGTATCTGGGCTGATCCCACTAACACTGCGTTTTTGGGAACCCTAAACTGCTGGGGACGCTAGTATAAATCTGATCGGATCAGATATTGATCCGTTCAGATAAAATACCACTAAGGGAGGTGTATGGTGCGTGCGTGGGTGTTTTTGCTACTGGCACTAACCTGACGCTGCCTGGGGTGACGCAGACCCTATCTGACCCTAAAACCTAAGTTATATCACCGCCGGGTGATCAGGGGGCTAAACCTTTATTAGGTAATAAACGGCCGGTGCCCTGACACTATAAAAAATAAACTAACTAACCAGCGTCACACGTAACACTTATACGGTGATCACTGGTGAAAGGGTTAACTAGGGGGCAATCAAGGGGTTAAAACCTTTATTAGGTAGTATATGGGGGTCCCTGACGCTATAAAAAGCTGACGGTTAACCTATATATTTACCTCCCTAACTAGCGTGTAAAAGGATTAATTACCTGAAAAAAAATGGCTCCAAATTCAAAAGTTTTATTGCATATATATATATATGGAGAACAGAGCTTTACACAAAATGTATGTGTCTTAGCCGTGTTCTAGAGAATATGACAACTTTCCTACTTTTATACCCATTCTATGGTAGACACACCTAGCTTTTCTGCTTTATCGATATTTTTCAGAGCTATGATGACATAGAATGATGACTTAACATTCCGTGACTTATTGTTATCAGCGCATCACATACAATGACTTGCATCTTCACACTACTGCTTACAATGTGATTACCATCTACAACAGCTTACACTACAGAATGTTTATCTTAACTTGCTGGCAACATATATTTTAAGAGAAAAACATGTTGTTCACTTGTTCTGTAATGCTGACAGAAGAATACACAAAATAATAAATGTATTAACACATCAAACATATATATATTAGTGATACAGCACTGATCATAAATTTCCCTACACATTTCCCCCCTTTGATCATTGCCGATCACTAATTGTCATTCCCTTCCACCGACCTGAAAGTGGCAGGGACCACGGGTGTATAAGACCCTTCAAAATATTTATAATTTTAAGTATGGAAATGTAAAGATATAAGTCCTCTACTCTCCCACACTCATCCCCGTTCACAGATCTTTTGGTGTAAAGGAAGGTTACAATACTTTAGTTCCTTACTATCCTCCTAAGATCTAGACACTGTCCATTCCATCTCCTCTACCAACATCCACGAGCTGGAGTAGCCATACTCATGAACTGGGTAAATGTTACCCTCGAAGAGTTGGAGTTAATGGGACAGAGTCATCAACTATTCATTAAAGCAAACTTTAATTTTTATTTAGCCATTGCACACATCAATCATCCACACTCTAACTAAAAATTCACATCCCCCATAAACAAACAGAACTCCACCATCTGCTTTAAACTAGACACAAAATGCAATTTCCTTCATTACTCAGGTGAACCCCATCATCTCGGAAGAGATCAAGCTGTTCTCCTTCCAAAGAATGATTATGGTACATATACCCTTTTTCCTTACACAAAAACCTTTGTAGAACATTATTTATTCTCCCTCCATTTCGCTCCCCGACTCCAACAGGGTCTAAGAACAATGGAAGAGAACACTAGAATGGTGTCAGGGAAATACTCTGAAATCTACTTCAGATCTCCTTTCATCAAAGAAATCAATTCAAGATTCCTTTTTCTCCCCACGTCATTACCACCTAAGTGGATGATAATGCCAAGAGGAGTAGGGCAATGACCAGCCGCCTCCAACAAGAGTGGCCTCAAAGCTCTCCAGCGCATTCCCCTAACACCACCCAAACTACTCTTATCTTGTTAGGATCACAGCCCAAATTCTCCATGCCCTGTTGTAATGCCTTCTTATGGGCCCAATGTATATATGAATGTCCCACCACCCAAAGTTCTCGCACAGTCTGTTCATCTTCCACTATTTGGCATGAATCATCAGAATAAACAGACTCCTGATTCTTTTCTGGAGATTCTTCAGCATTGGGTAGGGAACTGGGTCCAGTAGCACAGCTTAATTGTTCTAGTTCAAAGTTCATGGTAGCGACTGTAGTAGGGTTTAGAGATTCTTCAAATATTTCATAAATGCTCTGGGTGGATAAATTCTCAATTTCAGGTCCAAACTCTAGTTCAGGCATTTCTGCTTCAGCAGCATAACAGGACAGACAACTGCAGGGGCCATCAAAGATGGAGGATAGGTCTGGCATTTCTCTTTCTGCCATTTTCCTACTTTGGGAAAGCAAGAGAAACATCTGAGGTTTTCTTATCAGGTCTCATCTTTACCTTACACATTGCTACACATGCACACATGACTATCTTAAAACACAAATACAAACATAGCACAGCTCCTAAGATCACCCCCAGCAAAACAGTTAGAGCAATCCTTAAGGCACTGACACAAAGTTTGTTTTTCTATGCTAAAACAACCATTCACCACAACCTGAACATTCCCAGGATCCTGATAATAATCAGTAATCCCCATTTCAACCATCTCTGGGTCAGCACTATGGTTAAGGATTAGTCCTATTTCTTTTCCTGATATTCCCTGCACTAACAGCCCTTTTTCTTTCTCAGCTAGGGTACTATTGGCTGTTTCTTTTATCAACATTGCATAAAATAAATTGGGATCTGTAACTGCTATAGCTACTATCGGTTTATGTCTCACACTTAGGGGAATCATAGAACACACCCAACAGTTAGAGAGATTGAATTGAGTACTGATCACCTCATGTAATTGGATCATCCTATTCAGATATGTTTGACCATCCACAAGTCCACACCACGCCAACAGCAGCAAGCTTTTCCAGGCACTCATGATCCTTCATCGGGTACATCGAAAGAGGGGCACACGGCCTCCCATCCTCATGGAGCCAAATACCGGTATACTCATTGTAATGACAATTGTTCTTTTTCCACTTATTAATTACCTCTCGAGATGCTGTGCTCTGCAATTGTTGTAGGGTTTGAGTGTCTGTATCCCTTTTAGGAAATACACTTTTTCATCATCACTCACTACCAGGGGGAGCAAGGCAGCTGCCTTAGCTGCCTCGTCTGCCCTTTGGTTACCCATTGCAACAGCATCAGACGCTTTTGTGTGAGCCTTCACCTTGACCACTGCAACTGCAGCGGGCAAAGTGATAGCTTCAAGTAGGGCCTTCACCTGAGCAGAGTTTTTAATAAGCTTGCCCTGAGATGTCGAAAAATTACAGCTTTTCCATAGAATAGAAAAATCATGTTTAGCACCGCGGGCATAACGAGAATCAGTGTATATATTCACTGATTTCCCCTCTGCCAATTCACACGCTTTTATCAAGGCCTCCAACTCCGCCACTTGGGCAGAACAATGATTTGGTAGAGCCCTCTGGAAAATTACTTTCTTCTGACTTACCATAGCCAAACCAGTGACGGGAGAACCTTTCTCAGTGTAATACCTGGAACCATCTACCCACAGTTCCAGCTCTGGGTTCTCCAGGGCAAAATCCTGTACCGTCACTGGGAGCTCATAGTAGGCCTCAATTGTGTGACAACAGTCATGTACCCACTACACTGGAGTAGGCTGAATGGGTAACAAAGTGGCTGGATTTAAAACATCACACCTCTTAATGACGATATTACTTGGTGTAAGCAAAGCCAGTTCATACCTAGTTAACCACTTCAGCCCCGGAAGGATTTACCCCCTTCCTGACCAGAGCACTTTTTAAAATTCGGCACTGCGTCGCTTTAACTGCTAATTGCGCAGTCATGCAATGCTCTACCCAAACGAAATTTGCGTCCTTTTCTTCCCACAAATAGAGCTTTCTTTTGATGGTATTTGATCACCTCTGCCGTTTTTATTTTTTGCGCTATAAACGGAAAAAGACTGAAAATTTTGAAAAAAAATGATATTTTCTACTTTTTGTTATAAAAAAAATCCAATAAACTAAATTTTAGTCATACATTTAGGCCAAAATGTATTCGGCCACATGTCTTTGGTAAAAAAAATGTCAATAAGCGTATATTTATTGGTTTGCGCAAAAGTTATAGCGTCTACAAACTAGGGTACATTTTCTGGAATTTACACAGCTTTTAGTTTATGACTGCCTATGTCATTTCTTGAGGTGCTAAAATGGCAGGGCAGTACAAACCCCCCCCAAATGACCCCATTTTGGAAAGTAGACACCCCAAGGAAATTGCTGAGAGGCATGTTGAGCCCATTGAATATTTATTTTTTTTGTCCCAAGTGATTGAATAATGACAAAAAAAAAAAAAAAAAAAAAATTTACAAAAAGTTGTCACTAAATGATATATTGCTCACATAGGCCATGGGCATGTGGAATTGCACCCCAAAATACATTCAGCTGCTTCTCCTGAGTATGGGGATACCACATGTGTGGCACTTTTTGGGAGCCTAGCCGCGTACGGGGCCCCGAAAACCCAGCACCACCTTCAGGATTTCTAAGGGCATACATTTTTTATTTCACTCCTCACTACCTATCACAGTTTTGAAGGCCATAAAATGCCAAGATGGCACAACCCCCCCCCAAATGACCCCATTTTGGAAAGTAGACACCCCAAGCTATTTGCTGAGAGGCATGGTGAGTATTTTGCAGCTCTCATTTGTTTTTGAAAATGAAGAAAGACCAGAAAAAAATTTTTTTTTTTTTCTTTTTTCAATTTTCAAAACCTTGTGACAAAAAGTGAGGTCTGCAAAATACTCACTATACCTCTCAGCAAATAGCTTGGGGTGTCTACTTTCCAAAATTGG
This sequence comes from Aquarana catesbeiana, assembly GCF_042186555.1. Taxonomy (NCBI): domain Eukaryota; kingdom Metazoa; phylum Chordata; class Amphibia; order Anura; family Ranidae; genus Aquarana; species Aquarana catesbeiana. The sequence goes on from NC_133327.1 coordinate 469,409,084, forward strand.
GTCATTTGGGGGGGTTTTGTGCCACCTGGGCATTCCATGGCCTCCGAGACTGTGATAGGCAGTGAAGAGTGAAATCAAAAATTTATGGCCTTAGAAAGCCTGAAGGCGGTTCTTGGTTTTCGGGGTCCCGTACGCGGCTAGGCTCCCAAAAAGTCTCACACATGTGGTATCCCCGTACTCAGGAGAAGCAGCAGAATGTATTTTGGGGTGTAATTTCACAAATCCCCATGGCATGTTTGAGCAATATAACATTTAGTGACAACTTTGTACAAAAAAAAAAAAAAAAAAAAAAAATTTGTCTCTTTCCCGCAACTTGTGTCACAATATAAAATATTCCATGGACTCGACATGCCTCTCAGCAAATAGCTTGGGGTGTCTACTTTCCAAAATGGGGTCATTTGGGGGGGTTTGAACTGTCCTGGCATTTTATGCACAACATTTAGAAGCTTATGTCACACATCACCCACTCTTCTAACCACTTGAAGACAAAGCCCTTTCTGACACTTTTTGATTACATGAAAAAATTATTTTTTTTTGCAAGAAAATTACTTTGAACCCCCAAACATTATATATTATTTTAAAGCAAATGCCCTACAGATTAAAATGGTGGGCGTTTCATTTTTTTTTTTCACACAGTAATTGCGCAGCGATTTTTCAAACGCATTTTTTGTGGAAAAAACACACTTTTTTAAATTTTAATGCACTAAAACACACTATATTGCCCAAATGTTTGATGAAATAAAAAAGATGATCTTAGGCCGAGTACATGGATACCAAACATGACATGCTTTAAAATTGCGCACAAACGTGCAGTGGCAACAAAATTAATACATTTTTAAAAGCCTTTAAAAGCCTTTACAGGTTACCACTTTAGATTTACAGAGGAGGTCTACTGCTAAAATTACTGCCCTCGATATGACCTTCGCGGTGATACCTCACATGCATGGTGCAATTGCTGTTTACATTTGACGCCAGACCGACGCTTGCGTTCGCCTTAGCTTTTTTATCTTATTTTTAAACTGTTCCTTTCATATTTTTTTTTAAATCATTTTTATTGTTATCTCAGGGAATGTAAATATCCCCTATGATAGCAATAGGTAGTGACAGGTACTCTTTTTTGAAAAAATTGGGGTCTATTAGACCCTAGATTTCTCCTCTGCCCTCAAAGCATCTGACCACACCAAGATCGGTGTGATAAAATGCTTTCCCAATTTCCCAATGGCGCTGTTTACATCCGGCGAAATCTAAGTCCTAAAATGCTCGTAGCTTCCGGTTTCTTAGGCCATAGAGATGTTTGGAGCCACTCTGGTCTCTGATCAGCTCTATGGTCAGCTGGCTGAATCACCGGCTGCATTCTCAGGTTCCCTGTTGAGACAGGAGAGCCAGAGAAAAACACGGAAGACGGTGGGGGGGGGGGGCATTCCCTCCCACTGCTTGTAAAAGCAGTCTAGAGGCTAATTAGCCGCTAGGATTGCTTTTACATGAAAGCCGACCGCTGGCTGAAAAGAATGATACCAAGATGATACCTAAACCTGCAGGCATCATTCTGGTATAACCACTCAAAGTCGTGAATGGCGTACCTGAAGACAAAAAAATGGTTAACAATAAAGCACAGTAAACGGTAAAGTATAAAAAATTGCATACCTGAAAAGCAAACATGATAAAACATAATAACAATAAAACATTGCAGAATAGAATACAGTAAAAAAGAGCAGAACACCAGAGAGAGAATAGAGAGAGAGAGAACAATAAAACGACAACTATTTTTTTTTTATTTTTGTTTTTGTTTGTGTTTTTTTTTTTTTTTTACACTTTTTTTTTGTAACTGTAACTTTTATAACTGTAACCGGTTCCAGGTTCGGGTCTCTCAAAATGCGATGGCATCTTGGGAGACCCTGTGAAAGTGTGTCCTAGTCTGTGCAATGCTGTACCCTACGCTAATACTCAACTAGTGAATGGTAGCGTTCAAAACATTCACCAATGCAAAGACCAGGATTATCAGGACAGGAGGGACAATAATAGCGGGTGTCACGTCTATATCCGCGCTTGCTGCAGACACATCTTTTTTGGGGGGGTTCGTTGGGTAGGGGTACTCGGGAGGACATATAAATGCCTCTCATGCAGCCGACTGCATTTGGTTGGGGATGTGAATGGGGGAAATACGGGCGCTGCAGAAGTGGTGGGTTCCCAATTAGGATTGGCGAATGCAGCAGGAAGGGCATTATGGGCACGACGGGCCTGTGTTTGTCTTTTTGGTGGCAGCGCGACACTACTTGTGCTTGCCACCTCACCAGCTTGAACTGCACTTATGGGACTCGCCACGTCACCAAGTGTTACTGCAGTGCTGGTATGACTACGACCGGGGTGTACTAGGCCGCTGGCGCTTGCCAGTTCACCAAAATGCTACAAAAAAAAGTGACAGTGATCGATCGATACTGCACTTGGGTGGGCTGGGCTGGGCCGGGCGGAGGGGCAAAACGCAGGTGCTAGCAGGTATCTGGGCTGATCCCACTAACACTGCGTTTTTGGGAACTCTAAACTGCTGGGGACGCTAGTATAGATCTGATCGGATCAGATATTGATCCGATCAGATACTATACCACTAAGGGAGGTGTACGGTGCGTGCGTGGGTGTTAGTGGTACTGGCGCTAATCTGACGCTGCTTGGGGCTGGTGCTTGCCAGTTCACCAAAATGCTACCAAAAAAACTGTTAGCGATCGCAGGGATCAGGCCTGACTCTGCGAACGCTGCAGTTATGCGTTTAGTGTTTTGTAAGTGACAGTGATCGATCGATACTGCACTTGGGTGGGCTGGGCGGAGGGGCAAAACGCAGGTGCTAGCAGGTATCTGGGCTGATCCCGCTAACACTGCGTTTTTGGGAACCCTAAACTGCTGGGGACGCTAGTATAGATCTGATCGGATCAGATATTGATGCGTTCAGATACTATACCACTAAGGGAGGCGTATGCTGCGTGTACGGTGCGTGCGTGGGTGTTCGCGGTACTGGCGCTAATCTGACGCTGCCTGGGGCGACGCATATCACCGCCGGGCGATCAGGGGGCTAAACCTTTATTCGGTAATAAACGGCGGGTGCCCTGACACTAAAAAAAATAAACGAACTAACCAGCGTCACCCGTAACAGTTATACGGTGATCAGTGGTGAAAGGGTTAACTAGGGGGCAATCAAGGGGTTAAAACATTTATTAGGTAGTATATGGGGGTCCCTGTCGTTATAAAACGCTGACGGCGAACCTAAATATTTACGTTCCTAACTAGCGTCACCAGCGACACTAATACAGCGATCAGAAAAATTATCGCTTAGCGACACTGGTGACAGGGGGTGATCAAGGGGTTAAAACTTTATTAGGGGGGGTTAGGGGGGTATCCTAAACCTACAGGGGGCTAATACTCACTGTCCTACCACTGCTAACTGTCACAAACTGACACTATGCAGTAATCAGGAAAAAAACAAAACAAAACAAAAAAACCTGCTTGGTGTCAGTTTGTGACAGGGGGGGAGGGTGATTGGGGGGTGATCGGGGGGCGATCGGGGGGGGATCGGGGGTGTTTAGTGTGCCTTGCATGTTCTACTGTGTTGTGTGTGTGTGTTGGTGCACTTACATGTCTTCTCTCCTCGGTGCTGGAACGGAAACTGGCCAGCCGAGGAGAGATGACATCACATCCTCTGCCTCTGTGTACTATACAGAGGCAGGGGATGTTTCTCATTGGCTGGGAGCGATCGCGAGGGGGGGGCCACGATCGGATGGCCTCCCCCTCGTCTCTCAACTCTCCCAGCCAAACGCCGACCGCCGATGGCACCGGGGGGGGGTCCGATCGGACCCCCCGCCCGCGGGAAGGCAATCACGTACCAGGTACGTGATTTTGCCTGCCCGTGCCGCTCTGCTCACGTATATATGCGTGAGGCGGTCGGCAAGTGGTTAACCTAGCAGCAGATAAGTGTCTCGTGTTAAGATGTCCCAGCACCTGCTCCACTGCATGGGGGACCATGAGAATCAGGGTGTTCCCCAACACATTTTCAGCAGTTTTCTCCACTAACATGACTGCTGCTGCCGTGGCTTTCACACAAGGTGCTGCTGTTGAGATTACAGGATCAAGAGGCTGGGAAAATTATCCCACAGGTTTATGCTTATCAGCAGATTTTTGTGTTAACACTCCAGATGCCTGATTACCTGATTCATGACAGAATAGGTAAAAGTCCTTCTTTAATACCTCTACAGCCTGTATCTCCTCAGCAGACAACTCAAAATGCACAGCCTTACCTGAGGTTAAAGCATACAATGGTTTAGCTATTTGGGACATATTTGGGATCCATTGTCTGCAGTAACCAACTAAACACAAAAATGCTCTTAGAGACCTTTGATTCTTTGGAAGGGGATATGAACGTATCACCTCTTTCCTTTCTGAGGTTAGGTGTTTACCCCCTTTAAAGATACAGTGCCCCAGGAAAACAACTTTTTCCTGGCACCACTGTAGCTTATCTTTAGCTACCTTACAATTTTGTTCTGCCAAAAAATTTTTTTACAAAAGCATCATTACCATCAGTTTCAGATATTACTGACCACACTGGGGCATCTGCCTGTCAATCCCTCTTTCCCCATGCATCCTTGCCACTTTTCCTGGGTGCACGGCAAAATTTAGCAATGTGACCAGGTTTTTGGCAGTTAAAACACACACCCATAGCTCTTGGTCTCCCACCCTCCCTCCCCTTTTCGCCCTGTGGGGCTTCTTTTAGTGGGAGGTAGGAGAGCAACACCTTTTGTGGCTTTCTTGCCTCCATGTCATCCATATTCTTTTGGATATGGGATGCCACTGAGGTCAGAGCTTGTAGGCTCATGGTCTTCCACTCAGGATAACGGGTGGTTAACTTTTCCTGAACAGATTTTTTTCAAACCTGTACCCCACATGGTGACAATCATTGAGGCCTAGGCTGGACTCTCTGGGTCCTGCCCAGTCTCAAGGACTGCATTCCTAAACCGATCAGTGTATTGGTGCACTTCCTCTTTACTTTCTTGGGTCATTGAACTCACCTTATTCCAGGAAGCTGCCGGAAAAATCTTCCCTATCCTCTCCTTCAATTTCTCACACTCTTCTAGTGCCAATTTTGGTGAGTCCCGTTTGAAGACCCCTAAATCTTCTGATTTTACTAACCTTGCTTCCCGTATCATAAGATCAGATCACTTATTCCTGACACCCCCTTTATAATTCGTAACATGTCCTCCCAATTGCTCTGTAGCTTGCAGCTATGTTGCATAGCTGCTTAGCAAACAGATGAGGACTATGCCTAGGCTTGGTGATTGAATTCAAGAAAGTATTCATCTCTCAGGAGTCCAGGGCATATGGTGGACTATAGTCCCTGTTAATTCACTCTTATCATTATAAGCTCTCTGCTCTCTTACTGGTAATAACCTTCCTGTCCCCCCTTGTTTAGAAGTTATTACTTCTTCGTCATCTGAGTCAGGGGGGAGAGGTGGGTAAATTCTTTCTTGTTGCATACTCACCCCTTGTATTGTTGTCATCCCGACAGGTGTTCTTAGGAAACTTTTATCCTGCCAACTTACCTCTGGCGAATCTTCTGTACTCAGCAACTTGGACGGAGGCATGCTACTCCATCCTGGCGACTGATACCAATGTTTACCCTTAGGTGTGTCTGGTACACATCCTTGCATCACCTCCTCTCTCATTGGCGCAGATGCTTCTATAGCACCTGCTCCAAGAGGGGTAGATGATGTGACATATGGTGGTGGGGACCCACTACTAGATATTAGTTGGTCAGAGACAGGCCTACTTGGGTTTCTGATGTGTGTTTTTGCTAACATATGTGTACTAGCAATCATTTCCTCTGATAACTCACCTTCTTCCTCCGATACCTTGGGCAGTGTTGCAACTAGGACCTTAGCTGTTTTCCCATATGCATTTACCTCCCATCTGGCCCATGCTGCAACTTCATTAGGCTCAGTCATCCTACTCTTAAAGTTATGGTGTAATGCTGTCCAAACTCTGACATCATTTGTTCCCTGTATGGGTACCGGCCAATCCGTTGCCTTTGCCAAACTGTGCCATTTCTTTAGGTACTTCACTACCCACTTCCCATAGTGGGCCTTGACTTCCTCCTGGGGTGTCAATGGCGCCCCGTAAACTTTAGCACCTCCTCCCACCTGATTCCCCATTACTGGATCGTCAGTGAGGTTCCAGTTACTTTTCCTTTCCTATGGGAGCTGGCCAATACTCCCCTTGTGCTCTCTTCCACTGAAAGCACGCCCTCACCCCCTACTTGGATGAGGCTGTATACTGGACTTTTGTGGCACAGTTTGTTACAGCACGAATTGGAGATCAAACACACATGGAAACCACGCTGTCTATCTCTCCAGATTTTTAACAGCATACATACCACAAACAATATAATATAACAGATGAACAAGGTATCTACTAACACCTCAAGTTGCCCACATTCATTGCTTGGACACATCAGAAAGGTTATACAATTTTATGTATATTATGTAAAGATTACCAGTACTATTCATTTAGGCAAAATCTTATTTTACTCTTATTTTACTCTATGAACCCTGTTAGTAAAACCCCACTCATACAGGGTAGCTGTTAATACCTTTCAATTAGTATGCATGAGTATCAACAATTAGTATAGTTTTATGACATTTAGACAATACACTTTCACTCAGAGGGCACCTGTTGACGTCATAGGCATCAAAACAGCACATACACGTATGGCCTCACCTTAGGCTATAAACCCAGGCTTTCCAGCTTTTGACGTTTAGGCAACCCTCTCATTCACACTTAAAACAATTTAGTACTCTGCGTTAGTTAAAAAGACAACTGTTTAATATAACAGACAATAATGTTCACTCTTCACATTTGCTTGGAAAGGGGTTCTCCTTACCTTGAGACCCCAACTTTCCCCACACATTCACACTTTCATAAATCTTGAAGGACTTAAAGCCAGACTATGGCTCAGGAACCCATTCATTCAAACTAGTAGACAAACAGGACATAAAATATCACCCCTTTTGCCCAGGTTCTTTTGATTGCGTTTTGACACATCCGTGTTCCCCCCCGCCGTACAAGATCAACCAAACAATCAGGGAGAACATTTTTATTCACCCTTGGGCCCTTGTCTCATTGCAGTTGTACGTCAGATAGACCACAGATCCTGTGTTCAGTTTGGCAATCCGGGTCCTTCTACGACACCATTGATGTAAAAGGATTAATTACCTGAAAACAAAATGGCTCCAAATTCAAAAGTTTTATTGCATATATATATATGGAGAACAGAGCTTTACACAAAATGTATGTGCCTTAGCCGTGTTCTAGAGAATATGACAACTTTCCTACTTTTATACCCATTCTATGGTAGACACACCTAGCTTTTCTGCTTTATCGATATTTTTCAGAGCTATGATGACGTAGAATGATAACTTAACATTCCGTGACTTATTGTTATCAGCGCATCACATACAATGACTTGCATCTTCACACTACTGCTTACAATGTGATTACCATCTACAACAGCTTACACTACAGAATGTTTATCTTAACTTGCTGGCAACATATATTTTAAGAGAAAAACATGTTGTTCACTTGTTCTGTAATGCTGACAGAAGAATACACAAAATAATAAATGTATTAACGCATCAAACATATATATATTAGTGATACAGCACTGATCATAAATTTCCCTACACAAGCGTCACCAGTGACACTAATACAGCAATCAGAAAAACGATCGCTTAGTAACACTCACGACGGGGGGTGATCAAGGGGTTAAAACTTTATTAGGGGGGGTTAGGGGGGTACCCTAGACCTAAAGGGGGCTAACCCTAACTGCCCTACCACTTCTAACTGTCACAAACTAACACCAATGCAGTAATCAGAAAAAAAAAAAAAACTGCTTGGTGTCACTGTGACGGGGGGTGGGGGGGGGGTGATCAGGGAGTGAAAAGTGTGCCTGGTGTGTCTTACTGTGTGTGTAGTGTTTGTGCACTCACATCAATGTCTTCTTTCCTCATGTTGGAGTTGGAAATAATAAAACAGCATGGAGGCAGGGAGTTTAAATTCTATCTGTAGAGCATGGGCGCAGTTTGCCATCCCTAAATATTTGGGACATATGAGTAATCCCGTACTGTTGCCATCTTGTGCCATATTGTAATTTCTCCAACTCCAAGTACCTCTTGTTTCCCCATATGGGGCTAAACCTGGTGAATCCCTCAACCTGTTGTAAAGCTCTAGCTTTGTTCCACACTTTTTGCATCAGGTTGTAAGTTGGATACAGCTTGTTTGATTTAGAGAACCGTAATGCCTTTAGGCCCTCCACTACCCCCCCCCGTCGTAAACCGGAGAAGATGTGCCGTAGGGTCCACCAAGTTCAACACCTGAGCACCAGCAGGGCACAAGACCCTGGCTTTGTGCTGGAGTTGGGAGGCCAGATAGTACAACCATGGGTTTGGAAGTAGCATCCCGCCTGCTTCCTTGGGTTGCTGTAACTGTTCCCATTTTACCCTGGCTGTTGAGTTAAGCCAAATAAGGGACCTAAAAATGGAAATGATAACTTGAAATGACTTCAATGGGACAACCATAAGGGAGTTGTGAAGTATGTATAAAATCTGCGGCATCAAGATCATTTTGATCAAGTTTATCTGGCCTCCCGGAGATAGTTTAAATCTAGACCACACTTTTACCTGATCCCTGCAACGATTAAGAAAGGGGGTCAGGTTTAAGGTGATATACTCTAGAGGATTAGGTGTAACCTGTATTCCCAAGTACCTTAATTCCGTGGATACGGGGATATCTAGTAGAGTTGTCAGCTGTGGTTCAGACTTCTTATCTAATAGCATGAGAGATGACTTAGTCCAGTTAATCACTAATCCTGAATAATGGCCAAATGTTCGGACCACCTCCATACTGAAAGCCCCGGATTTTAGAATTAGAGCGAATCCGGGCTGCCAATGGCTCTATGGCCAGAGCGAACAGTAAAGGGGATAGGGGGCATCCCTGTCTAGTGCCCCTGAATAAACTAAAGTACTGGTATACCCTCCCTGCCTCTCTAATGGCTGCCTTCTGGGAGCTATATAATAGTTGGACCCAGGCTATAAATTCTTTCCCAAACCCAAATTTATGCAAGATGGCTCATAGATAGGGCCATTCAATACTGTCGAAGACCTTGTGGGCATCAAGAGAGAGCAGCGCTCTGTCCCCCATATTAATCAGGATTGTAAATGAACATATACCCTACGTAAATTTATAGCTGTAGAATTTTTAAGGCATAAACCCCGCTTGATCCGAGAGAATTATGGTTACCTTGTTCAATCTTATAAACAAAAAAAGGGGCACTTATGGATAGAAGAACAAAATGCTGCACACCCTGAGTGATATCAAAGAAAAGGAGATGTGGGGTTTTCTAGGCAGCAAAATAGTAAAAACATAATAGCATGTGGTTTAAAATTGTATAAACTTTATTAATGGCATGATCTCAAAAATGACAATAATAGTTAAAATATGGGCTGTGGTACAGGAGATATAATGGCAACAACACAGGTGAAACTGAAAATAATGATATGTAACATTCAAGCACTATAAATGAGTGAATACTGATGCGTTTCGACCCCGCCGGGTCTTCTTCAGAGGATTTGGGCGCTGTAAAGGAATTTGCATATACAGGGATTCATAAATATAACCACAAAAAATAAATAAATTATAATAATGGTGAACATTTTCCAGTATAGTTACCAATCACATTATGTTAAGCGATTTCTCCTGAGCCTGAATTCTTCTAAAAACCTCCCTCATTAGATCCCAGCAGGGGTCCCCGGGCCAGCCAGCCCACCAGCAGAGGGAGCCGGACGCTGTGCGTGACTTACGAGGAGTCACAGGGTCCCACACACCAGGGAGGGGCGTGAGGGCGAACAAGCAGCACCTGCAGACGGAGCATCAAGCAAAAATACTATCAGTGCATCTTATTTGGCATGGATAGGAGTATAAGAAGCATGATTCCAATAGTTAAGTATTGGAAATGATAAATCTGTTTATTGAGTTAACTGTTATCTATATTTCTAAAGTTGAAACGGATTAGCGTAGATGGAATGGAAATGGATGGAAAGAAAAATGAGAATGTGAAGTTATAAAAATGAAAAAAAAGGGAAAGGAAAGGAAATGAATGGCAAGGGGGGTGGCAGACAAGTGAGGAATGAAGGGGAGAGACAAAGGGGAGGAATGGTGGGTTGGGATGAGGGGAAAAAAAATATATTTAAAAAAGGAAAAAGAGGGGAAAAAGGGATAAGAAAAAGGAGAAAGGGAGGGAAAGAAAAAGGGGCCTGAAGGGTGGACCCAAGGGAAAGATATGGAAGAAATAAAATTGTGTTGAATAAATAATAAAGGAATGAATTGGTGAAAAAACAATGTGAAGTGAGAAAAATGGGAGTGAGGGGGTGGGTATGAAAGTTAGGGAGGAACCCAATGAAAGAAAGAGGCCCGAGAAATGGACCCTGAAAAAGTGTGTGAAGGAAAGGAAAGAAAAATAGTTCAAAGTAAGGGGTAAAAGTACAGTGAAAAGTGAAAAAGTGCCAAGGGGGAGTAAATGTGTAATGGGGGGGGAGGAGCCCAAGGAAATTGGGGCTAGAAGTGCAGTGGGCGGGGCCAAACTAAAATGAAACTGTGCAAAAAGAAGGAAATATGTAAACAAACACAGACGTGCAGGAGTGAGTGGTGGAAAAATGTAGAAAAACATAAGTGATAGTGTGCTGAATGTGTACCAACCATTGGGAGTACATGAATTGTAAATTTACCTTAAATATTCGAAAAGCGGGAAGAATTATACCAACAATGGGAAAAAGATCACAGTGTTGGGGTTCCACAGTGGTTGAAAGGATATTATAGGCAGATGAATTCAAATCTGAAATGTAAAAAAAGTTTATGTGACATCAGATAGTGTGTAATAAAAAATATAGCATAGTGAGTGAGGCGGCAGCCTGAGGCGGCGGTAATGTCTCCTTAGAGCTCCGCTCCTTGGGATTGTTAACCGGAGGACTACAGGTCCCAGTGCCACTAATATTTACAAAAAACGGGTCACTGCTCACCCCAACTCAGCCAGCAACCTAAATAATGGTCCTAAGAGGTCAGAAATCTACTTTTAAAAAAGGTATTTCTAAAGAAAAGATACACAGACTGACGTCTGAGATGGCAGCATCTTCCTCTCCCTCACAGCGCAGCAGCTCACACAGGACACAGCCTCTGCCTCACAGCAAAATAACACAGGCTTCTAAGGGTGAGTCAGTGTGTGACCAAAATGTTTCACAAATTACAACACAGCCTGATATGTTCAGTTTGAATATATGCTCCAGAAAGCTCTTAAACAGACTTCTAAACACATTACAGATATGTTAACTAGAGAAATTAGAGAGCTGGGTCAAAGGACTGCAGACCTAGAATTGAGAATGGATGAAATTGATACACGCACTCACAATTCTATGACTGAAATTATGTCACTGAAGGAAGAAAACCTCACACTTCAGTCACGTTTGGAAGATCAGGAAAATAGAAATCGTCGATCGAATTTGCGCATCAGGGGGATCCCTGAATCTTATTTAGACTTGCAGACAACAGTCACAGCGCTGTTTCAGGAATTAATACCTGAAATTCCCATTGACAGGCTTGAATTTGACAGAGTACATAGAGCCTTAGCTCCACGCAAATCCAATGGCCCTCCTAGAGATATCATTACCAAATTACACTACTACAGAACCAAAGAACAGCTTTTAACAGCAGCCAGAGGTAAAGATCTCCTCAGCTTTCAGGGCCACAGTTACCAGCTTTTCACTGACCTTTCCCCACTTACAGTGGCTAAGAGACGTGCACGCAAACCTCAATTACAGATACTTCAGCGCAATCAAATTGCTTACCAATGGGGATTTCCTTTCTCTCTTCGTTTCACACATCTGGAAACCGAATACGTTTGTCGCTCCTCAGAAGATTTACAATCGATCCTAATCGACATAGGGTTAGCCGAAGAAACCCTGACAAAGAACCAGCCTAGTAGAAGTTTCATCTCTCGATCATCACAGCAAAATAAAGCCACAGGATCCAGTTTTGCATCCTCGTCATATCAAAATCTCAGCAAGCGTGGTCGTTATGAACATTCACCTCCCACCATTGTGGACTCAATGGACTGACTTTCCAGTTCACACAAATTCCTCATACTTTCTTCAGATTCCCAGCTTCTTATGCTGGTTAATTTCCTTTAAGTGTTAAGCTCATGAATAAAATGAGCTCTGACTATATGGTTTAGTTATGATATTAGTGTGTGAGGGAAGGGGGAAGGGAAAGGGGAAAAATTTAGTAAAATGATTTTTTATTTTTTTTTGTTGATTTTTTTTCCCATTTCTCTTTTTCCTCTTTACTCTACCTTTTTTTTGTTAAAAAAATAAATAAATAAATAAATAAAAGGTAAAAAATGGTAATAAAACTATTAGTTATTTAATAATATATTAATATTCTAATAATTCCTGTGGTCCTCCGGTGTTGTTAATCCCATAGGAATTTTTTGCTGCCCTTTTTTTACCACCTACAGAGACCCTCTATTTTTTCTATGGGGGACTCTGCGGGTGGTCCAGGATCCTCTCAGGGAGTATTATATACTCTCCTGAGATGCTCCCATACCCTATACTCTAACTTTAGTCTAATGATACTTGGTCTACATATGGGGTTTTTGTTTTTGTACTCTCTTACTTCTTCTTTTTCTAACTTTTTCTATTCCCCCTTGATCCTCTGGCTGGTCGTCCTGGCTCTTGGTAAGCACCTTATCGACTATGATATATTGTTTATTCTACTTGGTTTATGGCCCCTATAAATGTTTTGTCATTAAATGTACAAGGGTTTAATATTCCACATAAACGTACAAAAGCATTACGCTCATTTGCATTAAAGAGAGCTAACATTATCTGCTTACAGGAAACCCATTTCACTGATAAGATTTATCCCAAGTTTCTTTCATCCTCATATCCACAATTTTATACAGCCTCTGCCACGGTTAAACAGCGTGGAACTCTGATTGGTTTTCACCGTTCCACTCCGTTCAATCTGAAATCACAATTATCTGACCCTGAGGGACGTTATTTACTTTTAACAGGTTTTATTTCTGATAATCCTATTACAATTGTTTCATATTATGCACCTAACAAACATCCAACTGCCTTCTTGTCTCATCTTTTACATGTAATTGAAGCTCATAGGAGTGGTACAGTTGTTATCTGTGGAGATTCCAATGCAACTATATTCCCATTTCTGGATAACTTTCCCTCAAAACCTAACACGGGTATTAAAAACTTGACTTTTCAACACCTACTTAACACGCATGGTTTAGTTGACACTTGACGAGAGATGAATCCTGCCAGTAGACGTTTTACTCACTATTCATACCCACATAAGTCTTTCTCACGAATAGATCATATTTTTACTCCATCCAGTATGTTACCAGAAATCATTTCATCCAAAATTGTTCCTCTTCCGTGGACTGACCACTGCGCAGTAATTACTACTATTGCTTCCACAATTCCCAGATCACATGACACAACTTGGTGCATAAACGACTCTATACTGACTCATCCCTCTCACCGTGTTGAGATTGAAAAAGCATTATCAGATTATATAACGTCTAATGACACGGGTGATATCTCTGCTCTTACATTATGGGAAGCCCATAAAGTGGTTATTAGAGGTAGACACATACAACAAGCTACTATTCTCAAAAGAGAACGTAAAATTCTGTTTGCAAAACTTGAATCCACCTTCAATGATTGTTACCAGACATTTCAATCCTCTCCGAATGCTAACAACAGCACTAAACTTGAAAGAGCTCGCCTAGATTTAGATCTTTTTCTGACCGATTCAGCAGACAAACTCATACGCAAGCGCCAACATATTCAATACCTTAAAGCAAATAAACCCGATACGCTTATGGCTAGAATCCTGAAGAATTCACAACACAATCAAACACCCATAAAGCTAAAAATATCCAGAGAAGCATATACCAGTAATCCAGTAAAGATTCTCGAGATATTTTGTTCTAATTTAGCCAAATTATATTCCTCATCTCCTAATTTTGATAAGTCCAAAGCTGATCTTTTATTTTCTAATATTACACTTCCTAACCTCGACCAGCTGCAGAGAGATCAGCTAGAAAACACGATTACTGACAATGAAGTGTTGAAAGCTATAAAATCCTTAAAATTACGTAAGAGACCAGGCCCAGATGGCTTTTCAGCAGCTTATTATAGACAGTATGCACACATCTTAACACCAGTCTTAACCAAAGCCTTTAATTCGATTCTTGAAGGACATTCCTTTAGAACAGAAAAGCTTACTTCTATTATAGCAATGATTCCCAAACCACACTCTGATTCTACCTCTTGGACTAATTACCGTCCTATATCTCTTCTTAATCTAGATATAAAACTATTGGCTAAAATCATGGCCAACAGACTCAATTCTATTATAGGACATCTAATTCATAAAGATCAGACAGGCTTCATGCCAAAACGTCAGGCAGGTGATAATATCAGACGTACACTTTTACTTATCCATGCAGCTAAATCTAGACAGATCCCAGCTTGCCTGGTGTCTCTAGATATAAGGAAAGCATTTGACTCTGTCACATGGCCATACATGGAATATACTCTCCAAAAATGGGGTTTTGGTGATCACTTTCTATCCTGGATTTCCTCTTTATATAATAATCCCAGAGCATATATTAAATATTCCGGTTATAAGTCAACAATGTTTGACATCAAAAGAGGTACCAGACAAGGTTGCCCCCTTTCCCCATTACTTTTTGCCTTATTAATTGAACCTTTAGCGCAATTAATTAGAAATACCCCCGATATCAAAGGTATTGAATTAGGTGGTCACCATCATAAATTATGTCTCTTCGCAGACGATATTCTCGTATTTTTGTCACGTCCACATATATCTACCCCTAATTTATTACTCACACTTGAAAACTTCGCCCAAATCTCAGGTCTATACATCAACCCTACAAAATCAAATGCGTTAAATATCTCTTTATCACAAACTGAACTTCAACAAGCCCAAACTTCCTTACCTTTCAACTGGGTTCCGAAACAACTCCCATATTTGGGAATACAAATCACAACTTCCCTTAAAGATCTTTTTGCAGTTAACTACTTGCCTCTTCTAAAACAAATTACTGCTCTCATGAAACAATGGGCTTCTCTTCCGTTATCCTGGTTGGGAAGGATTAACGCTATTAAGATGTCAATACTACCAAAATTTCTATATTTATTTAGGGTACTTCCAATACCAATACCATCCTATTTTCTAAGACTTACTCAACGTAGAGTTATATCATTTATTTGGGGTAACACCAAACCTCGCATATCTAAATCTACATTGTATTTGAATAAACTGAATGGGGGTTTGGGGATACCCAATTTTTCTTCTTATTATAATGCTGCGCAAATTGCACTTCTACCCAAATATCACGCTATGGTTGAAACACCCCTTTGGGTTGCTGTTGAATCGGTAGACAGTGATCCTATCTCAGTGGCAAATATGTTATGGCTAAACCCTGCTGATAGGATCCACCTTACTAATCCAATAACAAAACATACCTTGACTATTTGGGATAAATTCAAACATAATCTTAAATCTCCACATAATCCTCTGCTTTCATTTCTCCATAATCCAGCCTTTTATCCTGCTTGGAAATTTCCAAGATCATTCTCTGCATGGTCCACGGTAAATCTTACCCGTTTATGTAATCTATCATCCTCATCTAATATTCATGCCTTTCCTGTATTATGTGAAACTTACGGTTTACTTAAAAAAGAAATATTTCGCTATCTACAGATTAAAATTTTTTATGAACCACTACTTAATACAAGTTCTACTCTCAATCAAATGACTCAATTTGAACGTATCTGTATGAGCGACCCGCACATCAGAGGTCTTATCTCACTATTATATCACCAATGTAATGTGACTTCAGGAGAAACTCTACCCTCATATGCTATTAAATGGGCACAGGATATTAATCAAAAACTGGATGATAAAGATTGGTCTAATATATGGTTAGCCACCAAAACTTCCTCTCCTAACTGTTTTGCTGTAGAAACGAATTATAAAGTTTTAATGCGATGGTACATGGTACCAGCTAGAATAGCTAAATTCGCTCCCTCATATTCTCCTAATTGTTTTAGAGGTTGCGACATGCCCGGTACACATTATCACATATGGTGGCAATGTCCTGTTGTTAAAATATTCTGGAATAACATATTTCTTATGGCCTCTAAAGCCTTGGAAATCACAATTCCTCCAGATCCCACCATGGCTATTCTAAACCTAAAACCTACCATGCTCACTCACACTCAATTTCTTTTATTTATCCAACTAAGTACTGCAGCCAAACAAACCATTGCCAAGGCATGGAAGTCTCAAACTCTAATCGTGAACGAAGCTAAACACAGAATGAATAAAGCACTCATACAAGCAAAGATGACAGCTATTGAAGATAATAAAATTGATCTATTTAATAAGATATGGCAACCATGGGTCAAACACTACTTTCCTGCTGACTTTGACCAATCTTTGTTATTACCACACTAGGTTATATAATATATTCACTAAATTTAATTGTATATATGCCATGAGCCAGGACGCCACCCCAGGTTTCCCTTTCCTTCTCTCTTTCTTCCCCCCCCCCCCCCTCTTTTCTTTTTTTTGTTGTGTAATATTTTCTAGGGTATATACTGTTTGAATATATGAGATACATATTCTTTTCATACTTTTCTATTGCTCATCTTACAACTAGACAACTATATCTAGCCAAATCATTTTATGTTTTCCTTTATTTCTATGCCATACTTAAAATGTGTATAACATAATAACAGTTGTAAGACGGTTCTATGTATAATATTATACTGTAAAGCTTCTGGAAATATGTGATATGTATCCATGTATTATATTCTTTTATTCTTTTTTCTTTCTTTCTGAAAACTCAATAAATATATTTAACAAGAAAAAATATAGCATGAAGGGGGCCCATGGTGCAGAGTATGCACAATCAGGTCCAATCCATCAAAATGTAAGGATGCCTTAATTACCTGTCTCCAGACTGCTATAAATTTGTAACCATCCTGATGGAACAATATGGATCGACCAAGGATCTCCCAGCTGTTTCAACATAAATAGGGAAAGCTGGCCGCTGGTTGGTAACCTGATCAGTCTGCAGGCCGCCCCACCTTCCCTCTTCCAGCAGGGATGGCGCCGCGTGTCGGCACTCCATGTGTGGCTCCCCGGCGTTCAGGAAGACAGTATCCCAGCGTGGCCATCACTTCCGCCGCAATTGCGTGACTTCACGTGCACGCGCAATGTGCGCGGGTGTCATCATGGCATCCGGATGTGATCCGGAATGCTGCTGGCAGGAAGAGATACTCACCAGGTGGGCATGTAAGGGAAGCACAGGGCCCTTGTGCTTCCCCCCCTGCCAGGAAGAAACGCAGTAACGAAGCCCCCACCCCTAATGGATCAGCTGGCCAGAGAGACCGTGCCCGAACTCCGGAGGGGGGAAGAAGAGGAGAAAAAAAACACAGAACAATCTGTGTAGGAAACATGTGTGAATAAAAATAAGTTACAACAATTAACGATCCACATTATGTATACAAAAAATCTTTTGAAGCCCTGGGCCGTTGGGGTGCATTTAAGATATCCATGAATCACCTTAACTTGGGAGTATAAAAAACGTAATTTGTCAATAATTTAAATCAGAATTGTTTACTTAACAAAACAAAACAAAATATATATCCCAACAGATGGCATGTTACATTTGGGGGGGGAATGTAACTTGAAAATTACAGAAGAGGAACAAGGCAGAAGAAACAGGATGATAATGCAAAGAAGGCAATACCCAATAAACATATTGATGTAATTAATGCGTTTTTCCTGAGGAAAAACCTCGCAGTAAGGGGGCAAACAAAATTGATTCATTAAGGCCAGGAGGCGACGTGGCCTGCAACTGGAAGATCCATTTCTGCTCCTTCTGGAGCAGGACCTTGTTCCAGTCGCCTCCTCTGTCTGGTGTGTGCATTCTATAAAGTGCTGTAAACGTTACTTCAGGCACTCTATAGTTGTGTTCTAAAACGACATGTCTTCCGACAGGAAGGAATCGATTGCCCGACTTGCATACTGTACATATGTTTCGATATGCGTTGCCAAAACTCCTGCTTGGTTTTGCCTATGTAATAGGCACCACACTCGCACTCCATGAAATATACCACACCACGGGTCTGGCAGTTCACGAAGTGTGATGGCTTGAAAATTTGTCGGTTGGGGAGGCAAAACGTTTTCTCCTTCCTTATTAATGGACAGTGGGAACAATGCTCAAATGGAAAGGAACCAACAGTGATCTTTGGATCTTTTATGTTCATCTTTGAACTCGCTTTGAAAAGCATGTCCCTAACAGAAATGGCTCTTTTGAAGGTTATTGATGGCTGTGCAGAAACAAAAGATTTCGGTTTGGGATCATCAGTTAGAATGTTCAAATGTCTTTGCACAATATTTCTAATAGCCACGTGTTGGCATGAAAAACGCATGATAATGCAAGTGGGATTGGAATCAGTGTAATCGCGAGACTTGGATTTTTACAACAAAGCAGACCAAGATTGTATTACGGCCTTATTGTATGCTTTCCTGCATGCTTTCCTTAGACATGATTGGCTGTATCCACGTGCCAAAAGATGATTTTGAAGGAATTTGGCCTCTTCTTTGAAGAGGGTGTCATTTGAACATTTGCGCCATTATCTTTCCCTTGGGTCCACCCTTCAAGCTCCTTTTTCTTTCCCTCCCTATTTCTCCCTTTCTCCTTTTTCCCCATCCCTTTTTCCCCTCTTTTTTCCTTTTTTAAAAACATATTTTTATTTTTCCCTCATCCCAACCCTCCATTCCTCCCCTTTGTCCCTCCCCTTCATGCCTCACTTGTCTGCCATCCCCCTTCCCATTCTTTTCCTTTCCTTTTTTTTTCATTTTTATAACTTCACATTCTCATTTTTCTTTCCATCCATTTCCATTCCATTTACGCTAATCTTTCCGTTTCAACTTACTAACATATTTACCAACATTCATTCACCTCCTAGCCTTTAATATAATGATATTCAAATTCATTTATAGCTACCATTGTCACTTTTTCTTTACATGAGTATGGGAATATTTATAAGCTGCTGGCTTTAGAAATCTAGATAACAGTTAAATCAATAAACAGATTTATAATTTCCAATACTTAACTATTGGAATTATGCTTATACTTCTATCCGTGCCAAATAAGATGCATTGATAGTATTGTTGCTTAATGCTCCGTCTGCAGGTGCTGCTTGTTCGCCCTCACACCTCTCCCCAGTATGTGGGACCTTGTGACACCTCATAAGTCACGCACAGACATCCAGCTCCCTCTGCTGGTGGGCCCGGCTGGCCCGGGGACTGCTGCTGGGATCTAATGAGGGAGGTTTTTAGAAAAATTCAGGCTCAGGAGAAATCGCTCAACATAATGTGATTGGTAACTATACTGGAAAATGTTCAGCATTATTATAATTTATTTATTTTTTGTGGTTACCTTGTTCAATCTTAGGGCCAGCACCTTAGCCCTTATTTTCATGTCAGATTGCAGAAGGGATATTGGCCTAAAAGAGCCAGGGTCTAAGGGGTCCTTTCCAGGTTTCAATAGTAAGACTATAATGGCTTTGGTCATAGAGGGAGGAAGACACCCGTTTGTTTTGGCAGCATTAAATACCCCTAACAGTTTAGGTAATAGGTGCTTATACACCTCGGCAGGAATTCCATCCTCTCCCGACGCTTTTGAGTTGGGAAACATTCCGGTCGCCATCTGTAGCTCCTCCAATGTCAGAAGAGCGTCCAGTAATTGCCTAGCTGCATCTGACAGAGTAGGTAACTCTACCCATCCAAGATATGCATGTAGAGAACTATCCGTATAGTTCTTCTGAGAACGGTATAAGTCAGAGTAATATGAACTAAGAGTCGTCATGATAGTGGCTGGGGAATTGGTACCCGCAAGGCACCAATGGATGGTGATATCTGCTGTGAGTGGGCAACTTTTGCTAAAAGGCGACCAGTATGTTCACCCTCATAAAATGCAAGTTTGCTGAAGAAGCGTTTCCACTCTGCTGCCGAGGAGGTGATCTGGTTAAACGCATCCTGAGCAGACAACCATGCATCCCTCCGATCCTCCGTGGGGTTAGAGATAAACTCGACCTCCAGATCATGTACCAATCGCTCCACCCCCTCCCTTTGTGTGTTGGAAGCCCCTTTAAATGCAATGATTTCTCTAATAAACAGTCCCCGAAGAAAGGCCTTAAATGTCTCCCACACCACCCCCTCATCTGGATGCCCCTCCTGATCAGACCAAAAATCAGTTATTTTTTGTGCTATCTGGGCCTGGGGCGGGAGGAGATTAAGCCAGAAGGCATTTAGCTTCCAAGGGGCCCTAAGTAGTGTCGAAGGAGGGACAAACCTTCAGGCTAAGAACCAGTGGAGAGAGATCTGATATCCCCCTCTATCCCTGCCACCGATCGGACAGCTGTATCTGGACAGAGGCAAAGATCAATGCGTGACATCGACATATGTAATTTTGAAAAGCATGAGAATTGTCTCTCCCCAGGGTTCCTACTGCTCTACAGATCAGTCCAACCCACCTCCTCAACCAGTTTTCTCAAGGCTGTATGGCATACGCCTCTATCCGCTATCACCGGGGGGGTGTTTGTCTAATTGGGGGTCCATGTAACAATGAAAGTCACTAAGGGGACAGAAAATTACAAAATGTAGCGCTAAAGTTATAAACAAATGTTATAAACAAATGTCAACCACCATGTGTATAAATAATCATTTCAACTGAATGTAATAAGCAAATGTCCATCTGCTAGAAAAGTAATTATGTGATAAACCTCGAGTAAAATTATCACAATGTGAAGAAAAATGTTCAATGAATCAAGTGTAAGAGAAGTGAATCGGGGACACAATTCAATCCATGATGGAAACATTCAAAGGGAGGGTCATCAAAATACAGCAAGATGTAGATGCTCTTACCAGATAAGGTGGACTCTAATACGGGCAGTATAGAGTCAAACGGGCATTGTGCCACATCGGGCAAGTGTATGGATAGCCTCCAAGGTGGGATTCCCAGGGATGGTAGATAGTTTTCGGATCAACTCAGTCCCAGGAATATCCAAACAGGATCTCGATAATGGGTGCATGGAACAAGCATCTACTCACATCCAGAAAATATGTGGAAAAAGAAAAATATGCTTCCACATGGTGTAGGTCAAAAAGGGTTGTTTATTGCTAAAAAACCACCATACAGATAAAAGTGATCACAAGCGATAAAAATGGTAGGCAATGCAGAGAGTGACAGCGGCCCTACGCGTTTTGACCAATAGGCCTTCAACAGGGGCATGAATCACCTCTCTCACACTGCCTGTATATATAAATAATAAATAAATAATTAATAAAACACAAGACCAATCAGTGAAAAGGGCCACAGAGAACTTGGGCTTGAGTAGAGGGTAATCACATGACTATCAACCACCAAGCCTCACCATAAAGGCCAATAGGAAACAAGACAGGAGGTTGGGAACCCATGTGGGTATTAACAAACCTCGCTGTGAGAATCAGTGGAGCATGACACCCTGATCACGTGTTGGTATTGCCCAATCGAGGGAATGCGCAGTCACGTGGTCGAGCGATCACCTGACCGACAGGAAGGGGAGCGTCATGTCAGAAAAACCCGCGAAAATGCGGCTCTCGGACCACGTGGTAAGCAGGGAACGCTGCACGTGGACAAACAAAGAGGAGTCAATCACACAAAGCCCGCAAAAGTAGGTTTATAGGTCAGGTGACGGGCCCTGAGATAAAGGAACGTCACATGACCAGAGCTGTGGACAACCCAATCAGATGGAGGTCAAAGGAACCCGTGTAGACTGGGACGACCGGAAATGATATATCAGTCGTCCGGATCTCTACAGGAATCACAAAAAAGAAGAAGCTCCATGTTACAAAACCAATAGAAACATAGTAAATAACCACTAGGGGGAAATATTGAATAGGGATAAATCATAGAAAGGCAGAAGTATATTGTAAAATGGTCACATATGGTATCACGAGTCAAACAGATCACAAATGAATATTAGACAGAAAAAAGGGGGGGGCTTAGGATCGATTAATGAATGAGTTGAGGTCCCACTCCATGTTTAACCCGAACGGGAAGTAGGACCTGAGCTCATGGATCCAATAAGTCTCCAAACGGGAGACTCCACGGAGGCGGGACTCACCCCTCCAATGGGGAATAAATGTGTCAATCACTTGGAAAAGTGTACCAGTAGGGTCCTTATTATGGTATTGTAAGTAATGACGGGGTACAGTGTGTTTACTTTTGCCACTCTTAATGCCCGCAGTATGTTCCTTCACTCGTACAGAAAATGTCCTGATGGTGCGACCCACATATTGCTTTTTGCAGGGACAAGCCAACAAATATACAACAAATTGGGTGGCACAGGTGGCAAAATGTCTCATAGAATAAACACGTGAAGTGACAGTAGACAGAAACGTGTCTGTTTTGCGTCTCCCTGCAATGTTGTGAGCACACACATTACATTTTCGGCATGGGTAATAACCCTTACACTGTTGAAAGAAAGAAATTTTTCTTGGAGGGTTGATTACATTGGGAGCAATTTGCCCCTGTATCAATCTTGCACCTCTAAAGATGACTCCGGCCTGTTCAGGAAGGACAGGGCCCAGAAGTCTGTCGCTTCTGAGAACCTTCCAGTGTTTCCTAAAAATGTTCCTAATCTGTTTAGATTGTATGGAGTGTGTGGTGAAAAAAGCCCATCGGGATCTAGAGTCTGAGGGATTTTGTGGGCGTTCATCTAAAGTGGAGTTTCTATCAATTTGTAAGGCTCTGTTAATTTCAGCATCCAACTCAACAGAGTCATAGCCCTTGGCTATAAATCTATCCCGAAGCACTTGGGATTGTGCGAGATAATCAGAGGTTCTGGTACAGTTACGACGTAGCCTCAAAAACTGGCTAAGTGGAACTGACTTAAGCCATTGGATTTGGTGGCAGCTATCTAGCGGAATATATCCGTTTCGATCTGTGGGCTTAAAGTAAGTCTTGAACTCTAGATGCTGTTCAACCACCATAATTTCTAGGTCCAAAAAGTGAATAGAACTGGTACTAGCCTCATAGCTCAAGGAAATCCCACGATCATTCAAATTAAGAGTGGTCATGAAGCTATCCAAAGATTCACGATCACCACACCAAAGGAGGAGGATGTCTTTAATATACCTTGCCCAGATAACTAATTTGGGTCTCTGGGAGGCATAAACAACATCCTCCTCCCATTGGGCCATGAAGAGGTTGGCCAAACTGGGGGCAAATTTAGCCCCCATGGCCACACCCTTATTTTGTAGAAAAAATTGATTTTGGAACTAAAAATAGTTATGCCGGGTGGCAAACCTAAGAAGCTGCATAATGAAGTTGTGCTGGATTGATGGGAGAGTGTTTTTTTTGATAGGTAACTGTCGACAGCATCAAAGCCCAAAACATGTGGTATGCACGTGTACAGTGCGGCAACGTCAGCTGTAACAAGAATCATCCCCTCCTTAAATTCCACAGTCTCAAGAAGCTTAATGACATCCCTAATACCTTTAAGATACGACGGAATGGACCGAACTATGGTTTGAAGATGGAAGTCAACACATCTCCCAATCCTGGAAGTGACCGAGTCAATCCCGCTGACTATGGGTCGGCCAGGGGGATTGACTGGGTCCTTGTGAACCTTGGGGAGGTAATAGATAACCAGAATGCGTGGAACAAGGGGAACAAGGAAGCTTCTCTCTTTCTTGTTGAGAATCCCAAGTGAGAAACCTTTATCCACTAACTCAACCAAGGCTTATTTATATTGATTGGTAGGATCCTGGCATATGGGGGTATATGTGTTCGAATCTTGCAGAATCCTGTTCATTTCATTAACATAATCTACCTTGTCTAATATAACTATCCCCCGCCTTTGTCGGCAGGGCGAATAATGAAATTTTGTCTTTCACAAAGTTCCTTAAGTCCCACCTTAATCGAAGGATCGATGTGGAGCTTTCTCTTAGGACAGAAGATTTTTTCTAAGTCCTGTAAAGCAAGGTTTTTGAAAATATGAAGGGACGGTGCTAAACGCCCTGGAGGGTTAAATAAAGAGGGGTTGGATAATCCCGAGTATATACAGCCATTGTTGGTTGGAATATCACTGGCTGTAGTAGGTTTAGGGGGCTGGGCCAAAAAATGTCTCTGTATGCTAAGTTTCCTAGTGAATTTTAATACGTCTATAAATGTAACAAATTTATTAAGAGACTTGGGAGGGACGAATTTAAGTTCCTTGTCCAGTACCGATTTCTCCGCATCAGACAGACAAACAGAACTCAAATTGAAAATACCAGTGCCTTTCAAGTCCTTTTTCTTTTTGCCTTGGACCCTCCACCCCCCTCGGGTCCCTCTTTTCTTTCTTGATTGCCCGGGTATTCCTCCATGGGTCTCTGAAAACCCGATGGTTGGACGTAACCAAGGCGATTTTGATTATAATTGTAGGGGGATCTATTACATAGATCATCCTCTCTGTCATAATAGGGGTAGGTATTTGGATAAGCGTCCCGTGGGAAGTGGTCTCTAAGTGGTGTAAAGCGATTTTGAGTATGGATCGGAGTCCCATAGTTGTAATTGCGGCTTGGATACCTCTGACCGTGGCTGTCCTGGTAGTCCCGCCAATTACAAGGGGAGCTCCCAAAACCTCATCTGTGGGATGGATCAACTGGATATGCCCGTTGTTGACCTCTACCTCTACTCCTGGATCCACCGCCCCTATGATGTAAAGGAGGGGGCTGGGAAACCAAGGGCAGACGCTGGGGTGCATTTCTAGGGCCCTGATATTTAGACGTACCAGCTTTAGGCTCTGATGGATAATTTATAGTTTGATGAGATCCGACCCCAGAATTTCGGGATGGCTCATAAACCAATCTCTTATCAGAGTTGGGTACCGTGGAATTGGAAACCTCCATAGAGGGGGGTTCGCCATCCAAAGTGGCAGAGGGAATGATCTTTTTTTGCCAATTGAATACTAGATTCGTGTTATAGTCAGCAAAATCTCTGTTATATTTCTTTTGTTTTTAATTTCTTTGGTCCTTCTCTTCCTTCTCTAAATTGTTTTTCAGGTTAGTGGAAAGAGCAGTGTATTCAGCTGTGACATCCGGATGACCCAGCTGAAATTCTAGCACCGCCCATAACACCTGATGACTATATGGAGGTGGGATATAAACAAAGGCAAGTATACACTTCAAAGAGAACAGGCGTCAGTATAGAATGACATATCTTCCCTCAGTGTCCACCACACTATCAAGTTCCTGCTAGTCTGGGGTGCCATGTATTAATACACTCACCCCTCTGGAAAAGGAGGTGTGAGTGGAATGATAGGACCAGCCCACCCAACAGAACCTTAGGCAAGATAGGGAGTCAGGGGTGAGGTGAGTCTCCTGTAAAGCACAGATAGCAAGGAGGTATTTACACATTGATGTAGAAACCATAGTACGCTTGAGGGGGGTCACCCAGCCCCCTAATGTTCCATGACACCACAGTCAGCCCATTCATCCCCCCGGCCATGGTAAATATGTATCAGAGCACTTGAAAAATTTCATATTCCAAAGTATCCCAAATCCCGGCCCCCCACCCCATGTCCTATGGCAGTGAGTCAACAAGAGCCCAGGTATGCGATAACAAACCCATAATGTCTGAGTAGTTAGGCATTGTATTCTCTGTACTGCACTGCATAAATTGTTCCAATCAAGCTGAACCACTGAGTGCAACAGCACTCTAAACTCGATGTGCACAATCCATTTAATTGCGGCAGTAGATAGGGCCAAAAGCAGATGTTGCAATGCCCTAGACTCCACCGAGATCCCTAAGGCAAACAGGAGAAGTCTTGCAATAAAGGGTTGAACAGCAAAAAGGTTAATAGGACAACAGGTCCTGACGCCCGCTGGCCTCACAACCACCAGCAGGGGAGCCACAGCAGTTAAGTCGTGACACATTAATGACACGAGCGCATCGGGATCGCGCCGCTATGCAGGCACGCGAGCGTGCGATCCGCCTCCTTCTGAGGGACGTTCCTGAACGTCCACTCAGAAGGAGAGAGCGCCCACTCGGCCGTTTATGTGCAGTGGCCGGACAGGAAGTGGTTAAAGATGCATTATACCATTATGGTGAAAGGGCGCTTATTAGCGCAAGAGTCTAGTGGAATATCAACGACAGTTAAGATGGCGAGTCAGGTCATTAGGAGTGAACAGAACCTCCTTCACAATCGGATCATTAGGCTGTCTTATGTGTTAGGTAGGTTCTGCTTTGCAAAAGAACAAATTTTTAATCTTTTAGTATAATGCTGGAATTTTTATCGTATGTTTGTTATGTGTAAGTAATGCCGCGTACACACGAGCGGACTTTACGGCAGACTTTGTCCTGCAGACTTTTCGACGGACTTTATGACGGACTTTCCGAATGAACTGACTTGCTTACACACAATCAACCAAAGTCCGACGGATTAGTACGTGATGACGTACGACCTGACTAAAACAAGGAAGTTCATAGCCAGTAGCCAATAGCTGCCCTAGCGTCGGTTTTTGTCCGTCAGACTAGCATACAAACAAGCGGACTTTTCGACCAGACTCGAGTCCGTCGGACAGATTTGAAACATGTTTCATTTCTAGGTCCGTCAAACTTTTGAGAAAAAAAAGTCAGCTGGAGCCCACACACGATCGAATTGTCAGACGGACTCAGGTTCGCCGGACCAAGTATGCCGTAAAGTCCGGTCGTGTGTACGCGGCATTGCTGTATGTTGTGTAATAAGTATTGTGTTATTACCTATGTATGGGACAAGTAGATTGCATGACTCTTATAGATAGTTTAACTGACTCAAGACACAGATGGTTTGTATTGAAGTAGTATTAAAAGCTTTGATTTGAGAAAATGGCTGCCGCATATTCGAGTGGCCATGCGGCTGAATGGGGGAGGGGCAACCAGTATTGTTGATGGTCCTGTGTATCTGTTGACTTTCCAACTTTCAGAACAAAGTTATGTGTAATATGTTTGTGATCTATATAGGAAATAGAAATGGATAAATTGTGATTTTTACCTTTGTATGGGACCAAGACACATGTCCCCATAAGTGTAAAAATATTTTTAAGTAAAGGGTTTGGTTTTAAATTGAAAATGCCTGCCGCATATTCAAGTGACCATGCATTGCTGGAAGCTAGACAATAGCATGGAGGAGTTCTTTTATTTTGAGATGAAAAGATCAAGCATGCAAACAGCATTGTCTTGGTCCTGTGTATCTGTTGACCTTCCAACTTTTAGAGCCAAATATTGTTTTGTATTTGGGAACAGGAGTGTATATTTGAGTCGTGTTATTTTGTGTTTTATGTAACTTTGGCTTTTTCGGATGTGTTGTTTGGTCAGAGAGCCTGTGTTTGAGGCCTCCCCAGGTTCCTAGTAGTATGTAGAATGAAATGTTTGTAAGTGTTCATTTGGTGTCTCAAATGTGTAATTTTGTGGGGAGAAGTTTATGTTCCTAGTGAAGAGGGATCTACATTTCATGTGTTATTGGCGCCATTTTGTTGTGGCCTGGCTTTTGTCTGCCACTATCTTTTGTTGCTGTCTGCCATGCGGCCATTGAGAGGCGCAGTTTAAGGATTTTGAGCTGTTTGGCCTGTGGGTCATCCTAGAGGGGAAGCTGCTCCAATCCTTTTGTGTGTGTGTGCAGCCATGCGGTCTACTTTGCATTGAATTTACTAGCTTTAACTGAGTTTTAGCGGGGTGTGTTATTTTTATTTTTAAATGTTTGGGAGTTTCTCAGAGGACAATTCATTATTTTGAGGCTTGTATTGTATAGCCTGCGGAGAAGGAGGGGGGCTTTGGTTGACCCCCTTGAGCCTTCTTTTTTAGGAGTTTCAGTTTTGGCTTTTGTTGCGCTGTTCTGTGGTATTTCGGTCTCAAAACTTGTGGTTTGACTTCCCAGAGGATATGTGAGTCAAGGGGCATTCCCTCCCATTTGCAATATGGGGGTTTATTTCACCCTTTCCTGGACAAAAGTTTTTTAAATTGTTGAAATATATATGATGTTAGCCATAGATTTTTTTAATGTCTTGATAGACATAATATGAAGCTATTCAAGGCTTCCCCTCCCCCTCCCTCTTCCTGTTCAGGTGTGCAACAGGAAGTTGGTGGGAGGAGCTTGGGGTCATTTGACTCGTGTTTGGAAGAACAAAATTAATTTCAGTTGTTTTTTCTAAGTTTTATACTGTAATACAGCTTTGGGTAGAGAGTAAACAGGAGGCATCCATGTTATTGTTGTAATATCTAGGTACAAAGAGAAGCCACATTGTTCTGTAGACAAGGCGGGCGTAAGTGCTCTGTGCAGTTTAGTCTGGCGACGCAGTGTACGGTCCTACAGCCCAATGCGCTTGTGTATGCATACACTGTGAGTGGTAAAGACATAATCTGGGGGTTGATCTGTGGTTGTTGACGAATCATTTGGCAAAGTTAATAGTTGGTTGTTAAAAGAGTGGTACTCTGTAGTTCTGTGCCAAAAGTGTTGGGACAACAAGCCATAGAGTTGACACCTCGGTGAGGGTTTCTAGTTGGGGGACTGGACCAGATATAGTGGTTGTAGTCCGTCGATTCACTGTAAAAGAAGGCACCGGGCGGTGCTCTCCTAAATGGGTGCAATGGTTTCCCTGGACGCAGGGGTAAGACAATAAGCCAATTCGAATTGCCATGGGCAATGGCAGTCCGTGCAAGAGAAGGGATGCGATGCTTCCCATAGTCAGACGGTTGCACAGTACATGAAGTTTAGTTTTGGGGAAAAGGCCATTAAACCCCCTTAAAGATTGGCAGATATGGTCAGAGGGTAGAGTAAGGTGTATTCCTTTGGAACGTACTTTGGATGTCTGGAGGTACAAGACCCCAGAATAAAAATACCTTGGAATTAGTTCAGCTATGGCTTCAGAAATCTGTAATGATAAGTGAGTTGATAGATGTGTATTACACGTTTGTGTGATTAAAAATTCTCAGGCCTGTTTTTGAACTTTGTGTGGCTGGTCCATGCAAAGATTTCGAGCTGCTCTCATGTTTTTCCCATTGTATTTTTTCTATAGCTAAAAGAGTTACATAGTTACATAGTAGGTGAGGTTGAAAAAAGACACACGTCCATCAAGTCCAACCTATGTGTGTGATTATGTGTCAGTATTACATATCCCTGTATGTTGCGGTCATTCAGGTGATTATCTAATAGTTTCTTGAAGCTATCAATGCTCCCCGCTGAGACCACCGCCTGTGGAAGGGAATTCCACATCCTTGCCGCTCTTACAGTAAAGAACCCTCTACGTAGTTTAAGGTTAAACCTCTTTTCTTCTAATTGTAATGAGTGGCCCCGAGTCTTATTAAACTCTCTTCTGCGAAAAAGTTTTATCCCTATTGTGGGGTCACCAGTACAGTATTTGTAAATTGAAATCATATCCCCTCTCGAGCGTCTCTTCTCCAGAGAGAATAAGTTCAGCGCTCGCAACCTTTCCTCATAACTAAGATCCTCCAGACCCTTTATTAGCTTTGTTGCCCTTCTTTGTACTCGCTCCATTTCCAGTACATCCTTCCTGAGGACTGGTGCCCAGAACTGGACAGCATACTCCAGGTGCGGCTGGACCAGAGTCTTGTAGAGTGGGAGAATTATCGTTTTATCTCTGGAGTTGATCCCCCTTTTAATGCATGCCAATATTCTGTTTGCTTTATTAGCAGCAGCTTGGCATTGCATGCCATTGCTGAGCCTATCATCTACTAGGACCCCCAGGTCCTTTTCCATCCTAGATTCCCCCAGAGGTTCTCCCCCCAGTGTATAGATTGCATTCATATTTTTGCCACCCAAATGCATTATTTTACATTTTTCTACATTGAGTGAAGGCAGCATTCCGTCTGGTTGTTTTGTTTTTTTCATTTTTGTTTTGGGGACTATGTATCTACTTTTGTCTCTAAATGTTTGTCTCATGTTTGTATGTGGTAACAAGAATATGTTTGAACCTACCGCAACAGCCCTCTTACGTGTCGTGGGTGTTGTATTTTAGCAAGAACGTGAAAGTAAGGGTTACAGAGGGTTGCGTAAGGGTTACAGAGGGTTTCTTTATTGTCCGTTTTGAGGAATGTCAGTGACAATTTACCAAAATCTTGTAATATGTTCTCCGATTTATGTGGGATATTATATTATTATATATATGTACACATACAGTACAATATTGACCTAGCAGAAACTCCCTCCCAGGGTACTAGTATATCAAAGGGGACTTGTTGATGTTAATATGCAAGAATACAGTTTAGGAATGTAGGTATTCCAGGGCTCAAAAGGGTGTTCAGGTGGTATATGTTAATCTAATCTAATTACACATATCTAAGGGGACTTGTTGATGTTGATATGCGGGAGTGCATATTGGAGCGGTTTATGACTGCAGCTGTCCACGGCTGGGGTTGTTGTCTGTCTGGAAGACTAAAGCATATCAAAGGCCTGAATGGAAACGGCCAATCAAATTGCTCAGCCATCCAGTGTCTAGTGAATATAACATGGTGTTCAGTCTATAGTTTAGGTCTTGTCTGTGTGTGACTATGAAGGTGCAAATCTAGGAAAAATGGGACTCTAAATTATATTTATACGACAGGAAATAGCAGCGCAGGTCACAATATAAAAAGTGTAAAACACAATGCAAAACGTCAGATAGTCCTTTCGAGCACATTCCAGCTCTTTGTGAGAAGGTACAGTCTATTTGCAGGGCAGCCTTGTATGGGGAGGTGAAGCCACTCCAATATATGTAAAAGAGAAGAAAACAACAACAGGCGCCTCAGTAAAACTGTAATATTTAATGGCAATAAGCACTAAAAACACTCACATGTAATGATGTGTAAATCTGGCACAGGGGGTCACAGTAAAAGCCATAGTCAGTCTCTGCATTCAGGGATGGGGGAGAGCCTGGTTCCTCTGTACTGTCAGCTGGGTATTGTCCTCTGTGCTGTCAGCTTGGTTTCCTTCAGCAGACTTCCGGGATTCAATGTGATTTGATGTATTCGATGTAGAATCACATTAGTGAAAACTGTCTCCTATGTCTCTTAACTCTGGTATGCTCCTACTGCTGCAGCCACCCAAAAACTGAAACACTGCTATCTTTTTTCTTATGTGTCTCTAATAATGCTGGTATGTTATTTTTACTGAACTGTCTGTAGACCTGTCCACATTACAATGCTTTATTATCTCCCTTGTCTTAGGGCTCTTTCACACAGACGATCCATATGTCCGTTTTTCATCCTTCCGTTTTCGGATGAAAAACGGACATACATGTATCCCTATGGAGCGGGTCGGATGTCAGCGGTGACATGTCCGCTGACATCCGACCCGCTCCGATCCGATAAAGTGTAACGGAGGAAAAACCTACTTTTCCATCCGTTTTCGGATCGGATGACGACGGACTCTACGGTCCGTCATCATCCGATCCCCCATAGGGGAGAGCGGCGCTCTGACAGGTCCGTCGCTGCACAGTGTGCAGCGACGGACCTGTCATCTTCCTGCTCAGCAGGGATCGGTGGAGCGATCCCCGCTGAGCAAGCGGGTGTTCACGGGGCGGATCATCACTGATCCGCCCCGTGTGAAAGAGCCCTTACCCAAAATTACGGCCCGTTTAACTTTAGTGCTCTCTTGCTAGTCTGTTTCTGACCTAAGAATTTTGCCCTGTTAACCAGCCAAGCTTTATAACCTCTTGATTTGTAATTGAAATCCACCCACACCCTACCCCTATCAGTATATATATAAGCTTCTCTTGGGGGAAGCATTTGCAGGGGGTACACATTTGCAACTTGGCTCTTTCTCAAAGTGGCGATTTCTATAAGTGGAATGCACTTCTGACTCTGCACTTCAGCGAATGCACAAAGCGAAGGGACACAAGATAAACACTTTGAAAAACAGCACACAGACATCAGGTGAACTTGTTTACTCCTTTAGCTCTTTTTCCTTGTAAGATGCTTTCTCTGTCACTGCTTTTGACAACTCTGTCCTCCATCCTAAAACTATCTCTCCTTCACCCCTCTTCTCCCCCCAACAGCATATATATATATCACCCTCACTTCTGTCCTGTCCTTATTACTGCACCCACCAACTCCTGCTAATTCTAAATTCACACACACTAAAAATCTCCAAGACACAGGGGCATGTTCCTTCATATAAATCCCACTCCCATATTACCTCCCTCACCCTCTTGCTTCTCCTAACCTGTGGAGATATATCCCCAAACCCTGGGCCTCCATCATTTAACTGCACCCCATGCACCCATCACCCTGCACCCTCTGGCAGCAGCCGCAATCAACACAATTTAGTTCCCATTTCTATTCTTCCCAAGACCAGACTCCCTTTCTCTTGTGCCCTTTGGAACTCCCGCTCTGTCTGCAACAAACTCACCTCTCTCCATGACCTCTTTATTGCCAACTCATTTAACCTACTCACCATTACCGAAACCTGGCTCCACGAATCCGACACTGCATCTTCTGCTGCCCTATCCCATGGTGGTCTTCTCTGGACTCACTCCCCCAGATGCAGCGGACGTAAGGGAGAAGATGTCGGAATCCTTCTAGCCCCACATAGCACCTTTCAGGTACTTCAGCCACCTCCCTCTCTGTCACTCTCCTCTTTCGAAGCACACTGCATTCGTCTTTTCACTCCAATTTCTCTAAGGATAGCTGTGATCTACAGGCCCCCTGGACCAGTATCAACCTTTCTTGAAGACTTCTCTGCCTGGCTACCCTACTTTCTTTCTTCTGAAATCCCCACAATCATTCTCGGGGACTTCAACATCCCTATTAATACTAATGCCGCGTACACACGGTCGGACTTTCCGGCATACTTGGTCCGGCGGACCAGAGTGTGCCGGACAATCCGCCCGTGTGTAGGCACCGGCGGACTTTTCCGGCGGACTTTTTCCCAAAAGCCCGCCGGACCTAGATTTGAAGAAAGTTCTAAATCTTTCCGCCGGACTCAGTTTCGGGCGGAAAGTCCGCTCGTGTGTGTGCTGGTCCGACGGAAAGCCCGCTCGTGTGTAGGCTGGTCCGACGGACCAGATACAACACGAGGGCAGGGTATTGCATCTCACGCTCGCTGCAATAGGAAAAACACATTTTCCTATTGCGGCGAGCGCGGGGCATACCAGGCCCTTAGGTCTGGTATGGATTATAAAAGGGAAGCCCCTACGCCGAAAAAAACGGCGTGGGGTCCCCCCTAAAATCCATACCAGACCCCGATCCGAGCACGCAGCCTGGCCGGTCAGGAAAGGGGGTGGGGACGAGCGAGCGCCCCCCCCTCCTGAACCGTACCAGGCCGCATGCCCTCAACATGGGGGTGGGTGCTTTGGGGGAGGGGGGCGCCCTGCGCCCCCCCCCCCCAAAGCACCTTGTCCCCATGTTGATGAGGACAAGGGCCTCTTCCCGACAACCCTGGCCGTTGGTTGTCGGGGTCTGCGGGCGGGGGCTTATCGGAATCTGGGAGCCCCCTTTAATAAGGGGGCCCCCAGATCCCGGCCCCCCACCCTATGTAAATGAGTATGGGGTACATGGTACCCCTACCCATTTACCTAGGAAAAAAGTGTAAGTAATAAAACACACTACACAGGTTTTTAAAATATTTTATTAAACAGCTCCGGGGGGGGGGATCTTCCTCCGGCTTCGGGGGTCTTCTTCCGGCTTCGGGGGTCCCTCCGCTTCATCTTCTCCCGGCGTCCGGTTGGTTCTTCTCCGCTCTCTTCTCCCGGTGTTCCTGTTCTTCGGCCGGCTCCTCTGCTGTCTTCAATTAGCTCTCTTGCCAGCAGAGGTCCGGACTTCTGGGCTTCTGGGCTTCTTCTCTTCTCTTCTCCAGATGTTGACACGACGCTCTCTCCTGCTGGACTGCTCTCCGAGGGCTGCGTTGTGACTTATATAGGCGGAGACCCCGCCCCCTTTTGATGTCACAGTCCCTGGGCATGCTGGGACTGTGACGTTTTAGGGGGCGTGGTCACTGGGTGATGTTGACCACGCCCCCTAAAACGTCACAGTCCCAGCATGCCCAGGGACTGTGACATCAAAAGGGGGCGGGGTCTCCACCTATATAAGTCACAACGCAGCCCTCGGAGAGCAGTCCAGCAGGAGAGAGCGTCGTGTCAACATCTGGAGAAGAGAAGAGAAGAAGCCCAGAAGCCCAGAAGTCCGGACCTCTGCTGGCAAGAGAGCTAATTGAAGACAGCAGAGGAGCCGGCCGAAGAACAGGAACACCGGGAGAAGAGAGCGGAGAAGAACCAACCGGACGCCGGGAGAAGATGAAGCGGAGGGACCCCCGAAGCCGGAAGAAGACCCCCGAAGCCGGAAGAAGATCCCCCCCCCCGGAGCTGTTTAATAAAATATTTTAAAAACCTGTGTAGTGTGTTTTATTACTTACACTTTTTTCCTAGGTAAATGGGTAGGGGTACCATGTACCCCATACTCATTTACATAGGGTGGGGGGCCGGGATCTGGGGGCCCCCTTATTAAAGGGGGCTCCCAGATTCCGATAAGCCCCCGCCCGCAGACCCCGACAACCAACGGCCAGGGTTGTCGGGAAGAGGCCCTTGTCCTCATCAACATGGGGACAAGGTGCTTTGGGGGGGGGGGGCGCAGGGCGCCCCCCTCCCCCAAAGCACCCACCCCCATGTTGAGGGCATGCGGCCTGGTACGGTTCAGGAGGGGGGGGGGGCGCTCGCTCGTCCCCACCCCCTTTCCTGACCGGCCAGGCTGCGTTCTCGGATCGGGGTCTGGTATGGATTTTAGGGGGACCCCACGCCGTTTTTTCGGCGTAGCGGGGTTCCCCTTTATAATCCATACCAGACCTAAGGGCCTGGTATGCCCCGCGACGGGGCTAGTAAGGTGTCAATCTCGCCGATAAAAGCGGCAAGATTGACATCCTTTTCTAGTCCCGTCGCACCTGAGTCACGTTCAAAATGAACGGACTTGTCCGTGTGTGGGCAAGTCCGTTCATTCTGAAAGTCCGCCGGAACTCCGGCGAAAGTCCGTCGGAAAGACGGGCGGACTTAGCCCGCCGGAAAGTCCCGGCGTGTGTGGGCAAGTCCGTCCGTTTTAAAGTCCGGCGCACCTGGCGGACAAAGTCCGTCGGAAAGTGTGCCGGACCAAGTAGGATAGAAAGTCCGCTCGTGTGTACGCGGCATAACACTCCTTCCACTTCCAAACTTCTTAGCCTAACATCCTCCTTTGACCTGAAGCAGTGGATACATGCTCCAACTCACTCAGAAGGCAATAACCTTGACCTCGTGTTCTCTCACTTTTGCACTCCATGCAACCTCTCTAACTATCCATTGCCTCTTTCTGATCACCACCTTATTAGTTTCACTCTCTCCCTTTCCTTCACCTCCTCTCCCTCCAACCACCTTAAAGTTACCCGCAGAAACCTACGTCATCTCAACCCTTCTCTTCTCTACTCTGCTATCAACAACCTCTACGACAAAATCTCACCCCTATCCTGCACCAACCTAGCCACTTCTGTGTACAACGCTTCACTTCTAGCCTCACTGAACTCACTGGCCCTCCTCACTACACACAGAATCAAGCCCAGACCCCTTCAACCTTGGCAAACAGATGATACTAGAAGTCTGAAAAAACGTAGTCGTGCTCTTGAGCGCCTGTGGCGTAAGACTAAGTCCCAAAGAGATTTCAACCAATATAAATCTGCCCTCCAAAAATACAATTCCAGCCTCCTCGCTGCCAAGCAGACCTATTTTACCACTCTCATTAGCAACTTATCATCCTGTCCCCGTCAACTCTTCTCCACCTTCAACTCTCTACTTCGTCCTCCACCGCCTCCACCCGCCAACTCACTCACTGCCCACTAATCACTTCAAACAGAAGAACTATTCGCGCGGAGATCTCTACAATGCCGACACCCTCCATGCTTTACACTTCATGCCCACAGGCACAATCATTATTTTCCTCTTTCAACCCCACCGCTACAGACGAAGTTGCTAAACTACTTGCTAATGTCCACCTTACCACCTGCCCTCTGGATCCTGTTCCCTCACAAATGCTACGTTCACCCTCTGGCCCTATGCTACACTCTCTAACCCACATCTTCAATCTCTCCCTCTCTTCTGGCATCTTCCCTAACTCTCTAAAACATGCACTTGTCAGACCCATACTTAAAAAGCCCTCACTGGACCCATCCAATCTTAACAACCTACACCCCATCTCCTTGCTCCCCTTCTTATCCAAACTCCTTGAACGTCTGGTCTACAACCGACTGAGCGCCCACCTCGCTGATAATGGCCTTCTGATAATGGGAGCAGCTGGTGCCGGCTTGTTTTTGAAGGTGCATTTTCCTTGCCTGCTGTCCTTCTTGCTTTACTTAAAGACTTCAGTCTGGATTTCGTCCTTAACACTCCACAGAAACTGCTCTCCTAAAACTAACAAACGATCTACTAACGGCCAAAACCAATCGACACTATTCTGTACTCCTACTCCTGGACCTCTCTGCTGCTTTTGATATGGTTGACCACCCCCTCCTCCTCAAAAAACTACACGCCTTTGGTCTCCGTGACTGTACATTTCGCTGGTTCTCTTCCTACTTATCCAACCGCACCTTTAGCGTTTCTTATAATTCTACTTCCTTCTCTCCTCTTCCTTTCTCTGTTGGGGTCCCTCAGGGTTCTGTTCTTGGACCTCTACTATTTTCAATCTACACCGCCTCCCTGGGTCAACTGATAGCTTCCCATGGCTTCCAATACCACCTCTACGCTGATGACACCCAAATCTATTTCTCTACTCCTCAGCTTACTCCCTCTGTCTCCTCACGTATCACTAATTTACTCTCAGATATATCAGTCTGGATGTCACACCACTTCCTCAAACTCAATCTAGCCAAAACTGAACTTTTTCCTCCCCCATATGCCTCTTCCCCTGATCTCTCTGTCAAAATCGATGGCACATCTATAAGCCCATCCCCACATGCCAAGGTTCTAGGTGTAGTCTTAGACTCTGAACTCTCCTTCAAGCAACACATCCAATCGCTGTCCAAATCCTGCCGCCTCAACCTCCGCAACATCTCCAAAATACACTCCTTTCTAACCAATGACACAACAAAGCTCTTAATTCACTCACTGGTCATCTCTCGCCTCGACTACTGCAACTCCCTTCTCATTGGCTTACCTTTACTGTGACCCCCTGTACCTCTTCAATCCATTATGAATGCCGCTGCCAGACTCATCCACCTTACCAATCGCTCTGTGTCTGCCACTCCTCTCTGTCAATCCCTCCACTGGCTTCCGCCAGAGAATTAAATTCAAAATTCTAACAACTACGTACAAAGCCATCCACAATTTCGCCCCCAGCTACATCACTAGCTTAGTCTCTATATACCAACCTACTCGCTCTCTTCGTTCCTCTCAAGACCTCTTGCTCTCTAGCTCCCTTGTCACCTCCTCCCATGC
Organism: Aquarana catesbeiana; assembly: GCF_042186555.1. Classification (NCBI taxonomy): domain Eukaryota; kingdom Metazoa; phylum Chordata; class Amphibia; order Anura; family Ranidae; genus Aquarana; species Aquarana catesbeiana. The sequence goes on from NC_133327.1 coordinate 469,446,734, forward strand.
TCGCCTCCAGGCCTTTTCCAAAGCCTCTCCAATCCTATGGAATGCCCTACCCCAATCTGTCCGCTTATCTCCTACTTTATTAGCTTTCAGACGATCCCTGAAAACCCATCTCTTCAGAGAAGCCTATCCTACCCACACCTAACAACTGTATTTTCATTTTTTCCATTGGCTCATCCCCCACAGTTATTACCTTTTTGTTTCCTTTTTGTTTCCACTTGACCCTCCCTTCTAGATTGTAAGCTCTAACGAGCAGGGCCCTCTGATCCCTCCTGTATTGATTTGTATTGTAAGTGTACTGTGTGCCCCCATGTTGTAAAGCGCTGCGCAAACTGCTGGTGCTATATAAATCCTGTATAATAATAATAATAATATTATACCAGAACGAGGCTTGCAACTCAGCTGAGTAGTCAGATGGAGGGCTGGAGTGCAGAGTCACGATATGGGCTGTACTGCCGTAAAGCAACGCGTTTCCGAGCATGCGCTATGGGGCGCGCTTCTTCATCAAGCTAAACAGAATGGATCGTATGCAGCCTATTTAAGTGCTTACTTAGCACTGCCACCTAGTGGTTAGAGCTGATATTGCAGACCTTAGTAATACAACAGGAATGCATCTACAGCATCTAAATCAAGGGGGTAAAAAGGGGGAATAGTAGTGTGTATATATTTTTGCTGCACCATAGCTTGTACCATATAGTAGTTACTTGCCTTACATAATGGATTCATATACATATAGGTTACAAAAAATATACATTGATATATATGTTAAAAGGATAAGGGTAAGTATAAAAAGATATATATATATATATATATATATATATATATATATATATATATATATATATATATATATATATATATATATATATATATTACACCCACCCATGTACACACCATATGATATCCAATCGAATATTTTGGGGGATCATAACAACTACATCAAGTAAATTATTATTAACTCTAAAGCTAAAATAAATTAGTAAATAAATTATTAAAAATTATTATCGGTGTGCATAAGGGTCCTCTGTTTCTCCTTTGGATTCTTGGGTTCCTGTTTCATCCTCCCTGTTAATATAGGCTTGTTGCCACGATTGGGGTAAGCCATGCATTCTAATGTAATTTACTCTTATGCTCTGCTTGGACACGGATCCACATGGCGGATATGTGGCTCTGTGTCCACGCCGTGTTGGCTGTTATTATATGGTTTATCTCACATGCAGATGGATACTAGTCCATTGTTTTTTGTTTTTTTTTATACCCCTTTGGGTTCTATCCAATTTGTTTTCTTTTTTTAAGATAGTGCCAACCCCTGCTGAGCAACGTTCCTTTGGCGTCATACGGGGAGACCAGTGTGGATAAGGCGGAGCCAGCCACATGACCGATTCTCCTTTGGTTTTTCGGGGCGTTTCTGACGGACTCGCCTCCGGGATCTGGCAGTGAGCTTCTCTTATTGAATATGCTTGGGTATGCTGTATATTTTTAAAAATTTTTTCTGTTTTTGTCTTTCTTGATGTTTAACTAGGCAGAATGGTCTAGGATACAAGCAACATGTTTAATACATATGATTCCTAATTATTCCAATTTACATCCTATTATGCAGTGTGATTCTTCCTACAAGTTGCCCTCGATGAAGGGACTTTGTAGGTAGTCCCAAAACGCGTAGGCCCAGTTGGAAGACTACACAAATATACATTTGAATTCTACATCAGTATATTCATATTTTTTATTCTTTATTGTTATATGTGAACTGCACTAGATCTTTTCTATTTTGTATACTTGTACCAATAAAATTGTTTTTTACTACTTCTTACTACTTTGTTGCCTTTAAAGTCCCACCAATTTTTTGAGGGGTTATCCTTTTTTCCTAAAAATTATTATCGGACTATTTATATGGAAGTAATTCATTTATATGTGCTGTTGGATGTGGTATGGATACTGACGAACTTTGAACTGCTGTAATGATAAATAACTAAAATTATTAAAATTATATTCATCAATAAAATTATTATTATTGTTATGTATATTCAACAGGGATCTTTCAAACTGGATGATTAGGCGGAAACTAATTATATTATAGGATAGTAGAAATTTCCAACTCCTCATTACTTCCCCCCGGGTTAAGGGTGTCTAAAGAATAGATCCAGAAGGTCTCACGTTCGCATAATTTGTAAAATCTTTCTGCCACAGGAAGATTTTTGGGTATTTGCTCTATAATCCACACTTCGAGACCTTCTGTAGACTTGGCATGATGTTCAGAAAAATGGCGCGGGACGCTGTGCTTGTCCCTACCTCCCTTTATCTTTCTCCAATGTTCACCGAATCTTTGTCTTAGTGGGCGTATAGTGCGCCCCACATACATAAGATTACAGGGACAGCTAAGGCCATATACCACAAAATCTGAACCGCAGTTGTAAAAGTCTCCTAACATATAGGTTTTTCCCTTTGTGGTAAAATGCTTTTTTCCATGTTTACCAAAACTACAGGTTTTGCACAATGCCTTTTTGCACTGGAACATACCCCTGAGAGGAATCATATGGGCCTGTGCTGGTGCAATTTCCTTTAATGACTTTAGTTTGCTGGGTGCGATTTTATTTTTGATGTTGAGAGCCTTCCTGTAGGTATTTCTGGGATAATCAGGCAAGACTGGTCTAAGATGTGGATCCTCAAGAAGAATTGTCCAATGCCTCTTGAGGATCGCCTCCATTTTGGAGAAATTGGTGTGGAACCTGGTGATGAAACGCCCAGATTGGTTAAAACTTTCTTTGTTTTTGTGATGGGCCGAGGGTGTATTTTGTAGATAATATTTTTGGGCCTCATTGACCAGCGATTCAGGGTAACCTTTATCTTTAAGTTTGTTTCTAAGCAGATGGCTTTGCTCTATGTAGTCTGTTACTTTTGTTCAATTTCATCGGGACGCGTCATGGGCGTGATGACGTAACGTTCGTCACGGAGGGAGAGAGGAGAGCGTGTCAGCCGGAGGAAGCGGGCTCTCCCAGGATCCCCGCTGTATGCGTCCCCTCCCCAGGATGGTGAGCCGTGTAAAGACGATCATGTACGGCTGCAGGACAGGAAGGAAGATCCCCGGACGCCGCTGTTGAGCGGACCCGAGAGGAAGAGAAAGAGAGTGAGCCCCCGCACGCCACACGCCGCTGCCGAGTGATCTCGGAGAGGAAAGGAAGGAGAAGCGGGTGAGCTGACAAGCAAAGAGGCTGACGGCGAGCGCAGGAGGTCGGGCTCATCTTCACCCCCCCCCCACACCTGCACCTCTCTCTAAGTAGGATACCAGTTAAAACGCAGAGTAACCAGCAATGAACACCTAGAGCCCAGGAATTTGGTAAAGTACAAGTACTCTTTTTCTTTCCTCTCTTCTTTTGTTGTACACTGACATAACGGAAGATACGAGGTAAGAAGGAGGTGATCTGAGGGGGACAGGCGAAGGTAATGTAGTACACATATTTTTCTGCTGATTTAAACAAGGGAAACTTGTAAACAACTAAAACGCTGAAAGAAGGGACATGCTGAAAAGTGCCCTGTATATATTGGAGAGGTGTGGTGAAGGGGAATAGGAATACATGGGTCAAGTAATCTCGGTTTATATATTTTCTCAGAAAAGTAAAGTGTGGAAGGAAAATATACAAATTGAATGGTCTGCATGTATCGGAGGACTGTAAAAGGTCATACACCTATAAGGGTTAATAAAGGAGTAAGGAGTGAGGAGAGACGGATTGAAGTTATCTCTATTAGGGGGAGCTGAGAGGTGGGATTTTATTGCTGGACACAAAACCGCTATCTCCTGATCCACTACGACTGCTGCAAGGAGAAGAGACAGGCTGGCCGGTGATTAGGGCCCGGTACGTTTAAGGGACCTCTTGGGGTTAAATATACCCCCTCCCTTTCTTTTCATTTTTTTTTTTCCCCTCTTTCTCCCCTTTTTCCCTTTTTTTTATTTATTTTTTTTTCCTCTCCGGTGGCTTCTCCCACAGGTGGAGGGAGCAGGCTGAATTAAAAGCTGGGGAAACAAACGGGAGGGGCAAGAAAGAGGGGAACGATGAATAAAGCAGCAGCCAAGTCAGGAAAAGGGGGAGCACCCAAAACCCCGAAGGACAAGACCGCTGGCAGCACAATAAAACAATATATGTCCCAAGGAGCTAGCCCAAGAGGGGGGGACCTAGAGGCCCAAGGAGGATCAAGGACAGAGAGAAAAGGGGGAACCCCAAATAAATGGGAAGATAAGAAGGCGCAATCAAGAGAGAATTCCTTAATGGAAGGTGAGATGGAAATAAGCCGGGGGGAAGATAGAAGAACAAGTGTCCAGATGCTTTCCAAAGGGGAACTGAGTGACATGCTCCAAAAGATGGCGAATGCAATCAAATCTGAAATAGACCTGGTGAGAGCGGACCTTGGAAGCCTATTGGAAAGAGTAGAAACAACGGAGAAAAAAACGGACGAATTAGATCTGGAGTTGAGGAATCTCAAAGAGCAATTAAAGATTTCTAGACAAAATCAGAAGAAAATTCTCTACAAGATCGAGGATCAAGAAAACTGAGATAGAAGACAGAATTTAAGACTCCGCTCTGTTCCAGAAAATAAAAGAGAAGATCTGAGGAAGATTGCCTCCACAATTCTGGGCCCACTCCTTGGAGAAGGGGCTGTAGAGTTCCCCAAGATAGAAAGGATCCACCGAGTCAGAAGATTATATAATAAAGAACTTCAGAGGCCTAGAGATGTAATAATCAGATTTAGATTTTTTGAAGATAAAGTGGCAATTCTATCCAAAATGAGAACCAAACTAAATTTTGAAGGATCAGAGATTCAGGTGTATACGGACCTCGCGCCTGAAACTCTAGCAAGGAGAAGGCTCTTGAAACCTCTGCTAGATCAGATGAGAGATCAAAACATAAAATATAGCTGGGGGTTCCCAGCTTGTCTAATGGGCTATAAAAATGGAAGATCAGCAAGACTAAGGTTCCCTGAAGAATTGAAGGATTTTTGTGATAAGCTGGACATACAAGAGCCAAAATTGCCGGGTTGGGAGGAAGAGTAATCTGGACTATTCAAAAGGGAGAAGAGAGGAGAGGGGGAAAGGGAAAAGGGATTAAGGTGTGGGCGCGGCAGGGGGGGGGGGGCTGAGTGAGGGGATGAAGAGGGATAGGTGGAAGAAAGGGGAGATAAAAGAAACTAATGAAGGAGGTCTGTCCGGGAGGGGGGCGGGGCGGTGGGGGAGGAGCCAACGTGGACGCCGGCTTATCCCTTCCTGTTAACACCATCACGTAGGAAGGAGTAAGGGGCACACTCGAAGTCTCACCTCAAAATAGGAGATTCGCTACGCTCTATGGTATCCATAGCGCTGGGCGAATGGGGGGTCAATGGGTGGCTGGGGGGAAGGAGGGAGGAGTTGGAGAGGGGTGGGAAGGAATTCTGTGTACAGGGTTAAAAAAATCTAGGGTTAGCTCAGTAATGCAAGCTCAATACAAGAAATATGAGAAGAGATGAGGAAGTTAAATTTCACAACTTATAACGTTAGAGGTCTCAACACGCCCAGGAAAAGACATAAGATTTTGGGGGAATTGAGGAGATACAAAGCGGATGTTGTGTTTCTTCAAGAAACCCACTTGACATATGGTTCTAACACTAAGTTATGGTCAAATGCTTTTCCAAACTGGTTTTATGGGGATACAATAACAAAAAGAGCAAGAGGAGTGGCAATAGGAATTGCAAAGGAGGTGAATTTTAAAGTCGAGGAGAGATTAACGGATCCAGGGGGAAGGTACATCTTTCTGAAGGGCTCCCTTGAGGGATGGGAATGTACGTTAGCCAATGTGTATGCGCCAAATAAGGAGGCCAGTGGATTTTTAGTAAATACATTGGAGTTTAAAAAGGGGGACCTAATCATGATGGGAGACTTAAACCTCTGTATTGATCCAGAGGTGGATAGTACGTCGCGTGCACTGGGGAAGACGAACGTGAATCTGAGAAAGTTACAACAGAAGTTCCATTCTTGTCAATTGGTAGATTTATGGAGGATTATGAATCCTAATAAGAAGGATTACTCGTTCTACTCCCCAGTGCACGGGACGTACTCTAGGATTGACTATATTTTGATTGCGCATTCACTCTTAGATAGAGTCGTAGAATCCAAGATAGGGACTATAACCTTGTCGGACCATGCCCCAGTCAGTATGGAAATGTATGCCTCAAACACCCAAAGAGTTCCAGTAACTTGGAGATTAAATGAAAATCTTTTACAGGATGAAACAAACATAAGGATAGTAGAACAGGAGCTAAAACAATACTTTCTAACAAATGACACAGGAGAGATTTCGGGGTCCTCCCTGTGGGAGGCCCATAAGGCTTATATTAGGGGGATTTTAATAAAAATGGGAGCAAGGAGGAAAAGAGAAACAAAAGAGGAAATTAAAAAATTAACCGAGGAAACATATAATTTGGAGCTGGAGCACAAGAAAGGACTAGTCCAAGATAAGAGGGTGTACCAAAACTTAATCCTAAAAAGAGAAGTACTAAAAGATCGAATAGACAGAGAAACAAAAAAAGCATTTATAAGGTGGCAAAAGAAAGATACCAGAGTAGGAATAAGAGCAGCCGACTACTAGCCAAAATCCTGCGGAGAAAGAAAGCTAGAAACTATATAGAAAGAATTCAAAATAGCAAAGGAGTTATGGTTCATACAACAAACGAAATAGGGGAATCCTTTAGGAATTACTATAAGGATTTATACACAGTAGGGAAAAATAGAAGTCAGGATAGATCTCATAAATTAAAGATAGAATTTTTAAAAAAAGCAAATCTCCCCAAGATCACGGAGAACTGTAAGGATAACTTAGAAAGCCCTATAACGGTAGAGGAGATTAATAGAGCACTAGGGGAGTCAGCTCCGGGAAAAAGTCCGGGTCCGGATGGATTCGCTTCTCTTTATTATAAAAAATTTAAAGATGTACTAACCCCTAGACTTTGCGAATATATGAATGGGTTGGGCACGGAGTTTGAGCTAAGTAGGGAGGCGCTGAAAGCTGAGATTACGGTTATTCCAAAAGAGGGGAAAAATGTTACGATTTTCTCTAGCTATAGGCCAGGAGGTAACTGGATTAGAAATGAAAAGGCACAACTAACAGACATAATAAAAGAGGGGAAGATTGTTTCGTTTCACGAGTTAAAGCACAATAGGGAAGCTTGGGTGATAGATGGAGATACCTCCAGTTAAGCCATTTTGTTGATCGCCTGCCACAGCCAATAAGGTCGGGAAGGGAGCTTTCAGAGTTGGAAAGGCTGTGTCTGGCGAATAATACTAAGGGCATAATATCTAAAATTTATAAAATGGGGTTGACGGCGGGTAGGAAGGAGGTACCTCCATACATCATAAAATGGGAAAGAGAATTAGGATCGCAGATAGATAGCAACACTTTAAGAAAAATATTGGAACTGACTCATGGCTCGTCGATTGACACCAATGTTGCTGAAATGAATTATAAGATCTTGACGGGTTGGTACGTTACCCCAGACAAAGCATGTAAATACCAAAGGGATAAGACATCGGAATGCTGGAGGGGATGCAAAGGAGTGGGCAATATGGCCCACTTGTGGTGGGACTGTCCTGAAATTAAAAGATACTGGGTAAAAATATTGGGGTTTATCAAGGAAATAACAAAGATAGAAGTAAAAGCAGACCCCTGGATAGTATTACATCATGGAATAGGAGGAGAGGTCAAAAAGTATAAAGATTCCCTGGTGCCACATTTGCTAAATGCGGCTAAAAAAATTATCCCAAAAAAGTGGCAGATGGTAGAATGCCCATCAATTTGGGAGTGGGTCAATGCAGTGGAAGGTATTTGCTTTATGGAGGAAGGGAGTCATGGGAGGGATGGCGACATAATAGGAGAAAACAACAATTGGCAGCGTTGGAAGGAATTTAAAAAACGGTGGAGTATTACTGAGGGATTTAAAACCAGATTTGATTGAAGAGAACAAAGTTAACCAAGGGTGCACAGATGTGGGGGGGGGTGGGGGGTGGGAGGAGTAGAAGGGGCAAGGGTGAGGGGGCAAGGGTTGGGGATTATATGGGGTAGTGCCGGGGTAAAAAGATAAAGTAAAGACCTCTAGTATGAATTTCTTTTACACTGTTTTTGATAATAAATGATTTTTATATCCGCAAACAAAGCTACAATGATGTCAAAAAGTTGAAGGGACATGGATGACACTGATAAGGTGGATTAAGTCTCTTATAAGATTCACTGAGGTGGCAAAAAAAAGAAAAAAAAGAAACAAACTTAAAGATAAAGGTTACCCTGAATCACTGGTCGATGAGGCCCAAAAATATCTACAAAATACACCCTCGGCCCATCACAAAAACAAAGAAAGTTTTAACCAATCTGGGCGTTTCATCACCATGTTCCACACCAATTTCTCCAAAATGGAGGCGATCCTCAAGAGGCATTGGCCAATTCTTCTTGAGGATCCACATCTTAGACCAGTCTTGCCTGATTATCCCAGAATTACCTACAGGAAGGCTCCCAACATCAAAAATAAAATCGCACCCAGCAAACTAAAGTCATTAAAGGAAATTGCACCAGCACAGGCCCATATGATTCCTCTCAGGGGTATGTTCCAGTGCAAAAAGGCATTGTGCAAAACCTGTAGATTTGTTAAACATGGAAAAAAGCATTTTACCACAAAGGGAAAAACCTATATGTTAGGAGACTTTTACAACTGCGGTTCAGATTTCGTGGTATATGGCCTTAGCTGTCCCTGTAATCTTATGTATGTGGGGCGCACTATACGCCCACTAAGACAAAGATTCGGTGAACATAGGAGAAAGATAGAGGGAGGTAGGGACAAGCACAGCGTCCCGCGACATTTTTCTGAACATCATGCCAAGTCTACAGAAGGTCTCAAAGTGTGGATTATAGACCAAATACCCAAAAATCTTCCTATGGCAGAAAGATTTTACAAATTATGCAAACACGAGACCTTCTGGATCTATTCTTTAGACACCCTTAACCCGGGGGGAATTAATGAGGAGTTGGAAATTTCTACTATCCTATAATATAATTAGTTTCTGCCTAATCATCCAGTTTGAAATATCCCTGTTGAATATACATAACAATAATAATAATTTTATTGATGAATATAATTTTAATAATTTTAGTTATTTATCATTACAGCAGTTCAAAGTTCGTCAATATCCATACCACATCCAACAACACATATAAATTAATTACTTCCATATAAATAGTCCGATAATAATTTTTAATAATTTATTTACTAATTTATTTTAGCTTTAGAGTTCATAATTTACTTGATGTAGTTGTTATGATCCCCCAAAATATTCGATTGGATATCATATCGTGTGTACATGGGTGGGTGTAATTATATATTATAGATAGATAGATAGATAGATAGATAGATAGATAGATAGATAGATAGATAGATAGATAGATAGATATCGATATAGATATATATCTTCTTATACTTACTCTTATCCTTTTAACATATATATCAATGTATATATTTTGTAACCTATATGTATATGAATCCATTATGTAAGGCAAGTAACTACTATATGGTACAAGCTATGGTGCAGCAAAAATATATACACACTACTATTCCCCCTTTTTATCCCCTTGATTTAGATGCTGTAGATGCATTCATGTTGTATTACTAAGGTCTGCAATATCAGCTCTAACCACTAGGTGGCAGTACTAAGTAAGGCTGCATACGATCTATTCTGTTTAGCTTGATGAAGGAGCGAGCCCCACAGTGCATGCTCGGAAACACGTTGCTTTACGGCAGTACAGCCCATATCGTGACTCTGCACTCCAGCCCTCCATCTGACTACTCGGCTGAGTTGCAAGCCTCGTTCTGGTATACATCGAATCACATCGAATCCCGGAAGTCCGCTGAAGGAAACCAAGCCGACAGCATAGAGGACAATACCCAGCTGAAAGTACAGCTCTCCCCCATCCCTGAATGCAGAAACTGACTATGGCTTTTACTGTGACCCCCTGTGCCGGATTTACACATCATTACATGTGAGTGATTTTAGTGCTTATTGCCATTAAATATTAAAGTTTTACTGAGGTGCCTGTTGTTGTTTTCTTCTCTAAATTATATTTATTCTGTTGGATTTTTGTCATCTGTGGACTTTGGACTTTGTTCTGTGTTGGAAGTCAATAAAGTGCATCTCTCTGGAAGAACTGGGTTGCTGCGGAAGAGTACTTACATCATCATTATAATAACTACTAATTAATTATCTACCCACTAAATACTTTATATCACTACATTGGTGCCGTTCAAGTGACCAGAAGAGCATTTTTGGACTTAGTAATAGAAGTCGTGGTGACAACAATCCTGTCAGGTGGACAGAAGTCTGATGAAGAACCAAGAGCTGTGCTGTAACTCTAATGTCTGGTTGTGACATAAGAGAGTCTGGTCTACAAAATTAAACAAGTTGGGAACCCCAGAATTATTCTCTGGAGACTGGAAACAAAAAAAGGGACTGTGTCGTGTACCAGAAGACCTGAACTGGAAGCTGAAGGAGTAACTAATGCGGTGAGTAAAATATATATATATTTTTTAATTATTAGTAATATAGTCAATATACTTACTCAGTGTGAAGCTAGTGTCAGTTCTGATAAAGTTAACAGATGGGAATTAAAATGTATTAAGCGCCATGGCGGTCCTTATGAAATTCCAGAAAAATGTAAGCAGACGTGGACCACGATGAAGGAATTTTTAGAGAAAAATATTTTTGATAGCAAAATTTCAGAAAGTAAAAGAAAAGGTTGTATTATACAGGGCTTATTATCTTGCTGTTTAACAATGGAAAGTTCTTTGAAGGATAAGGTTGAGGAAATTACCCAGTTACAGAATGCAGTTGATAATAGCAACAGTGTTTGTGAGAGGTTACAAAACCAATCAGACACTGAGACAGTAAATTTAAAATTGCATGCAGTTACCATTGGGGGAGCTTTGCTTAAGAAATCTAAACGGTGTGATGAATTATCAGAGGAAAATGAGAGATTAAAATTAAGAATTATGGAATTAGAGAAGAGATCTCAGGAATGCAGATATGCATCAAATCTCGGATTCAGCAATCTGCAGCAAAATACAGACACAAACTTTCTATCAAATGAAACAAAACCTCATATTAAATCTGATAATTTATTGCCAGCTGCACCCACTGTGACCACCACAGTTTATAACAATAATAATAATACAGGTGAAGTTCAGCTTGTAATGAAGCCTTTGAAACCAAAGGAATTAGATGCAATTCTTAAAGAAATAGGAATGATTCCCTGCCATGATTTAATCAGATTTTTAAAATGGTTTTGTGACATGCAGCAGGTCAGAGATATGTACAATCTCAACTCATCTGACTTAGAAAGAGTTTTGCAACATTCTATAGGAAGTGGTCTTTGGATGAGAATTAAACAAATCTGTTTTCAGCCTCTGAGGACAAGGGACATATTACTGGAATTATTATGTGTTTTGTATGGTGTACGTTCTGATGTTACTATTCATGGGAGGAGCCAACAAATACAAAATGAATCTCCCTATGAATTGTCACACAGGATAGCAACTATTATGGAATTATTGGTCAATAATAATATTGCATTTGAGCGTGGGGGCTTGATACATATGAGTATGTTTCTAGATGCGTTGCATGAAGATATCAAACAAAATATTTTATTAGTTACTCCAAATCCTCATGATTTAAAAGACATATTGTTGAGAGCAGACCATTTATGGAGAAAGTCAAATGAGCAGGCTGTCAAAATTGATTTAGCCACATTGTTTAGGACAAATACTGAACATAAAGATCAGAAGATAATATCCTATGATAACACCCAGAGAGGAGACACCGGGTCAAATATAGGTGATAATTATATGAAAAACAGAGCTGACCAAAATAATAATAAGAAAAGGTCCAAGACCTGGATACCATTTTCTCAGTTAAAACAGAAATATGACCACCTGAAGATTGAGTATGACAAGATGAGAGGGGGGGGAACGTGATAAATTATTAGAGCAGTTGAAGGGGGTACAAGATGTACATTCTCCAGATCTGTTGTTGAATGCAAATGACACTTGTCTAGCAGTGGGGGTGAATTAGCTTCAAACTGTAAACGTGTAAATAGTGCTTTGTTTTAACTTCAAACAACGTTTAAGGACCATGCTAATGAGTTTTTGTTGGAGAGTTTTTGTCTTTCAGATATTTGTCCGGAGATGCTCGTTTGCATGTGAGTAGCAGAAGCACTAGAAGTATCTGACATTGCTGGCTAGTGGGGGAGAAACACTGAATAGACAATATATCACTATTCAAGGAGTTATAAAGAATTCATGGACTCTCTCAATATTCATCAAGCAATGGACCTTTTTTTCTTCAAAGCCCTAATTTTTAATTTTTCTCCCTTTTCCTGATATATTTTGCTTTTCATTTTTTATTTTCATTATGTCTTATTTCTTGAACTTTATCTTAAAACCAAAGAGAATTATTTAAACCTAAAATAATTTTCATAACATCTGTACATATTACATAATGCGTATTGATCAATATATTTGACATTTAAGGTGAGATGCTGCACAATGGCTTGGCACAGCATAAATTACTGGGTGTCTGAGTATTTGTATACTTAGACTGAGTAGAATAGTATGTTGGGTGGTTTTCCTAAATTTATAAGAGGGGTGAGTGAAATTCATCACTCCAGTCATGATTTGAAACTTCGTTGAATCAGTTGTTTATAATATGGTAAAGGCTATGACATATATGGATGAAAAAGCTCTTTCTACCTTTCATGGTGAGGATACTGGCAAGAATTTCCACTGCCACTTTGTCTGGAAGAAGAAGAATCTGATAAACACTGATGTCAAGCTGATTCTATCTGAACCATCGTGTGGGGGTATATGTATATGTTGGTATACCATTCAGGTATAATTATGGACTGAATGATCCAAGTAACTGCTCTATTGAAGGCAATGAGGGGTCGGCCTACAGCAAATTACAAAGGCAAATTGTGGCCGGCAATCAACAAATTCTGGTACTTGACAGGTACACAACAGGTCATCATTGCTCAAATAGGAAATGGAAAGAAGCAGATGTGAATTGTAAAATGCTTGCAAGATGGACTCATGAATGTCAAGTGCAAGGAAATAGTTTGCAGCACAGTTTTTACTGCCGTATCCAAACCTTTTGACCTTGAAAGTGAGGGCTGGTACATTGATGGTTCTTCTTACCATAAAGATGTAAGTAAAGATGTAAGGATCCTTGAAAAAGTCACGTGTCAGTGATGTAACGCGTGGGAGGAGCTTAGGACATTCAGTGCTGCAATACACCTGAAGGTTAACAGCAGCTGTTTCTCTATGGGAAACCTCGTCCACAGCGGCTGACTGCAATCTGCTTATTTGAATGCTTCTAATAGACCGGGAGTTTGTGAGTGTATCTCTTGTCTCTGTTTTGCTTATGTACTATCTAGTAAGTTCACTGCACAATGATCTATTTTTTCTTTGCTTGCTTTGCATAAAACCTTTATCCTGAGAGCCGAATCACCAGCAGTATAATTGTTGAAGTGGGATGCAAGAAAAACTAAATATCCTGATACAAACGATCTAACCCAGTGAGTCAATCAATCTGGATTAAGGGAAGGAACTGTTTATTTTTACTTTCTCCCACTATTTATCTCTGCCTGGACATTGTACTCAGAGTGTCATTATTATTTTATTTATACTAACCGTCACATCACCAATTTGAAGATTTTTTTTGGCAATTTTTTTTTTTTTTTGGCAATTTTAACACATGTATTAGCACCATAATTATGTATTTATTTTATTCACATGTATGCATTTTTTATTCCTGGATTTAAGCTTAGTCGCAGCAGCATATTGTGCACTATTTATTTAAAGCGCATCAATTTTATACTTAGTACAATATGTATATGTTGGTATACCATTCAGGTATAATTATGGACTGAATGATCCAAGTAACTGCTCTATTGAAGGCAATGAGGGGTCGGCCTACAGCAAATTACAAAGGCAAATTGTGGCCGGCAATCAACAAATTCTGGTACTTGACAGGTACACAACAGGTCATCATTGCTCAAATAGGAAATGGAAAGAAGCAGATGTGAATTGTAAAATGCTTGCAAGATGGACTCATGAATGTCAAGTGCAAGGAAATAGTTTGCAGCACAGTTTTTACTGCCGTATCCAAACCTTTTGACCTTGAAAGTGAGGGCTGGTACATTGATGGTTCTTCTTACCATAAAGATGTAAGTAAAGATGTAAGGATCCTTGAAAAAGTCACGTGTCAGTGATGTAACGCGTGGGAGGAGCTTAGGACATTCAGTGCTGCAATACACCTGAAGGTTAACAGCAGCTGTTTCTCTATGGGAAACCTCGTCCACAGCGGCTGACTGCAATCTGCTTATTTGAATGCTTCTAATAGACCGGGAGTTTGTGAGTGTATCTCTTGTCTCTGTTTTGCTTATGTACTATCTAGTAAGTTCACTGCACAATGATCTATTTTTTCTTTGCTTGCTTTGCATAAAACCTTTATCCTGAGAGCCGAATCACCAGCAGTATAATTGTTGAAGTGGGATGCAAGAAAAACTAAATATCCTGATACAAACGATCTAACCCAGTGAGTCAATCAATCTGGATTAAGGGAAGGAACTGTTTATTTTTACTTTCTCCCACTATTTATCTCTGCCTGGACATTGTACTCAGAGTGTCATTATTATTTTATTTATACTAACCGTCACATCACCAATTTGAAGATTTTTTTTGGCATTTTTTTTTTTTTTTTTTTTGGCAATTTTTTTTTTTTTTTGGCAATTTTAACACATGTATTAGCACCATAATTATGTATTTATTTTATTCACATGTATGCATTTTTTATTCCTGGATTTAAGCTTAGTCGCAGCAGCATATTGTGCACTATTTATTTAAAGCGCATCAATTTTATACTTAGTACAATATGTATATGTTGGTATACCATTCAGGTATAATTATGGACTGAATGATCCAAGTAACTGCTCTATTGAAGGCAATGAGGGGTCGGCCTACAGCAAATTACAAAGGCAAATTGTGGCCGGCAATCAACAAATTCTGGTACTTGACAGGTACACAACAGGTCATCATTGCTCAAATAGGAAATGGAAAGAAGCAGATGTGAATTGTAAAATGCTTGCAAGATGGACTCATGAATGTCAAGTGCAAGGAAATAGTTTGCAGCACAGTTTTTACTGCCGTATCCAAACCTTTTGACCTTGAAAGTGAGGGCTGGTACATTGATGGTTCTTCTTACCATAAAGATGTAAGTAGAATGTTTGTGTAAAAGCATCTATGGATTGGAGCTTCCAGAGCATACCAAGTTTACTTTCAGTGTGATGGTGAGAGATGTGAGGAAGTCAGACCGAAGAATGGACTGTGACATCAGCTTGTCTTTGTGCAATATTCAAGATCTTGATGTGATATAATAAGGCCTAACAGCTATATGGGCCACTGATG
Organism: Aquarana catesbeiana; assembly: GCF_042186555.1. Taxonomy (NCBI): domain Eukaryota; kingdom Metazoa; phylum Chordata; class Amphibia; order Anura; family Ranidae; genus Aquarana; species Aquarana catesbeiana. The sequence continues at coordinate 469,462,250 of NC_133327.1, forward strand.
TTTACTAAATCCTTTTCCAGTCATGGTCTAAAAGTTATATTATCTAATAACTGTTTCATGGGGATATTTTAGAGGCTGGTAAAGAGAGATGTAACCAATTTCAACTTCATATTTTATATGAGCCATTGTAAAGCATTCAGTACCTTAAATCGTAATGATATTTTTGTTGTTTGATTTATGGGTCAGTTCTAGTAGTTAGAACCAACCCAAGTGGGGGTATATGTTGTAATATGTTTGCCGATTTATGTGGGATATTATATTATTATATATATATGTACACATACAGCACAATATTGACCTAGCAGAAACTCCCTCCCAGGGTACTAGTATATCAAAGGGACTTGTTGATGTTAATATGCAAGAATACAGATTAGGAATGTAGGTATTCCAGGGCTCAAAAGGGTGTTCAGGTAGTATATGTTACTCTAATCTAATTACACATATCTAAGGGGACTTGTTGATGTTGATATGCGGGAGTGCAGATTGGGGCGGTTTATGACTGCAGCTGCTCACGGCTGGGGTTGTTGTCTGTCAATCAAATTGCTCAGCCATTCAGTGTCTAGTGAATATAACATGGCGTTCAGTTTATAGTTTAGGTCTTGTCTGTGTGTAACTATGAAGGCACAAATCTAGGAAAAATGGGACTCTGAGTTATATACTCTGTTGGATTTTTGTCATCTGTGGACTTTGGACTTTGTTCTGTGTTGGAAGTCAATAAAGTGCATCTCTCTGGAAGAATTGGGTTGCTGCGGAAGAGTACTTACATCATCGTTATAATAACTACTAATTAATTATCATACCCACTATATACTTTATATCACTACACAAAATACATGAAAGTTGTATTGTTTACCATTCTTTGCAGGTTAAATATGAAGACTAGAGTAATAACTTTTGTTTATAAGTATTTTTTCAGGTCCAAGGAGTTTCTGAAAGTGTATGTACATGGAAAGCAGGTGTATAAAAAGGTAAAAGTATCATAGGCTATTTCACTGTTTCATTGTTGTTTTTCTGCACCATTCTTAACCCTGTGTGTCTTCCTCCAGTTTGTAATAAGGAGGAAAAGGGGGGGATGATAGTGGTGAGAATGACAAATTTTCAAACCAATAATACTAACCGCTCTAATTCTAGCCAAGTTTGTGACCTAGCAGAAACGATAGGTTCCACAACTTTCTTCCTCTGATGGAACTTGAATCAGCAGTCTGGTGAAGGACGCTCCCATAGGAACCTTTTTGTCAATGGTTACAGGTATTACACCCCAGATGGTAAGATGCAGTGATCACAGTCATTAAGTTCCCGCATGTCTGAGTTATTGCCATATGAGGTTTGTTTGGAGGTCAACCAAAACCAGAGTTGTACTTTCCTCAGCAGCTGTCACCTACATTCTCAGCTGATGGGGTGGGTGCAGTCACTGTAACATGAACTTCAATAGGTCCACCACAGGGTTCCTCCTAGACCCTGACACAATAACCAGTTTACATTCTTTCTAACCAGGTGACTGGGTCGTTGTAAAGAAGCTTGAGGGATGAGACCAGGCCAGCCACTGCAAGAAGCTGCTCAACTACACCAAAGGATGAGGAGTATCTTTGTTTATATTTTTAAAGTGTATTTTTCAACTAGCTAAGAAAGCGAACAGGACACATGGTTGGGTCTACTCTGAGTCTCCACCAAGCTCTAGTGCCCCAGCGATGACAGCGGTACATGTTATATATGATGTTCAGGAGTTTTGACAAACTAGTAAAATCCAAACAGACACTTGTCAATAGAATTTAATGATACATTTCTAAAGGGTAAAATTATAATTTTAAAAAATAGCTCTGGTTCTTGCCAGCTTTGGTATCGGGATAACTAGGTAGCCCACAACTGTTTCAACTTTAGTTTGGTAATAATGTGGATCTACAGCTTATAAGGTAATTCCCCCTAATGCAAGAGGTTCATGTGTGCTGGTGAAACTCGTCCTAGCATCTTATGTCGCGGCCGATCATCAGGATCTGATGGCGTGAGAGAAGGTAAGAATGGCAGGGACAGCTGGAAGGGAATTGCTCACCATTCCCGACCAGGTCTGGGCATGGTTTCCTGCTTGTACACGGTGGGGGCTTGAGCTTATGAAACGATTGAACAATTCCTTATCCATTGATGGGATATTTTATGTAACTGTTGAAGCTACAAGGAAGTTCCCACAGTCCAAGGGGGGTTTCTGGGAATTCATAAGTAAAGATTGTTATACCTGGATCGGGGATACTAGTGACAAAGTTCAGGCCCATTTGGATAAGGTTCAGATCCCTGCGAGGCAAAGCCAGAGCTATAGCTAGTGAAGGTTGAAGTCCTTTTAAGGGTCTGGGAATCCTTGGGGATTTAATTTTTTTTATTTTGCAGCAGATCATAGTTGAAGGAAGTAGGGGTATATATACTCATGTTATTTTTGTTTTTTATTCCTTCTATATGCTGTGATGAGGTGCTACTGTTGCCCGATTGGACGAGTGAACAGAGCCTGAGCAGATGACGACGCCCTGAAGCCCAACCCACGTACAAGACACAGAGGATCCCAGACCGACCGCCTTCATGTCCTCCTCTAGGTCATCCCTCCTGAAGAACAGAGTCTACATGTCAAGTCGTGTTTTCCTTTTTATGGAGTCATATGGACTGTAAAGACTGATTCATTTCCAGGTGTAAGAAGAAGATCAAGATTCATCGAGGGACACATGGGAGCATATGACAAGAGGAGGGACTGTTGTGGAAATTTTATGAAGATGTATTTTAATATGTATTGTCATAGAGTCTCCCAGTGTTAGTTCTCCCGCAACCCGCTCTAAAGAGCTGACTGGGGCATACTGACGCTGGTTGAGATCCGTTAGGTAGTGGAAAACTTCCTGTTGTTGGAGAGAGGTGTTTGCGGAGTGAGGATATGTCTGCCGGCGAAAGGGCCCCTGTGTGATGCACAAACGTTCGTCTGGGGGGGTGTGTTCGCTCTGCAAACACATTATCGGTTTAGCGGATGTGCGCTCCTGTCAACCCTGTATGCCTGATCAACATATTTGTGGTGCCATGGGCAGATAAGCTCCCATCAGCGGGAACTGTGTTCATTGGTTGTATAAATTAATTTTTCCTGTGCTGACATTCACATCCTGTGTTGTTACAACCCTTATTTGGTCATATCCTGTGTTGTTACATCCTGTGTTATCACATCCTATGTTGTCATATACTTATTTGGTCATATCCTGTGTAGGAGGCAATTGGATGTTGGGGCCAGGGTTTTCCTGTTTGTGGCTTCCTGTTTGTGTGTTAATAAACGCAAGATCCACTGCCCAGGATGGGGAGTCGTGCTGAGATGAGGACGTAAGAATGTGGTAATGTCTGTTTACTGGGGAAAGGGGGAGACATGGGTTATTTAAAGATGCAATTATGATGAACGGGCGCTTATTAGCGCAAGAGTATAGTGGAATATCCACAACAGTCTGTTACACTAATCTGTTAACAAAAATTTTTAATTTTTTTTGTATAATTTTTTTACTCTTTCTTTTGCTTTAGTTTATGTCATTATTTGTTGACACTTTTACACTCCAGTCTCTTCCCTAGGTCCACACCGGGTGGGCTCTGGCTTTTGTGCACCCGACACGTGTGGGCCGCTCAGCCCAAAGTCCTATGGTGGATGGGGGTATCCCTGCCGCCCATGAGATCAGCAGCAGCGTCGGCGTCTATTGCTGCTGGTACTTCCGGGTTGGGCGGATCATGCCTTTATCATCTGGCAACTCTGGTCTCCCCTCTCTGGTTGTTGCTGTGCAACAATTGGACTGGCGTTTTCATTCGGCTGGCTTCCACGTGGCCCTAGAACTATTGATCTTATTAAGGTGTATGATCATCGGTTTGTTGGGCATGTAAACCTGAAGCACATTTGCTTTGTTATGTACATGGGGGGATTGTTTTTTTTAGTGGCTGTGAGTTTGCATGCCAGGACTGTCACTGCTGTAAGAGTCTTTTTTTACATTCAGCTGTCAGCGGGAAACCCTGCTGACAACTGATGACTCATCAGTTGTTAAGGACACAGCCGCCATTCCTTAGCAACCAGCTATACACAGTGTGTTAAAGTGAAAAAAGAAAAAAATGCAACACTTGCATTTCTCTATTGAAGTCTATTACGTGCGACCTGGAACTGCCATTTGGTAGGCATGTGATGGAGCTACACGGTGGGATCTTTCCCAGGGTCAAGTTTTTGGCTCTTGACTGGATCCATCCCAGTCCCTGAGGGGGAGTTTGGAATAAGCTCCTTCTCCAGAGGGAGCCGAGATGGATCCACATTCTCAAAGCCACAGACTTCCCAGGCCTCAATGAGGCAGCAAATTATAAACCATTTTTAAATGGCTTCTAAATGATTGCTTTCCCCAGAATTCAACCATTTGTTGTCAAGCGTCTCCATAGGCGACTTTAGATAATTAGGTCCTCTGATAAAGTTAGTGATAATTAAATACACGTTAGAACTTGACATGTATATACTTCTCTCTACCGTATCTTTAAATCATCCATCAGGTCCCATCCGGGGCCACCTGGCCTCTTTGACACCCTCACATGCACTCTATATAACCCCTGTCACAACTCAGTGGGAAACCAAGTACCATCCAATCATAGGTATGTCATTTATTGAAATCACAAGCTACTACACTGCTTTACTATTCCTACACAAATATATAAGGGCACTACTTATATGCGTCGCTTATACTGATTCTCTCCTTATCTGACGCCAGGTGGTCCCAGTGTTTATTTGCCAGGACCCCTCCGGTCTGTTCCTTGACGTCCCCTCTTCATCTTCTCCATTATCATCCTTTGGGGCTAAAATGTATGCCCACTGAACTGGCACCTGAATTAATATTTTTTATGCTTTTATTTAACAAGACTGTTTTTTTAGCCATGCGTTTGAGGACACCAAGTACTGCATAGAAACCCACTCTCTAGATAGATGTTTTAACTTTATTTTCATCTTGTAGACCAGGGATCTTTAACCCCCTGGGCCACTGCCCACTGCCTGGGCCATAGCCTGTTTGCAGCCAGGCCACGAAGGCTGCACTTTCAGGGGTTCGGCAGGAGCAGGCGACTAGAGAGATGACATCACCTCTCGCTGCCTGCCCCGCATCTCAGCTGTTCCGCTCACACAGCCGGCCGCAAACACCACACTGTCTGAGGTGTTGTATGGAGAGCAGAGAGATGAAGTCATCTCTCACCACCCGCCCCACCACTGTCCAATCCTCACAGCCAACGCGAACACTACACTAAGGTGCAGCAGACGAGAGATGAAATCTCTCACTGCCTGACCCGCTTTGCTGCATGTTCCACCCTCACCTGGCAAGTGACAAGCTGCATCTGGTGGTAGGTGATGGTGGCAAGTGACACACTCAGGGTTCCCACTGATTCTGCATTATGGTGAGTTGAACTATTTCTTTTTTTACTACAATGTAATAATGGAAATTATGGGCTTCAATCATCATGGCACCATATCAACCATGGTGTTGTGATGATTGAAGCGTCAACACCAGCCATTTCCCCAACAAATCACCTGCGAAAAACCGCATCCCCCCCGGCCTTAGAATAATTTTCTTCCACGCAGTCAGTCCCGGTGTCAAAAAGGTTGGGGACCGCTGTTGTAGACCATACCTACACCAACTGCAAAACTATCTCTGAGGAAAGAGCCAAGTTACTCCGAAACACGTCGAACATGTTCATGCAACTCTTCTTATAGATATGACAGTTTTTGTATGTAAAAATAAGTGTGGTAATATGCACCTAATTTTTTTACTATATGTTTGATAACTGTATACTTTTCTGTTTTTTGTAAACCTATCTGGATAATTCAATTTCATTGAAAATACTGTATACTCTCTTATGCCTTTAAAGTCCCATTATAGAGGGAGAAATATTGTTTTTCCATATATCCTAGTGATATGGCAATATCAAGCAAATATTTAAACCTCACTTTTTTCCTAGCTCACATGAATGGCTATACATACATGTAAATTGTATGTTGTCCTAAAGTCCTAAAGAAAATGAAATTAAAAGTTTAAATATTGTACAATTTGTTTTATCTGGTGTAAAGAATAGCAGAGAGGGGCTCAGGAGCCAACACCAAACATGGGCCAGCTTAAGGGCACTGAGAGATAAGAGTTGCTGGGACATAGACTGTTCGAATCCCTGCTGAACCGGCCGAGATTCGAACCATGTATAGGCAGGCTGATGGTACCCAAGTTGATCGATCAACTTGGGTACAGCCAGTCTGTCTGATTTTTCATGCGATTATTTCCAGCACCTACAGTATCTCACAAAAGTGAACACACCCTCACATTTTTGTAAATATTTTATTATATCTTTTCATGTGACAATACTGAAGAAATTACACTTAGTGAGTGTACAGCTTGTATAACAGTGTAAATTTGCTGTCCCCTCAAAATAACTCAACACACAGCCATTAACGTCTAAGTCACTGGCAACAAAAGTGAGTACACCCCTAAGTGAAAATGCCCAAATTGGGCCCAATTAGCCATTTTCCCTTTTCCCTCCCTGATGTCATGTGACTTGTTAGTGTTACAAGGTCTCAGGTGTGAATGGGGAGCAGGTGTGTTAAATTTGGTGTTATCGCTCTCACTCTCTCATACTGGTCACTGGAAGTGCAACATGGCACCTCATGGCAAAGAACTCTCTAAGGATATGAAAAAAAAAAAAAAGAATAGTTGCTCTACATAAAGATGGCCTAGGCTATAAGAAGATTGCCAAGACCCTGAAACTGAGTTGCGGCACGGTGTCCAAGACCATACAGTGGTTTACCAGGACAGGTTCCACTCAGAATAGGCCTTGCCATGGTCGACCAAAGAAGTTGGGTGCACGTGCTCAGCATCATATCCAGAGGTTGTCTTTAGGAAATAGACGTATGAGTGTTTCCAGCATTGCTGCAGAGGTTGAAGGGGTGGGGGGGTCAGCCTGTGAGTGTTCAGACCATACGCTGCACTCTGCATCAAATTGGTCTGCATGGCAGTCGTCCCAGAAAAACCAAGTTAGACTTACCGGTAACTTGTTTTCCAGAAGTCCTTCAGGACAGCACCTGAGAGATAGCGACTCCACCCACCGGAAACAGGAAACACCTTCTTCCTCCAAACTTTAAAGGGAGGCGCCTCCCTACCATACCTCAGTTGTAGTAGAGAAGACCTCCGGCCCCGCTGGAACACATAAACACATACGTTAGTCACAGCATAGTATATACAATACAATAGGGCGGGATGTTGCTGTCCTGAAAGACTTCTGGAAAACAAGTTACCGGTAAGTCTAACTTGGTTTTTCCCAAGGCGTCTTTCAGGACAGCACCTGAGAGGATAACAGAGACTTACCCCCTTAGGGCGGGACAACAGCTTGCAGGACCTTTCTGCCAAACGCCTGATCATTAGCAGATGTGAGGTCCAGCCTGTAATGTTTCACGAATGTGTGAAAACTCGACCAAGTTGCCGCCTTGCAGATTTGTTCAGGGGTGGCACCAGCTCTCTCTGCCCAAGTGGCCGCTAATGCTCTTGCTGAGTGTGCAGAAATTCCTGCTGGAGGAGACACACCTGCATGTGAATAAGCCTCTGAAATAGCTAGCTTCAGCCACCTTGCTAAAGAGATTTTAGAAGCCTGGCAACCTTTCCTGTTGCCTGAAAATAGCACAAACAGAGAATCTGAACGTCTAAAGAGCTTTGTCCTTTCCAAGTAACATAACAAAACTCTTCTAACATCCAACATGTGAAAACAAGTCTCCTTCTCCCCTACTGGGTTGGGGCAGAAGGTCGGAAGTACAATGTCCTGAACACGATTTTGTACTGAAGCTACCTTTGGTAAGAATTTCTGATCTGTTCTAAGTATAACCCTATCTGGGAAGATAGATAAATAGGGTTCCTTAACTGATAAAGCATTAAGCTCACTGATCCTGCGTGCAGAGACCATGGCAATCAGAAACACAGACTTAAAAGTGAGATATCTGACTGGCGCTTCTTCCAAAGGTTCAAAGGGACTCCTTGTTAGAGCCTGGAGGACTATCGACAGATCCCACTTGGGAAACAACTTAAGTGGTGCTGGTCTGGATCTCGTAAGGGATCTGAAAAATCTGGTTACCAACGGATCTGAGGCCACAGATCTTTCTAGGAACACTGTACCTTCAGGGTACTAACTGCTAGTCCCTTGTCAGCACCAACCTGTAAAAATTCCAGAATGGTAACAAGACTCCCTGGGTCCTGGTCAGATGAATTACACCATGTATTGTAAACCTTCCAGACCTTGGAATAGATATTTCTAGTCACCCTTTTCCTACTGGATAATAGCGTTGAGATTAACCGGTTGGAAAAACCTTTGCTCCTTAAGAGCTGCTCTTCAGATACCAGGCTGTGAGCGCCAAAGTGGCTACCTCTGGGTGATTTACTGGTCCCTGAAATAGTAAATCGTGCCTGAGGGGCAGATGCCAATAAGGCCTGACCGCCATTTTCAGAACGGTTGAAGACCAAGCCCTTCTTGGCCAAAAAGGCGTGATTAGGACAACTGGTACCGTTTTCCTTTGAATTTTTCTTAATACTAAGGGAATTAACTGGAATGGGGGGAAAGCGTAGCAGAGATGGAATCTCCATGGATACGCCAAGGCATCTGTTCCTAGTGACCCGTCGTGATTGCTTAGGGAAAAAAATTGCGGAACCAAGGCATTCTCCTTTGAGGCGAACAGGTCCACCTCTGGCAGCCCCCACTTCTCGACAATCATGGCGAAAACCTCTGGGTTCAGCGACCATTCTGCTTCCCGAATGGGGTTTCTGCTCAGGAAATCCGCTACCCCGTTCAGGGATCCCTTTAGATGGACTGCTGATAAAGACAGCAAGTGTCCTTCTGCCCAACGGAGAATGCTCATGGCTAGTACTTGCAGCGATTTGCTCCTTGTACCTCCCTGCCTGTTTATGTAAGCCACGGCCGTGGCATTGTCTGTTAGTATTTGAACATGCTGGGCCCGAAGCCCCTGAGCAAATGACTTCAGAGCCAAGTCGATCGCCCTGAGCTCTCTCCAGTTTGAGGACTTGGTCGCCTCTTTCCTGGACCAGTTTCCCTGAGTGAAACCCCTTTCTAGGTGGGCTCTCCAACCCCAGGAACTGGCATCGGTTGTCAGCCTTTTTTCGATTGGAAAGGCCCAGACTAACCCCTCCGATAGGATATCCTGCCTTTTCCACCACCATAGTGACCTCTTCACTTGGGTTGGAACTCTTACCTCTGAGTCTAGGGATTCCAAATTGTGATCCCAAGATCTCAGAAGAAAAGCCTGCAGATGTCTGAAGTGTAGTCTTGCCCACTTTACAGCTGGCATTGACGAAGTCAGAACACCCAGGGCTGACATGACCAATCTTACCGTCAGCTGCTGGTTGGTCTGCAAAAAAGACACTGTATCCTGGATTTTTCCTTTCTTCTCTGAAGGAAGAAAAATTTTTTGGCTTACCGAATTTATTATATACCCTAGAAACCGAATCTCCTGAGATGGTTCCAGGGAAGATTTTTGGAGATTTAGGATCCAACCTAGAGACTCCAGATGGCTGCATGCTCTGCTTAAATTGCTCCTCAATTCCTCTCTTGAGGGGGCGAAAAAAAGCAGATCGTCTAAGTAAGGAATTACTGCGATTCCCTGAAGACGCAGCGGAGCTAGGGCCTCTGCCATTACTTTGGTAAAAATTTGGGGTGCGGATGATAGCCCGAAGGGTAGGGCTCTGAATTGCAGATGCTGAATTCTGCCTTCCAACCTTACCGCCAACCTGAGAAACCTCTGGGACTGGGATGAGATTGGAATATGCAGGTATGCATCCTTTAGATCCACTGACGCCATGAAACAACCTGGAGTCAGAAGATTTCTGGCGGTGAAAATTGAGTCCATCTTGAACCTTCTGTATTTGATGGCTCTGTTTAGTGGCTTTAAATTTAGAATTAAACGAAATCTTCCTGTTGGTTTTTTTTTTACCAGGAAGACATGTGAATAGAAGCCCTCGTGCCATTCCTCTGGTGGCACTGGGATTACTACACCCTGTTGCATCAGTTCCTCCAGAGAGGATTTCATGGCCAGGGCCCTTATTGAATCTCGAGGAGCATTTGTTACCAGAAACCTTCTTGGGGGGCTTCTGGAAAACTCGAGAGTATAACCCTGCGAGAGAGTGGTCAGAATAAACTGATTTGTAGTTATCACTGACCACTGCGGAAGAAACTCTCGTAATCTTCCGCCGACCCGCAGAGATGAGTCATTGTGAGTTTTCGGCCTGTGAAGGAGGACGGAAGAGAATTCCGCCTTTGCCCTTCGCCTTTTGCGCAAGCCAATTTCTTATCCTGCCCTGAAACTTATTTTCCTGCTGTTGCTGTTGAGTTTTTTGAGGTCGAAAAAGACGTTTTGGGGTCTGCTTTTTCTTTTTGACCGGAAAGGACTTCTTCTTATCGGCAGTTCTGTCTAGGATATTATCTAGATCAGGGCCAAAAAGAAGGTCACCTGAAAAGGGAATACCACAAAGTTTACTCTTTGAAGCTGTATCACCTGGCCAGGTTTTTAGCCATAAAGCTCTTCTCGCAGCATTTGCTAAAGCTGCCGACCTAGCTGACATTTTGATAGCTTCAGCCGAAGCATCAGCAATATAAGCAACCGCAGAAATCAGGGTAGGAAAGGAATCTAAGATCTCCTGCTTGGGGGAATCTGCCACTATATGAGATCTAAGTTGGTTCACCCAGTATTCCAGATTCCTGGCTACACAGGTTGTGGCCATTGCTGGTTTTAAATTGCTCATGATTGATTGCCATGATCTCTTGAGCAAAAGATCCATGCGTTTGTCCATTGGATCCCTTAGAACACCCATGTCTTCAAAAGACAGGTCTGTGGATCTTGAGACCTGTGAAAAAGGCCGCATCCAACCTGGGCACCTTATTCCACACTGCAGAAGGGTCCTCCTCAAAAGGGAAGCGCCTTTTGTGGGCTCTGGAAAAAAAGGGCTTTTTCTCTGGATCTTGCCATTCTTTAGCAATGGCGTCAGAAATGACCGAATGAACCGGAAATGTTCGCCCCTTAGGCTCATTTAACCCTGCATACATGCGGTCATGAAGAGATAACTCCTTCTTTTCCTCACTTAAGCCAAGTGTAACATGGATAGCCTTAAGGAGTCCATCTACCTCCTCTAGGGAAAGCTTAAATTTGGAAGGAGCCACCTCCGCTTCCTCACCCTATCCTCCGAATCTTTAACGGAAGGAGTAGGGGACTGCTCTTCCCTGATAGAGGGGCCTTCAGGTAAAGCTTCTACCATGGGGAAAGAAATAGAACCCTGGGAAGCCTCAGAAGTGGATGGCTGACTAGCAGCTGGATTAACTAAAGAGTCACGAAAAGTCGGAATCGTGGCGTATAGTTCCTTCTTTACAGAGGCAACCAGATCATCACAAACCGAAGCTGATTCCTCCTTAACTAAAGAAGTGATGCATGTACTGCATAAGACTTTTTTCCAATTTTCTCCCATTTTGGCCCTGCAAGAAGGACATCTCTATTTTGGGTCAGAGCTTTTAGCCTGTGAGAGAAAAAACAAAAAAGGGAAAAAAAAAAACCAGGGGACCTTTTAGTGAGATCCGGTCTCAGCTACACAAGAATCACCCACAGGTGCACTAAGAAGAAACCAGTCAGCCTCTAGTGCCCAGACAGGCCCCTTGCCACTAGGGGGTAAGAAAAAAGAAAATAGACCAAACCCAGGAAAAGGAAGAAAGGCAGACTTAAACTGCTGCTCCTACCTGAGCTTTACTGGCGCCTGTGCCTGTCCCCACCGCTGCAGACGCTGAGTCCTCCATCTCTGGTATGCAGCTCCTCACTTGTGGCTTCATATGCCGCTTCCGGACTCCCATAGTGCATCTGCACCGGACGCGGAAGTAGGCGCCAGTTCCTGTCCTCCCTCCTCCCCCCTTGCATCCACGCCAGAAATGACGCTTCTGCTGACCCAGTGACCCGCCTTGTCACTTCCGCCGCGCCTGCCGGCCAAAAAACATGGCGGCGGCTCATGCGCACCGCCGCTCCTACGACCGCGCGGATCACCGGGTCTACGGCTCTCACCGAGCACCAGGAGGGGAAGAGGAGCCCGATTGCTACCGCTGCAAAGGCTTGGGTAGGCCGGGAGGACAGCGGGTCTCCTAAAGGAGGAAAAAAAGAAAAGGAAGCCCTGTCTCCCAGGAGCATCTGAGAGACCTTGACTCCCCTTCAAAAAGATGTTCCCTCCGGGCCGGAGGAAACACAAAAACTGAGGTATGGTAGGGAGGCGCCTCCCTTTAAAGTTTGGAGGAAGAAGGTGTTTCCTGTTTCCGGTGGGTGGAGTCGCTATCTCTCAGGCACTGTCCTGAAAGACGCCTTGGGAAAAAAGCATTTTCTAAAGATGATGCACAAGAAAATCAGCAGTTTGCTGAAGTCAAGCAGACTAAGAACGTGGATTACTGGAACCATGTCCTGTGGTCTGATGAGACCAAGCTAAACGTATTTGGTTCAGATGGTGTCAAGCGGTTGTGGCGGCAACCAGGTGAGGAGTACAAAGACAAGTGTGTCTTGCCTACAGTCAAGCATGATGGTGGAAGGGTCAAGATCTGGGGCTGCATGAGTGCTACAGTTCATTGAGGGAACCATGAACGCCAACACGTACTGTGACATACTGAAGCAGAGAGGAGCCTGGGCCACAGGGCAGTACTCACTTTTGTTGCCAGCGGTTTAGGCATTAATTGCTGCATGTTGAGTTATTTTGAGGACACAGCAAATTGACACTGTTACACAAGCTTTACATTGTAGCAAAGTGTAATTTCTTCAGTGTTGTCACATTAAAAGATATAATAAAATACTTACAAAAATGTGAGGGGCGTACTCACTTTTGTGAGATACTGTATAACCGCTAGCAATAACCACTGTGTTCTCTCGGCTGGGATAACTCTTCACACACACACACACACGTTTGCAGGAAAGAAAATTGCTCCATTTATGGCCAGCTTTATTTAGGCTTGGGTCTTTTTCCTTTTGTACTAGATGCTAGAAAACTGCAGTGGTGTTTAATTACTTGTACGATATATACAGTTGTGCTCATAAGTTTACATAACCTGGCAGAATTAATGATTTGTCGGCCATATTTCATAGAATATGAATGATAACACAAAAACTTTACTTTCACTCATAGTTAATGTTTGGCTAAAGCCATTTATTATCAAATCAACTGTTTTTACTCTTTTTAAATTATAACGACAACAGAAACTACCAAATGACCCAGATCAAAAGTTTATATACCCTGGTGATTTTGGCCTGATAACATGCACACAAATTGACACAAAGGGGTTGGAATGGCATGCTCACCTGTGATCTGTTTGCTTGTAATTAGTGTGTGTATAAAAAGACAATGAGTTTCTGGACTCCTGACAGACCCTTGCATCTTTCATCCAGTGCTGCACTGACGTTTCTGGATTCTGAGCCATGGGGAAAGCAAAAGAATTGTCAAAGGATCTGCAGGAAAAGGTAGTTGAACTGTATAAAAGAGGAAAGGGATATAAAAAGATATCTAAGGAATTGAGAATGCCAATCAGCAGTGTTCAAACTCTAATCAAGAAGTGAAAAATGAGGGGTTCTATTGGAAACCAAACCAAGGTCAGGTAGACCAACTAAAAGTTTAGCCACAACTGCCAGGAAAATGCCTCGGGATGAAAAAAAAAAAAAAACCCACAAATAACTTCAGGTGAAATACAGGACTCTCTGAAAAACGTGGTGTGGCTGTTTCAAGATGCACAATAAGGAGGTACTTGATGAAAGATGGGCTGCATGGTCGAGTTACCAGAAGAAAGCCATTACTACGCAAATGCCACAAAGTATCCCGCTTACAATACGGCAAACAGCACAGAGAAAAGCCTCAAGCCTTCTAGCACAAAGTCATTTGGAGTGATAAGACCAAAATTTAGCGTTTTGGCCACAACCATAAACGCTACATTTATGAGTCAACAAAGGCTATAATGAAAGGTACACCATTCCTACTGTGAAACACAGGAGGTGGATTGCTGGTGTTTTGGGGATATGTGCGCTACAAAAGGCACAGGAAATTTGGTAAAAATTGATGACAAGGTGAATGCAGTATGTTATCAAAAAATACTGGAGGCACATTTGCATTCATCAGCCAGGAAGCTGCGCATGGGACATACTTCGAGATTCCAACATGACAATGATCCAAAACACAAGGCCAAGTTGACCTTTCATTGCCTACAGCAGAGTAAAGTGAAGGTTCTGGAGTGGCCATCTCAGTCTCCTAACCTAAATATCATTGAGCCACTCTGGGGAGATATCAAATATGCAGTTTATGCAAGACAGCCAAAGAATTTACAGGAAATGGAGGCTTTTTGCCAAGAGGAATGGGCAGCTTTACCATCTGAGAAGATAAAGAGCCTCATCCACAAAAGACTTCAAACTGTCATTGATGTTAAAGGGGGCAATACACGGTATTAAGAACTGGGGTATGTAAACTCTTGATCAGAGTAATTTGGGTACTTTTGGTTGCCAATATGATTTAAGCGCTTGCCGACCGCCTCATGCAGATAGAAGGGCACGTACAGGCAGAATCACGTACCTGTACGTTCCCCTTTAAGGGGCGGTCAGCGGGCGTGCCCGCGGCAAGCTCCGTGAATCGGGGCGCGGGTCCCACGGACTCGATCGCCGTGGGGATACCCGCGATCGCCTCACTGGGAGGAAGAACGGGGAGATGCTAACGTAAACAAGCATCTCCCCGTTCTGCCTAGTGACAGTGTCACTGTTCTCTGCTCCCGATCATCGGAGCAGAGAACAGTGACGTCACACACACACAACCCAACCCCCTGACAGTCAGAAACATTCCTTAGGACATACTTAACCCCTCCCCGCCAGTGTCATTTACACAGTAATCAGTGTTTTTTTTAGCACTGATCGCTGTATAAATGACAATGGTCCCAAAAATGTGTCAAAAATGTCCAATGTGTCCGTCGTAATGTCGCAGTCACAAAAATAAATAAATAAATAAATAAATAAATAAAAATAAAAAAATCGCTGATCACCGCCATTTAAAGAAAAAAAAAAAAAATAAATAAAAATGCCATAAAACTATCCCCTATTTGTAAACACTATAACTTTTGCGCAAACCGATCAATAATCGCTTATTGCAATTTTTTTTTTTACCAAAAATAAGATATGTATCGGCCTAAACTGAGGAAAAAAATTGTTTTTTTATATATTTTTGGGGGATATTCATTAAAACAAAAAATAATGCGTTTTTTCAAAATTGTCGCTCGATTTGTTTATAGCGCAAAAAATAAAAACCGCAGGGGTGAACAAATAGCACCAAACGAAAGCTCTATTTGTGGGAAAAAAAAAGGACATCAATTTTGTTTGGGAGCCACATCGCGCAATTGTCAGTTAAAGCGACGCAGTGCCGAATCGCAAAAAGTGCTCTGGTCAGGAAGGGGGTAAATTCTTCCAGGGCTGAAGTGGTTATAGAGAGTAAACACCGTTGATTGATAATAAATGGCTTCAGCCAAATACTAACCATGAGCGAAAGAAAAGTTTGTGTTATTCATATTGTCTGAAAAATGGCCAAGAAATCATGAATTCTGCCGGGGTATGTAAACATATGAGCACAACTGTATCTACTTAAAATTGTATATGGCATGCTGCAAGATAACCTGTGGCTAGTGCACAAGATGAGATTTATTCACAATAGAAGGATACCAATCAAGGAAAATTTATAGCTGATCTCTAGGCATATCTTCAGTTTTGCACAATTGTACAGACTCCTCTCTTGTATAGAAATCGCTTACTCTGATTTCAATGCACACCGTAAGCTTCTTAGTGTTCTTCAGAAGCTGCAGCAAGTCATATAGATAGCCCATCTTCATTTCTTCACTGCAGGACATACAGGAGCAACGGATTCTTTCCGCCTCAGCTTTGCTGTATCTGGTCCGTTCCTTTCACTTACAGGATTTCAGTTCTTATAATCATGGAGGTTCAGCATCACATGTGGGTGTTATCTGGGACAATCTAAATGCCAAGGTAGCCTGTATTGATTGCCTACTCCTGCACTGACCCCCATGAAGGTACTTTTTTGCATGGACTTGCCCCAAGAGCCACCCCACTACTTCCATTAGGGCTGAAGGCTCTAAAGCTGAATATTGAGGCTTTGATGCTGTGGTGTTTTTCAGGAAGCATAAACAAAAGTTTTCACAGTACACTTACCAGCCAACCTGCAAAAACATGACACTTGCAATTTGCATTAAAAACACTGCATTTTGCAAATATGTGGAAGCCATACAATGCCTTGTCAAGGTACCGCTCTAGAGTCTTCCTAACTCTAATCTTTGAGAGTCTCTGCACTGGGGCATAAATAGTAATGGATAAATTAAAGGGTAGGTATGCCTAGAGGCAGCCAATTCATTCACCTTACTTTAACCCTTTCACTGCCAGGTCTGTATAGCCCTCATTTTTCCTGCTATAAGCTCATGGTCACTTCAGTGACCATAAACTTATAACAGAATTGTTCAGCTGTACAATTACAATCCACTGATCAGAGTTACTAACCTCAAAATGTGACCGCGGATATCTCACAGACCCCCTCCAAAAACACAACATAGTAAAAACCCCTTTCACATGGAGCAGACTCTGTCGAGCAGATCCGGCTGCTTAGCGGGGAATCTGTCTGCTGATCCCCATCCATTCAGCTGATGCAGAGCAGACACAGCCTGCTATTCTCTATGGGGCGGTCGGATGAAAACGGACCGCCTGTCCATTTCCTTTAGATACCATACAATCTGCTAAAATCCCCATTCATCTGTTTTTAGTGGACTGGACGCAAGCGGGAGTAAAACGGACACATGTCCATTTACATCAGCCTCTCCATAGAGAGCAATGGGTGGTCTGGCTGAGCTTGCCTGAAAAACAGACAGGCAGACCCGTTCGGTGTGCTTGTGTGAAAGGGGCCTAAGGCCTTTTTCACACAGGGCATATACAGCGTACCTTTAGAGGGATGCACAGGTGTTCCATGCATCTCTGAGCAGTCAGCCCCATGATGTAATTTGGGATGTAGCAACTGCACGAACAGAGCCGTTGCTCCCAATTTGACATCCATGTAGGTCCGGATGCATGTCCCTGAGCTCACACTGTCTGCGTTCGGGGTCGTGCACCCACACGGATGTCAGATTGGGAACGTTGCATCCCAATTGACATAAATCCCGTCTGTACGGGGATGCACGGAACACCTGTGCAGGTAAACATGGCCCCTCCATGGGCATACATTTTAGTATTCCACATGTGAACGATGCTTTAGTAGTAATTTAGCAGGAATTTTGTAAGTTGTTGCGTTTATGATTTAGGCCCCTTTCACACTGGGGCGGTGGCGGTAAAACAGCGCTATTTTTAGCGCTGTTTTACCGCGGTATTCGGCCACTAGCGGTGCGGTTTTAATCCCCCGCCGGTGGCCGAAAAAGGGTTAAAACCCCTCATATAGCGCGGCTATAGCCGCGCTGTCCCATTGATTTCAATGGGCAGGAGCGGTGAATACACCGCTCCTTCACCGCTCCAAAGATGCGGCTTGCAGGAAATTTTTTCTTCTCCTGCCAGCGCACCGCTTCAGTGTGAAAGCCCTCGGGCTTTCACACTGAACAAACAGTGGAGGCTGTTTAGGGGCGGTTTGCAGGCGCTATTTTTAGCGCAATAACGCCTGCAAACCGCCCCAGTGTGAAAGGGGCCTTAATGATTTTAGTGAAAATAGCGATTTGAACATTTGAGCAATTATTGCGGGGCCCAAAAAAAATCAGTAGCACTTTTTCTTTTTTTTTTTTTAAATTCCACAGGTCATGTGCTTTTAGAAAATGTTTGGTTTGAGGGGTCTTTTCAAATGCTGAAAGCTGTAAGTGAAAAATGGTAACCTCTGGATTTTGAGTAAATTGTTTTTATTTACAGTTTTGTGTACCTTCAGTCTTCACCATGTCACTAAAAAGGTGACATTTAAAAATGTACAAATGTGTTAATTATTAACTCAATACAGTTTTAACTTTTATATTTAGTAGGAATATTGTACATTTTGTCATGAATAAATCCACCATTAATGATTTTAGTGTATTTTTAGTGAAAATGTGCGCAAATATTAAAAACTTAAAAATCAGCAGCACCTATTTTTTATTCTACTGGCCATGTGCTTTCAGAAAATATATGGTGGTGGGGGGGGGGGTCTTTTACAAACTCTAAAAATCTGAAGAAGGTTTTCCTTTTTCACTTACAGCTTTCAGAATTTGAAAAGACCACTCAAACCAGACATTTTCTGAAAGCACATGCCCTGTAGATTAAAAAATGTGCTACTGCACCTTTGAGAAATAGTGAAACCCGGACGTACGCAAAAATTTCTCTAAAAATCTGGAGGTTTTCCTTTTTCACTTAGTGTTTTCAGAGAAATTCTTGTGTACGTCCGATTTTCACAATTTTTTAAAAAGGCACAACGTAAAATTTACAAAGATTTATTATTTACTAACGCAATACAGGTTTAGCTTTTATATTTAGAAGGAACTTAGCAGAAATTTTGTAAATCTTGCCGCAATAAAGAATTTAGTGCATTTTTACGGAAAATTGTTTTGGTAAACATTTGCGCAAATATCGCAGGGCCTTAAAAATCAGTAGTGTCTTCCATTTATTCTACTGGTCCTTTGCTTTTAAACTCTGAAATCTGAAGGTGAAAAATTAAAACCTCCAGATTTTTTTGCAAAATTTGGTAATGTATAGTTTTGCGCAAGTTCAATTTTCACCATTGTGCAAATAGGCGCATTCTAAAATTTACAAATAGTGATTATTTATTAACTCAATACAGGTTAGCTTTTATATTTAGTAGGAATTTTGTAAAATGTGCTGTGTTTTTATCTGCCAATAATGATTTTAGTGTATTTTTAGCAAATATATTGTTTTGATAAACATTTGCAAAATATCGTGCCCTATAAATCAGTAGCACCTTATTTGTATTTTACTGGCCATGTGCTTTCAGAAAATATATGGTTTGGGGGGGGGTCTTTAACAAACTGTGAAAGCTGTAAGGGCAAAATAAAAAAGCAATGGAAAATGACAAAAATGGCCTGGCCAGCTAAGTTTAAAATTGGAGCACATGGCCTGGCAGCGAAAGTGTTAAAAGCTAGTTAAAAATGGTAGCAACACCAAATTTATGTTTGGCACCCTGCATTGCATGGTGAAGCAGAGACCTAGTATGTAATGAAAAACTAAGAAAGGTTTTATTTTAGGTTTAGTTTGATTATTTTTTTTACTTTTATCATCATGTTGATGGGGGGGAAGAGGAACCAAGTAAGGCAAAATAATGGCATATTAAAAAGGTACGTAGTGCATAATAAAAGAGATAAGCCATATAACATATATAGTAACCACAAAAGAAAAGTAAAAAGTTTTTTTATTAATGCGTATCTAAAAATTCATATAAAATATGAATTTTTTTAACTTTAATATGTTGACATTTCTCTTAACACACCTTGTCCAGCTGTTCAAGTAGACCAGAGAAAAAGGCACAGGGTAAAGAATAATATTATACTTAAATTTTTAAAAGGAACCAGTCATGACAAACATGAGAGCTGACAATGTGAACTTGCTTTGAAAGGTGTATGATCTGGGGTTGGTTATCCATGTACTTTTCAAAGTCACGAGTTACTAATTGGAATAAAAGTATGCATGTCAGAATAGACGATATGCTTGTTCCAGTAGAGTGACTGCAGCAAATATAAGTAGAACAGCCCAAAAATGCACCTTCAAAACAAAATAAGTAATGACAGACCTTAAAAAAAAAAAAAAAAAAAAAAAAAAATGCAGTGTTCCAGTACCATAAAATGTAGTGGTAGACATTATGAAAAAAAATTGCAGGGTGCAAATTGATTGTGTTGGTAAGATCCTGTTTTACTGGAGGCATGTATTTGATGGAGACCTCTTTATTTTATTTCTTCGGTTGCAGATTTTTGAGACATCCTACAAGAGAAAATAATCACAACTGTGTTACTTACAAGTACTGTATAATAGTTTTATTTTTTTCACAGCAAGTCATGGGAAGATTCCACCATGTTGTATCCATCTTGCATTAACAGAACTAAGCTTTTGGATACTGCCAAAAATGCAGTGGGCATCTGTCAAAACCAGGTACCTGCTCCCCGAAAAAAAAAAAAAAAAAATTAAAGTCCCAATATGGCAGAGGACAGTGGTACTTTAACCACTTGCCGCCCCCGCCCACCGTCAAATGACGGCGTGGCTCTCGTTCTAAGTGGACCTCATATGACGGCCTCCCAGAACGACTGCTCTTGCGCACCACCGGGGGCACGCGCTATGTTGCTAGGACATGGCGCGACCTCGATCTGTGTAAAGACCTGCGGTTGCGACTCTTTAACCAAGTGATCGGCTGTGTCCAATCATAGCCGGTCACATGTAAACACGGAGATGCCGGTAATCGGCGCTCCTCGCCTCACACTGAAAGTGTGAGGCGAGGAGAGCCGATCAGCGGCATCGCCTCACAGTGCCGCCGATTACAAGTGCCAGCAATGCCACTGCCAGCAATCAGTGCCCACAATTGACACCAATCAGTACCCACAAGTGCCAGCAATCAGTGGCCATCAATGATGCCAGTCAGTGCTGGCTATCAGTGCTGCCCATCAATGCCACCCATCAGTGCCGCCTATCTGTGCCCAATGCCCACCAGTGCAGCCTATCAGTGCCCATCAGTAAAAAGGAGAAAAATGACTTATTTACAAAATTTACTGACAAACTAAGAAAAACTTTTTTTTTTTTGGAAAAAAATAAAAAACCCAGGATTGATTAAATACCACCAAAAGAAAGACCTATTTGTGTGAATAAAATGATAAACATTTCACATGGTTACAGTGTAGCATGACCACGCAATTATCATTCAAAGTGTAACAGCGCTGAAAGCTGAAAAATGTCTTGGGCAGGAAGGGGGGGGCCCTATATTGAGGTGGTTAATATTCCCTAATGAATTAAACAGAACAGTGCCACACTGAAATTGCAAGCATTTTTCCTGTCCAATTCCCCCTCTATTATTCCTCATAGATAATATGCATTCATTGGAAAAAACAAGCTATATCTGTCTCCTGGATTACAATAGAGGGCACAATCCTCTCTAAATCATTACATGTGATACAGCTACTTTCAAGTGGCTGTACACTGGCAAAAAAAATGCTGTGGAAATATCCTCCTATATAACCAATTACAAACAGTTGAAGAGAAAGACCAGGTGGGCAGCTTTGCAAAATTGAGAAACAGATGTCCAAAGCCAAGTGCTTTCATACATGTGCTTATTTTGGCCTAAATGTATGACAAAAATTGAGTTTATTGGATCTTTTTTTTTTTTTTTTTATAACAAAGTAGAAAACATTTTTTTTTTTTTTTTTTTTTTTTTTTTAAAAAAAAAAAAAAAGAAAATTCGTTTTTTTTTTTATATCACAAAATATAAAAAAAACACAACGGTGATCAAATACCACCAAAAGAAAGCTCTATTGGTGGAAGAAAAAAAAAAAAAAAAAAAAAAAAAACCTACTAGTTAATGCAGCACAGTGCCAAAATTGCAAAAAGCGCTCTGGTCAGGAAGGGGGCGATTGGACACAGCTTATCACGTGGTAAAGAGTCTCTATCAGAGACTCTTTACTTAGATTGAAGTTGCGGTGTGTCAGACTGATGCCCGTGGGGGATGGAGCGGCTTGATATCCTGGCGACGTCATATTGCTATATGGCGGGTGGCAAGTGGTTAATATATGAATCTAGTCGAGAAAAGATTAAATTTCCTCGATCTGGAGATCGAAATGCTTAAAATCGGTAGTTAAAGTTTAAAACCTACGGACCGCAATAGTTTTATTCCCGTCGATAGTCGTCATCATAAAAGTGTGGCTACAGTCAGTTCCCCGCAGTCAACTTTATACCTGCGATGGAACTGTACCGATATCCAGGACTTCAAACAACAAGCTCTGGTTCCGAGACAGATTCCTTGATAAGGGATATGATCATAGAGAGGTTGACTTGGAACTACAGAGAACCCTTGAAGTTGATAGGAGCTCTCTTTTAGCCCTTTCAAAACAAGGACACTTTTAAATGGTCTTTATTCACTTCCTTCTCAATTCAACATAGACAGATTAAAAATATATCATTATTAAACACTGGGATATCTTGAAAAACCTATCGTATGCTGGGTCCCTTATTACCAGATAAGGCAAGGGTATCTACAGGGGGGCTCCCTCACTACAAAGTAAAATTGCCCCCAACGTCAAGCATCCAGTCAGACCCTCCTTTTTCCACAAGCTAGTCGGTTATTACCCTTTTAAAAAAATGTTATGTGTGCAAGCATAGTGTGTGGCAGAATTAAGACACAACAATTTAAGTCCACTGTTACCTATTGTACTTATAGTATAAAACCTGGTTTATCTGCTGACCTGCCCTTGCGGGAAATATGTTGGCAGAACTATTCACCCGTTTTCAGTAGGGGTAAAACGTGCATATAGCTAATAAAAAAAAAAAGAAAAAAAAAAAAAAAAAGGAGTAACTATCATAGCGTACCAAAAATATCATAATCGTGATCCAAGAGGAACAGACTTTGTAATTTACAGATATATACCTCCTTGGAGGGGTGAAGCCAACATTAGGGGTGTCGAGACATTTTTGGATGTATGTGTTGCGTTCCCACTCCCTGTTCGGTATGAACGTGGAGTGTGACATCAACGCCTTTATTAATTAGGCATAATTGGTTTAGGATGTGTGGCCCCTGGGCATCGTTGTACTTCTTTATGGGTGTTTTTAATTGGATCTTATTGTGTTGAGTCCTATGTACGTTCGTTCTGGGGTTTTAGATTCAATATGTGATATCCTAATACTAGACCGCCAATTACATTCCTGGGTATTCTTTTCTACTGTTTCACAGTTTATTATAGCTTTTACAATTTTATAATTTATTAGTTAAAATAAACTAAAACATATTAGAGATGTCAATTATGCGACTCGCTCTAGACAATCAACTCGGACCAAAAAATATCAAGCACACGTATATCTGACAATTTTGTGGACATATTGGGTCTTTTTTATGCTGTATAATTCTTTTCTATTGTACAAGTCATCTTGGCTTAACTATGGTTTCAGTGAAGGGCGACACTTTGGAGTCTATAGAGAGGCTTGAGACACCTCCCCTTGCAATTTTAAATCCAGGCTTGTGAAGCGAACTTCCGGTTTTAGTATAGGAATCGCAGAGATGCTGCTGATGCAAGTGCTGGCCTCGGTATTGGAACGAGGCTTGACTTGCACGCACCCACGCCATCTTGGTTGTCATCCAGGAAGTGAATTCGTACATGCATACATGTTGTGTCACAGGTTGTTAGTCTACTTTGGGTCACATTTTCTATTTAATAGCATATGACTACGACTGCCTTATACCCCAGACGACGTCTATTTAGGCAAAAATGCCTCGGGGCGAGTCCTGTCAATTGCCATTGTCTGTAAAAGGCATACAGGACGCAATTTGAAAAGCACTTTTATGTCTGCTGCAATGCGAGTTTTCTGAACTGTTTAATAAATTTTCCTACCTTATGGTTATACACTATGTGGAGGCATTTTAAGCTCTTTTCTGGATATATACACTAATCGAGTGTTAGAGAAGAAATTATCCATGCCTAAATCTGAAGTTGATGGTCCTGCATAGTCGCTCCCTATTAGGCTGTGGAATCGACGGTGGAAGTTGATTGTGTCACCCAGAACACTTAAGATGAGTGTTGGAGCTTAGTGCAAAAATTCGCCCTTACCAGGTGTTTATACCCCCCTGCCTGTTTAGACCCATTAGGCATATGCCAACTGGATCCACATGTTCCGGTAAGCCTCCTTATTTCTTTGTGGTGGTGGAACCCTTCACAGGGTGAAGTTGCACTCTGCAAGTGCAGTTGCTCCAGAGCTTAGTAAATGAGTAAAACTTTCCTTGCAAGTGATTGGGTACTCTTTGGAAAATGAAGCCTTGCCTCATTTACTAAGCTCTGGAGCAATTGCACTTGCAAAGTGCACAGTCTATTTGTCTTTAGTAAATCAACCCCTATATTTTCTATACGCGACGCTTCAAAAGCCCCTATTAGGTTTCAGTTTAGTGTTATGGAGGAGGTCTTGCGTTAGAATTATTAATTATTACTCTCACTTCAGTGTGCGTGGTGATATGCAACGTGTATCGAAATTGAAGTTTTCACGCGTAGGTTCCCCGTGATGTTTTCTAGGTGCAATATTGGGGGGGTGGGGTGTATTTAGCTTCAGTGTAAAGCTTACCAGTGAGCTGAGTCTGCACCAGATATGCAGTTTAAGGGCTTTTTTGGCCCATGTTTATTGAAGTAAAAGAAAAAAACAGTCCATCCAGGATTCCAACACGCAGGGGTTTCAATTACTAAGCAATAATGAAATAACGAATGGAAAAGCACTGCTTTTCAGGCATTGACCTTGGTCCTCTTGACCCTGTAACTGTGTCCCTGTTTGGTACCCACTCTCTGCCTCTGGTGACACTTACAGCTTCCTGGCTGCTACAGCCCACTGCTTGGGCCCTCCGTCTGCTCTGTCAGACTGTCCCGTGCCAACAGGCACACTTCTCCCTTGCACGCCTGGACTCCTCGGGAGGGTGGAGCCCAGAACCCTGGTCCTGGCTCTGCTATAAGCCCAGGACCCACCTGTACAATCAACAAGCAAGACTCCTGGCTATTCTCAAAACCCAGTCTCAGGATTGGAGATTCCATCCCACCCAGATCGCTATAAAGTCTCCAGAACCCCAACTGGATTTTACCAACCACAGAGGAAACTGATGAAAAACAGTTTCCCCCAAATTAAACCATCCTCCTGGAGCCTCTCAACCTGCCCATTTGAGAATCCTGGGCGACAATCACTAGGACAGGGACCCATACTGTTACATAGGAAACAGGTACTCTAAGAAATGCAGGGTCTAAAAGACCCTGCATGTCTCCCCTGTACTCCACTAAATGTTTTGTAATGCAGATCGCCGGTACCAGGGTGTGTGCGAGCGACTGAGCGGCAGCGGAGCCGCACGCATGCTCTCATCTGACAGGTAGGAGTCTGCCTTTCAGTTTCAGACACAATCCCAGTGGCTGCAGCCAACGGATTGTGTATTAATAACCTCCCGCTGTTTGGTCCGTACGAAGTACGGGCCTGGTGGCGAAAGGGTTTAAAATGTGACAGCACTGAAAAATGGCCTAGGTAGGAAGAGGGTGAAAGTGTCTGGTCTGGACAGCATGAAACCTCCTTGACCTATCCAACCAGCTTTCACACCTTCACTCATTTCAAGTAATACGAGACATGTCAACATATCTGCAGTTGTAAAACATGCGTGAGACAATTGACGTTGAGTGCTTATACAGTATATCTCTATATCTATCTACCTATAGAGAGGAAGAAAGAAAAAGCGGTGACTGTTATAATCCACACACTACCAATGGGTATTCAGTATTGCTTTATTGCACTAAAGATTAGATAAATAAATGCTAAGGTTTTCAATTCCATCATGTATCTTGTCAGTAAGGGTACCGCCGACACGGATGCTAGAGGAGAGCAGGAGTGATATAAAAAGCATCAGACAGTGCTGAATTGCACCTTGAGGCCTCACACACTGGGCATTTAGCCCCAGTGTATATGACTTTGGCATTTATCCATGGACAAAAAGCACAGGTTCCCCTGTCCAGTACTGCTGAACGAATGCCCAGAGCGCAAGTAGTCTGCTTTCCCTGCACTCATCTCTGGGTGCATATGGCTCCAAATGTTAGTAAAACATTGTGCACCATCCAGCCGCAGCAGATTTCAGACTTACAGGCTGCCAGGCAGCTGTGCCTTCTGCCTGGCAGTACTCATAAATCTAATTTCCCAAAGACAACCTCTGGATATGACGCTGAGCATGTGCACTCAACCTCTTTGGTCGACCATGGTGAGGCCTGTTCTGAGCGGAACCTGTCCTGTTAAACTGCTGTATGGCCTTGGCCACCGTGCAGCAGCTCAGTTTCAGGGTCTTGGCAATCCTTTTAGAGCCTAGGCCAACTTTAATGTAGTGCCACAATTTTTTTTTCAGATCCTCAGAGTTCTTTGCCATGAGGTGTCATGTTGAACTTTCAGTGACCATTTAACACACCTAAAACCTTGTAACACTAACAAGTCACATGACACCGGGGAGGGAAAATGGCCAATTGGGACATTTTCACTTAGGGGTGTACTTAATTTTGTTGCCAGTGGTTTTGACATTAATGGCTGTATGTCGAGTTATTTTGAGGGGACCGCAAATTTACACTGTTATACAAGCTGTACACTCACTACTTTACATTGTAGCAAAGTGTCATTTCTGCAGTGTTATAGATGAAAAGATATAATAAAATAGTTACAAAAACGTGGGGGGAGAGGGAGAGAGAGGGAGAGGGAGAGGGAGAGGGAGAGGGAGAGGGAGAGGGAGAGGGAGAGGGAGAGGGAGAGGGAGAGGGAGAGGGAGAGGGAGAGGGAGAGGGAGAGGGAGAGGGAGAGGAGAGGGAGAGGGAGAGGGAGAGGGAGAGGGAGAGGGAGAGGGAGAGGGAGAGGGAGAGGGAGAGGGAGAGGGAGAGGGAGAGGGAGAGGGAGAGGGAGAGGGAGAGGGAGAGGGAGAGGGAGAGGGAGAGGGAGAGGAGAGAGAGAGAGAGGAGAGAGAGAGAGAGAGAGAGAGAGAGAGAGAGAGAGAGAGAGAGAGAGAGAGAGAGAGAGAGAGAGAGAGAGAGAGAGAGAGATTTTTTTTTTTAATATATAGCGTATTTCACGCACTTTTTTCCCCTGAAAATCGTGGGTGCGTGTTATACGCCGATCCCCCGCCGATTGTAAGCTTTTCGGCCGCTCAGCGGCTTTTAGCTTTTCTCGGCGGCTTTGAAAGTGGCGCTGCCATTCTCAGCCGCTTTCGGCCATTCTCGGCGCCTCTCGCAGTCCCGCGGGAGCCGCCGAAAGCCGAGTACAGCGGCGCCATTTTAAAGATGCAGACTACAGATGGACACTGACAAGGCTGCAATCGGGGACAACACTACAGATGGACACTAACAAGGCTGCAGATGGACACCGATGGGCATTTAAATGTAAGTTTTTTCCTTAAAATTCCCTCCTAAACTTGGGGTGCGTGTTATACGCCGATAATATATAAAAATAAATAATATATATAATATATATATATATATATATATATATATATATATATATATATATATATATATATATATATATATATATATATATATATATATATATTTATTTTCATATTCACACACAGCTCAGCATAAATGACTACACCCTTTTGAAACTTAAGATTTCCAAAATTTTGACAAAACTGAGTTTTACAGAACATTTGTTAAGTTTTATTATTGATGTAATTGAACTAAAATTACAAAATGTTCAGTTTTACTCCAATTAGTTGATGCAAAAGTAAATACAGCCCACAACAAAAATTACTACTATTGCATGACCTCCTTCATTTGCAAGGACAGCACCAAGTCTTCGAGGCATGCCACGAACAAGTTGGCGACATATTGCAACATCTTTTTCTATTTTTCAGAACGACCTCTTTTAGAGCCTGGATGCTGGATGGAGTGTGATACTCAATGTCTTCCTCAGAGTTCCCCAAAGGTGTTTGAATTCAGATCCAGAGATCTGGCCACTAAATCACTTTCACCCTGTTCTTCAGGAATGCAACAGCGGCCTTAGATATGTGCTTTGGGGAGCATTGTCATGTTGGAAAACTGCACAGCGACCAAGGGCATGGAGTGATGGTAGCATCTTGTCTTTCTATAAAGGGCAGTACACATCTAAATTCATGATACCATCAATGAAACTTAGCTACCGACACCAGCAGTACTCAGCAGCCCCCTAGAAGGAGACTGCCACCACCTTGTTTCACTGTAGGCACCATGCATTTTTCTTTGTACTCCTCACCTTTGCGACACCATACACTTTTGAACTGATCAGTTCCAAAAGCATTTATCTTTATCTTGTCTCATCACTCCAGAGTACAGAGTGCCAGTAGTGTTCTTTTTCCAGCTTGGGCCCTGCCAAAATTCTAGGCTAGCTTTTTTTGTACATGGGCTTTAGGAGAGGCTTCCTTCGTGGAAGACACCCATGCATGCTATTCCTCTGTAGTATATGCTGTATTGTGTCACGGGAAACAATCGCCCCAGTTTGGCCTTCTACTTCTTTAGCCAACTGCAGTGAACTTGCATGACGATTTTCTTCAACCTTTCTCATCAGAAGACGCTCCTGTCAAGATGTTATCTTCCATAGACAGCCTGGATGCCTCCGTGAGATGGTTACAGTTCCATCTTTGTTACATTTTTGTATCACTTTTACTACAGTATTCCGACTGATAAGTAAAGCTTTGCCGATCGTCTTGTGTAAAGAAATTATTTTCTCTTGCCTGGTGACATTTCTCTTCCATGTGGTGCCATTGTGGACAGCATTAAAACCCCTTTCACACTAAGGCAGTTTTCAGGCGTTTTAGTGCCTGAAAACTGCCTTGCATGTCACCTGAATGTGAAAGCCTGAGTGCTTTCACACTGGGGCGGAGTGCTTGCGGGACGTTTACAAAAAGTCCTACAAGCAGCATCTTTGAGGTGGTTTGGAAGTACTGTATCATTGTTCCCAAAACGCCCTGCCCAATAAAAGCAAAGGTTAAAAGCGCCCCGCTAGCAGCTGAAAAGCACCGCTAAACACAAGTGGCACTTTAGCGCTGAACGCCGCTCCAAAGATGCTGCTAGCAGGACTTTTTTTAATGTCCTACCAGCGCACCGCTTCAGTGTGAAAGCCCTCGGGGCTTTCACATTGGAGACTGCAGCGGCTGTTTCAGGGCGCTTTGCAGGCTCTATTTTTAGCGCTGTAGCGCCTGCAAAGCGCCCCAGTGTGAAAGGGGTCTAAGTAATGCCCTTTTATAAATCAACTGTCTGCTGGACACCTGTTTAATGAATAATTAGATTCACCTGTAGTTGAATTCTTGTTAGGATTTTGTGGTCTAAAATTTAGCTTTGTGACTAAAACTTTCATTGGGGTGTATTCATTTTTGCAACATGGTCTTGAATGAATTAGTTAGGAAAAACTTTTTTGTGTGTGCAAATTAACAAATCTTGGTTGCAATCAATGGCCTACATTTGTGGGAGTGTTTTGTAGTATAGCGTCCCATAGAAAATGTTGATTCTGAAAGGAAAGGAAAGGTTTTCTGACAAATTTGTTGGGATGTACTCATTTATGCTCAGCACTGTACATACATAAATACACAGTACTGTGCAAAAGATTTTTTTTTTTTATTAAAAAAAAAAAAAAAAAAAGGGAACTATTTAACACAATGAAGAATAAACTTACTTGTATTTGATAAGTCGTGCACCTTGAATGAGTTGAGCTCCTTCATTGGTAAAGTGACATGCAAACAGAAGCCAGTTTCTGGGCTGCACCTTATAAGCAAATCTCATGAACAGCAATGAATAGCAGGTGAGAGCTGAAAAGCAAGTAATATGCATGTCATTAACAAATGCAGCATATGAATATAACCCAAAAAAAGTCTATTGAAAATCTTTCCGTCACCTTCTCTATTTTATTATTGAATCGGTTTTAGTTCGTATGTTCAGCTATCTAAAAAATGTATTTCTATGAAAGTCATCACTTCAGTCCAGGGGCTGACCCTGGATGAGGCTTGAACAAAAACGGCTCCATACAAGGCCATCAATAGACAAAAAGTTTGTACTTGAGCAATGCAAAGACCTGTATACATTACAGGTTATCATCTTTTAAAACAGATGGCCCACATGCGAGTGTGAACTGTGCAGGTCAATAGTCTTCCTAAACCTTTAGGCTGCATTCACACCTGAGCGTTTCAAAGTCGCGTGCGATTTTGCCGCAATTTTGTACAGGGCACCAATGTAAAAAGCAGAAAAACGCCTGTAATCTGCCCAAAGAAGCTTATGTTCTTTTTTGAGCTTAAGGCGCTTTTTAGGCGTTTTGCTTCAGGTGAAAACACTCAGATGTGAAAAGGTGCCATTGAAATGAACGGGATTTTGCTTGTTGGGCGTTTTAGGAGCTGAAAACGTTTACGTGTGAATGCAGCCTTACAGGATAAAGGACAGATTTTCATTTTTGGACAAAAAGGCAGCAGCTGGTTCAAAAAAATGGCATGAAAGAGGCCATCTATGTCAAAATGGAATAACCAACCCTGAACAGGACTGGGCCTTCAACACCATTGATCATCTGCATATAATGCCGATATAACATTACTAGCACAGTAAACTGACAATTCATATATCTTCAGCAATGTAGTGAACATAATCAAAAATGTGTCGGATTTAAATAGCACCATGGTATTGGATTAAAAAATTTGAACAAAATTATTCAAGGTTATTCAAAATGTTCACACCACCCATCTTATTCTTGGACCATCAACATCGGTGTTGATGCATTCTATGGTCACCGAGGTATTTTCACGAAACGTAACCACTTCAATACTTGCCACTTTTATTCTGTTCTCACGCAGGCCAATTCTCAGCATTCAGTGCTGTCGCACTTTCAATCACAATTACGCGGTAATAGAACACTGTACCCATAAGCGTGTTATTTTTTTCACACAAATAGAGCTTTCTTTTGATGGTACTTAATCATTTGGGTTTTTTTATTTTTTGCAAAATAAACAGACCGAAGATTTTGAAAAAAAAAAAATTCTGTTTCGGTGATAAGATTTTGCAAATAAATTGTTAATACATTTAGGATCAAACTGTAATTAAAAGCAGGGAAAGAAAATCCATCACATCCCCTCACACCACACTACATAAACACTGGCCAGGCACACATTTAACCCTTTGATAGCCCTGGATGTTTAACCCCTTTCCAGCCAGTATCATTAGTACAGTGATGGTGCATATTTTTAGCACTGATCACCGTATTAGCGTTACTGGTTCAATCAGTGTTTAATACAATATCACAGTTCTATTATAAGTCGCTGATCGCTTCCATTACTAGTAGAAAAAAAACTAAAGTTACTTAGTGGAAACGTCTTTTCCAGGAGTCTCAGAAAAATGTGAGACCTTGGCTACTCCCTTCTCAGGAAACACCGCCTCAAACCAGGATTAAAAGCATGCTTCCACACCGGCTCCTTAGTTCTTCTAGAGCAGTGGTTCTCAACCTCTCTAGAGCCGTGACCCCTTGATAAAATTTCCCAAGTTGTGGAGACCCCCAACCGAAAAATTTAGTGTGGGTTGTCAGCACCCAAGGCAAGACAAGCAATTTGTGCCCCTAAGCCATGGACATTTAGCGCTCCCTGAGTCCCTTCCACTCATTACAGTATTAAAACCCCTTATGGTACATTTTAAGATGTACCACTCTTTTTGTTCTCCTTTCTTTCCCTTTTATCTCTCTATCCTAAATTTGCCCCCCCACCCCCATCCCTTTTTCTAGCCATCTTTCTTGCTCTCTTACTCTCTCTCTCTCCCTTTTTCTTTTTTCCTCCCCCCCTTTTCCTCTCCCTTCCATGTATTCTCTATTTTTATTCCTTCTCTTATTCCTTGGTGGTGGAGGGGTGGGAGGAATGGGATGAGTGGCAATGTTGGCAGGGAGTTCCAACTTAGGTGCTCTTGATCAAGGTCATCTGCTGATCTGAGAACTGTAGTGGGGACTTGTAATGGCAACTATAATCACAGGTAGTGGTACTTACTGTGTCTCCGACTTTGTGGTGTCTCGTAGCAGTGACACCTATGTCGAAATCAGGAGACAGGGTCTCCTCCAGCCCCTCCCACTTCACATTCCTCACCAGTCAGCTGACCTCTAGGTCTCTGCCCCCCAGTCATGCCGTGAACTGAATGGGAGGCTGCGAAGAGGCTGAGTGGGCGGCTGAGGGCTCCAGGGACAGCCAAGGATTTGGTGACCCCTGACAAATCATCATTTGACCCGAGGGGGTCCCGACCCCCAGGTTGAGAACCACTGTTCTAGAGCAACTCCGGCCAGCTGGGGAGACACAAGAACATGGCATAAATTACTCTGACGGTTCCTGAATCCGGAACCCACAAGGAAAACCAACCAGGGTGGGTACACGATGCTGTCCTGAAAGACTCCTGGAAAAGACATTACCAGTAAGTAACTTTAGTTTTCCCCTAGCGTCTTTCAGGACAGCCACCTATGAGAGGATGAGCGAGCACTTACACTTAGTGTGGGACTACGGCTTGCAGGACCCGGTGTCCAAAAGCCTGATCCTTTTGCTGACAACAGGTCAAACCCATGGCGTCAGGGAAAAGGTGGGAGAGCTGGACCCTGTTGCTGCTGCACTGTAGCACCAGCATTACCTGCTCGAACAGTAGCCCCATCTCTAGTGAAGGGAGCCTTACTGCTCTGAGATCTCCTTAACCTATAGGTTTGTCCGATGGCTAACGGTTATGCTTTGTGTCCATCTATTCTGGTTCTTGCAGTAAAACCAAGGAAACTTAGACCTCTGTGGTATATCAGTGCTTTATTAAACAGAAAATCTGCACATACAACACAACTCATAGCTTACAAAAAATATGCCTACAAATATAAGCAACAAGTAAACGAAACAGTTACTCAACTTGGGGTTTAAGATGTAATATCCTTCATGGTTCCTTGCTCAGTCCAACTCAAAAAGTTCTCCAAAAAACTCTCCAGCTTCTGGTAGCCATGTCTTTCCCCATTGTCCTTCCAAACACATCTCCCCTTCCTCTCTCCACATGCTTGTTTCAAAAAGCTAATCTCATCCCATCCCCCTAACTCTTGCTGAGAACTTCCAGTCTCAGCTCCAAAACCTATCCAACTGGTTTATTTACATATCAATGGGGGGGGGGGGGGGGGGGGGGGGGCTGGCTTCCCTGGAAACATATGCTTCTAAAAATCTAACTATATTATGGCTATCAAGACAATACAAAAAGCCATACCAACACTAACGTATGTCATTTTGCCCTTTTAGGTATTCCTAGAGGTTCCATCTCTTCCCTGTAAAAGAACACGGAAGGAGTCACCTTATAGACACATGAAACAAATGTTCAAAGGGGGGCCCCCCGCAAGGGTTTTTTTTGTGGGAGGAAACCCCTGCTACCTGCCTTTCGCTGCCAGGCATAAGTGCTGACCACTGAAGTTTGCACCTAGTGCAAGTCTAAAAAACCCAGCAGAATCCTGATGCCATGGCTGGGACCTGAGCCCACAATCCCAGTATTGCCAGGCCGGTGTACCAACCACGAGCCTCTGTACTGCCCATTCCGGCAGCATGGATAATAACGGGACTTAGAATTCCTTAGTAACTATACCTTAGCAGCCAGACCACCAGATTCCCCCTCCCAGGGGGAAACGTTATAAGGGAAAAACCCAAGCTGATGTGGCACTGGCTAATAGACATTCACAGTTAAGTAGGCGATACCATCTCTGGGATCTGAACCCCTGGTCTGAGCCTTTCTACGTAGGAGTGCAGACCACTATTGCTACTGAGCCGAGCACCCCCATGCCCTCAGGACCAAG
Organism: Aquarana catesbeiana; assembly: GCF_042186555.1. NCBI lineage: Eukaryota > Metazoa > Chordata > Amphibia > Anura > Ranidae > Aquarana > Aquarana catesbeiana. Next base: position 469,495,815 of record NC_133327.1, read on the forward strand.
AACCATGGCCTTTAGAGCCAGTGCAACCCAATGAGAAGAGAGAAGTGATCTCTGCCCGCCAGTAAGAATGCGGGCAGGTGGGGGTGGTGATGGTTATGGTATAGCACCTGGGGAAATGACAGCCCTGAGCAACGGCATTTACCCGAGAGCGCCGCCCCTTTCACTGGTTCAACTACAATCCCCGGGCGAAAATCTGCTGGGGAGTGGAAGCGTAGACAGGCCCACTGCGCCGCTGGGATGGCAGAGGTCAACAAGCCCATGTCGACCTGGCCTGTCTTACAGACACCAGCTGGATGCACTGCAGCCTCCTCATGGCCTTATCCATCTTTTGGATATTTCTCCTGAAGAAGAAATGCATACTTAACACTGAAACCGGACCCGCTGGGAGGGACCTAGCTGGGTTTTCTTACAATTATGTGCCGCCCCAGGCTTCTAGAGAAAAAAAAACCCACACACCTTGTGAGAGGTGGTAAGGCCAAAAAGAAGTGCCCGCAACTGCCCGTGGAGTTCTCTACCCCATTTCGACTGCCAACCTGAGCAACTTCTGAAGTTCTCCACCCTAGGAAAGTTACAAACGGACATCTTTTTGATCCAAGGAGGCCCTGTAATATTCGGGAGGAAACACCACTCCTACCGAAAAGGGAATGTGCCTACGGATCTGTTGCATTTCACAAGGGACTCTTCCTGTTTGTTGTGCAATTAAGAATTGCCTCAAGCCCTGGACAAAAAGACAGGTCCCCTGTGGGAGGGATACTGCACAACCCGAACGTGCTGTCCCCTACTAAGTCTTGCGCTAAAATGCCTTCCTTAGTGAATTGGCCAATGCTGCAGACTTGGCAGACCTGCGGGCTGACCTCTTTGCTGTCCGTGCTTTTATGTGAGCCAGCAATTGTGTCAGATAAGTTGCGGGACCCCAGTGTAAATGTGTAGGTCTCTTGTTTTTGGAACAAGCCTGCAACTGTTGGCAGCGGAAGGTTCTGAACCCCAACTTTCAGGGGGCTGGAGCCTGCCACTCCCTCTAGTGCTTCCACCAAGACCTCCTGGACTGGAACACCACTGGATCCCCAAAGTGGTATGGCACACCCCCCCCGTCACGGCCAGCCTTGGGGGGGGGGGGGGCTGCAAGCTGGGCGGATGGGCACTGCCCACCTGTCGGGCACGGGGCGGACGGACGAAGGTTTAACCGCCCTACTTCAAAAGATCCTCCCCTTCTTTCCAGGAAGCTTTCTAATGAAGCCTACTGGATTCACCATCCAGGCCTTCTCCAACTTAGCCCGAGTCTGCACAGTACTGTACGCCTCGCACTTAATGTCATGGTTGAACAAAAACCCCTGACCCCAGAGTTGCCTGGCAGCACTGCTAAATTCTAAGCCAGCCAATGTGCTGCCCAACTCTACATTGGAATCCTCCGGCCCCCCTCCCTCCCCGAAGAGGATGACCGGCAGGCACGGTGCAGAACCCTACTCCGCTGGTGAAGGCACAGCCTGAAGCTGTGGGATTTACAAGCCACCCAACAGTTTTAACTATGCGGAGGTCTGGATCTGTCTCGGGCTTTGCTTCTACTCCACAAGGACAGTGAGGCACCATGGGACCTTCCCCCCTCCACCAGCCAGAACCGTAGGGACCCCCCACCCCCGAGAGATGCACACCAGGTCCCATGTGCCTCCTCCCACCAAGGGGGACCACCACCTGTGGAGCTGCAGGTGACAAACAGGTAAGGGGTGCACCCCCCAACCTTAGGATGACTGATGCTGGCATCGCCAGGAGCCACCAGGATAGCCCCTGCCTCTGGCTGCACTGTGCAACCCATCCGGCTCCCCATCAGCCAAAGCCCGGTCCGCATTCAGCATCCGCAGCTGGAACTGGAAGCCGCAGATCAAGAAGTGCACACCACCGCCGAAAATGACATCACCCACCACACTGACCCGCTGTAAGCTCCATTACAGGCCACAAAAAAAAAAAAAAAAAATGCGGGGGCAGCGCCTCCTCCCGAGTCTCCCCTGAGAACCTGCAAGCGGGCCCCCCAGAGTTTCCCACGACACAACTTTTCGGAGAAGTTGGGGTGGCAAGGAAACTGTGTGGCTGCCAGGTAACCTCTCACTGAGGCATAGCACCGCCTTTAGTTCCCAGAGACCTCGGTCTCCTTCACTGGACAAGGAGTAAAGGAGACTGGCTGTTTTGGCCACAGTTTCCCGCGATGTCTCCTCAGCGGAGGAAACACCAGAACTGAGGAGCTGGCAGGGGGTGCTTTAAATCTGGTTTGAGGCAGTGTTTCCTGAGAAGGGAGGAGCCAAGGTCTCTCATCCCTGTTGGAGGGCGAAATGCATTGACGGAATGTCCGGTTCCTAATCCACGAGATTTCACTTCCGGTTTTCGGGTGGAACGCACGCCAGCAGCATTGCTTGCAGTTTTAAACTGTTGCTGAATCGATGCCCATTTTTAACCTTCAGCTTGTAAGTGCCTGTCCACTTGCGCAATAAGGACCAGGGACATTGATAAAAAATATGCAGGTCACTGAACTGACACTGGCTGGGAAGGAGTTAACATCAAGGGCAATCAAAAGCTTAACTGTGTGCCTAGGTTATGCTTACAGTGGGGGAAGGCAAAGATCTGTGTTTCTGCTTTGCAGAAACACAGGATCAATGCCTTCCCTTCTGACAGAATGACAATTTCCCTCTTTTACATAGGGAGACTGTTGTTCTGCCTGTATCCAGTGTAACCGGCGGACATATAGTCCGCAGTACCCGCCCCTGGGCTCCCTCTGTGTATAATCACAGCAGGAGCGGCCCCCAGCAACGCGCGACCTGGAAGCATTAGATACTAGGTACGCGATCTGGCGCAGAGTGGCCACCCTGCCGCAGTATTTCTGCGGTGGGTGGTCTTTTTTTAAATAACAAATACCTAACATGTCATACTTGCCTCCACTGTGCAGCTCGTTTTCCACACAGTGGCCCCAATCCTGGTATTCTGGGGTCCCTCGGTGGCTGTCTCGGCTCCTCCCCGCATCAGATAACCCCCTGGGAGAAGCGCTCTCCCGGGGGGGTTGCCTTGCGGGCGCGCTCCTGAGTCCAGCATTTGGCGTCTATGGACTCGGCACTGGATTTGATTGACAGCCAATGGCTGCGCTGCTATCAATCTATCCAATCAGCAGCAGAGAACCCCCTAGCAGAGTGAAGACTCAAGGGTTCAGGTAACATGGGGGGGGGGTTTAGGCTGGGGGCCGGTCACCAACAGGTGTTTTTTCACCTTAATGCATAGGATGCATTAAGGTGAAAAACCAAGTGACATACCAGTACTTGTTTTCCAGAAGTCTTTCAGGACAGCACCTGAGAGATAGTGACTCCTCCCACCAGGCCATAGGAAAAACCTTCTTCCGCCAGAACTTTAAAGGGAGGCACCTCCCTACCATACTTCAGTTGTAGAAGAGAACCTCTGGCCCCGGCTGGAACACAAACACATACGTTAGTCGCAGCATAGTATATTAAATACAACAGGGCGGGATGTTGCTGTCCTGAAAGACTTCTGGAAAACAAGTTACTGGTAAGTCTAACTTGGTTTTTCCCAAGGCGTCTTTCAGGACAGCACCTGAGGGGATAACAGACTTACCCTTAGGGCGGGACAACAGCTTGCAGGACCTTTCTGCCAAATGCCTGATCACTAGCAGATGTGAGGTCCAGCCTGTAATGTTTCACGAATGTGTGAAAACTTGACCATGTTGGCACCTTGCAAATTTGTTCAGGGGTGGCACCAACTCTCTCTGCCCAAGTGGCCTCCAGTGCTCTGGTTGAGTGTGCACAAATGCCTGCTGAAGAAGACAGACCTGCATGCGAATAAGCCTCTGAAATGGATAATTTTAGCCATCTTGCTAAAGGAACTTTAGAAGCCTGGCAACCTTTTCTGTTGCCCGAAAATAGCACAGAGTGTGAATCTGAACAAAGAGTGAATCTGAAAGAGCTTTGTCTTTTCCAAGTAACACAACAAAGTCTTCTTGACATAAAACATGTGGAAAAAACAAAAAAACAAAAAAAACAAAAAGAGTCTCTCCCCTGCTTTAGGTTGAATAAAAAAAAGCATATCCATAGGTACAGTACATATCACCACATGGAATACATTTGTGTACATACAGGTCCAGAAAATACAGTGAAGTACAACATGCAGCAAAAGTTCGCATACAGCATGTGGACTAGGTTGTCTAGGTGTCTAGTAGTATACATTTTACAGTTGCCTATCTTAGGATATGAGATCCTCACCAGTACATTAGTCAGAGGTCCATGGGGCCCAGACTTTTTCATATTTCCACTTACAGCCTCTGTTCAAATACGTAATCCTATACATGGGTAGTGCAGCTTTGATCAGTGCCTTCCAGGAGGAGATGGGGGGGGGTCTGGTAGGATCCATTTGAGGAGGATTTCTTTTTTGGCATAAAAGAATAGGTATGCAATTAGTAGTTTTAAGTGGTGTGGTCTTTGCTCGTCATCATGAGCTCCCAGTAATGCCAACTCAGATGACATTGGGAGTGCCAGTTGCAGTTTGGAGTTAACTTCCCTAAAGACCTTTGTCCAGTAAGTGGAAATGACAGGACAGTCCCAGAACATGTGGAATAAGGTTCCTATATGTGCTTTACATCTGGGACACTCGGGTCTTTGTCTGGGTACATCCTGTGAAGTCTTTGGGGCGTATAATATAGCCTATGCAAAAATTTTACCTGTATTAGCTTATCTCTAGAGGAGATGACCAATCTGGGGCCACACTCCAGGCAGTCCTCCCATCCCTCCCTATCTAGTGAGGGTATGTCACCGTGCCATGTTTCCCACAAACGTTCTATTTTTGGGGACTCATTGCCCAATAAACGCACTATACAGAGTAGAAAGAGGCTTGGTTAGATCTCCTGGAGCCAATAGTTCCTCTATGGGATCAGCTTTGAGTGTGATCAGCCAGGGGAATTGGGCTCTAGTGGCATGTTTGAGCTGTAGGTATCTGAATGCCATCCAGGTTTGTAAATTATATTTAAACTTTCAGATCCGCAAACTTCAGTAGGGTACCCTGGGGCATGATGTGGTCCAGTGTTGTGATGTCAAACCTGGCCCACAACTGTGACAACCGGAATAGAATGAAGTTGTGATAGGGTGGGATTGCCCCACAAAAGGTTGTGCCGGAGACCACTGATCCGGCCGCAAAAAGCGCCGCCGGGCAGCGGTCCACACCCACCACGTTACCCTGGTTGGTCCCGGTGTCGTCTCATATGCCCCGGGACCCCTGTATGGAAAGCTGCGGAGCCCAGCGAGGGAGCCCAAGCAGTTCGCCTCCAGGCATACCGCCGCATTGGATCTATCCCCTTGGCACCACCACTGGACTGTCTCTAGTACCACCGCCCAGTGATAAACTTGAAAATTGGGTAGGGCTAACCCACCCAGGTAGGCAGGTAGCCAGAGCGTGGATCTGGCCAACGGTGGTATCGCCCTATTCCATATAAGAAGGAACCTATGCATTTGTTTATCTCTTTGAAGAAGCTGACTAGGATCCATATCGGGCAGTTTCTGAATAAATTTGGGTAATATGATCATTTTTAGTAGGTTAATGTGGCCTATCAAATTTAGTGGCAATTTTGACCATGTTGAACACTTGGATCTAAGGGTTGACAAGACAGGCATCAGATTTTTCCCCAAGAAGTCCAAATGATGTTTCGTCACCTGGACCCCCAAATAACGAAATTCCTCAACCCAGTGGAGAGGAGTGGAGGCCACCCCACGGATGGCTCCCTCATCTAGGGGGAAAGTATTGACTTGGCCCAGTTAATCCTTATACCCGAGTATCCTCCAAACGTGTCAAATATACGTAGGGCAGCTAAGAGCGAGGGGCCCATGGCATTAAGGTATAGTAATGCGTCGTCCGCGTACAGGGACAGCCGCTCTTCCAGCTTACCCAGCCGCAAGCCCAGCACATCTGGAGCATTCCTGACCAAAATGGCCAGGGGCTCCAGGGCCAAGGCAAAGAGGCCAGGGGAGAGCGGACAACCCTGTCTCATTGGGAAATAAATTCTCCTCTAATCCAGGCCTTAAAAGAATCCCAAAGTACTGGGGGAGGGGCTGAGTCAGTATTCTCAGTCCAGTAGTTGCATATGGATGCTGTAATAGGCTCCTGGAGCTTCTCTGCTGCCCAGTAGCTAGAAAGTTGCCATAGGCGGGGAACAGTGTTAAAGAAAGACACAAGGGAGCGTGGTCAGAGATCCCTCTGGGAAGCATAGAGATATCCTGGACACATTGTAGAGCCGATCTAGATCCAAACGCCAGGTCAATTCTAGATAGTGTTTTAAAGGTGGAGCGGTGGCAGGTATATTCCCTTTCTTTCGGGTGCGTGTGTCTCCACACATCCGTAAGGGCAAAAGTGTCCGCCCACTGCCGGAGGTGGGGAGAGTCACGAGTTGACATACACATCCTATCCACATCAGCGCATGGAACCATATTAAAATCACCCATCAGAAGTACTAAGCTGGTGTCCAGATGGACTACCTCCTGCATAATGTCATGAAGGATTTGGACCGATGCCGGCGGGGGAAGATATAACCCAACCAGTACAATATCCCTATCATAAATGTTTGCGTGTACTATGACATACCTGCCCTCCTTATCAGTCTTTATAGCAATGGGTTTAAAGGGTAGGGATTTCCAGACCAGGATGCTGACCCCACGAGCATATGTAGAATAAGTGGTGTGATAGTTTAACCCCATCCATGGTCTTTTCAAGGAGATTGTTTAATGGCCCTGAAGATGGGTCTCTTGTAGAACGCAAATATCAGGATTATGTTGCTGTAGAAAGCAGAACACCAGGGATCGTTTCACTGCTGAGTTTAGGCCCCCAACATTCCAAGAAATTACTGTAATTGGGGCCATTCGAGGTATATGGGAGAAATCAGTGTAGGGGTAGAAGGCTCGTGGGGCAGTATCCTAGCCCCATGCATGAGGAACACTGTACCAAATTACCTTAAATATGCCTGGGAGGCCATATGGACGCCTTCCAGACCCCACGCGGTCCGGGACGGATTTCTCCGTCATGGTGGGGGGGGGGGGGGGGGACGACGAGGTATACTTCTTACCCCATCCTCTCGATGACCGGGATGAGTAGCGTCTCATGGAGATGTCCACTGCTTCTGCGGGTGTACTTTGGCTGCCAGGAGGAGGGAGGAGAGCCTATGAACCTTGGCAGAGATTGCAGGCAGTCCGGAGGCTCTTCCAGGAGGGGGTGGATTGCAACACAGTCAGGGAGGCTAGGAGAACTCACCAGGGCTCCCGTAGGGTGGAGCAAGATGGCCGCCGTTCCAGGAGGTAGGCTGGAGCTGCAGCCTGTCCCCAGAGAGATGCAGGGCACAGATACGCAGCAATAGCAGCCTCAGGTAGTCCGGAAGTGAATCCAGAAAAGGAGCAAGCTCTGTACAAGCAGGGAGGCCCGAAAAAAAAACTTGCCTGGGCCTCTGCCGGGTGGAGCAAGATGGCCGCTCCGAAGATTAGGCCGAAGCCATGGCCTCTCCTAGGGCCAGTGCTGAGCCAGACATCTTCACCATAGCGGTCCCGGGCGGCATTCTAATGAGCCGACAGGCTCCAGAGGCAGCGGGGAGAGCAGGACAGATCCCCAAGTGCAGTGGATGGTGTCCGATGAGCAGGATGCAAGTAGGATGGTCAATCAGGAGTATTGGGCAGTGGAGCTCACACAATCTGTGACCTACTCCACTGCTCTCCAGGCCACGCCCCCAAACAATTGATAGAGCATTTAGCTCACGGATCCTGCGTGCAGAGACAATGGCAATCAGAAACACGGTCTTAAAAGTGAGATATCTGAGAGGCGCTTCTTCCAAAGGCTAAAAGGGACTCTTTGTTAGAGACTGCAGGACTACTGACAGATCCCATTTAGGGAAAGACTTAAGTGGTGCTGGTCTAGACCTCGTAAGAGCCTTAAAAAATAAATAAATAAATCTGGATTACCAGTGGATTCGAGGCCACGGATTCCTACTTGACATTAGCGTTGTAATCAACCGGTTGGAAAACCCCTTGCTTCTTAGGAGCTGCTCCTCAGATACCAAGCTGTGAGCACCACAGTGGCCACCTCTGGATGATTTACTGGGCCTTGTAACAGAAGATCGTGCCTGAAGGGCAGATGCCAATAAGGTCTGACCGCCATTCTCAGAACGGTTGAAAACCAGGCCCTTCTGGCCAAAAGGGCGTGATTATGATGACTGGTACCATCTCCTTCTGAATTTTTCTTAATATTAAAACGGAATTAACTGGAATGGGGGGGAAAGTGTAGCAAAGTTGGAATTTCCATGGGTACGCCAAAGCATCTGTCCCCAGTGATCCGTCGTGATTGTATAGGGAAAAGAATTGTGGAACCTGAGCATTCTCCTTTGAGGCGAACAGGTCCACTTCCGGCTGCCCCCATTTTTCAGCAATCATAGTGAAAACCTCTGGGTTCAGTGACCATTCTGCTTCTTGAATGGGGTTCCTGCTCAGGAAATCTGCCACCCTGTTCAGAGTCCCTTTTAGGTGGACTGCTGATAGAGACAGCAAGTGTCCCTCTGCCCACCGAAGAATATCCATGGCTAGTACTTGCAGCAACTTACTACTTGCCTGTTTATATAAGCCAAAGCCGTGGCATTGTCTGTTAGTATCTGAACATGCTGACAGTGAAGATCCTGAGCAAATGACTTCAGAGCCAAGTCTATCGCCTTGAGCTCTCTCCAGTTTGAGGACCTTGTTGCCCCTTTCCTGTTAGTTTCCCTAAATGAAACTATTTCCTGGGTGGGCCCCCCAAACCCCAGGAACTGACATCGGTTGTCAGTCTTTTCTCGACCGGAAAAGCCCAGACTAAACCCTCCGATAGGGTATCCCGCCTCTTCCACCACCATAGTGATCTCTTTACCTGAGTTGGAATTTTTACCTCTGTTTCTAGGGATTCCAATTTGTGATCCCATGATCTCAGGAGAAAAGTCTGCAGACACCTGAAGTGTAGCCTTGCCCACTGGACGGCCAGCATTGATGAAGTCAGAACACCCAAGCTGACATGACTTGTCTTATCGTCAGACACTGGTTGGTCTGCAGTATCGACACTGTATTGTGAATTTTGTCTCTCTCTGAAGGAAGAAAGATCTTTTGATCCACAGAATTGATTACATACCCTAAAAACTGAATCTTCTGAGATGGGTCTAGGGAAGACTTTTGGAAGTTTAGAATCCATCCCAGAGACTCCAAATGGCTGCGTGTTCTGCCTAAATTGCTCTGCAATTCCTCCCTTGAGGGGGCGAAAAATAGCAGATCGTCTAATTAAAGCGGGGGTTCACCCACACCGCCAAAAAAAAAAAAAAAAATTAAAAGCCAGCAGCTACAAATACTGCAGCTGCTGACTTTTAATACATGCCCACTCACCTGTCCCAGGGTCCAGCGATGTCGGCAGGGGACGCAGAGAACCCGCTCGGTTCTCGGCAGCTGCCGCCGCCATCCTAGGTGAGGGAATCAGGAAGTGAAGCGTTGCGGCTTCACTTCCCGGTTCCCTACTGCGCATGCGCGACTCGCGCTGCGCGTCCCTAATGGTCCCCGCTCTCTCCTGGGAGCTGTGTGTTCCCAGCAGACAGCGCGGTCGGGACGGGAAGAGGCATAGACTCCCATGGGAGTCTATGCCGGAAGTGGGTGCAAATACCTGTCTTAGACAGGTATCTGCACCCCCCTCCCCCCTGAAAGGTGCCAAATGTGACACCGGAGGGGGGATGGTTCCGAAAAGCGGAAGTTCCATTTTTGAGTGGAACTCCGCTTTAAGGAATTACTGTGATTCCCTGAAGACGAAGCGGAGCTAAGGTTTCTGCCATCACCTTGGTGAAAATTCGGGGTGAGGATGACAGACCGAAGGGTAAGGCCTTGAACTATGTAGATTTTTTTGAGCACGAACACACCAATTAATTTGATAGCACCACATCCCAGAATTTAGAAAAAAAAGCACAAAAATGGGACTTTAAAAAGATGCAAATGATTAGAAACAATATCAAATATAGTATACATTTTTTTTTATTTTGATAAACAAAATAAGAATTTCATATATTTAAAAGAAAAGGGAAAAAAGGGAAAGGGGATACAATACTGGCTAGTACAATAGATAATGTGCGACAATACAGCAATGATTGATTTCCCAACATGTTTCGCCCATAGGACGGGCTTCCTCAGGAGATGCTGTTCATGTGCAGCATACAAAGCCTTCTATCAAGAAATAATTTGAATATATTAATTCATAAGTGCAATTATTAATCTCAAAAATAATAATTCATATGCAGATGCGTTTCTCATGCCAGGGTGTCACTGCTTACCTATATCTCCTAAACACAGGGGAGAAACCAATAACTGCCAGGATGACTGTTAGTTTGCTGCTATAAGGAACCATGCGCTAAAGTGGCCATAGATGGTAAAAAAAAAAAAGACCAGCTAAAAGACAAAATAATAATGACCAGATGTATTAAGTGAAAAAGATGGAAAACCCTTACAAACCTCTAGGGGAACAGGATATTTAGGTAAAATTCACTTACAACAGTAGGTTCAGCAGCTGGCTAATGCCAGGGGCCACACACCTTCATGCCGTCAGATAGAGTGTATCTGGTGAACATAAGGCCAATTTAAATATAGCCTGCTGTGAACTGTCAGCAGACAAAGATAATACCTTCAATGAGCAAGGAATCATAATCACCGATAAACAAAAAAGACGCCATTCAGAAAATGTCTACAATTACCTGGATCGAGAAGACAGACATGCATGTGTCCCCTGGTTCCCGCAGCGTCTACATGCCGCTGGAGGCGGCTTTAAATACCATCCATCTGGTGTAAACACCGTATGCGGACACAAGGACTGCGCCCCGCATGCGCAAGCCTCGTCGCAGAGGCCCACTCAGCCACTACCACCGGGTCCTAACGTCCGAATGGATAGATGGGAGAGGGAGGGATACCACCAGAGGGAGCGCTACTCCCATCTATCCATCCGGACATTAGGACCCGGTGGTAGTGGCTGAGTGAGCCTCTGCGACGAGACTTGTGCGGCGCAGTCCTTGCGTCCGCATTCAGTGTTTACACCGGATGGATGGTATTTAAAGCCTCCCAATATAACACGGTGTGATCTCTTAATGATTAATCAATGAATCATGTGCAAAATAATCAAATGGAGCCCATTATAAATAACATCCTTCACCATAACAAAATCCTATAACTAAATATCAATGTGATAATAAATTATTGAACAATTAAAAAGAGAAAAATAAAGATGAGATATATTAATGTGATGAACCACAGGTATCTCAATAGGACAGCATACTGCTGTGAAAAAATAACGTCTTTGGTGATTTGATGAATATAGACAGGTTTCAATGAGTAATCCCCAGTGATAGCTGGCTTGCTCATATATTCAGCTGCTCATTAGCATGGGCTGGCTTCTGGCTTTCAAAGAACTTCCGCAGTATGAAACAAAAAAATAAAGACCATTGCGCAGGCAGTGTGATGTGTAATCCCTATATAATAAGGGTAAAAATTCACTCACACTTTTCAGCAGAATAAAATCGCATATGGTAAGGTCAGTTGCATACAGCTAACAGCTGGGATCTCCTCACACGCCAACAGTGTACACACAGCACTGCTCATCACTGGCTCCTCCAGACCGGTTTCTTCACTAGACACGTGACTTTGAAATTGTCCACTGTCTATATTTAAATTGCCCTTATTATGTTCACCAGATACACTGACGGCATGGAGGTGTGTGGCCCCTGGCATTAGTCAGCTGCTGAACCTACTGTTGTAAGTGAATTTTACCTAAATATCCTGTTCCCCTAGATGTTTGTAAGGGTTCTCCATCCTTTTCCTTAACACATTTGGTCATTATTGTTTTGTCTTTTAGCTGGTCTTTTACCATCTACGGCCACTTTGCTGCTATAAGGAACCATGCGCTAAACTAAACAGTCATCCTGGCAGTTATTGGTTTCTCCCCTGTGTTTAGGAGATATAGGTAAGCAGTGACATCCTGACATGAGAAACGCAGCTGCATATAAATTGTTATTTTTGAGATTAATAATTGCACTTATGAATTATTAGAATATATTCAAATTATTTGTTCCTTGATAGTCGGTATTGTATGCTGCACATGACCAGCATCCCCTGAGGAAGCCCGTCCTATGAGCGAAACATGTTGGGAAATCCATCATTGCTGTATTGTCGCACATATACTATTGTACTAGCCAGTATTGGATCTCCTTTCCCTTTTTCCCCCTCTTTTAAATATATGAAATTCTTATTTTATCAAAATATTTTTTTTAATACTATATTTGATATTGTTTCTAATCATTTGCACCTTTAAAGTCCCATTTTCATGCTTTTTTACTATCTAAGGCCCTGAACTGTAGATGATGAATCACGCCGTCCATCTTTACCGCCAACCTAAGATACCTCTGGGACTGTGGTGAGATCGGAATATGCAGATATGCATCCGTTAAATCTACTGACGCCATGAAGCAACATGGCATTAGTAGGTTTCTGACTGAGACAATTGAGTCCATCTTGAACTTTCCGTATTTGATGGATTCGTTTAAAGGTTTTAGTTTGAGGATCAAATCGAAATTTTCCTGACGGTTTCTTTACCAGGAAAAAATGAGACTAGAACCCCTCCTGCCATTCTTTTAGTGGCACTTGGATTACTACGCCCTGTTGTATCAGTTCCTCTAAAGAGGACTTCATGGCCAGGGCCCTTACTGGATCTTGTGGAGTATTTGTTAAAAACTTTTTTGGGGGGCTTTTCGTAAACTCGAGTGTGTAGCCCTGCAAGAGAGTGGTCAGAATAAACTGATTTGAAGTTATCCCTGACCACTGCTGAAGAAACTTTTGTAGTCTTCCGCCCATCCGCAGAGACGAGTCATTGTGATTTCTCGGCCTGTATAGGACGGAAGAGAATTCTGCCTTTACCCTTCGCTTTCTGTGTGGACCAATTTTTCCTCCTCCCTTGAAACATATGCTGTCTTGCTCTTGAGCTTTTTGAGGTCGAAAAAGACGTTTTGGGACCTGCTTTTTCTTTTTGACCGGGAAGGACCTCTTTATCGGCAGTCCTGTCTAGAATATCGTCTAAGTCAGGGCCAAAAAGAAGGTCACCCGAAAAAGGGAATCCCACAAAGTTTGCTTTTTGACACTATCACCTGGCCAGGTCTTTATCCTTAAAGCTAGTCTTGCCGCATTTGTCAAAGCTGCGGATCTAGCTGACATTTTAATTGCTTCATCCAAAGCATCTGCAATATAAGCAACTGCAGAGATCAGGGTAGGAAAAGAATCAAATCTCCTGCTTGGGGGAGTCTGCCCCTATATGTGATTTTAGTTGGTTAATACAGTATTCTAGATTGCTGGCTACACATGTTGTGGCCATTGCTGCCTTTAAATTGCTCATGACTGATTGCCACGATCTCTTGAGCAAAAGATCCATGCGTTTGTCCATTGGATCCTTCAGAACCCCCATGTCTTCAAAAGACAGGTCTGTGGATCTTGAGACCTGGGAGAAGGCAGCATCCAACTTGGGCACCTTATTCCACACCACAGAAGGGTCCTCCTCAAAAGGAAAAAACCTTGTGTGCTTTGGAAAAAAGGTTTTTCTCTCTGGATCCTGCCATTCTCTTGTAATGGCTTCAGAAATGACCAAATGGACTGAAAAAGTCCTCCCCTTAGACACGTTTAACCCAGCATACATGCGGTCACGAAGAGATAATTCCTTCCTTTCTTCACTTAAGCCAAGCGTAACATGAATAGCTTTAAAGGAGCCCATCTACCTCTTCTAGGGATAGCTAAAATTTGGAGGGGGCCACCTCAGCCTCCTCTTCCTTCTTTAATGGAAGGAGCAGGGGACTGCTCTTCCCTGCTTGAAGGGTCTTCAGGTAGAGCTTCCACCACCGGCATAGAAAGGAAACCCTGGGAAGACTGAAGTGGATGGCTGACTACTAGCAGCTGGATTAACTAAAGAGTCACGAAAAGTTTGAATCGTGGCATATAGTTTCTTCTTTACAGAGGCAACCAGGTCATCACAAACAGAAGCGGATTCCTCCTTACTAAAGAAGTGATGCAAGCCCTGCACAGGGCTTTTTTCCAATTGTCTCCCATTTTGGCCTTGCGAGAAGGACATTTCTTTTTGGGGTCAGAGCTTTTAGCCTGAAAGACAAAAAAAAGGGAAATAAAAAAAAAAAAAAAAAAAAAAACCAGGGGACTTTTTAGTGAGACCCAGTCTCTGCTTAAAAAAGGACCACCACACAGGTGCACTAAGAAACCAGTCATCCTCTAGTACCCAGACAAGCCCCTTGCCACTGGGGGGGGCTGAAGAGAGAGAGACCAAGAGACCAAAACCAAAAGGTAAGAGAAAAAGGCAGACTAACCGCTCTCTCCTACCTGAGCCTTGTTGGTGCCTGTCCCCACTGCTACAGATGCCGACTCTTCCATAGCAGGTATGCAGCTTTCCACTCGTGGCTTCACACGCCACTTCCGGACTCCCATAGTGACTCTGCACCGGACCGGAAGCAGAAACAGGCGCCAGCTCCTGTCCTCCCCCCCACATCCATGCTGAAAATTACGTTTTCGCCAACGCGACCCGCTCTGTCACTTCTGGCGCGACCGCCAGAAAACATGGCGGCAACACACACGTGCCACTGCTTCCTGAGACTGTGTGGGCTACCAAATGTACAGCTCTGTACAAAGAAAGGCTGCGCTGCTGTTGATTAAGTGAGTGTGATCATGGACCATTTATATGACCATAACATGTGCACCCATGTGTGATAAAAAACAATTCACGATATTAAAGAGGGAATAATAATTGCTGGGACAAACATTAAACTTAATTACCACCAATTTGGAACAAATATGATTAATCTATATCAATGAACAGTCAGATATCCAGTATGTCATGCAACGTCCATACATAAACATTCCTTTGCTGTAAATGTCTTTCACCAGTAAAAAAAGAAAGATTATAAAATGAAACCCCACTCTTCTGATGATGTGAAGCATGCAATGTTGTCACCCTGCAGATTGTGATGATAGGGAAATTCCTCCACCAAAAAAACGATCTGCCCCTTACCAGATTTTTTGATCTCTTGTTAAGGAGATCGTAAGTGCAGGTGGCTATATCCCCCAGCCACTGGGTCTCTGTCAGAAGTATGGCTCCAAGGGTCACCTTTCAAGGAGTCAACTAGATGACATACTGGCACTCAGATCCCAAGGATAGATATAAAAGAAAGAGATCCATAGCGTAATCCTCCTCTACTGCCACTTCCAGCAAGGTCTTCTCTCTACTTCCTCTCACCGAGCACCAGGAGGGGAGGAGGAGCCCGATTACTACCGCTGCAGATGCCTGGGTAGGACAGTGGGTCTCTAGCAGAGGGGAAAAAAAAAAAAAAAAAGAAGAAGAGAAGGAAGCCCCGTCTCTAAGGAACACCCAAGAGATCTTGACTCCCCTCCCAAAGGTGTTCCCTCCGGGTCAAAACTGATGTATGGTAGAGATGTGCCTCCCTTTAAAGTTCTGAAGGAAGAAGGTGTTTCCTATGGTCCGGTGGGAGGAGTCATCTCAGGTGCTGTCCTGAAAGACGCCTTGGGAAAAAACACTTACCTTTACAACCCCTTTAAAGCAAGTAATATTCTTGGACCAGTTTGTAGTACTTTTTGATTTGTTGCAGTGGCCCAGGCTAGGCACAAACTGTGTACTGCTGGGTAAGAGTTAGGGCCTGTCTCCCTAATAGCAGCAGGGACTTTTGTCTTTTATAAAAACTAGACCATTACCAGGATGCTAAAACTATTTACAAAGTAGTAATTTCTGCCTTCTAGATTAAAAAAAAAAAAAAAATAATAATTACAGTCATATTCGATGATTCCAATTCATTTGATATAGCGATCCTGGCCTATCTGTGGAATTAAACTTTACAAATGCCTACAGTGCCTTGCAAAAGTATTCACACCCTTTGGCATTTTTTTTAATGTTTTTTGCCTCACAACTTGGAATTAACATGGATTGTTTGAGTATTTGCATCATTTGAACAAGCCCACAACTTTGAAGATTTTTTTTTTTATCGTGAAGCAAACAAATAGGACAAAATAACAGAAAAAGTCAATGTGCATAACTATTCACCCCCCTAAAGTCAATACTTTGTAGAGCCACCTTCTGCGGCTATCACAGCGCCAAGTCGCTTTGGATAAGTCTCTAGGAGCTTGCCACATCTTACCACTGGGATTTGTGTCCATTCCTCCTTGCAAAACTGCTCCAGCTCCTTCAAATTGGATGGTTTGCGCTTGTGAACAGCAATCTTTAAATCTGACCACAGATTTTCTATTGAATTGAGGTCTGGGCTTTGACTAGGTCATTCCAACACATTTACATGTTTCCCCTTAAACCACTCAAGTCTTGCTTTAGCAGTGTGTTTGGGGTCATTGTCCTGCTGGAAGGTGAACCTCCGTCCTAGGCTCAAATCACACACACACAGCGTGGTACAGGTTTTGCTTAAGAATATCCCTGTATTTAGCACCATCCATCTTTCCCTCAACTCTGACCAGTTTTCCAGTCCCGACTGCTGAAAAACATCCCCACAGCATGATGCTGCCACCACCATGTTTCACTGTGAGGTGGTGTTCTTTGGGTGATGTAATGTGTGGAGTTTGCACCAGATATAGCGTTTTCTTTGATGGCCAAAAAGTTTAATTTTAGTCTCATCAGACCAGAGCACCTTCCTCCACACATTTTGGGAGTCTCCCACATGCCTTTTCGCAAACGCAAAATGTGCCATTTTGTTTTTTTGCTGAAAGTAATTGCTTTCTTCTGGCCACTCTCCAATAAAGCCCAACTCTATGGAGCTTACGGCTTATTGTCGTCCTATGTACAGATACTCCAGTCCCTGCTGTGGAACTCTGCAGATCCTCCAGGGTCACCTCATTTCTCTGTGCTGCCTCTGATTAATGCCCTCCTTGCCCGGTCCATAAGTTTTGGTGTGCGGCCATCTCTTGGCAGGTTTGCTGTTGAGCCATGTTCTTTCCATTTGGTTATGATAGATTTGATGGTGCTCCTAGGGATCATCAAAGATTTGGATATTCCAAGAGAGTGTGTAATGACAGATCATGTGACACTTAGGATTGCACACAGGTGGACATAATTTCACTAATTATGTGACTTCTGAAAGCAATTGGTTGCACCAGAGCTTTTTATGGGCTTCATAACAAAAAAAGCGGGTAAATACATACGCACATGCCAATTTTTTTTTATTTCTGAAAAATAGTTTTATGTATATATTTTTCTAATTTTACTTCACCAACTTGACTATTGTGTAAAAAAAAAAAAAAAAAAAAAAAAAAAAAAAAAAAAAAAGACTGGGAGGTAACAAAAATAGGTAAAAAGCCAATGGGGGTAAATACTTTTGCAAGACATTGTATATTGCCAAGGAACACAATACTGTGTATCCCAGCCAATAATAAAAAAGTGCTATTCACAATTTTAACCCCTCATTCACAGCATGTGTAGAGTGGTTTTCTTCACGCAAGGATACAAAGAAAAAACTGTATGTGCCCTGTTCACACCACAAGCAGATTTTTTTCTGTGCAGGAATCTGCAACGTGTATGCGGTTTTTTGCGAGGGAAAAAAAAAAAAAAAAACAAACAAACACACACACACACACGTTGCGACATCAACATTGTGGTGTAAACAGGGCAGAAGGGAGTGTGATGACTATCTGTGCATAAAAGAAAAGGTGCAGTAAAACTGATGTAACCATGTGCCTCTAAGTGAAATCTGCACGTTTTTCCCATCAGTTTTTATGCACGTATGGTGTTAACAAGGCCTTAGAAGTGCCACCACATCTTTTCTTCCCAACTTTAAGTAGAATGGGGCACATTTCAAACTGCTGCCTAGTATACTACTTTCCAATCAATCACTGCTTTTATCAAATGTGTTATAAGCTATACAGCAGCACCTGTAATTAAAAGATAGAGTTAAATAATTCCATGAATCAAATCAATTAAAAAACACAAATCTTACCAAATGTCATACGGCCACTAATGATTTCTGGTGATTTCTTCATATCATTGATAGCTGCAATTGGGAGTCCCCAGTTAGCCACAGGTCCCCAGAAGTGCTGTAAGGAGTTATAAAATATGGGAAGGATTGAAGAAAGCCGAAAGAACCTTTTCCTGCATACTCTAGCTAAGAGCTCCTGCATGCACAATCAAAATGGCCTATACATATAGTGTAAACAACCCGAGAGTCAAACCAATAATAGAAGTACATTTGACCAAAAAATAAATAAAAAAACAGGATAGGTAGTGATCAGAGATTTGTAATGTTGTAATGTTATTGGGGTAATTACATCTGAGAACAATCCAGGCCCTTTTGAAATATCCATATACCTTTGATCAAAAACCTGAGGGAAACCAGGCTTTGTTGTCAGAGAACAGACTGGCGTCAATCTTTTTGCTCTTTATCCAGTAAAAGTTGAGGAGGGGAACTTTATTGATTTCCTTACCTTCCCCCCACTGCTGCCTACAGTGCCTAAGCGAGGGTGATGTCACCATCCTTTGCGAAATCCTGGCAGAATGTCAATAAGCCCAAATCTCACAAGCAGCAACTCCTGAAGATGGAAAGGACTTGCCTTTTCACTGGCTTTCAGACTGCATAGAGAAAAGACACCATTCCTTGTCTATGGCTTCCACACTGCAGTGGGCAAATGCACCAACATTCTCACAAGATACCAGGGAATGCCAAGTACCCAAAATATTTGGACATTGGGTTATTAAAATCACTTGGCCTCCAACAATTGGTTTGGGGCTCTCTGGTCTTTAAACAATGTGACTTTACCAGAAACTCCACCTATCCTTCCGATCTAAGGGCTACCTAACCAGAGTTGCTACACTCCATCGTGTGAATCTTAAAGCAGTGGTAAACACTGACAAAAAAAATTCCCTGCAAGGCAATGTTATAAAGTGTTAGCATATGCTGTGAAAATTACCTTAAAAATAACCCCTCCAACGGCACGCTGTCACCACTGACAGGGTTTACAGCTTCTCTGTCTTCCTTCTGGATTTGCATGCTCCAGTCCTTTGAATGGCAGAGCCACGATGAAGTCACCCCCGCGCATGCGCAAGGGAGACACTGTCTGCAGCACAGGGCTCTGAAGGAATGCCAAGGGTATGCTGTTCTTTCAGAGCACATGTGACGGTGAGGTCACCGGTAGCTTCACAAGTAAAAATATCCTAAATGGTGCACATTTAGGAGATATTTACAGTACCTACAGGTAAGCCTTATTACAGTAAAGCAAGTGATAGGGGGCGCTAAATAATGAAACCACTTTGTGAATGGGCCGGTGATTGTGTTAAATATAACAAATTATGACCACATATAGAACATGGAAAACAAGTGCTAAATTTTAGGAAGCAAAAAAATACAAGTGTCTTGTGTCAATTAGCCAATAACGTGCAATAAAATTCCTCTACCACTTCCGGTTTGGTCTCTCAACGGCAGTGGAACGCACGCCGATTACTGAGTAGGATCCGCACACCGCCTGGCTCGCATCAGCATCCAATGCGAGCCATCCTTTGTGCCGAGACAAGGCACCAGCACATGTAAGCAGGCATTTTGTGTTTGTTTTAACCATTTTAATAAATCAGTATTATGCCATTTGGTTCCCTTCCTTTCATTCCCAATGGGTCTCCATGGTGGCGAGGAGGATGCAGCTAAACAAGTCTCCCGATTCATCCCTATTTAAGCAAGCCACAGGATTTCTCAACCAAGCCCTTTCAGACCTCCTTTTTATTTAAAGAGGTCATGGCTACCTGGTGAGCAGGGTTCTTCTATTCGAGCACATTGGGTGTACGATTTGAATCAAGTGGTGGAGGATTTTTTTTTTTTTTTTTTTCCACGTTATTGGCTAATTGAAGCTACTTCACTGAAGATATATGGACTTTTCAAAAGACACTTGTATTTTTTACTTTCTAAAATAATTTAGCACTTGGTTTTCCATGTTCTATTTAAACACAATGGGTTCATTATTTAGCGCCCCCTATCACTTTCTTTACAATCCAGTAGTTTGCCTAGACATTTTGGGGAGCAGCTATTTAGTTATTTATTATATATCTGGCGTGAGGTTGTGTGTTTTCAAGCCTTATTATAGGCTTACCTGTAGATAAAAAAAACATAACCAAAGGCCTTTACTACCACTTTAAAAACAGCACTCCTATGCACCAGGCATAGGTTATACATATTAGAACAGGAATGTATTCAGGTTCTCAAAATATGAACCTTCTGAACCCTACGTATTATTAGGTACAATAAAACTAGAGTACAAATAAAATATTTACAAACTTCAAAATTGGGACAATATAATTAAAGCTATGAATTGTAAAGAAAACATTCTGAAAGGTTCTTACCGTACTGTTTATTGGTAGCCATCCACAAAACAGATCATTGCAGATAAAAAAAAAAAAAAAAAAAAAAAAAAGAAGTTAAGGAAATACAAATTAAATGTTAAATAAATGTTTTTGGTGTATTTTTATTAATTTTTTTGGTATTAGACCAGTTTTATATCCGTTTTTAAAAGAGCATAGCAGAAGTAATTTACCCGTTTCACACAAGTAGACCGCTTGGGTACG
Organism: Aquarana catesbeiana; assembly: GCF_042186555.1. Classification (NCBI taxonomy): domain Eukaryota; kingdom Metazoa; phylum Chordata; class Amphibia; order Anura; family Ranidae; genus Aquarana; species Aquarana catesbeiana. Next base: position 469,516,470 of record NC_133327.1, read on the forward strand.
CCTGTCAGTTTTTTCAGGCCAGCCCAATCGGACCCTCCATTCTTCTCTATAAAGACACGAGTGTAAACGGACATGTGAAGATGGAGAAATCTCCTTCTGCAGTGTTGCAAGCTCTGACTTATGTATGCTGACAGCAGCACCCTGCTGCTGTCAGAATACACAGATCAGTGCTACAGCTGATTGGCATTCCTGCAAAGGAACTAACATTCAATAACACAGTAAAAAAACTGAACATTAAACGCAAAACTTTTTTTTACCATTTTTAAACCATTAACTTTTCAGAAAATTTCCAGACTAGCATTTTTTCCAAGACTCTTCTTGTGAAGAATTGTCACTTGACAGGGTTTTTTTTTTTTTTTTTAAAGGGAGGGAGGGGGTGGATGGTGTCTGTTTTAATTATTTTTTTACAATAATTTTTTTATTATTTATTGCAATACTTTTTTTGTTTTAATCAGCCCTGTTGGGGGGCTTTGCGAGATATCAGGGGTCTTAATAGACCCCTGAAATCTCCTCCTTGAGACAGAGAAAGACTGAGGATAGAGATTCCCCAGTTCCTTTCTCTGCAGCCTCAGCTGCACTGAAAATTAAATGGAGAGAAGACAGCGGCTCCTCTCCATTCATAAACTGAGACATCGTAATCACAGAAGATTAGAATGTTTCAGTTATGTGAATGGACAGAGTCAGCTGACTCTGTCCATACAATAAAGGAAGGAGGAGGACATGGAGAGGTACAGCAGAACGGAGGGGGGACACGGAGGAAAACTGGAGGGGGACAGCAGCAGAACGGCGGGGGACACGGAGGAAGAAAGGAGTGGGACAACAGAACAGAGGGGGTATAGAGGGGGACTGGAGGAGGAAGATGCGGTGACAGCGGTGATCGTGTGGGGGAGTTACAAGTACCAATCACCACTGTATAGATTTCACTAAAGCAGCTGAAGGGGGGGGGGGGGGCCCGAGAAACTTGTAACTCCCCCACTCACCGCTGACTGTCCAGGTATCGGGGGAGCATTTGCCCGAGTACAGGCAATAAAAGGATCAGAATTTAAATAAAAGAAGAAAAAGAAAAAAGGAAGAGGAGGAAGAGGAAGAGGAGGAAGAGGAGGAAGAGGAAGAAGAGGAAGAAGAGGAAGAAGAGGAAGAAGAGGAGGAAGAGGAGGAAGAGGAGGAAGAGGAGGAAGAGGAGGAAGAGGAGGAAGAGGAAGAGGAAGAGGAAGCTTTTTTTTTTTTACAAGCGCCCCCCGCAAAGCAAAGAAACCACATAAGTAATTCACGCACACACATGTAAACTGTGTTTACATCACACATGTGCGGTATTGCCACGATCGTTCGAGCGAGAGCAATAATTCTAGCAAAATACCTCCTCTGTAACTGTTGCCATTCCACAAGTGTGCACAATTTCAAAGCGTGACATGTTGGGCATCTTTTTACTTGGCGTAACATCGTGTGTGTGTGTTTTAAGTAATTTTTTTTTAGCAAAAAATACGGATTTTAACTTGTAGCAACAACTGTCAGAAATAGGCTTAGGCATGAAAGGGTTATAGACCTCACAGTGTTAATGAGGAGGTGGGAGACTCAGCTCCTGGCACAGATAGAAAGGGCTGCAAGGGTTGGGACAGTAATAATGGGGGATTTTAACTACCCAGAAATTGACTGGAGTAATGGAACTGCTGGAACAGTTAAAAAGGGCAAAAAATTATAAACCTATTACAAGACAATTTCATGGTCCAGTTTATTGGAGGCCCTGACTAGGAATGATGCTCTGCTGGACCTGGTGATCTCAAACCATGCAGAGCTTATTACAAAATATTCACATAAAAACATCTGGGTAGCACTCACCATAACATAACATGATTTTGTTTAAATTTAGCTGTAAGCAACACACACACACACACGAAATATAAAAAACACTTAAACTTTAAGAGAACATTTTCCAAGGATGAGGGCTGCCAAGACAGACTGGGAGGGAATATTGGCATCGAACACAGAACAGAAATGGGAATTCTTCAAAAAGACTATGCAAACTCACTGCAAAGTATATGCAGAAGCGAAAAAAAAGGAGCAAAAAACTTTTTTTTTTTTTAGCATCTACTATAAAATTTTGCAAATAATTCATTTTTCTTCATAAATTTGGGCCAAAATTTATACTGCAAATAGCCCAAATTAGTGTATATTATTTAGTCTGTGTGAAAGTTAGAGTCTACAAGCCAGTGTTTCTCAACTCCAGTCCTCAAGGTGCCCCAACAGGTCATATTTAAGGCTGGGTTCACACTGGTCCGACAAACGCTCCGACATTGGGAGCTCATGTCGCATGACGTGTGAAATTTAATGTTTCCCTATGGGTGCCGTCCTAACTGGTCCGACACAAGTCGTTCCGACTTTAGAAATGCTCCCTGTACTACTTCGGTCCGACTTTGATCCTACTTCAGCCTATTGACTATCATTGAAGTCGGATCAAAGTCGGATTGCCGTCTCGCATGATCCGACTTCGGCACGCGACTTGTGCTCAGATCATCTTGAGGGGGAACTCCGCGCCAAATTTTAGATAAAAATCCGGCATGGGTTCCCCCTCCAAGAGCATACCAGGCCCTTGGGTCTGGTATGGAACTTGAGGGGAACCCCCTACGCCGAAAAAGCGGCGTGGGGGGTCCCCCCAATCCATACCAGACCCTTATCCGAGCACGCAGCCCGGCCGGACAGGAATGGGGGTGGGGACGAGCGAGCGCCCCCCCCCCTCCTGAACCGTACCAGGCCGCATGCCCTCAACATGGGGGGTTGTTGCCTTGGGGGAGGGGGGCGCGCTGCGGCCCCCCCCACCCCAAAGCACCTTGTCCCCATGTTGATGAGGACAAGGGCCTCTTCCCGACAACCCTGGCCGTTGGTTGTCAGGGTCTGCGGGCGGGGGGCTTATCGGAATCCGGGAGCCCCCTTTAATAAGGGAGCCCCCAGATCCCGGCCCCCCACCCTATGTGAATGAGTATGGGGTACAGCGTACCCCTACCCATTCACCTAGGAAAAAAGTGTCAATTTAAAAAAAAAAAACACTACACAGATTTTTAAAGCATTTTATTAGACAGCTCCGGGGGTCTTCTTCCGACTTCGGGGGTCTCTCCGGTTCTTCTCCACGCTCTCCGGATCTTCTGCCGGGCTCCTCCGCTCTCTTCTGCTCTTTTGCTAAAGCGGAGGAGCCTGGTCTTCAATCTTCTGCCTTCTGCCCTCTTCTCCTGATGTTGACACGACGCTCTCTGGGGCTAGAATGCTCTCTGTGCGCTCTGCTCTGACTTATATAGGCGGTGACCCCGCCCCCTTATGCCATCACAGTCCCTGGGCATGCTGGGACTATGACGGCATAAGGGGGCGTGGTCATCGGGTGATGACCACGCCCCTAAAACGTCACAGTCCCAGCATGCCCAGGGACTGTGACGGCATAAGGGGGTGGGGTCACCGCCTATATAAGTCAGAGCAGAGCGCACAGAGAGCATTCTAGCCCCAGAGAGCGTCGTGTCAACATCAGGAGAAGAGGGCAGAAGGCAGAAGATTGAAGACCAGGCTCCTCCGCTTTAGCAAAAGAGCGGCAAAAGAGCAGAAGAGAGCGGAGGAGCCCGGCAGAAGATCCGGAGAGCGTGGAGAAGAACCGGAGAGACCCCCGAAGTCGGAAGAAGACCCCCGGAGCTGTCTAATAAAATGCTTTAAAAATCTGTGTAGTGTTTTTTTTTTAAATTGACACTTTTTTCCTAGGTGAATGGGTAGGGGTACGCTGTACCCCATACTCATTCACATAGGGTGGGGGGCCGGGATCTGGGGGCTCCCTTATTAAAGGGGGCTCCCGGATTCCGATAAGCCCCCCGCCCGCAGACCCCGACAACCAACGGCCAGGGTTGTCGGGAAGAGGCCCTTGTCCTCATCAACATGGGGACAAGGTGCTTTGGGGTGGGGGGGCCGCAGCGCGCCCCCTCCCCCAAGGCACCACCCCCCATGTTGAGGGCATGCGGCCTGGTACGGTTCAGGAGGGGGGGGGCGCTCGCTCGTCCCCACCCCCATTCCTGTCCGGCCGGGCTGCGTGCTCGGATAAGGGTCTGGTATGGATTGGGGGCGACCCCCCACGCCGTTTTTTCGGCGTAGGGGGTTCCCCTCAAGGTCCATACCAGACCCAAGGGCCTGGTATGCTTCTGGAGGGGGAACCCATGCCGGTTTTTTATTTAAAATTTGGCGCAGAGTTCCCCCCTAAAGATTCATACCAAACACAGTGCCGGCATTGGCGGGGATCCAAGTCGGATCCCCGTTCATTGAAAGTCGGACACATGCCGGCTTCATGTTGCAGGGCAAAGTCGGATCCAAAGTAGGACGGCTGTCGTGTCGCACCAGTGTGAACCCAGCCTTAAGGCTTCACATTTTATACAGGTGATCTGATCAGTTTCACTGCCTTAGTAAATACCACAGCCGTTTCATCTGAGGGAAATCCTGAAAACATTATCTGTTGGGGCGCCTTGAGGACTGGAGTTGAGAAACACTGCTACAAGCTATGGTGCAAATCACTGAAAATTGATCACACCTGATGCACTGACTCTCTAATTTTTTTTTGAGACACTAACAAGCCAGAACAGTACAAATGCACCCCCCTACCCCCCCAATGACCCCTTTTTGAAAGTAGGCAATCCAAGGTAAGCGGCATGGCGAGTTTTTTGAAGTTGTAATTTTTTCCCCACAATTCTTGGGAAAAAAAAAATGACACCCCGAAATACATTCTGCCACTCCTTAGTATGGCGATACCACGTGTAAAACTTTCACAGCCTAGCCACATAGAGAGGCCCAACATTCAAGGAGCAGCATCAGGTGTTCTAGGGACATATATTACACAAATTTCTGACAACACATCACATTGTTAAAGGCCCTTCATATTTCTAACACATAGCATGTACATACCAATTACACACCAAAATACATTCTGCTGAGCAAAGGGTAAATAAAAGACTACCTGTGGTTTTAGTAGCGCACAGAGGAGTGTATTAGTCCCAGGCAGCGAGCGGGCAGGAACATGGACAGCGAAATGATCGTCCAGGCAGGAATACTGTCCATAGTTAGTACAGCCAAAGTATTGGTCCGGGCAACAGGCACATGGTCCATAAAAAGTCTCGGGTTAGTGCAGGCAAAGATATTGTCAGCACAGCCAAAGTATTGGTCCAGGCAGCAGGCAGGGCCATCAAACTTAGGGCCTCGGTCAGGAAAGAATGGAGACAGGGGTAGAGGCTTCTCCCACCCAAATCACTTTGAAATCTATGGACTCCAGATCCTGCTCTGGGAATTACAAAACCCAGGAAAAAAAAAAAAACCCCACACACAAAAACTGGTTCTCTCAACTCAGAACACTATTCTGAAGCCCCTCACATATGCAACACCCCTGTGTTATTTTGAATCCCACTACTAAAGTAGCAGGGCAAAGGATGAGTCCAAGTGGCAGGCAAAAGACATGGTCGATTAAGTCAGTGCAGGTAAAAGGCAGAAACAGACGGTAGGCATAGGCATAGTCGATACAGTCCAGGGTCACTTCATGTGAAAGGCAGAAACGTGGCGGATAAACAATGCAGACAGGAGGAAAAAAAGACAGGTCGATAAACAGGCCAGGGTCAGTTCATATGGAAGGCAGTGATCTGGTTGGTTGAGGCAGCAGGGAAACCAGCACAGGAATTGAAAATGGGGAAGTGGCAGTGTTAGAAATATGGGCTAATAGTTAAGGAAGTGTGATAACGTTTGAAGCATTCTCCAATGCATAGGCCAGGTTGGGAGGGTCATTGGGGACAAGGAAAACTGGTGTCTTTCCCAACTCCTCTTTTGCTGCACACCCATTTTTTTGGGGCGTCTTCTGGTTTCCGATGGTGAAATACCCCCCACCTCATGAACTTATTGTACTCGTAGATACAGCAAGGCTTTTGAATGGGATCGCGTCTTCTGCGAAATTCCATGAGGTGTCATCATGGATGGTGGACATGACTTACACATCTTTCTATTCCGCAACGTCACAGCCAACACTCCCTCATTTATCAGGCTTGCAGAGTCCCCCCTTTGTAGCCTTGTAGTGACTAGACACTGTGGGAAGCCCTTCCTGTTTTTTCTTGCTGTACTACAGGCCAAAGTTTTCTCAAAGTATAAGTGGCAGAAAAGGGGCAAACTGGTATAGTAAATTGTCCATGTAAATGTGATACCACTTTTGGAACAGTGGGAATGTCAACTCTCATATGGTTATGGAGTAAAATTTTGAATCCACTGAAAATGACAGAAGAGATATACTGTATATATACACCATTAGAAGTTGAATCTAGTAAATAGATTTCGATCACATGTAATTTTAAAGGAAAAAAAAAAAAATTTTCACTCTAGCCATTTCAATTGCCATGATCACTTCCATGTGTGTTTTATTAGCTACTCACGGCTAGGTTTAGGTTGACAACTTCAGTCATTTAACCTATATATAGCTATGTGTCAACATGTCACTTTAGCTATAACTAAGCACCAGTGAGGGTGTGAAATGCATTCGCTACAGCTGTTCCTGCACTTCTTGTACTGTATGGACTGTAGAGCTGCATGATTCTGGCCAAAATGAGAATCAAAACGGTTTTGCTTAGAATAAAAACATCATGATTCTCGCGACGTAAAATCTTTCACATAAAAAAACAAAAAAAAAAAAAAAACAAAAAACACACACACACACACACACACACACACACACACACACACACGTAAAGTTAGCCCTTTTTTTTTTTAATTCATTAAAGTAATTACCAAAAAACTGCATTTAAAAAAAGACCGCTGCACGGTATTGAGGTGGTTAAAGAATTTGAATAGAACTCCGGTTACTAATGATTATTATTATTATTATTCTTCAGGATTTATTTAGCGCCAACAGTTTGCGCAGCGCTTAAAATAAACAAACAGACATTACAGTTACATTACAATTTGGTAGAAGAGGAATCAGAGGGCCCTGCTCATTAGGGCTTACAATCTAAAAAGGGAGGGTCAATTGATACAAAAAGGTAATGGCTGTGGGGGGGGGGGGATGAACTGATGGAGGAAGTAAAACAGTGCATTAGTTAGAAGCAGAATAGGTTTTTTTTTTTAATAAAAAAAAAAATGGATTTTTAAAACAGCTTACCTGTAAAATGCTTTTCTTGGAGTACATCACGGAACACAGCGCACCATAATAATGACTGACTATCTGGGTTATATGGTGATTGGACACTGGCAACCAATAGTAAGAAGGTTCCTCCCATATAACCCCTCCCATACAGGAAGTACCTTTAGTTTTGTAGCAAGCAATGAAGATCCCAGAAAAAGAGGGGAGGGACCTCTGTGTTCCGTGATGTACTCCAAGAAAAGGATTTACAGGTAAGCCGTTTTAAAAATCCATTTTTCTTTATCGTACATCACGGGACACAGAGCACCATAATAATGACTGACTATCTGGGATGTCCTAAAGCAATGCATTTGAGGGGAGGGAACATAGTATTCCTAGACCCCTTTTTAGGCCTAGACTTCTAAAGCTGCTTGCAGCGTGCTGTGGCCAAAAACAGTCTCCCTTTGAGATCTAACATCCAGTTGATAAAACCTGGTGAATGTATGAACCGAAGACTAGGCGGCAGCTTTGCAAATCTGAGCCATAGACACCTGTTGGCGGACTGCCCACGATGTACTAACTCCTCTAATAGAGTGAGCTTTGAGATATCGAGGTGGAACCTTGGGTTTCAACTCATAAGCCTGGATAACGACCTGGCGAATACACCTAGAGATAGTTGAACTAGTTGCTGCCTGTCCCTTTTTTTTTTAGGACCCTCTGGCAGAATGAAAAGAGAGTCAATCTTTTGAAAAGGAGCTGACATCTCTAAGTAAACCTTAAATGCTTTCACCACATCCAGTGCGTGAAGCGACCTTTCCTTCTTAGACCCAGGGTTGGGAAAGAAGGATGGTAAAAGGATATACTGGATTTAAGTGAAAATTGGAAACTACCTTAGATAAAAAAAAAAAAAAAAAAAAACGGGGGGGGGGGGGGTCGCATTACCACCTTGTCCTGATGTACAAACAGAAAGGGTTCTTCACAAGAAAGGGTGGCCATAGTCTGACACCCTTCTAGCCGAGGTTATGGCCAACAAAAAGACCAATTTCCTAGTTAATAGGATCAAAGGAATATGTCTAATAGGTTCAAAGGGTTGACTCTGTAGAGCCGATAGCACCAAGTTCAAATCCCAGGGGCATAGAGGCGGCTTAACCGGCGGCCTTAAGTGCAGCACCCCCTTGACGAAGGCTCGTACCAAAGACTGAGATGCGATTGGCCTCTGGAAAAAAAAATAAGGCCGAAATTTGTCCCTTAATGGTCCCTAGAGATAGGTTTAAATCAATTCCTGTTTGAAGAAAGGCAAGGACCCTCCCAATCAAACACTTGCGAGGGTGCCATCTTCTTCTCTCACACCAGGAAATGTATGATTTCCAGACCCTATGGTAAATACTTCTAGAAACTGGCTTTCCAGCATTTATCAGAGTAGACAGAACAGATCCTCTGATACCACGGTCTTTCAGCACCCTGGTCTCAATAGCCATGCCATCAAATTCAGCGACCGTAAAGAAGGATGGTATATGGGACCTTGAGACAAAAGGTCTGGACGGTATGGGAGGCACAACGGGTCCTCCACCGCCATCCTCGCAATCTGAGTACCAGGGCCTCCTGGGCCATCCTGGGGCCACTGGAATTACTGTTTTCTGTTCCTCCTGTATCCTGCGCAACAGGTGCAGCAGCATCTGGATCGGAGGAAAAGCTTAAAATTAGGGAATACCGATCCCAGGGAATCACCAATGCATCTGTCCCTACGGCAAGTGGATCCCTGGTCCTAGATACAAAGCTGTCCACCTTGGCATTGAACCTGGAGGCCAGGAGTTCCACCTCTGGCATCCCCCTGGCAGATTTGAAGGAAAACCTCAGGGTGAAGGAACCACTCCCCCCGGTAACAACTGCTGACGACTTAGGTAGTCTGCCCGCCAATTGTCCACACCTGGAATAAAGATTGCGGACAGAAATGGCACGTGCCTTTCTGCCCAAGTTAATATGTGATTTACTTCCCTTTGGGATGCCCAGCTCCGGGTGCCTCCTTGGTGGTTGATGTATGCCACAACCGTGGAGTTGTCGGACTGGACTGACCGGAAACCCCCGCAATCTGGAGGTTGTGAATAGGAGAGCCAAATGAGCTGCCCGGATTTCCAGCAGATTGATGGGCAAGGTCTTCTCTACTTGGCACCATTTTCCCTGTACTGAGGCCTCTTCAGGGACTGCTCCACAGGCGAGACGGCTGGCGTCCTTAGTCACCACCTTCCAGGTTACAGGCGGAAAGGATTTTCCGTCTTTCAAGTTGTTGGTATTTGACCACCAAGAGAGATCCTGTTTTACCTGTAGGGATAGAGACATGAGATGATCCAAGGTTTGAACAGACTTGTTCCAAGCTTCCAGGATCGTTTCTTTGGAACAACCTGGAGTGGAACTGCGCTGAAGGATGCTACCATCTTGCCCAGCAGCCTCATGCACAGTCGAATCGAAGGTCTTTCTACCCTTTTGACCTCTGACCAGCTCCACTATGGACCTGACCTTTAAAGGGAGGTAAAATTACCCTTTTCTGGGTTGTATCTAGGATTAGGCCTATGTCAAGACCTGAACTGGACGAAGGGCTGATTTGCCTGTATTCAGAACCCAGCCTAGGAACTTCAGGAAACGAACAGTAGTTGTAACGTTTTCCACTAAGGTGGAGTAAGACTGGTCCCTTAACAGAAGGTCGTCCAGATATCCTACCACCGAGATCTTTTGGGACCTTAGAAAAGCCAACACTGGAGCCAAAACTTTTGTGAAGACTCAAGGGGCCGTGGCTAGACCGAACGGAAGTGCCACAAACTGGAAATGACACCCCTCTACCGCAAAGCGCAGAAACCTTTGATGCGGACCGAAAATTGGCACATGTAGGTACGCATCCTTGATGTCTATGGATGCTAAAAAATCCTCTTCTCAAGGATGCGATTACTGAACGAACCAACTCCATACGGAAGGTTCGGACGTTTAGAAAGGAATTTAGGGACTTAAGGTCCAGAATGGGCCTTACCTCCCCATTTGGTTTGGGCACTGAATAGGTTTGAATAGAATCCTTTGAATGTTTCCTTGTGCGGAACCTCGATAATTACCTCCTACCTTTCTAGCTGTTCTAAGGCTAGGAATAGGCTTTTTTTTTTTTACTGGGTCCGATGGGACTCTCGATACCAGAAACCGATTTGGAAGAAAATCCCAGGACTATTTTGTAACCTTGTGTTACAGTGGAAATGACCCACCTGTCCTGAACCAATTTTCCCCAAGCATCTGCGAACCACCGCAGTCTGCCCCCCACCTGCAAGAGTGGGGGCGCCCCTTCACAAGGAGAACTTGGAATTGGTTTTGGCTGGGTTCTGGGTCCAAGGTCTTTTTTGACCCTGAGGTTTTTTAAAAGGTAGGCGGTTGAGGCCGTCGATACCTCTTGGGAGAAGAGGCGCCTGGCCCGGGAGCTATGGGAATCTTAAAGGAAGGATGCTTATTCCTTTTAACTGGAAGCAAGGAGCTCTTTCCTCCTGAGATCTTTTTGATATATTTATCCAGATCTTCTCCAAACGCTCACCATGAAAGGGAAAAGCCACGAGTAGCCTTTTGTATGGCATCTCGGCTGACCAGTTCTTTAGCCACAAGACCCTGCGCATATAGATTGAGTAGCGCAAAACGAGACATCTGCTGGATCGAGTCCTTTATGCATCTACCGCAAAACATTAAGCGCAAAGAAGTTCTGACAATTCGTCAAAAAACTCCTCCTGAACAGGTAAGGTCCTGACCAATCTTTTAAAACGGTCCTTCAAGGACTGACAAATACCGATAGCCACAACTGCCGGTTGTACTGCTGACCCAGCCACCGCAAAGGAGGCTTTTAGTAAAGATTCCAGCTTTTTATCCACCGGATCTTTAAACCCTTGGACATTATCCACTGGACAGGTTAAGCTTTTATTCAATGATGAAATGGCGGCATCAACCAAAGGCGTATCCCACCTTTTTCTGAATTTTTCCTCCATAGGGTATAAAAGAAAAACCTTTTTGGAGGCAAATATATCCTGTCCGGGTGGTCCCAGTCAGCGTAAATCACCTGCTCCAATAATGGATGCACAGGGAATGCCTGGGAACCTTGCTGAGGCCGCAAGGATCCCAACGTAGAACAGGAAAGTCCCGGTCCCTGTACTGGGGGTACAGCAATGACACAGGCTGACTTCCCTCTATATGCGTGCGCCGCCACGTGACGCACGCACGCCCGGGACCTTATGGCGCATGCCCGCGGGGAACTTCGCTGCGTCCATACAGCCACGTGGCGACCTCCCCGCCCACGCCATAGTGCACGCGGATGCGGGCATGCGGCGCGCGACCAGCACACACGCCACCATGCGGGAGACACCCGCCTAAGTGTATCTTGTGGCAGTTTGTAACCTTCCATACAGTGGGAACATAAGGCACAGAAATTTGGCAAAAAACACATTATAGCAACACAGTAATACAGTTTAGGCCTCCAGCGGGAGCACTTACCGATCCTCGCTGCAGGGCCTGGAACAGGCCCAATCTCCCCCCATCACCATGGGTAGCGCCACTGAGGACCGGACCAGGTCCCCTTTGTTTCGGGGTCCACACCCTTGGACCTGTAAGGCACCCTTCTGGTTTCCTTGGGCAGGTGACAGATCAGGAATACTATATAAACAAGGGTCCAGCGCTATAAAGGAAACATTACAGGCAAAACCTTGTTCTTGAACCAAGGCTCGGGTACCATCCACTTTAGCTTTAATATGCCATCCAAATGGATCCGATTATAACATCCTCACTGGGACATTATTGAAGAATTTGAAGAGCTTCCACAGCCATAACCATCACATTCAAGACACTGGCAAAAAACTAAAGGTACTTCCTGTAAGGGAGGGGTTATATGGGAGGAACCTTCTTAATATTGGTTGCCAGTGTCCAATCACCTAAAGGTAGCATATAACCCAGATAGTCATTATTATGGTGCTCTGTGTCCCGTGATGTACAATAAAGAAAAGGTTTTTATTAGGTCAAAAAAAGAAATAAAAAGGTCCCTTTCAATACAAATATGTATATATGCTTTCCATATAAAGTGAATAGATATTCATACTGTTACAGAGAGAAATGTTTACTTTTTTTTAATGTAACTTCTATAGATGCGGTTACAGGTTCGATACTGCCTTTTATGACTTCAATAAAACAAAGGGAACAGAAATGAAGGAAAAAATACAATTTAAAAACAAAAATTAAACGTAGAACACAACCTTTAACAGCAATTATACCTTTTCCCCAATATATGACTTTTTGTTTTTAAATTATGTGCCTTCTACCACATGTGTCTTTGGTCTGTTGTGTCTCTCCACCATGTGTGCAATTTTAGCTTGCATCTTTAATCTGTGCCCTCCTCCTCCTCTTTGGGCTGTCAGCATTGTAGAAGTCTGTTAAGGACTAATTGTAGAGGAGCTACTTCTGGGGCACCTAGCCAACATTGCCATATTTTTTCAAACTTTTGTGGTGATTTCCTATGATAGTAGGTGTTTTTTTTCCCCCATATAAGAATGTTGTTAACCTCCTAGATCCACTGCTTGCTTGTCGGAACCCAGTTAGACAGCCAATATCTCGCAATAAGCTTTCTTGCTAAATAGAGCAGTCTAATGAGTGCTATGTGTATTGGAAGGGAGTAAGAGTCCTCCAAGCCTCCCAGCAAGCACACCAGTGGATCTACAGTCAGCTGAACCTGATAAATTAAGTTGATAATTGCGATAACCCTATTCCAATATCTGACAAGTTTAGGCCATTTCCACAGCATGTGTATGAAGTCTCCTTGATGTATCTGACACTTAGGGCATATGGGTGTGTCTCTACTTCCCCAGTGGTACAATTGTACCGGGGTTCTATACACCCTATGCAAAATGAACAGGTGCGATAGTCTCTGTGCCGCTGATACTGACACTAGAGGTCCTGCGTTTAGTATTTGCTCCCATTGTTCCCAGTCAATGGGACCAACGTCTCTTTCCCACTTCCCCCTATAGGGCAGAAGAAGATCGAGCGCCTGTATGAGTCAACAGTTGTGTATAAATTCTGGAGATAATACCCCTCTTTCCATTTCCTCATACACAGATTCTAGAAAGGTCAAGTCTACCAAGCGCAGGGACGAGCAGCTGCTCTGAGATCTAACTGCATGACTTCGCTGAATATACTGGTATTGAATAACGGAAACTTCTCCTTTAGTTTATTGTAGGATTTCAGACCTAGGTCATCAAAAATTTGATGTAGGTATTTCACCCCTGCCGCCTCCCACCGCGAGTGACCACTGAGTTTGGCTAGCTCTGTGTAGAACCTATTCTGCCAGATTGGTGTACTAGTGAGAAAACCATTTATTCCTAATCTTCGTTTGATACTACTCCAAAGTTTTTTAATTAGACGGACTGTGGGACACTGGCGGGGGGGGCAGGAAAGCCCATTTCCATATGTGATATAGCAGGATACGTTGTTATGGGATTAATAAGTAAAGGTTTAGATGGGTCTGGTGCATCAGACTTATTCCATCCCGTAAAGTGTTGTAGCTGCGCAGCAAAGAAGTAGGTCTGTACATGGGGCACAGCCATTCCTCCTTGGTCTTTGGGATACTGCAGGGTAGTCAAATTTTATTCTAGCTACCTTTTTCTTCCAAATTAAAGATCTGAATTATGAATCTATACGTTGGAACCAGTACTTTGGTACCCAGATAGGTGCGTTAGGATAGAGGGTAGAGATAGAGATATATAATCTCTAGATCTATACATCTCTCTCAATTGCGCAATTGGCCCATATCATCTTTGTTAAGTTAGCTCTTTCTGTAACGGACAACGGCAACCCACACCAGGTGGCACATTTAGTTTTAAATTTCTGAAGTAATGGTTTCAGGCTAAGAGTTATATAATCTTTGGGGTCTTTACTATTATTCCTAAATATCTAAAGGACGTGACCACTGGTATTCTGGACACACTATCCAGCAACGCTGAAGGCAGATCATCCAGCGGAAGATGCCAATTAATGGCAAACCCAGAAAGTTCACCAAACAGCTTGATGATCTGCACAGCAGCAATAAGGGAGCCAGCTGTGCCCCCCCCCCCCCCCCCCCCATTACAATAGGGTGTCATCAGCATATAGTGATAATTTATCTTCGCTATGGCCCCTCCTGAAGCCTATAAGGATAGGCTTCTTTAAAGAGAAGGATTTTCAGGGATCGTCTAAAGATGGATAGATTAGGGGACAGTCAGACCAATTGGGTTAGGGAGTTCCAAAGGATGGGAGAAGCTCTGGAGAAATCCTGGAGGCGAGCATGGGAGGAAGTGACAAAGTCTGTACATGACCTCTTCATCTCTCATGGCTTTAACATACTCGCTATAACAGAAACCTGGCTTCAAAATTTTGACTCAGCTTCTCCTGCTGCCCTCTCCCATGGTGGTCTCCATTGGTTTCACTCCCCCAGATCCAACAGACAGAAAGGAAGTGGAGTTGGCTTCCTTCTATCCCCACAAAGCACCTTCCAAGTCCTTCCTGTCCCTCCCTCTCTATGCCTCTCTTCTTTCGGGATGCACTGTATTCGTCTGTTTTCTCCCATTTCTCTGAGGATTACAGCAATTTATCGGCCTCCTGGACTGGTATCGCACTTTGATGACTTTGCTGCCTGGCTACCCTACTTTCTCTCCTCTGAAATACCCACGATCATTCTTGGTGATTTCAACATTCCTGTCAAGGTTAACCTCATCTTTTGACCTAACCCAATGAATACATACTTCCACTCACTCTAATGGCAATACCCTTGACCTTGTATTCTCCCATCTCTGCAACCCTGGCAACCTCACCAACACCCCCTTTCCGCTCTCTAATTACAACCTCATTACTTTCACGGTATCCTTGCCTCCAACCACCCATCCCTCCAAGCAACAAACTTTTAGAAACCTTCGTCACTTTAACCCTTCTCTTCTCTATTCTGCTATTGACCACCTATATGACATAATCTCTCCCCTGTCCTGACCTGGCCACCTCTGTCTACAACAGTTCACTCTCATCACCATTAGATGCACTTGCTCCTTTAACCACATGCAGAATCAGGCCCCGACCATTACAACCCTGGCAAACTGACAACACTAGAAATCTCAAGAGACATTGCCGTGCTCTTGAACGACTGTGGTGTAAAACCAAATGCCGGCAAGACTTCACCCTATATGAATCTGCCCTTCTAAAATACAATTCCTGCCTCCATGCTGCCAAACAAGCCTACTTTGTCTCTCTTATTAATTCCTTGTCAACCAGTCCCAGTCGGCTCTTCTCAACGTTTAACTCTCTGCTTCATCCCTCACCCCCTCTACCCACTCACTCACTCTCTGCCCAAGAGATTGCCAATCACTTCAAAGACAAGACTGATGCAATTCGTGAGGACACCTTCACTGTGCATACATCTTCCCCACCAAATATACCTTACAGCACATTCAACACTCTCCTCTTTTGAATTGGCTACTACTCAAGAGGTTACAAAACTTCTCAGATGCCCACCTAACCAATTGTCCCTTGGATCCTGTTCCCCCACAACTACAACGATCACCCTCTTCTTCTAGCCTATGCTCCCTCACATCTTCAAACTCTCCCTCTCCAGTGGCACCTTCCCTCCTCTCTAAAACATGCGTAGATCACTCCCATACTTAAAAAGCCCTCACTGGACCCTACCAACCTGAACAACTTAAGACCCATCTCATTACTCCCTTTCACCTCTAAACTTCTAGAAAGCTTAGTCTACAACTGTCTTAGCTCCTACCTCAGTGAAAATAACCTTGACCTACAACCTTCTTTAGCTTGCAGCACTCCACGGAAAGTGCTTTACTAAAACTCACTAACTGCTAAAACCAACAGCCAGTACACCATACTCCTACTTGACCTCTCTGCGGCCTTTCATACTGTTGACCACCCGCTCCTTCTCAAACTACATTCCCTTGGCCTCCGAGATTCTGCTCTATCCTGGTTCTCTGCCTATTTATCACAGCGCTCCTTCAGTGTCACCTACAACTCTGTCTCCTCCTCTCCATTGCCCCTTTCTGTGGGGGTCCCCCCAAGGCTCTGTTCTTGGACCCCTTTTTATCTACACCCCCTCCCTTGGTCACTTGATAACCGCCCACGGCTTCCAATACCACTTATAAGCCGATGACACCCAAATCTGTCTACTCCAGGGCTTGACAAATTTGCTTGAAATCTAGGAGCCAGCTAAAAAAGTTAGGAGCCAAGTTTTTTTTTTTTTTTTTTTTTTTAATGACCGACAAAGCTTTAAATTTTCAATATAAAAAATAACTAATCTTAAATTTACACAGAAAAACCGCCCCGCTAGTGGTCGAATAGCGCCGCTAAAACAACGGTAAAGCGGCGCTAAA
Organism: Aquarana catesbeiana; assembly: GCF_042186555.1. Taxonomy (NCBI): domain Eukaryota; kingdom Metazoa; phylum Chordata; class Amphibia; order Anura; family Ranidae; genus Aquarana; species Aquarana catesbeiana. The sequence goes on from NC_133327.1 coordinate 469,532,976, forward strand.
AATAGCACCTCTTTACGAGCCTCTCCCATCCTCTGGAACTCGCTACCTCAACCTCTCCAGCTATCCTCTACCCTTGTTACCTTCAGGCGATCCCTGAAAACTCATCTCTTCAGGAAAGCCTATCACATCTCCAACTAATCTTCTACCACTTCTATCAGCTCATTCCCCACAGTTACAACCTTTGGTACCACGTGTCCAACCCTATTAGATTGTAAGCTCCTCTGAGCAGGGCCCTCTTGATCCCCTTGTATTTTATTGTATTATAACTGTATAGTCTCCCTTTTATATTGTAAAGCGCTGTGTAAACTGTTGGCGCTATATAAATCATACTTATTATTATTAAAACAAACAGGAAAGGGATATAAAAAGGATATCCAAGGAATTGAGAATGCCAAGCTGCAGTATTCAAACTCTAATCGAGAAGTGGAAAATGGGTTTTGTTGAAACCAAACCACGGTCAGGTAGACCAACTAAAATTTCAGTCACAACTTCCAGGAAAATTCTTCGGGATGCAAAGAAAAACCCACAACTAACTTCAGGTGAAATACAGGACTCTTTGAAAACATGTGGTGTGTCTGTTTCAAGATGCACAATGAGAAGACACTTGAAGAAAGATGGGCTGCATGGTCGAGTCGCCAGAAGAAAGCCATTACTACGCAAATGCCACAAAGTATCCCACTTACAATACGCCAAACGGCACAAACAAGCCTCAAACCTTCTGGCACAAAGTCATTTGGAGTGATGAGACCAAAATTGAGCTTTTTGGACAACCATAAACTCTTCATTTGGAGGGGAGTCAACAAGGCCTATGGTGAAAGGTACACCATTCCTACTGTGAAACACGGAGGTGGATCGCTGATGTTTTGGGGATGTGTGAGCTACAAAGGCAAGGGAAATTTGGTCAAAATTGATGGCAAGAGGAGTAGTATGTTATCAAAATATACTGGAGGAACATTTGCATTCAGCCAGGAATCTGCGCATGGGACGTCCTTGGACATTCCAACATAACAATGATCCAAAACACAAGGCCAAGCGACCTGTCATTGGCTACAGCAGAATAAAGTGAAGGTTCTGGAGTGGCCATCTCAGTCTCCTGACCTCAATATCATGGAGTTACTCTGCGGAGATCTCGAAACGTGCAGTTAATGCAAGACAGCCCAAGAATTTACAGGAACTGGAGGCTTTACCATCTGAGAAGATAAAGAGCCTCATCCACAAATACCACAAAAGACTTCAAGTTGTCATTGATGTTAAAAGGGGGCAACACACGGTATTCAATTTTTGTTTAGGGTCATTTGGGTAGTCGCTGTTGTCATTACGATTAAAAAAAAAAAAAAAAAGTAAACAGTTGATTGAATAAATGGCTTCAGCCAAATACCAACCATGAGTGAAAGAAAAGTTTGTGTTATTCATATTCTCTGAAGAATGGCCAAGAAATCACAAATTCTGCCAAGGTATGTAAACGTATGAGCACAAATGTATGTGGGGTGGTTTTTCTGAACGAATCCTTTTTTCAATCCTTGTTGCATACAAGTCCAGTAGAGTCCTTCGGATTGAGTTTTTTTTTTAGCATTTTTTTTTACGATATTTGTCTGGGGGTCTCTGTATTTTTTCTGATGCCATCATACATTTTCATAGGTTTGTCTAATCTTTTGATATTCAGGCACACACTTTAAAGAGCTTATCCATCTGGTTTTTATTGATTTGATTCATGATTAATATATATTTTAAGAATCTGGCAACAATGTGATTTTTTTTTCCATATATGGAGAACGATAGTGATTTTATCTAATATGTTTTTTAGTCCACAAATTAAATGTTTTTAGTTTTATACGCTTTATTTTGTTTTGGTTCACCATTATTATTTTTTCCCTTCATTCATTTATATACACTTTTTTTATTCTTTACTTTTTCATTTGTTTAATCATGTTCCAGTTATAAGGCATTTTTGATTTCTGCGTCATTTGGCATTATATGGGTTACATTTTTTAACTTTAGCCATTTCGATTGCCATAATCACTTCCATGTGTGTTTTATTAGCTAATCACAACTAGGTTTAAGTTGACAACTTCAGTCATTTATCCTATATAGAGCCGTGTGTCAACATGTCACTTTAGCTATGACTAGGCACCAGTGAGGGTGTGAAACACGTTAGCTACAGCTGTTCCTGCACTTCTTGTACTGTATGGACTATCTTTTATACCACTAAAGGCAACTGCATTGGAGTGTGGCTATCTGGATCTAATTTACTAGATGGACTTTATTTTTCAACCTGACCAACTATGTAACTATACTAAAGGGGGACACTATAGTATTAACCACTTCAGCCCCGGAAGGTTTTACCCCCTTCCTGACCAGAGCACTTTTTACAATTCGGCACTGCGTCGCTTTAACTGCTAATTGCGCGGTCATGCAATGCTGTACCCAAACGAAATTTGCATCCTTTTCTTCCCACAAATAGAGCTTTCTTTTGATAGCATTTGATCACCTCTGCCGTTTTTATTTTTTGCGCTATACACGGAAAAAGACCGAAAATTTTGAAAAAAAAATGATATTTTCTACTTTTTGTTCTAAAAAAAATCCAATAAACTCAATTTTAGTCATACATTTAGGCCAAAATGTATTCGGCCACATGTCTTTGGTAAAAAAAATGTCAATAAGTGTATATTTATTGGTTTGCGCAAAAGTTATAGCGTCTACAAACTAGGGTACATTTTCTGGAATTTACACAGCCTTTAATTTATGACTGCCTATGTCGTTTCTTGAGGTGCTAAAATGGCAGGGCAGTACAAAACCCCCACAAATGACCCCATTTTGGAAAGTAGACACCCCAAGGAATTTGCTGAGAGGCATGTTGAGCCCATTGAATATTCATTTTTTTTGTCCCAAGTGATTGAACAATGACAAAAAAAAAAAAAAAAAAAAAATTACAAAAAGTTGTCACTAAATGATATATTGCTCACACAGGCCATGGGCATATGTGGAATTGCACCCCAAAATACATTTAGCTGCTTCTCCTGAGTACGGGGATACCACATGTGTGGGACTTTTTGGGAGCCTAGCCGCGTACGGGGCCCCGAAAACCAATCACTGCCTTCAGGATTTCTAAGGGCGTACATTTTTGATTTTACTCCTCACTACCTATCACAGTTTTGAAGGCCATAAAATGCCCAGATGACATAAAACCCCCCCAAATGACCCCATTTTGGAAAGTAGACACCCCAAGCTATTTGCTTTGAGGCATGTTGAGTCCATGGAATGTTTTATATTTTGACACAAGTTGCGGGAAAGTGACAAATTTTTTTTTTTTTTTTTTGCACAAAGTTGTCACTAAATGATATATTGCTCACACAGGCCATGGGCATATGTGGAATTGCACCCCAAAATACATTTAGCTGCTTCTCCTGAGTATGGGGATACCACATGTGTGGGACTTTTTGGGAGCCTAGCCGCGTACGGGGCCCCGAAAACCAAGCACTGCCTTCAGGATTTCTAAGGGCGTACATTTTTGATTTTACTCCTCACTACCTATCACAGTTTTGAAGGCCATAAAATGCCCAGATGACATAAAACCCCCCCAAATGACCCCATTTTGGAAAGTAGACACCCCAAGCTATTTGCTTTGAGGCATGTTGAGTCCATGGAATGTTTTATATTTTGACACAAGTTGCGGGAAAGTGACAAATTTTTTTTTTTTTTTTTGCACAAAGTTGTCACTAAATGATATATTGCTCACACAGGCCATGGGCATATGTGGAATTGCACCCCAAAATACATTTAGCTGCTTCTCCTGAGTATGGGGATACCACATGTGTGGGACTTTTTGGGAGCCTAGCCGCGTACGGGGCCCCGAAAACCAAGCACTGCCTTCAGGATTTCTAAGGGCGTACATTTTTGATTTTACTCCTCACTACCTATCACAGTTTTGAAGGCCATAAAATGCCCAGATGACATAAAACCCCCCCAAATGACCCCATTTTGGAAAGTAGACACCCCAAGCTATTTGCTTTGAGGCATGTTGAGTCCATGGAATGTTTTATATTTTGACACAAGTTGCGGGAAAGTGACAAATTTTTTTTTTTTTTTTTTGCACAAAGTTGTCACTAAATGATATATTGCTCACACAGGCCATGGGCATATGTGGAATTGCACCCCAAAATACATTTAGCTGCTTCTCCTGAGTATGGGGATACCACATGTGTGGGACTTTTTGGGAGCCTAGCCGCGTACGGGGCCCCGAAAACCAAGCACTGCCTTCAGGATTTCTAAGGGCGTACATTTTTGATTTTACTCCTCACTGCCTATCACAGTTTCGGAGGCCATGGAATGCCCAGGTGGCACAAACCCCCCCCAAATGACCCCATTTTGGAAAGTAGACACCCCAAGCTATTTGCTGAGAGGCATGGTGAGTATTTTGCAGCTCTCATTTGTTTTTGAAAATAAAGAAAGACGAGAAAAAAAATTTTTTTTTTTCTTTTTTCAATTTTCAAAACTTTGTGACAAAAAGTGAGGTCTGCAAAATACTCACTATACCTCTCATCAAATAGCTTGGGGTGTCTACTTTCCAAAATGGGGTCATTTGGGGGGTTTTTTTGCCACCTGGGCATTCCATGGCCTCCGAAACTGTGATAGGCAGTGAAGAGTGAAATCAAAAATTTACGGCCTTAGAAAGCCTGAAGGCGGTGCTTGGTTTTCGGGGTCCCGTACGCGGCTAGGCTCCCAAAAAGTCTCACACATGTGGTATCCCCGTACTCAGGAGAAGCAGCAGAATGTATTTTGGGGTGTAATTTCACATATTCCCATGGCATGTTTGAGCAATATATCATTTAGTGACAACTTTGCGCAAAAAAAAAAATAAAAAATTGTCTCTTTCCCGCAACTTGTGTCACAATATAAATTATTCCATGGACTCAACATGACTCTCAGCAAATAGCTTGGGGTGTCTACTTTCCAAAATGGGGTCATTTGGGGGGGTTTTGAACTGTCCTGGCATTTTATGCACAACATCTAGAAGCTTATGTCACACATCACCCACACTTCTAACCACTTGAAGACAAAGCCCTTTCTGACACTTATTGTTTACATAAGAAAATAATTTTTTTTTGCAAGAAAATTACTTTGAACCCCCAAACATTATATATTTTTTTTAAAGCAAATGCCCTACAGATTAAAATGGTGGGTGTTTCATTTTTTTTTTTCACACAGTATTTGCGCAGCGATTTTTCAAACGCATTTTTTGGGGAAAAAACACACTTTTTTACATTTTAATGCACTAAAACACACTATATTGCCCAAATGTTTGATGAAATAAAAAAGATGATCTTAGGCCGAGTACATGGATACCAAACATGACATGCTTTAAAATTGCGCACAAACGTGCAGTGGCGACAAACTAGATACATTTTTAAAAGCCTTTAAAAGCCTTTACAGGTTACCACTTTAGATTTACAGAGGAGGTCTACTGCTAAACTTACTGCCCTCGATCTGACCTTCGCGGCGATACCTCACATGCATGGTGCAATTGCTGTTTACATTTGACGCCAGACCGACGCTTGCGTTCGCCTTAGCGCGAGAGCAGGGGGGACAGGGGTGCTTTTTTTTTTTTTTTTTTATTATTATTATTTTTTTATCTTATTTTTAAACTGTTCCTTTCATTTTTTTTTTTTTTTAATCATTTTTATTGTTATCTCAGGGAATGTAAATATCCCCTATCATAGCAATAGGTAGTGACAGGTACTCTTTTTTGCAAAAATTGGGGTCTATTAGACCCTAGATTTCTCCTCTGCCCTCAAAGCATCTGACCACACCAAGATCGGTGTGATAAAATGCTTTCCCAATGGCGCTG